>NC_056672.1:7961250-8662500 GCF_018350195.1 Panthera tigris
TGTCTTTTCGAGGAACCTCCATACTGCTCTCCACAGTGGCTGCACGAATTTGTCTTTCCACCAACATTCATAAGGATTCCTTTCTCTCCACTTCCTCACCGACACTTGTTATTTCTCATCTTTTTCATTCTAGTCACTCTGACAGGAATGAGGTATATCTCACTGTGGCTTGGATTTGCATTTCCCTGTTGATTAGTGATGTTGAACCTCTTTTCATGTGTCTGTTGGCCATCTCTATGTCTCCTCTGGAAAAATATCTATTCAGGTCCTCTGCCCATTTTTAATCAGATTACTTGTGTGTGGGGGTGGGGGTTGGTGTTGAGCCCATAAGTTCTTTAGTTATTTTGGATATTAAGTTCTTATCAGATATTTGATTTGCAAACATCTTCTCCCATTTAGTAGGTTGCCTTGTTTTGTTGACAGTCTCCTTTGCTATGCGAGGTGTAGTCCCAGTAGTTTATTTTTGCTTTGGTTGCCCTTGCCTGAGGAGACATGTCTAAAAAAATGTTGCTAAGGTCCATGTCTAAGAAATTACTGCCTAGGTTTTCTTCCAGGAGTTTTATGGTTTCAGGTGTCACATTTAGGTCTTCAATCCATTTCAAAGTTATTTGTGTATGTGGTGTGGGAAAGTGGTTCAGTTTCTTTGGCATGGAGCTGTCCAGTTTTTCCAGCATCAAGTATCGAGGAGACCATCTTTCCCCTCACTGCGTATTCTTGCCTCCTTTGTCATAGATTAGTTGACTACATAAGCATGGGGTTATTTCTGGGCTCTTTTCTTTTTTACTGACCTGTGTGCCTGTGTTTGTGCCGGGACCATACAGTTTTGAGTGCTACAGCTTTGTGTAGCGTATCTTGAAATCTGAGATGGTGGTGCCTCCCATCTTTGTTCTTCTCGCTCAAGATTGCTTTGGTTGTCCGGGGCCTCTTGTGATGCCATGCAAATTTTAGGATCATTTGTTGCAGTTACAGGGAAAATGCTGTTGGTATTTTGATAGAGGTTGCGTTAAATCTGTAGATTGCTTTGGATGGTGTGGATCTTTAAAAACAGTATTGGTTCTTCTAGTCCATGAGCATAGAATGTCTTTACATTTTTGTCATCTTCATTTTCTTTCATGAATGTTTTATAGTCTTTGGAGTACAGGTCCTTCGTCTCCTTGGTTAAGTTTATTCCTAGATATTTTATTTTGTTATTTTGGATGCAGTTATAAATGGGATCATTTTCTGAATTTCCCTTTCTGCTACTTCACTGTTAGTGTCTAGAGATGCAGCAGATTTCTGTATGTTAATTTTGTGCCTTATAATATTACTGAATTCATTTGTCAGTTCTAGTAGTTTTTTGGTGGAGTCTTTAGGATTTTCTCTGTATAGTGTCATGTCACGTGTAAATAGTGAAAGATCAGGAATACGACAGATAGGTCTACTTTCATCACTTTTATTTGACACAGTTCTAGAAGTCTTAGCTGCAGCAGTCAGACAAGAAAAAAAACAAAGTTATCCACATTGATAAGGAAGTGGTAAAACTTTCATTATTTGAATTGTGTTACGATCTTTATTATTTCCTCTCTTCTACCTTGGACAAAACTTACTTGTTTTTCTGGTTTCATGGGGTAAAAGCAGAGATCATTAGGTTGAGATTTGTCTTCTTTTCTACTACAGATGTTTGTTTTACTATAGATTTCCCTCTAAGGACTGCTTTAGTAGCATCGGAAAAATTTTGACATGGTATATTTTTATTTTCATTCAGTTTTAAATACTTTTTAACCCCACTTTTGGTATCTTCTTTGATTCTTTGGTTATTTAGAAGTGTCTTATTTTGTTCTAAAACATCTTGGAACTTTCCAGAGATCTTTGCTATTATTTCCTAATTTAGTTCAGTTGTGGGCAGAAAACATAGAACAAATCTTGACTCCTTTTACATTTGAGACTTGTTTTATGGCCAGGATATTGTATACCTTTGCTTTCTTTCAGTTTTTACTTCATGTATTTTGAAGCTCATTTATTAGGTACATAAACATTTAAGAATATTGCATTCTTTTGATGAATTAACCTCCATATCATGAAATTATCCTCTGTGTCCCTGGCAATAGTTCTATTCTGAACTAAATTTCTTTTTCTATTAGTATAGCCACCCTGGGTATTTTTAACTAGTTGTTATGATATGCCTTTTGGTCCTTTTGTTTAAACTATTTACATCTATATTTAAGTTACATTTCTCAAAAGCAGCATATTGTTGGATCTTGCTTTTTTAGGAGTCTGATAATATCTGCCTTTTAATTGGAGTGTTTAGATCATTTACATTTACTGTGATTACTGATCCAGTTTGTAAGTCTGTCATCTTGCTGTTCTCTTTGTCTTACCCATTCTTTGTTCCCTTTTTATCCTTTTTTTTTTAACCTTCTTTTGTTGGTTTATTTATATACTGTTTCATGGTTTCTAAACTCTAAGCATTCTCATTATTGTCTGGGTTAGCATCAATTTATTTAAAAGTAAATATAGGGGTTCCTGGGTGACTCGGTTGGTTAAACGGCTGAGTGTTGATTTTGGGTCAGGTCATGATTCGCAGTTCTTGAGATCGAGCCCCATGTTGGACTTTGTGATAACAGTGCGGAGCCTGCTTAGGATTCTCTCTTCCTGCCCCTCTCTCCCCACCCTCAAAATAAATTTAAAAAAACCTAAAAAAAAAAGTGTGTGTGTGTGTATATATATATATATATATACACACACACACCTATACTATATATATGTGTATATATATATATACACACGCCTATACATACATATATATATACACATACATACACACACACACACACACACACACACACATATATACTTATTATGTCAGTTTCTCAAAGTCTGATTTTATAATATCTTCTAAGAGTTTTTCAGTAGAGATTTATAAGGGTTATTTTGCTGTCCTAAAAAATTGCTTGCTAGTTTTACATTTGCCATAGTACTTAAATGTTAATATAGTTAAAATTATAATTGGTGCTAAATGACCTTTTTAAGGATCAACTGCTGGCTTCTGTGCTCTTTCCATTCCTTTGTGGAAGACTCTGTGTGAGAAGGTGCCAGGCTCCCAGAAAGCCTAGGGGTGCTTACTTCTAAGGACCATATGGAGAGCATCTTGAGAAGGCAGCTTGCATTCCTAGGTTTACCAGTATTTATCTACCTTGATTTGGATTGTTTTCTTCCATTTTATTTAGGGAGAAAGGAAAAAGAAGAGAGATAAATCATTAGTTATTTTTCTATCTGCATCTCTCCTCTACCCATTCTTTTGACAGGGATGGCATTGAATATGTAGATTGCATTGGGTAGTGTTGACGTTTTAACAGTATTGGTTCTTCCTATCCAGGAGCATGAAATCTTTTTTCCATTTTTTTGTGTCTTCTTCAGTTTCTTTCATAAGCTTTCTGTAGTTTTCAGCGTATAGATTTTTCACCTCTTTGGTTGGATGTATTCCTAGGTATTTTATGGTTTTTTGTGCAACTGTAAATGGGATCCATTCCTTGATTTCTCTTTCTGTCGCTTCATTATTGGTGTATAGGAATGCAACCGATTTCTGTGCGTTGATTTTATATCCTGCAACTTTGCTGAATTCATGAATCAACTCTAGCAGTTTTTTGGTGGAATCTTTTGGTTTTTCCATATAGACTATCACGTCATCTGCGAAGACTGAAAGTTTGACCTCCTCCTGGCCGATTTGGATGCCTTTTATTTCTTTGTGTTGTCTGATTGCAGAGGCTAAGACTTCCAATACTAGGTTGAATAACAGTGGTGAGAGTGGACATCCCTGTCTTGTTCCCTACCTTAGGGGGAAAGCTGTCAGTTTTTCCTCATTGAGGATGATATTAGCGTTGGGTCGTTCATCTCCTCTACCCATTCTTCACCAAAGAAATGGCTTGGTGGATTATGTTTTTCAAAAAGCCAAGAAACATGTTCCTCTTCAGTTTTAAAGAAGCGTACTCAGTGCGTCATCCACACGGAAAGAGGGTATTCCAGGCTTTATAATTTCTGTAAAGAAAGGAACGGCATGAAGATGGGAGAAAGAAAAGATGTGGTTAGGCTTGACTAATGCTATGATTATTTTATCACATTTGGAAATAGGTAAAATCAGTATTCATCTATCTTGAATCCTAGGAAATGGTGAGATATGAACTCTCTGTGTGGACTCCCATGAGGCCCATACTTGGAATAGCTCCGTTCACCCTATCCTTAGCACTGAGGAAAAAGAACTCCTGATTCCTCCTTTCCTGAAGTTGCCTTGTTCCTAGAGGATTTCCTTGGAGTAGCTTTGTCGCTAGAGGATTTTTGTTGAAGTAGTTCTAATTTCTAGAAGCTATGTAAATCAGGGTATTCTTGTTCATTCCCCGTTCTACGTCTAGCTCTTAAAATTTCAAAGAAGCAGAATGTGGTACATCCCTATTAAATGCAGGTGCTTTCTGCCCTGTTTACTTCAGACAGTTGAGTGTCTATAGTGGTTCTGACTGATGGTTTGTAAGCTGATGAACGGATGCCAAAAACTAAATGTCTCTTGAGTACAGTGGAGCCTATAGTCTAGTCTCCGTGAATATTAGGGCATTGTGCCAACTTGAGCTGGCTTAATTCCGCAAGCAGGAGCCCTTTGCAGAAGGATTCATGGTAATTAACCAATTCAAAGTGCAATATTTTCCTTTCATTAATTTGGCAGAAAACAACTAAATATCTACAGCAAGAATGTTTTTGACATTTTCATTTGCTGCTTGGAAAATAATGGCTACTTTGAATCGTGCTGTAAAAGCAAACTGCTAGGATTTTGTCATTTCCATTTTAACTTCCTAACAGACGTGAGGATTGCTCAATTAGAAATTATTTTTTAAAAAATTAAGTGAGGGGTGGGGAGGTGGGTTAAATAGGTGATGGGGTTTAAGGAGTGTACTTGTTATGAACAGCCAGTGATATATGGAGTTGTTGAATTTCCGTATCATATGCCTGAAACTGATACTATCCTGAATGTTAACTAACTGGAATTAACGTAAAAAATTAAGTAGGAATAGTTGGCTGCAGGGGTAAGCAGAATTGATTCATATTTTGAGGTGATTGTTTGCAGGAGGTTCTTAGGGAGTTTGTTGGCTCAAGCGCATTGGCTTTTACATCTTCTTCCCTGAATGTCTGAGTAATAGAATTCCACTTGGATGTGATAATTTCCTACCCTTTCTCCCTTCTAAAGTTCATTTCTGTTCCAAATATTGCTTAGAATTTTTCTTTTTCCTTTTTCTTTTGGGTTAAAGAAATATTTGTCATCTTAATCGGCTCTTTCCAATATTTGTTAATGTTTTACTTTGTGAAGTGTAGTTAGCATCAGTCCCCTGGAATGAAGTATTTTGAAAAATCTTGGAACCAAAGGCTCCATGAGGGAAACTTTTTCCCTGGAAGAATTATAGAAGTATTTATTTCTTTTAGGATATGTTAGTGTTCACGTCGATACTGTTATCTGTTGATAACATTTATCCTTTCACTAAAAATAGAATGTTTAATAGTACTCAGACCTTTGATTACTAGGTTCTGGTTATAAAAACCTTGATTCCTCACTTTAACATTTTCCCCTTTTGCAATTTTGACACGTTTTCTGTGTATATTTTTTTTGTATAGTCTTTATTAACTGGATATATTCAGTTAGAAAGACACTATTGTATTTTTAATATACTTTTACTAGTTTTAAGTATCAGAAACCTACTTCAGTCTACCTAAAAACGGAAGTGTGGAAGGTTATTAGGATAACTCCTGCAATCCAAAAGAACGGCGTGGACTTGTGAGGAACTGGATGGGATCTGCCATTAGTAAAGCCATTAGGAACCTAGGTAGTGTACTCCTCCCCTTTTACGTTTGCTTCTATCTGTGTATCTCTCCCTCTTCGTACTCCATAAATTTAATTTCAGATGCACATGACCAAATATGTCTCCCACCACCACCATTTGGTTAATCAGTTGGAGTGACCAGCCCAGATGGAGACACATCCGTGTAAATGATGAAAATGTGGGAAGCACATTTGGAGCAGGTGGGGAGTGGGGATGTGTCTTGGGGCGTAAGGACATTTCCTCTTTGCCCTGTTTTCCAAAGAGAAGACTTTTATGTTTCTACTTGATGGATTGGGGGAGGGTGTTTCTAACAGGGAAACTCTTACGTATAAAGGCATTGAAGTATCAGGAGTGTTGAATTCTTAAGAAAAGGTGACTGTTGTGGACGAAATATAGAAGACTTTGGAATGAATTTGTAACAACTAGCTGTTGTACCATCCACATGCACCAAGAGTGTGATTTAGCTCAGTTACATTTATTGGAAAATCTACCACGTTAAAGAGACTGTTTGATTTGGTAGGCTTAAAAGCTAGGATGAACATAAGGAAGATTCGGTGACACACAGCCACGATATAAGGCAGAGCGTGACGTTCTGTTAGAAGCTTATTCTTTGTTTATTCATTTGTGCCTTAAATATTTGCTTTATTATGCGTCAGGTACTGTTCTGGGTACTGAGGCTACACAGTAGTTAGATGGATCCCTTCTTCTCATGGAGCTTATCAGAATGTTGCTACTCAAAAAATAGGATGCCTTGGCCAGCATCATCATCACTGAACTAGGAGAATGTTAGGAATCTGGAGTCTCAGACTCTACACAGGCCTACTGACTCAGAATCTGCATTTGGATCCCATGTTACTAGAATATATAGTAAAGATTGAGAAGGACAGTTCTAGAGCAGAATTGGCAAACTGCAGCCTCTAGGCCAAAGGCAGCTGGTTTTTGTAAATCACGTTTCTTTGGGACACCAACGTCTATTTGTTTGTGTATTGTCTGTGGCTGCTTGCATACTGCATTGACATGTTTGAGGAGTCGTGACAGGGACTTGATGGGCCCACAAAGCCTCAACTGCGTTTTGACCCTTTAGAGACTGAATGTGCTGCCCTATTATCTACAGTATAAACAAATGGCTTGGAATGCACAACAGAGATTAAATTGTACTTGTTTGTGAAAAGTTTATGGAATAGGTCGTATTTGAATTCTTCTGAAAAACAGTGGTTCAACACATGATAAGCCTGTCATCTGTAATGCAAATGACACACGCTGAAGCCTGATATGTAAAGAATATTTAAAAATCCAAAGACTGATCAAACTTTGTGACGGATCCCCTCTTGAAGAATGGAGAGCAGGCCTAGGAGATTTAAGAATGTTGGTGGCAGGGTGACGTAGTAAAAGTAATAGGTTTACTTCGTTTTTTTAAAAAAATATAATAAATATAAGTTTACTTAGTTTTTAAAAAAAAAATTTACCAAGTGTTTTTTGAGGCACAAATTGTTTCTTTGACGCTAATGGTATTTCAGGCATCGCCAAGACGTCTGTTTATAGGTCTACCTGATGTATAAGAAAACTGATGCTGCTCAAGAAAGTCAGGTGTTTAGCCAATGAGTAGTGTTTAGCATCAGTAGTGGGGCTGGAACCCTGGATCTAAGTCTTCTGATGAACTACTTGAACTTCCCTGAAACAAAGGGATCTAAGCAGATTCAGTGTTTAGCTCCCTGGATGCCGTCCACCTCTCATGTCAAGCTTCAATCCATAGCACTCTGCTTTTAGGTATCCTGAGTGTTAGATTGCTTGTTAGGTTTCTCTTGAACATTATTGAAAACATCATTTTGTTTTCTTAAAATGCCTTTTTCTCTCATCGAAAACCAAGGTGGTCACTGTGGACAGATAGGTTATTTCTTTGCTTTCTTAACATTTATCTATTTTTGAGAGAGCGCGCGCGAGCGAGCGTGGAGGAGGGGGAGGGGCAGAGAGAGAGAGAGGGAGACACAGAATCAGAGACAGGCTCTAGCCTCTGAGCTGTGAGCACAGAACCTAACGCGGGGCTCAAACTCACGAACCGCCAGATCGTCTGACCTGAGCCGAAGTCAGACGCCTAACCGACTGAGCCACCCAGGCGTCCCCAGAGAGACTCTTTCTATTGTTAACAATACAGTCATGATTTGAATACAAAGCATCGCTGACTTGAGCACCCACGAGTGATCAAATAGGAGAACCTGGAGAAGTGAGTGAAACTGGTAACCTAAGTCAGTTTCGTTTTGGGACTTGATGGGTTCTCAGCGTGATTGTTATCTTGGCTTTGCAGACGGGCTCTGGGTTGACAGGACTGCTTAGACAGTAACTGGTGACTTTGTGGGGTGCTCCAAAGAGCTTGAGGGCTCTGAAATAGGAAGAGACACCAAGTCCAGGTAGAAAGCAAATGTAAACCGGATGTGAAGCAGCCAGGAAGATACACAGTAACTTAAAAGAGACCCTGGAGGTATCCAGCTACCCAGAGTACTATCCACCCCAAATTATCCCATCACTTTACAAGTGAATTCAATTCAGGCAAACTAGAAAGATCAGAGGCAAATGGTTTAAGGGTGAGATGAGCACCTCCACCTTAAACGGAAGAATGCTGGGGAGCCTCGTATTCTAAAATCAGACGAGTCAGGTTCTGTGCAGAAATTGAGGTTCCCAGCAGATCTGAAAACAGTTGCCAATTGATGTCCTTCCCCCGCCACCCCCCCCCCCCGCACACACGTACACACACAATTGTAGCAATATTTTATGACTGTGGGTTTAAAGACAAATATATTAAGAAATGCTAAACATTTTCTTTGTTCTAAATTTTTAGTTCTTCTTCTGATTGATTTTAAAAGAAATTCAAAACTTGCTGTGGGCCCCTGAAAGTAAAGTGTTATGGGCCGTAGGCACTGTGCCTGATGGATAAGTCAGCTCTATCTTCAAGCGTTTGTTTGTGTTAGCATATCAAGGATCTAAATAAGTTGAGAAACTCATGCTTGGTGTAAAAAAAAAAAAAAATTCTTCATTTGTGTGACTAACCATTTCATATAATTGTTTTACATTTTTTAAAAAAAATTATTGTGTTTGATTTCTCATTTGACTCTCTTATTTGGGGAACAGGTAGCTTTTTCCACAGTCTTTAAATTCAGCTAGGAAGACCTTTATACTTTGTTAAGGTTGAGATTGGCACAACTTGAGAAACTGGGAAATGAAGATAATTCTGATAATTTGAAGTTTTTCTGTTCTTTTTATTTTGCCTTAAAAGGAAATGAGCAAATATACTTCCACAAAGGAAATACGAAATGTGAAAGGCAGTGTGGTAGCACGGTGTTTCTGGGGTTTTGATTGCACTCTTCATATTCATGAAAAAAAAAAAAATAAGTATGGGAGGAAAGGCCTTTAAAATTACACTTAAAACATTTTTGCTTAAACTTTGGAAACTCTGCAGAACTTAGGGTCACGTTAAGATTTTCAAAGTGTTCCATCATCCAATTACGAGGCCTTGAAGTCATAAGATACTGTATCAGAATTATTTATCACTGTAGGTACATTTAGCTCAGGACCATAAATTATGGAAATTGAGGGTGGGAAGAGAAGAAGACAAATAAAGATGAAGAGAATGAGAGGAAACAAGAATTCATTAAAAATAACGTGGACAAGAGCTCCTGTTAACTGGCCTTGATAGAGTAGCTAGTCCTGGTCTAACTCTCCTTCCATGAGCAGTGATAAAACTGAAGAAAATATATGAGACAGCTGGTCTTACGCAGAGACAACAGGCAGTGCAGGACTGTGATTATCGAGAAAAAAAGAAGGCAAGCTCAGATGAGGAGATCCGGGGCTCCTGGGTGGCTCAGTCGGTTGAGCGTCCGACGTCAGCTCAGGTCATGATCTCGGGGTCTGTGGGTTCGAGCCCCGCATCGGGCTCTGTGCTCACAGCTCGGAACCTGGAGCCCACTTCAGATTCTGTGTCTCCCACTCTCACTGGCCCTCCCCTGCTCATGTTCTCTCTGTCTCAAAACTATGTAAAAACATTAAATTTTTTTTTTTAAATAAGAAGAGATCCACATTTGCCCTGGTTTTCTGCCGACAGTTTCCTGTCTATGTCACAGGGATACAGAGTGTAGGCAGCAACAGGGATGCCTTGAACTGAGAAGGCAGAGATCAGAGTCTCTCAGGCTCTTGGTGCCGCTGGGATCTGGAGCAGAGCACCAGAAAGGAGAAAGTTGTACGGGAATGGGAGTCCCGAATTCTAAATGTGGTCGAACCGAAACGTCCACACCTTAGGAGTAGGCAACGGTGTCGTGGCGTAAGGCTTACTGCATCTACATCCGCCCTAACAAGTTGAGACTAGACCTCACTGGGAAGACGAGGGTAGAGGTTTGATCCTGCCGAACTAGAGGGCTTTGCAACCCCCCTCAGGCTTTCCTGAAAGTCCTCCCTGTAGGACAAAAACAAATTCAGGATGTTCAGCCAGTAATACTGTTGTTTGAGAGCAGAAGTCACCACTCTTCAGAGGCACACAGCAGAATCAGAATCCAGGTTGCCTGTCTTAGAGTTTTATATACCTGGAAGTCACCAGGGCTCAGTGACTTCGATTTCTTCTTCATTGTTGCTCCCTGGTGTTGGTTGCATCCTGGTATTCCTGTCTCAGTTCTGAGACAGCTTCTAGGATAGCTCCTCAGTTTTATTGTTCCCATATTTACCTCCCCTGGGGAAAAGAATATATGTCTCCGTATTTCTGACAAAAATCCTGTTAGTTTATTTTGATTCAACCAGTGTACGTCATACCTCCTCCTCAGAGCGAGTCACTGTGGCTATGATGGCGGGAAGTCCCAACTGCTGTATGATGAATTGTGTGTTGCATCCCTGGAGTGAAGGGTGGATGGAGTTAACTTCTTGGGGACCTGGGGGATCCCCGGAGGTTCTGAGAAAAGAAAAGCGGAGAGTAGATGTGAAGGGAGGTGATTAATGTCCATCACACGTGCCATTATCCACTGTAAGTCTGAACTTTTCTCTCGATCCTACCATTAGGGAACTCTTCCCCCGACAGCAGGAAACAACACAGTTTTCCTGGCCGGTCATATTAATGTCTGTAGGACACATACCTTGTTATCTTTTCCTGTGTCAGCAGATTGTCTTGTGGGGGGTGGGGGGGGATTGTCAGTAATACTTGAAATTTCATCTGAAAGTGAATCATTCTAAAGTATATTTTATTTTCCCGTTGGATATGCTAGGGATGAATAGGAGTGTATTTTCAAAAGCAAAGCAAAATTTAATTTGAGAAATCTTTATTAACACCCAAATGTGAAAGGCATGGTCCGAGTAACACCTATAAAGGTGAGCCATTTGAAATTGTGAAAATTTACTTCGTTTTGTAAAGGGAACACAATACACTCCAGAAAGATTCCTAAAGGGCATCCGGTCCACCATGCTCTCTCCTGCCCTCTCCAGTATGCCCTCCAGGAAGAGCTCAGTGATACGAACTCAGTAACTACTTTCTGAGAAGGTTCACATGCCATTGTATCTGGGATACAGTAAATGCGCAAGAAGTGAGGTTTGATTTTTAGTGTGAATTTTAATTAGAGTAATAATTGGCTTCTCTATACATGGAGGACAGAATCTGTGTGTGTATATCTTCCGCCCAGTACGAGTCTATTTCCTCCCCTTAGAAGGTGGCACTTCCTACTTAGGAGGGCGGTTATATGTCCCTATTTCATCGTCCTGTCACCAGCGTAAACACTCAAATCACTGGTCACCTATGACAGCGTTGCCAGATACACTCACCATTGAACTTCCCTTCCTCTTAAACTTCTTTAATTTTCACTTGTCTTTAACATGTTCATAGAAGTAGACACCATACCCTTAACGTGACCTGAACAGCACAGTTATTGTAATGGGAATATTCATTTCCCTCTTCGGAATATGTGACTTCCACGTTTTGGTTCTTGTTATGTTGGTTCACCTTAATTGAAGTACACGTATTATATACAATACCCACACGAAATATAGCCTCTAACACTGTCGAGTTTTTAAGATGTAGAACATTTTCATACCCTACGAAGCTTCCTTGCACCCCTACTCAATGTCATGCCCACCTATGATCCATAGCTCTGGGCAAACAGTGATCTGCTTTCTAGAATTCCACATAAATGGAATCATGGTATGCACTCTTATGTGTCTGTTTTTTTTCTTTTTTTGCTTAGCATAGCGTTGCTGAGATTCCTCTTCATGATGTTGCATCAATAGTTCTTTTTATTGCTGATACTGCTGATTAGTCTTTTTATGAATTTTATGAATTTACCACAGTTTGTTCATTCTGTTACTGATGGACGTGTAGCTGTTCTCAGTTTTTGCCTATTATGAACAAAGCTGCTGTGAACATTTGTGTTCAAGCCTTTATTCAGACAAGTGTGTTTATTGTTTTCTTTTTGGGTAAATACCTATGAGTGGAAATGCTGGGTCATGTGATTCCTGTCTGTTTAACTTTAGAAGAAACTTACCAAGTACTTTCTGGAGTGGTTGTACCATTTCACATTCCCACTGCAGCGTGTGATAATGACTCTAGCTTATGCACATCCACTCGCTTTTTTTTGTTGTTGTTGTGTTTTTGTTTGGTTTGGTTTTGTTTTTTTAAAGCTGAAGAGGATTCTTAGCATATGTTGAGATGGAGTCAAATTGATGTCAGGAAAGCAGTCTCTAGTCATCCAGAGGGTATGTTTGCCTGTTCTGGAGTATGGTCCTACAAGAAGGAAAGAACTTCTGTTTTCATTTTTTATCCTCTCAGAGTTATTATGCTTCTTGTGGATTTAGAGCTTTCTGACAAGAGTACTATTTTTGCAGAGCTTTTTTTTCTTTTCTTTTTTTTTGTATGTGTGTTTGTCTTTAATGCATTTCCATTGTAACAGTTCGGTCAGGCAACATCCTGAAATCATGTACAAATCACATTTCTGAAATATGTTTCTCCTTTTGAAGCTATTCATTTTTGTAAAACCATTTGCCTCTTAATGTGTCATATATAACAGGTCCTTACAAATAGCAGGTGCTCAGTTAGTGTCTCTTGGTTTCTCGAATATCATATTTTCACTCTATAATATGTGCTATTTGCTTCCTAAGCAAGTAAATAAATCTGATTTATTATGGAGCTGTCTTAACTAGCATGATGGATGATTCGAGTTGTTGAATTTGATCTGTAAATCTCTTAGAAGATCTTTTATTCCCGCTAGCATCAAGGAGTAGAGAAGAGGTTGCTTCTGATAAGATGTTACAGGGTTTTTCCTTCACTGACTAGCAATTCAAAATGCACTTATTCTGTAAACTCGGAATCCTGTAAGGTTGGACAGATCCACTCCATGCCGGGGCAGGATAGTCACTGTGTTTTTGCCTTAGACTTCAGGACATCTTTTTTTAAAAAATACAAACACACATACATGTGCCTTTCCTGCCACCACCGCCACCACCGAAAACCCAAGTTGATTTCAGGACCAGTTCAGCAATGTAGAGAAAAGTCAACTGGGCTGAAGCAAGACCCGTCTTCTTCTCGGGGGAGGGGTACATATGCCGGGATGGTTTCCCTGAACCTGTTTCACCTGGAGTAAATCCCATGAACTGACTGCTCTTCTCCAACCTCCCGTGTCTCTGGTTCTTTCTGTAGCTGCTTCTGCCCGTTCTTAGGCATCTTTTCTATTCCAAAGAATAAATCAGGTTTCCTTCGATAAATTCTTCCTTTCTTTTCTTTATTTTCTCTCCAGAAATAAAGCACAGGTTTTTTGTTTTTGTTTTTGTTTTTTTGTTTTTGGCTTTTGGAGTGAATAGTTCCCGTCAACAGGACCATATATCTTGTTGATGGGCCCAGGTCATCTGTTGGAGTTGACCTTGCGACAGGCTCTCGTGTGCGCGGTGCAGGCACTAGAAGAGTAGAGAGGCAGAGACAGAGAAAATGTAGTAGAAGGAAATGTGTGAAAAAGACAAACGGACTCTCTCAGGGTTAGTTTCTGTATTTCATTTGGGTCCTATAGCCCCTCTACAACTAGAGTGAACAAGTTCCATGCCTTGGTTTCCCCATCTGTGAAATAGGGGTAATAGTACTTAGGTCATTGGGTTAGTGGGGTGATTAAATGACTTCCCACTGGAGAAAGACTTGGAATGCTAAGAGTTTCAATCCATTGCTTTTCGGTACAGTACCAAGCACTAGATATTGCTTTAAAAATGCATACTCCTGGGGCGCCTGGGTGGCTCAGTCGGTTAAGCGGCCGACTTCGGCTCAGGTCATGATCTTGCGGTCCGTGAGTTCGAGCCCTGCATCTGGCTCTGTGCTGACAGCTCAGAGCCTGGAACCTGTTTCAGATTCTGTGTCTCCCTCTCTCTGACCCTCCCCTGTTGATGCTCTGTCTCTCTCCGTCTCAAAAACAAATAAACATTAAAAAAAAATGCATACTCCTTCTGTCCTATATTTTCATAAAATAGACTAGAAAATGTTAACAGTGGTTATGTCTATGGAGTTGGATGTCTGGCTCTTTACATGTCTCCCCCCCACCCCACCTTTTTTTTTTTTCTATATTGAAGTTTATTTTAAGTGAAAGGAGGATCTTAAGCTCTGAAGCAAAAGCAGTACTCTCTAAGCAAGTGCATTTGATCCGTTGGGGGTTTCATCTCCATTGTTTTTGCTAGCATCTTCCACATAGTGGGTTTTGACGTACTCCACCAGACAACGTAATCCCTGAGTTCAGAACACGTCGGGGGCAGTCAGGCCAGATGCAGGAGACCTTATATCCATTATCCAAAAGCAGGTCTGCCTGCTTTTTATGCACATAGGATGAATATATACCTCTGATTTCCACAGATTTCTTTACTCCTTAGGCCAGTTTCTGATATAGCTCCAAGACTTCATAAAAGAAGGATCTACATTTGCTGGTTTCAGGGTTGGCTCTGGGGTATCTTTGGTTGCACAGATCAGGATCTAAGGGATTTAAATGGACAAAATGATTTCTGATGTCTTGGGTTGTCTGAAGAGAAGAACCAGGAATGAAAGAGGCTGGGGAAGTTAGGGAAGGGATGGGACTGATGGTTACAGGCAATTAGGGAAAAATACAGTGGTTTGCAGGGATAGTTGCTGAATCTGTCCACTGTGGGATCGGCCTCCTTTCAGTGCAACTCTCCGCCTTCCTCTATATGTGATACAGCAAAGTGACGGAATAACTCTGGAATCTGCTGTTAGTTTGGAGGAAAATAGAAGCCAAGTTCTTGTTCACTTACTGGTTAAAGTGACCTTAGACAAGTCTTTCAAGCTTCTTGATTCAGTTTCTTCACCCACGAAATATATAGTTTTCCATATGCCCCGGCTTCCTAGGACTGTTGTGAGAATCAAATAAAACAATTTAAGTAAAAATTCCGTAAATGGTCCAGCTTACCTCAGTATTTGAAAATGATGATAAATGATAACCACACTCAGCCTTCAGAATCATCTTAGCTTTCTTCTTGTGCTCTGGGCTGCTGTTTTCAGGTTTCTGCCCCGTCCTCTCCGTAGGCATTGGGCTTAGTGAACCGCAGAATGTCCCATTAGTAGTGTGCCTGTGCACGAGTGTTTTCCTGGCCTTGAGCCTTCTTCCACTGGGGAAAGCTACTGGTCAGTATGGTTCACTGTAAAAAAAAACCTCAAAGGAGGCGCCATGCATGTGGAGAGAACTTTAATTCAGTACTGGTGACTGAGGATGAAGGGAGACAGAGAGGCAGCTTAGAGGAACAGGTGTCTTTGGCCCCCCTCATACTTACTGCCTCGTCCTGGTAGTCTCACTCATGGTCTACGTGTGCCGTCATGGCAAACCTTCCTTGTAAGTGCGTGTAAGGGATGAGAAGAGGAAGATGGTCTTACAAACACTAAGGTTGTAGGTGAAGTTTTATGTCTGTTATTAAAGGTGTAGAACATCTACCCACCTACTTCTCAACACAGTAGACTAAAGTCAGGCCTATTTGGTATTTTATTACCATATTGATTCAGGCTCATTCACATTCAGCCCAGCTGAGGCAGCTGCAGTGTCATTGTCAAAAACTGAGCATGTGTTACAAATAATAGTTTTTATTGAAATAGAAAATTTTGGAGATACTTAGTAAAAACATACTTGTTTTACCTTATTCTGCAGAGCACATAAGACGTACGAGATTATTTTAATTAAGAAAAGAGCTTGTCCTTTTGAATTTGGAAGAAATTATAAAGTATAATTATATGAATTTGGTATCCTTTATAATTTGATAGTACAGCATCTATTTTTGTGCTTTTAGTAATATATGCAGCGTTGAAAGCATTGAAGTTGCATAAAATAAAAAATGTGTAATGTGTTCCACATTTATTTTGTTGTTTTCTTGTACCAAATGGAATCCATTCAAATGATACACTGCTGAATGCTGCCTTTTATCTATTTAAAAACAAATTTAGAAATAAATGTTTTGTCTTCTAAAAATTATAATATTCAAATCCATAAATTCTGGTTGAATGGAACACACTTAGAAGAAATAGTTGAAGGCGGCAGGATAGGCCTAACTTCAATATCATCTCACATGTGATAGTATTAAACTTGTTGGTTGATCCAAAAATACTTCACATCATAGATCAGTTTTCATTGGATCATTGTCTCTTGCCTTGAAAAGAAATTGCCCCAGCTTTGTTTTGACACCGGCTTTCAAATAATTTCTAAGCTTCTCTTTCTCTCTCTCTTTCTCTCTCTCTTTTTTTTTAACAGTTATGAACTGGAAGCAACCCATCTTTCTGTGCTGATATCCTATTTTAATTGATGTCACCTAATTAAAAAAAATTAGAGTCATTGTCTTGACTAATAAGCTTCCAGTAGTTATAAAACAATGGTGTGTAATATAGTTGTCGTGTTTTGCATTCTTGCTCTCTATCAGGTGCTGTTGTGAGCCCACAAAAGGCATTAAGTTGTTTGGTCCTCAGAAACACTTCAGGAGGTGTTCTCACTTAATGGTTTATTTCTGTCTTGCAGTGGAGGAACCTGAGGCATTGGCAGTTAAATAGCTTGCCCAAAGTCATGGCCACCAGTTGGGGTAAAGCCAGAGTATGAATTTGGGCCAGGTGGACTGAGAATTCAGTACTCTGAAACGTCATATGCTCTGTGTTCAAATACAGAGAACTGACAGATTGCTCGCAGTAGTCAGGCACAGGCCAACAGATGTGCACATCTGTTTTCACAAAACCTTTATCTGCTTTTATTAGGTGACAATGGGCCTTTAAAGAACACAGCTATCTGGATAGTGTAGCTCCAAGCAAAGGCTGCTCATTTTTAAATATTTACAATTATAAATCCTATTAAGCAAATCATATGTTCTTCCTGGAACAGTTTCTTCTGTAAATTTTGTGAGTTTACACATTTTAGAAAGATTTCTAGGATTCTTCCAGATCTAATATTTTATGAATTCATGATCCTTTCTCTTATTCTTAATTTCTCATCTTGCTTACTTGAAACTCTGTTGGTCAATTAAATCACTGACTCCTCTTTTTTCCTTCCCTTCCCTCGTATGTATTGGGGTGGTAAGGCATCTCATAAATGATCACATGTTGTATTATAATGTAGTTAAAATACTTTCTACTTTCCTTGTTTATTTTTTTCTCACGCCCATGGGTTATTGAGAAGTCAATTATTCAGTTTCTAAGTATTGGGTGATTTTCCCAATATTTTTCTGTTGTTGATTCGAATTTAATTCTGTTGTGATCAAATTGCTTGATGACATTTGAATTCTTTGACTTATTTGGTGGTCAGAATATGATCCGTCCTGGTAAATGTTCTGTGTATAGTTGAGAAGGGTACGTGTTCTGTGATTGTTGGGTGTAATGTTCCATAAATGTTAATTAGGTCAGGTTGGTTGTGATGCGCAAGTTTTCTATATCCTTATTGATTCTCTGTCTACTTGTTTTATCAATTACTGAAAGATGAGTGTTAAAAATCTCCATCGATGATAGTGCATTTTGCCATCTCTCCTTTTCGGTTCAGTCAGGTTTTGTTTTATGCATTTTGAAGTTCTGCTAACAGGTGCGTAAACATTTGGGGCTGTAGATTCTCTTGATGGATTGGCTCTTATATCATTATGAAATGGCTTTTCTTATTCCTGGTAATATTTGCTGCTTTGAAATTTATTTTGTTTGGTATTAAAATGTAGCATGGTATATCTTTTTAAATCCTCTTACCCTTTTTTTTTTTTTACCCTTGATCTTAGCCAAAAGGCCGAGAAGTGATACCCTTTTTCTTTTTTTTAAGGTTTATTTATTTATTTTTGAGGGGGAGAGAGAGAGAGAGAGAGAGAGAGAGAGAGGGAACACTCATGCAAGCGAAGGAGGGGCAGAGAGAGAGGGAGAGAGGGAGAATCCTGAACAGGCTCTGTGCTGTCAGCAGGAGCCCAAACTCGAGGCTCGATTTCACAGACTGTGAGATCATGACTTGAGCCAAAATCAAGAGCTGGATGCTTAACCAGTTGAGCCACCCAGGTGCCCCTCATTTCCTCATACTTTTAGCCTGTGATGTTATATTTAATGTTTATTTTTATTTTTATTTTTGAGAGACAGAGAGACAGCATGAGTGGGAGAGGGGCAGAGAGAGAGAGAGAGAGAGACCCAGAATATGAAGCAGGCTCCAGGCTCTGAGCTGTCATCACAGATCCTGATGTGGGGCTTGAACTCACAAGCCGTGAGATCATGACTTGAGCTGAAGTCAGACACTCAACTGACTGAGCCACCCAGGTGCCCCGACATTATATTTAAGTTGGATTTCTTATAAACAACATTTAGTTTGGTCTTTGTTTTCTGATTTGATCATCTCTGCCTTTTCATTGGTTTATTTAAACTACATTTTATGTGATTATTGATATGGGTAGGTTTGAATCAAACATGTTGCTGTTTGTTTTCTTATCTGTCCCACCTATTCTTTGGTTCTCTTTGCTCTTTTCTTTCAGATTCCTTGAGTAATTTTATGGTTTCATCTTTTCTCCTTTATTGGCTTACTGTGATACCTCTTTGTTTTCTTCTTTCAGTGGTTACTCTGTGATTTTACAGTATGCTTCTTTAACTTAACACAGTCTCCTTTCATATAAAGTTATACCCTTTCATGTGTAGTATAAGAAAAGCCAGTGATCCTTAGCAGCAGTTGGGGTGATGGGACAGAGGACCATACTGGAATCATGGTTAGTGCATATGTGGGAACTTGGAAAAATGCCTCGCTTCGGATGCCGTCCTACTGGCTTGTTATTCCTCCTATAGGAGCACTGATAACATCCTTTCTTTTTCTGGATCAGAAAACTGAGGCTCAGGTTAAAGTGACTTCAGTAAATGGCAGAAACAGGCCCAACATAGCATCATCATGTGAGAGACCCTGGTCTGGAAGTCAGGTAGACTTTGATTCGAATTAGCACAGTTGCTTGCTAGATGTGTGATGCTGGACAAGTTATTTAACCATCTTGTTTTATGCCTAGAATGTGGGTAGCAATCATCACCTGTTGTTCTGTCTGTTCATACAGCATTTGTTTCCATGTCAGCTGTCCAAATTATACAGGGTAGTATTCATAAAGCACCTAGTTAGGTTGTTGGGCAATTGTTGGACTTCAGAAACACTTGCCATGTAAGGATTATGGAAGTTACTGCCCAACTCCTCAGTAAGTGCTTTTAGTTTATTTTCACAGCCAATTAACTCTGGAAATGTAAACGTCCTTTAGACCTAGAAATGTTTGTATCTATGTAGGGAAGACATTGTTGATATAGATGAGCTTACTGTGAATGAGTCTGAGAATTAAACCAAATAGGTTCAGAGTTTAGAGGAGACCTAGACAGTGAAGAAAGTTCCATGAAGGCTGGAGGCTGGGACAGTCAGAGACATCACCCACTATCTTCTAGGAATTGACAAAGAGAGAGAGGTCGAGGGGTCAGAGAGGTCAAGCGGGTGGGTATGAGTGCGAATGTCACAGAGTTCATTGTGTTGCATTTGCAAAGAGACGGCTCATATGATGGGATCAGAATTTAGGTCATTGAGAAGTAGGGGTTGGGAGAATAGATTTGCAAATCATCATAAATAGATTTGCATATGTCACTTGTGTACAAGTGAACATTGAAACTGCAAAATATCATTTGAGGGACAGTGTGTGCAAAGTGAAACACAGCAGGACAAGGATGTGTCTTAAGGGAATAAGTCTTTGTAAGGGAAAGATAAAAGATGAGGCGGTCAGGGAATTTAATGATTTCCTCATCTTGCTGTCTTTTCTAGCATCTAACGTTAGTGGCAGTTAGCAAATGAATATTTATTGAATTTGGGTTGGACGTAAGTGGTGAGAATAATTTATTAGTTTTGTTCTTAAATAGATTGGGAACTGTTCTTGAACCCATTAAAATCCTATCTCCTATAATGTGCTCTTTTGGAAAGATGGCAAATATATCTTTGAGTCTTATAAACTGGCATGTGTAATGAATACTAAAGAAGTCCATGTTGTTTGTAAATGTCTCGCTGACATTGTAGGGCATGATTTTAGTCTTAAGAGTGTCATTTCAGGGCGCCCGGGTGGCTCAGTTGGTTAAGCGTCCGACTTCGGCTCAGGTCATGATTTTACGGTTTGTGGGTTCGAGCCCCGCGTTGGGCTCTGTGCTGATGGCTCAGAGTCTGGAGCCTGCTTCGGATTCTGTGTCTCCCTCTCTCTGCCCCTCCCCCGCTCATGCCCTGTCTGTCTCTCTCCTTCAAAAATAAATAAAAACATTAAAAAAAATTTTTTTTTAAAAGAGTGCCATTTCATACCAGTGGTAGCTTTCAAATTTGAAACTCAAATTTGTTTCCATTAACGTGGAGGCATGGGAAACACAAGCTTGTAAGTGGAAGGGGGTATGGCAAGAGCGTAGATTTTAGAGTCAGATGGAGTTTCCATGTGGATCCTGGTGGTGTCTTTTACGAGTCGTGGAACTTTAAAATACTTGGGTCTCAGAGGACCTCAGTGTCCATTTTTACGAAGTTGAGAGCAACACACATTTTACAAGGTTGTTGAGAATTAAAGTATTAAATTTAGTTGTAGGCATTCCATAAATGGTCACTTAAAAAAGAAATGGATGTGAGTAAGGGCCCCAAACACCAGCCTTACCTTTCTTCATTTTATCTAGGTGGAGGATATACATTTTTTTTTCTGTTTCCGAATTTATTACTTAGTATTCATCCTCCCACACTGAGATACTAGGCAGAAAAGCATAAAAGGGTTTTCACTTGCAGCCTTCCTCACAGTTGCTGGCAGAACTGCTCTCCAGCTCTGCAGAACTTAGCTTATATTTGTTCCAACTCTCTTGACTCCGAAGGTGTTAAAGCAGTGAACTGTTAGGTGACATCCATATTCAGGAAGTATTTGTTCCTTGTCTTCAAAGCAAGAAGAAAGGGAAGCAGTGGATGAATTCCTCAAAGAAATTGTGTCCCAGGATCTTCCGTACCTTTTAGATAATTTTCTGCATTGAGATTTTGTTTTTCCCTCAAGTTAAACCAGTTCATGAAAAAGAGTATAATCTAAATCCCGAATGAAAAGAACAATTCAAATCCAAAGAGTTCACTCCTGAGCAGCTCCCATCACAAGCTATAATGTGATATCCCTAAAATATAAATTTAACTCCCAGGCAAAAAATAGTCTGATGATCTGTTCTTGGGAAGGAACATTAATCACTTAAATTATGAATTATTAGTTATTGTTCAGTCTTATTCATACTTTTCAACAAAATAACTTATTGGGTAAATTGCGCTTAAAAAGTTCTGCTTGGTGTGTGTTATATGATGCTTTAACAAGTATTTTAAGAACATTCTTCTAAGATACAGATGTTTCATTCTGGGCAAGTTCTTTTTAGAAGAGGTTGTAACCGAAAAAAATTGGATGTTGCTATACAGTGAGAGATTTTGTAGAACTTTGTGTATTTTCTTTATTTCCCAAGGAAAGGGTCTTTTGGGTTTTGGGGTTTTTCCTGTTAAACCGAGATGAATTTTCATATATGTAAAGCCCATGCTTTGAGAACCAGCGTAAGAAGTACCATTTTTAGATTCATCAATATAAAACACGTTAGAATTTTATGTTTAAAAAATTGCCCTATTCTTTCTCCCTCTATTGATTTCTATTCAACTCGCATGAAATAATAAACACAGGTTTTCAGCCTTGATGGTGGCTTTATTAATATTCAGTTTGAAAGAAAAATGAATTTTACAGTAGAGTTGCCAGCAACAATAATTTAATAAGTGAGAAATTTGTAGGTTTTTTTTTTTTCTGGAAGTTCAAAGATAGCCATAAATTTCCCTCTCTTTCTAAAGATAACTCTGTAATGGGGTTGGCATGCCTAAAAAAATGGATGGCCTCTTACGTTTCCGAGCCAGGCCATAGCTTTTGTTGCAAGAGCATTGCGTTTCTAGAAGCCACCTCCAGGACTCATTGATTCCACTGGCCTGCTTGCATTTGGAGCAACCACTGTTGAGCTTCTGAAATGCCAGCTCCACCCTATGTACCTTTTTTCACTCCATATATTTATCTCTGGAAAATGGTATTTTGATTTAGAGAAAGCTCAAAAAAGAAAGATGACAAAATGAATTAATAAATCTGTCCTTATTAAGTTGTTCGCTTCTTTCGCCTTTCTCTTGCTCATTACTATTTATGTTCGTCAAAATAAGTAGAGTTACCTTGGGGTCGTGCTAAGAGCACGACTCTGCAGTGCATAATATCCCTGGTCAGGTGGTGTGGTAAGTGCTTTATTATAGTGTTTCAAGCAGATAGATCATGGCCCAGTCAATGGCTCAAGGTCCTTACCTTGAAGGGTGTGTCCTAACTTAGAGTCTCTGAACCTAAGTTGCTCTGAACACAGCCACATAAAGGAAAGTAATGCATCATGACTAGGGTTAACCTTTAGTGGTCTCATGATGACGTGGTTCTGTCATCGGACAAGTACGAGCCAGGAACATTCAGCCCTGGTGATCCGATTTCACAAGAAGCTTTGTTTTGATATACCAAATACTTCGGCCATGTGGCTTATCTATAAGAAGTGAAGAGTAGTGTAGTTGTTACTGTTGGTGTCTGTGTTGAAGCGCGGTAACTAAGGTCAAGCCTACGGTTAATGTCAAAATTAGTTGTTAAGTTGCCCAAAAATAATCTCAAAGAAAAAAAATGATTGGTATCATGAAAGTATATTGCTGACTCAGCTTAGATACTGAGTGCAGTTTGGAGAGGCTGTTGTATGGCTCCTCTTTAAATGTGGGCCTCACTAGATTCTCACTTCTAGGAAGGTGGAACAGAGTGGGGAAAATGGGAGGTAGGGGAGAGAGGGAGAGAAGACAGAGAAAGGGACAGGGAGAGAGGGAAAGAGAGAGTGAGGAAGAATGATTTTTTTTTTTTTTTAGCCTACATTTTTAAAACATTGTACTGTTATCTTAATTGAAAAGGATCTATCATTCAAGGTCAAGGAACCTTGTAAGGAAAAGGAACGGAGTTTTCGCACGTAAATAGCCTTTCAGTTGCATTCAGAAAACACCATCCTTATAAATCTGGTTTGTGTGAAAAATGAGCCATGAGATGTTGATTACATATTTGTATATGGTTTTGAATACAATACGTAACTGTTAGCTTACTATTTTGGTACAACAGGAAAATCATTTATATGACCTTCATAGGAACGGTTACATGAAGGCGTCATTTTTGAGTAGGTTATATCAGGAGGTCGTTAGCTCCTACCTTGCTTTAATATCCTCTGATATTACAGAAGTACCACTTCTATGTAAACCAGCTGTGGACAACTTGTGAGTTAATAAAAACCAACAGTATGCATCGAGTGAGTAAAGAAGTCAAGCAATAGGTTGGTTTTGGAGTTGCATTTGTACAAAACGGCTTTAAAATCTTTTTAAAAGAAAGCGTGAACAGAATACGGAACGAGGTAATTGCGAAACATTTTAACATGGATAAAGGGTGCACGTCACGGAAAGCTTGTAAACCTGCCATCCAACACTGATTACCCTCATGAGCATTTTATGCTGTTTGATGGTGAAAAGTGCACCTTATAAAAGCTGTTACACAAACCATTGCATTTAAAAGGTTTCTGTCTCACACCCAGAAATTACACTTATTTGCTGCAAGTGAAAACTCAGAGTTTGCTCCCTGTTTATTTTAGTGGCAATTACCGTGGTGTTGGATCTTGCTTTCACCCCTTCTTCCCGGCAAACTAGAAATGAGTCTTTCTGGCATCTTTATCTCGGTGTAAACACAGTGAGTTTGTGTATTGTACGTTACATGCAGAGATGAGGTAATAAGAAAACTGGGAGCCAGAAACACTCAGACGCTCCAAGTAGTAATAGAATACTGAACCTCTATCACTAGGATGCTCCACGTAGCCGAGAAAAAAATCCCAATTTTACAAGATGACCCAGAGTTTCTGCAGAATATAAAATCCGGGGAACCATTTCAGTTGATATCTCCACACGCACACAAAGTTTGACTTACTGGAAATCTTGTTAAACACCCCCAAACAGTGCCTTATTCATTTATGTGAGAAAGAAACTTGGAAACGTCTAAGAGACCCTCTTATTCTAGGATTTCATTCTCCGTGTTATGAGCATTTCTCTCATTGTATAATAAGCACTTTGAGATTCTGGCAGGCCTTGCTACTTCTTTTTGAGTGCCTTCCTTTTTTCTTCTCTTATAAACCGTAGTCTGTTAGAAAGAGCTGTTGACTGGGAATCGGGAGTTCTGAGTTCTAACGCCAGCTCTGATACTCACAGGCCCGTTTGGTTTATTGGTCTCGGGTTCCCTGTGAAAAGGGGGCCCGAACTGGATGATCTCTGGATATTCTTTGAGTTTAAATTGCTGTGATGCTGGGAGGTAAGCCAGTTATCTGAAAACCTGTCACACCTTACCTCTCCACCCAGAATGTACTGAGTGATCAATTGACTGAAGGAATAATTCTCCTAAAGGCAGTTTTCTAAAACGCAGACTGAATGGCAGTTTTGTTATCCTTACCAAGTACTCTAATTTATCAATTTGCCTAAGATGCAATTTTCCAAATTATCAACTGCCCGAAATATGTTTGTGTTAACTACATATAAAGTTTATCACACATCACACTGCATAGAATAGTTGCAAAAGCTTTTGAAATTTTTGGTGGGAAGCATTAATTAGTTTTAATTTGTTTTTAATTTTTCTATAGCAATTTCACTGCAGACACTTGGCAACAGAAATATTTATCAGTCCAATTCAGCTGAGTGCCAAATTTATCAGTGATATTTCATATCCTGAATGCCTTTCAGTTGCTTAAAACAGAAGCAACATATTTATCTGCTTAAACTGGTTAGCAAATTTGTGAATGAAGAGAAGTACAGAAATGCACTTAATGGGTGAAAAACGTGTTGCAGAAAATAAACCATCCCTATCATCTTTTGTCAACTCCCTGGTATTCAAGACACGCTCAACCCTTTGATTTAAAATAAATGGCTCTTATTCTCAAAAGTCACGGGCTCAGAAAGTGGCAAAATTCCAGAATATAGGTAAAAGTAGGCTGTGGCACTGGCTTGCAGCAGAATTCCCGACAAATTCAAACCTTGACTTCATCAACAGGAGCACCAAAGAAATCTTCCAAAGGCCTTTTTAAAACCATACAAATTATGTCAACAGTTTCACTGGTTAAAAGATACAAGTCTTAAGTGAATTGGTCAATTTGGCAAATTCCTAGCAAGTTGGTTTTTGGCAAAACAGACCTACTCCACCGTCCTGTGATCCTCGTGTCTGCCAGGGTTAGGGGACAGTGAAGCTGTCATGAAAGAGTACTACTGTCTTTCGAAGCAGAGTATTTGGGGGATGTCTGGGTGGCTTGGGGTTGAGTGTCCGACTCCAGATTTCGGCTCAGGTCATGATCTCACAGTTTGTGGGATCGAGCCCCTAGTTGGGCTCTGTGCTGACAGCGTGGAGCCTGCTTGGGATTCTCTCTCTCTCCCCCCCCCCCTCTGCCCCTCCCCTTCCTTCTCTCTCTCTCTCTCTCTCTCTCTCTCTCAAAATAAACAGACATTAAAAAATTATAAACAGAAAAAAGGAAAACAAAAAACAGGGGGAAAAAAGGGCACAGAGCCCGACGCGGGGCTCGAACTCACTGACCGCGAGATCATGACTTGAGCCCAGGTCGGACGCTCAACCGACTGAGCCACCCAGGCGCCCCTTTTCTCTGCTCTTCTGATCACTGTGGCAAAACATGTCCTATGTGACTACTTGAAGCAATGAAATAGGTCAAATGATTTGACACGTGTCAAGGAAAGGTGGTCCCGTGTTCAGACAGGAATGGAGACGGCGGTTGCACTAGAAGCCTCTCCTAGGCTTCATTGCTTAGGTGCTTGGTTTCCCTGAGCGCTGCCTTGGGCCAGTAACGTTCCTTAGAGTTCTGTCTGCTTCCCAGATGTTGCGCCTAATTGCAGTGTGATGCCATTAGGTCGTAGAGTTGGATATATTTTTCTTGAAGTTACTGAAGGCAATTTGTGTCTCTGTGTAAAGGTCAGGGAGCAACAGTTCCTGGCACTTGTGCCAAAGACCCCTTGGTTTCACCAAAAATCAATTTTTTGGTGAATTAACTAATCAAGACTGTCCTTCTTTTGGCATCTGAGAAGCTGCACCCAGTCCTAACTGTTCCTTTCGAGGTGGCATTGATGGCAGACCCCAAAGAACTCCACTACAAGATTTTAGAAAGGAAAGATCGTGTCCTTTATTTTTTTTGTTAACACTTTCTGACCCGTGATTCAAATTCCAAAAAGCCTGTGTGTATTGCCACCTCAGCAGAGCAAGTGTTAGAACCCACGTGATTCAGTATTTTTATTAGTTCTGGCCATTTGTACAGAATAAAACAGACCACCATCGTGTCGTTTACTCTGCGTTGCGGGAAGTGAAATTAAGATTATTTCAGAGGCTAACCTATCCTGGAAAATTAGTAACTGGGTGAAAAAAATTACAGCGTGTCCCAATTCCTGTAATGTAGAAGTTTTAAAAT
Source organism: Panthera tigris (assembly GCF_018350195.1). Taxonomy (NCBI): domain Eukaryota; kingdom Metazoa; phylum Chordata; class Mammalia; order Carnivora; family Felidae; genus Panthera; species Panthera tigris. The sequence goes on from NC_056672.1 coordinate 7,988,095, forward strand.
GTGGAAGAGACTGCTACTTCAGACGGGACGACATAATCGCTGATCTGTAGAACATTTAAGGTGTCGCGTTATAAGCCTGTTATGGCATATGGCTGGGTTCAAAAAACAAAACAAAACAAAAGAAGAAAACAGAAGAAGAAATTCCACATTTTTCTCCTGGAACCTAGTAGATGGTATAATACATTCAAGCCCTCACTCTGGCCATTTGTAGCTGTGTGACCTCGGGGCTCATAGAGTCATTTCAGCTTTGAGCCGAAGTTTGCTCATCAATAAAAATGAGAAAATAGGGGCGCCTGGGTGGCTCAGTCGGTTATGCGTCCGACTTCGACTCAGGTCACGATCTCGCGGTCCGTGAGTTCAAGCCCCGCGTCGGGCTCTGGGCTGATGGCTCAGAGCCTGGAGCCTGCTTCTGATTCTGTGTCTCCCTCTCTCTCTGCCCCTCCCCCGTTCATGCTGTGTCTCTCTCTGTCTCAAAAATAAATAAACGTTAAAAAAAATTAAAAAAAATAAAAATGAGAAAATAGTAGTACCTACCTCATGGGATTTCTGGACAGATGAAGTAATGCATGTGGAATCCTTACATAAATGTGTTAACTAGGGGTGCCTGGGTGGCTCATTTGGTCAAGCGTCCATGTCTTGATTTTGGCTCATGTCATGATCTCACGGTTCATGGGTTCAAGCCTCTTGGGATTCTCTCTCTCCCTCTGTCTGCCCCTCCCCCACTCACACGTGCTCTCTCTCTCTCTCTCTCAAAATAAATACATAAACTTAAAAAAAAATGTGTTAGGGGGCGCCTGGGTGGTTCAGTCGGTTGAGCGTACGACTTCGGCTCAGGTCATGATCTCTCGGTCTGTGAGTTCGAGCCCCGCGTCAGGCTCTGTGCTGACAGCTTTGAGCCTAGAGCCTGGAGCCTGCTTTGGATTCTGTCTCCCTCTCTCTCTGCCCCTCCCCCGCTCATGCTCTGTCTCTCTCTCTCTCTCTCTCTCTCTCTCTGTCAAAAGTAAACATTTAAAAAAATTAAAAAAATTTTTTTAACTAGTTTGTAACTAGAGGCATCTTGAAATACCTTGTTCTGTGAAAAGTTTCAATGATTGTTAAGAGACCATAGAAGAATGTCAGTTGAATGTTGCCAAGCTCAAATAAATTTCAAGTGCTTAATTAATGATGAAGTTAGAACAATTACTGTTAAGGCTAATTACTTATTCTTAGCCTTTCAGCTATGAAAATTAAAGATCTCTGAGTGCTTCTGTCTTATAAAAACAAAGGAAGCATACCAGGCCACCTTTTCGAAGATGACGTGATTAGAGCATTGGGTTTGAATCCACAATTCAGTGAATCAGGCGTACTTATTAAAACAAACTAAATGATGTGTCAGGAGGTTCAGAGCTATAACTGAAGACTTAATTTGCTCATTTGAGTTTATTTAATCCCTATCTTTTTTCTTTCTTTCTTTCTTTTTAAATTATACACAAAATCAGTTGAGGCTTACACATCTTGGAGTATGGGAGTTGTTATAAAATTCTGCCATAATGAGAATTGAAAGCAAAGTCATATTGGAAAATTAAGAGAAGACATTCTTAATGAATAACTTGATTGAAAACGGTGCTAATAGAAAATTGTATTTATTACAGAATTTGCCTCTGATACTACCTACTCTAGGGTGTCAGTAGGGTCTTTAACGCATCCCTTTTTTATTCACCTCTTCATTCAACAAATTGAAGATCTGTGTGTTAGGGCACTCTTGCATATTTGCAGGTGAGAAAGAGGCATAGTCTAGGTGTCCCTGGTGTTCATAATCTGGTTGGAGAGATAGTTACCCTACAGTATGATACTTGCTGTGCATGGAGTAGAAATAAGGTGCTGTAGGAGCACCCAGGGGAACCCCAGTCCCAGATTTGCCAAGAAGAAGGGAGGAGAGTGGTGGTGGTTTGGAAGGCTCTCTGGGGGAAGTGGAGTTTATCCTGAGATCTGAAAGCTGGAGCGAAGATGAGAGAACATAGGAAGGAAGCATGCTTTGAATTGGAGGGATCTCCTCATTCAGAGGCTCTAGGTTTTGGGCACTGAGAGTAGTCCACAAGCAGAACACGTTTGGATTGTACGTAGTCTTTGGAAGATGGTAGGCGAGAGGTGTGTGCTCGCGAGCCTTAGAAGCCCTGTTAGGGGGTTTGCAGTTTATCCCGACGGCACTGGCGACCTCTTGCTGGGAGTGACCTGAGCTCCGGAGACAGGAAGGTATGTGAATAGAATTTTAAGAGATATGAGGAAGCAGAATCTTTGGACTGATTAGGTTGGGGAGGTGATTAGGTTGGGGAGGTGAGAGGGAAACATGGTGAGAAAGGAAGTGATTGGGATAGGACAGTTACTATTAATGTATTTTCAGGAACAAAGAAGGATTCCCTTCCTTTTTTTTTTTTTTTTTTTTTTTTTTTTGAAAGAGAGGGAGAGAGCCCCTGTGGGAGTGTGAGCAGGGGAGGGGCCGAGAGAGAGGGAGAGACAGAATCCCAAGCAGGTTCCACGCTGTCAGTGCAGAGCCTGACGTGGGGCTCCATCCCACATTCCCATGAGCCCTGAGATCATGACTTGAGCTGAAATCAAGAGTCAGATGCTCAACCAACTGAGCCACCCAGGTGCCCCTCCCTTACCCTTTTTTTTAGCCCCCGGGGAACACCATCAAAGTGTAAGAGGAGGAGGGAGGACAGAAAATAACTCCTTATGTGAAATTTCACACTTGCATAAAACATTACATAATGACAGTTGCTTTTAAACATAAAGAATGCATAGTTGATTTTAAACAGATTAATAACACCACTTAGGGGTGTTAACCCTAGATTTGTGAGATAGCCTAAGATAACCCACTGTAGAAGAAATTATTGTTTTTGGAGCCAAGAAAATGCTTTAGACTGAGTTGGAGGGACAGCCATACACGGAGCGCATCACCAGTTCCTGTAAAAGAAGCTCCAGGGGGGCAGGGTCTTTAATTCAGTGTGATTGACTTATTTCAATAATTACTGATTTTTAGAGATAAACAATTTTTTTCTGTTAAGTTTGTGAATGTACAGAGTTGGCTGGAATCTTCAACTGGTTTACTTGTCATCCTTTGTCCAAGCCTTTATTCCAAGTGTTTACACATGTGTTTTACAGTGAAAATCAATATAAAAATTTCATTTGATGAGAGCATGTTTTACAGCAAGTGTTTCCAGGATTTATATGTGTGTGAATATATAGATTTTTTTCCCCCCTGAGTCCACCCACACCCCTGTTCATGACATTTGCTAAAAAATGGAAGTAATGAGAGTTCAGTTCCTTAAGATACTGTACATTTAAAGTGGGGTATATTATTTCCATTATTAGTAGTAGTATTATACGGTATTATTTTCCCCTTTTAGATGTGTTGATCTCTCTGAGGCTGTCATTAGGATAGTTAGGAACTGCAAAAGGCTCTATTTTCCATTTTTATAAAAAGAAAAAGAAATGAGAGAAAAAAATAGACGACTTTCTTGTGTAGGCAAGAGAATCCAAGAGTTGTTACTGGAGCCTTCTCTGGTGTGAAGAAAATTAAGCATTCCTGTTCTTGCCTTCACTCCCTGTCAAACCCAAAGGAAATCCTCCTGTTTAGGGGTGACACTACCTGCTTGTTTTCTCTGGTGGTTCTTTAAATAATACCGCCTTTTAGCCTCATTTTACCTTCGCTTTGTTTGCATCCCATCTAGTAGAGTGAGACCATTGGGAAGCTCTCGTTGGCAAGCCTTTTCCTGTTTATCAATCCCAAAACATAAGCTGGAATGGGTACTTACACGTGTGTGGATGTAGCCATCCTAGTGAGCGTGTGACGTATGTAGAGTTACGTATATAAAGTTTAGGCTATGTAGTAAGAAGGAACAGAAGAGATAAAGCTAGTTTAAAAAGGGGGAATACTTGTTGGCCTGGTAGGACTAAACATCTAGATTTTGCACCTACACATCCCCTTTTCTTTTTTTTTTTTTCTTTTTAATTTTTTTTTTACCGTTTATTTATTTTTGAGGGAGAGCGACACAGGGTATGAGTGGGGGGAGGGGCAGAGGAAAGTAAGAGAGAGGGAGATGCAGGATCCTAAACAGGCTGCAGGCTCTGAGCTGTGAGCACGGAGCCCGACATGGGGCTCGAACTCACAAGCCACGAGATCCTGACCTGAGCCGAAGTCAGATGCTTAACCTACTGAGCCACCCAGGCACCCCTATCCTCTTTTCAATCTGAAATCTTTGGAAGAAGCACCATGGCTCTTATCAGTTTGTGTACAAGGGAGAAGAATTAAAATTCATGCCTCGATTCTGGATTGGACAGTAGGTACTGGAGAGTATCATGAGAAAGGGATCCTGTTTGACATTTGGGAATGTATGTTACCAGGTTTCTTTCCTTCAACAGAAAATGACATAGGTCATGGAACTAGCAACGAATAGATCTGTAGATATAATCTCCAGTTATATCTTTTAAATAGGCTATTCCAGCAGAAACATTGAAGTGTTTTTTTTGTTTTTTGTTTTTTTTTTTATAGCTCCTTTAGAGTTCTGAGCCACTTAGTAGGAAGAGAGACAGAGCTCTTGCCCCACAAGTGAACAGATCAAAATCTATTTTTGCAACTATGTTTGAGATTATAAGGTCTATTTTCGGTTACAGAATCTAAGACTGATTTTTTGGGATGGCCCCAGGCTAAACTGGAGCCCATATTGCTTTTGGCCAGCAAGTTCAAGGTTAGCTTGAGACCCCCCCCCCCCCAAAGTATATGGTCGTTGGTTTGATAAGATCCGTATTTCAGGAGCTAGAAGCTGCATGAATGTTATTCTATTTCCCCAAGCATTTTTCCAAAGCAATTGAGTATCTGTTAAGAAGAGTGCATTGTGGGCTGCATATTATTTGACAACCTGCTTTTTATACTTAAAATAGGAATATCTTCCATGTTGGCTTTTATAGATGTATGTAGTAGAACAATTTATAAGTATCCCAATTATGGATATTTTGGTGGCTTATTATTGGCTATCATATGCAGTATTTGAGTGAATATCCTTGTGTTTATGTAGAATGTTATATATACATACACATTCATTTCACTGGGCCCTTGTTTGCTTTTAAGGATAAATTCTGGAATGCAAATGAGTGTATATTATAACCTCTTTCATCTATAAAATATTTTGTGAACACAAGGTCAGTGTATGACTCTTTTAATCCATGGTATGCTTTTCCAGTATAAAAATTACAGGTTTGATGGCTTCATAAAAGTGTATTGCTTATATACTAGGTATAGTACCTATTTGCCATTTATGGGATTTTTTTTGTGTGTCTCTTCAAATTTAGAATTCTTTCTCAGTGCTCAAAGTCTTCATAGACTATTTTATCTCTTTTAAAGTTGATTTCACTAAAATAGCCTCAGTGCTGCTGCCGTCACTGTGCCCACCTAGGGTCCAATGACAGCGTGCTGTTGTTGGAGTCAGACAAGCCTGGGCTTGAATCCTGACTTCATCTCTTAATAGCTTCATGGCCCTGGGCAAGTTAATCTCTAAATGTTACTTTCCTCTGCCATAAAATGGGAATGTCTACGTTATGGGTGAAATTAGGGTTGCATCTGTCCAAAGCATCCATCACATAGTAAGTGCTCAGCTATTCTTATTAGTATCTCTAACAGTGAAGATGATAGATATATAATAAAGTGCTCATTGCTCATCATCTGTCAGTTCTGGGAGTTAATATCATTAAATGCTCCATCCATTAGGTTCTGGTCACTCAGGATTGGATGGACCAATAGGGAGAAACATTTATAGCTTTGTCTCATGTATTTTGGTTAGAATCTTTCTGTATATTACATCATGGTGTTCTCAGGCTCTCTTTCCAGTAGGAAAGAGTGTAGGATGCTTAGATGTTTTTGTTTGGTTGGTTTTCTTTCCTTTTTCTTTCAGCCGATGTCTGAGCACTGTCATTTTTTTGCGTACGTCATGTAGGTAAGACCTGATTTGCCCGTTCACGACCACGAGTGGCAGAAAATGCTGGAAAGGCACTAGCAATAGACTGGACAAGCACTTGGGTCTCTTTTCCCCAAAATTACCTCTGTGCCTGATGACAGCTTCTCTTGACGACTAGAAACGAATAACAAATAATAAAATAGCTCTTACATTATTTTACTAGTTTGGCTTTACTAGTATGTTAGTAGATGGTTTTATTTTGTCATTGGTCCTTTAAGATAAAAACTGCTAAAGTAATTTGATTTTTCTTCTCTAAAGAAACAGTTTTTCATACTCGATTCTGAGTCAAGGGAAGAATTAGTTAAGCGAAAACCTTTGTTTGAAAAGTGAAAAAAGTTACCCAGGCAACCTGTATATGTTACCAGTGTGCTGATTAATCGTCGCCAACATTAATCACTGTCATCAGCTATCACAGAAAGATGACTGCCTAACAGTCTACACTATTATCATTCCATCATTTTCTACAGATCAATTTAGTGCAAAAGATTAATTGTACACAGTCATGAGGATTACAACATTAAACCTAAATACACAGGCAGAGCTTTTATAATATAAAAAATCATAAGTCCCTTCAGTTACTTGATATATTGATTTGATAAAGCCCTGTGTTTTACAACGAATAAACTTTCAGAGGTGTATTTTAAATTAAAAAGGCTGACTGCAGTCTGTAGCTTTATCAGTTTCTAGCATTTGTACTGGATAAAGTGGGGGAAGAAAGCAAAGTCACAGTGTTCTTACAGTTGTAGCTAAATTAATCAGCTCAGTCTGTTTTTGTCAGTTTCAAAAAGTTAAACTTAGGACTATTTACCTATGTATATAACCTTTCTAATATGCTCTGTTTTATATTATATTGTTGTTTTTAAAAGTTGCTTAATATCCTTAGGGCTTTTTTTTAATAGAATTGAAATAATCGTAATGTTTTCACCATCTACTCCAGAAGAGTCAGAAATGTATACATTTCATATTTAATTTTATGTTAAGGAAAGTAAGTAATGTCAACTCCCCCCCCCCCCCCCCCCCCAGGCCAATAGCACAGCTCTTTTCAGTCATCTAATTTTAATAGAGATTTTAATTGCTCTGGGCATTATGTATACTAATATTTATGTTTTTTCTCACATTTATTCAACAATGCTGATGCTTAATCAGAATATTAGTAATAAAAATTACATGTCACAAAACATCAATTATGATTTGGGGTTTTTCTGTGTAAAGGCATACCAACATTAACATTTTTGTTCTGTATTTTAAAAACAGTAATTCAAATTATGCCAATTTTTTTTGTAAATTCCCATGCTCTTATGTTGAACCAGGTTTTCCAGTAAATAATTTATAGTTGAATGTCACATTGTAGATGTGATTTATTTTTATTACACCCATTAAGTGACTATTGTAATATTAACTTTGGTTAATTTGGTTCAATTAGGAATTAGAAGGAACATCTTTTGTTTTTCCATACTAAGGAAAAAGGAAGGAAATTCTCTGTCGCACTTGAAAATTAAATTACAAGTCTTTATTTTCTATACTGAATTGGAACCTGTTACATTCCTCAGTGTAAAACACACACACACACACACACACACACACACCCACACAAAACAATATCGTCAGTGTAGTCAAGCCAAACTTTGCAGACTTTGCTTCTTTAGAAAGCAAATTATTTCAGGCTGAAAAACCCCAATAAAAATTAGATGGATACTACCTATTTTTAAGCTATCCCAGTTAGATAGTTCTGTTTGAAAAGTAATTGATTAGGTCAGACTATTAAACCATTTAATTTGGCGTGTATATTGTGTGTGATAAAAGGAATCCAACTGTGAATTTGAGTGTATTAAATAATCTTCAGGAAGTTCCATAAAGAACGTTTGAACGCCTTGAAACTTGCAAATAACGCATGTTTGTTCCAAACACGTTTGCTTTGCCTGGGTTTTGCCCGTCAGGTTGAAGAAATGCTAATCTTGTCGCTTTCAGCAGCTGGGTTTTTGCAATATTCTTTTCCTTCTCCTAGGGGTTAATTAGCCTTCTTTCAAAATGTGGCCTATTTAGCTGTAGATGCGCATGATTCAGCCAGAGTTGGCTGTGCAAAACAGAACCGTTAACAGGCGGGTGTGTCCAACTGCTTAATTAGCCAGAATAAAAAGGTCCTTTGTCAAACAAGCATCGGTTGCTCCTGACACACCTGACTGCCACATTAGGCAAGGAAGACGAAACTGAAATCGCGCATGTCTCTCCTGCAAGAATATACAACTCATTTGCATATGGGCTGCGTCATGGACCAGCTGCAGGGGTTTATTTAGCTTATCAGAATGGATTAACGTGACTGCATTTGTGGCTGATAAACAAATATCACTTGAAAGGGGGCTGTGAAGGAACTAAACTAACCACATTACTCCCAAACATAAACAGAGCACAGAAACCACTGCTGGATGAATAGGAACACCTCCAATGTACACATAAACCTTATGTTGGGTCTAAAACAAAACCTCCAAATGAAGCCTGCTCAGACACTACCCTCCGTGACGATTCTTGCTTTGCTGAAATGTTGGAAAGCTACCAGAATACTCTGAATGCGTCGGTGGGTTTAAATGATCTGTTTAGCAAAATTTGGCAGGAGGGTTATACTCCTCGAACATGCTTTAACATTCTAATTGATCTGCTGTTAAGTCAGGTCTTCAGAATTAATCCGTTAAAATGCCTCTGGAAAAATACTTACTAGTTAGGTTTTATTATGGCCTCAGCAGAAAGAGAGAGAATACTTCCTAATTTCGATGTCGGAGAGAGAAGGGATGTCTGTCCGTTGTTATTGGAAGTGTAGATGGAATACAGTGGGTTGAGAATCCCAAAGACTTTGCTGTTCAGATCAATAATAGTCTCTAGCTTTTCATTTGGAAGCCTTATCATCATGATATTGCAAAGTACTATAAGGAGTGACATCGCAGGCTTTGGAGTGCGATAAACCTAGGGTTGAATTCAGGCTCTTCCCCTTACTAGCTCTGTGGCTTTCAGCAAGTTATTGAGTACATTTGTGCCTCAGTTGCCTTATTTTTAAAGTGGAAATAAGAACGCTTCCATTATGGGAGTCCTACGAGGATTAAATGAGAAGTATTTCAAGCAGTTAGCATAATGTGTGGCGCCTGGGAGATACTTGTTAGCCGAGAGACCTAATTATGGTCATGAGTTTTTGAGCCAGTCTCTGCCACGGATGTGACTGAGACCCTCTCAAGCCATGAGGCTTTGGCAAAGAAAGCCTATTCCTCAAAACCGAGGAAGACAATGCCATTAAAGGAGAATGAAGTTGTGTCTTTCAAGGAAAGATGGAGAAACTAAGTTCTTATCAGTAGGCATGACCCTTTATGATCCAAGAGCCGGTGAGACAGGATGGGGATCAGCCACTCGGGAGTAAACAGATGATGTTCTGGGGCAGCTGTTTGTTGTCCGGGATGGGACTTTATGTGCCGGTTTTGACGTGGCATATGCGTAGAGCCAGAGGCCAGATGGAAAGCTCGTCGTGACTTTCTAACCCGAGGTTATAAAGCCATCATTTTCTATCCATCTCTTTTCCCCAGTCTGTTCTGCAAAGGTTGCTCCTATAAAGTAGTTGGGACCTTTTCCTTCTTTCTCATTCTGAAAATCTCCCCAGTTTGCATTATTTTCTTTTACTCCCTTCTGTCTGTGCGATGTCTGCTCTGAAATTCAGGACTCCCCACTTGGTCTAGTCGTCTCGTGTGTGAACTTCAGTGGGAGGTCCAAACCCTCCTTTCCTACCTCCAGCTGCTTGACCTTGGTTAAGTGACTTAACGTCTGTGAGTCTCCCGTTGACTCGTCTTTAAATGGGGAAAATGTTAGTTCCAATCGTCTGGTCACGCATTTCTGTTGGTAAAGTGGTCAAACCTGGGTATTTCTGTTCTGTATAAAAGAAGTGAATGAGTTTAAATGTTATTAAGATGGTCTCAAACCCAAAAAATTATTCTCCATTTTCAATCTGGATTGGTAAGACTGAATTTCTGGTTACCCCAAAAAGTGTCATGAACTCAAATGCCTATAGAGGCCAGGCAAGTGAAGGAGTATATCCATTTAAGTAATTTGCCTATAAAACATACACTGTGTGCTCACCTTTTCTAAATCTTCACATTTTTTTTGTATCTGGAAATTTGGTTTTTACCACAGATTTCTGATATTTAAATATTGGCAATTAAGAATTTTAATTTGTAGTTACTCTGAACCAAAGCCTGTCTGTGGAGTCTAATATAATATAGTCTTGAGAAGCCAGTTTTCAGATCTATGCCCTTTATCTTCTGATAAGCTTTCTCATGTGGTTTATGGAGAATTCTTAGGAATTGCTTTAAAAATATATTTAATTTTTAAAGAGATCTTTCTTTTTATTGTTGCATATGTTAGGTCTAAAATAGTCGATGTCAAGGTTGGGTCGTAGCCTAAAATGGGTGTGTAGGCTGGTCTGCATTACAACGTATGGGCACACGAGAAAGCCTCGAGAACATTCCCAGCCAGCACTGGGAGAAATAGGAGGGAGTTTTAGGTGAGTGACTACACTCTAAGAAACAGCCACCTTTGATTGGACATAATTGGCAACTCTGATTTCTTCATTTGTATACTAAACGGACTGATGCCTCCACCTAGGTTGGCATTAGTTAGAGAGGCTAAGGAAACCTCACTAAAGACGCGGTAAGCAACATCTGGTTCCTTCCTCATTCTCTGCAGAAAGACATCCCCCCTCACTCACAGCCCTTCTGCTGTAGCACAAAAGGGATTGATGGTCTATAAGCATGTAGTGAGTCAAAGGACATTGACTTTTGCTTTCCTTTTTGGGAGGGCATTTTTTTTCCCCCTCTGTGATGGAATAAAGGAAGAGATACAGATAGGATTCCTCGTGTGTATCCCTTCCCCAAATTTTGACGACCAAGGGTCCTCCAGTCATCTTACTTAGGCAAGAACTTTGTGTGGTGAATACTGTCATTCTCAATTTCAGGCATATCCATGGTCTTAATGGTAGCCCAGAGGGATGTGTGGATGTGTGTGTGGGTGTGTGTGTTTGCTTGGAGATTAATGCTAGATTTTTTTTAAATGAGCCACCATTTGGAAGATTTCACATAAAAATCTGAACTTCCAGCTTTTTTCTCTTGGATAATTGGGAGACTTCCCACAAATTCTCAACGTCTTGGAGCTGAGCGTGAAGAGCCGACCCAAGTAAATGACGGGGTAGCCACAGTCTGTATCACTTTCCCTTTGTTTTTTAAGCTCCTACCCACCTTCCCTCTGTATGTCCGAGGTCCCTCATCTGTATTTGGAGATTATAATCCTACCAGTCACACCTGGGTGTTACATGGATTAATTTACTTATAAATTAACACGTAGAGCATTTGGAAGAGTCCTTAGCATAGGTTGAACATGTAATCGGTGTTAGCTGTCGTTGCTGTATCTGTTGCAGTGGTAAGGTTTATTGTGCTGCATGAGGGCCTGGACTAACAAAAGAGTAAGCAAATCACCTAAAGAGATGCCAATGTCAAGGTCTAGAAAAGAAAAATAAGCATGGATTCAAAGCAAAAAGGCCTCGCCTCACATCTGTTCCTGTCCCCTTGAGTGAGTCTCTTAACCTCTCTGGGTTTCAGTTTCCTCATTTATCAAATGAGAAGAGTAGATTAGATGTCTTCAGAGGTCCATTTCTAAAATTGAATGAGATGATAGAAAAGGTTTGGGGGAAACATGGGAAGAGAGGGGACGCGTTGACAAAAGATGGTAAGGGGCTTAATTTTCTTTCTTTTTTCTATTTAATTTTTAAAAATGTTTATTTGTTTTTGAGAGGGAGACAGAGTGCAGGCAGGGCAGGGGCAGGGAGAGAGGGAGACAGAGAATCTGAAGCAGCTCCAGGTTCTGAGCTGTCAGCACAGAGCCCGATGCAGGGCTCGAACTCTCGAACCATGAGATCATGACCTGAGCCGAAGTCGGACGCTTAACCAACTGAGCCACCCAGGCACCCCTGGGGCTTAATTTTCTACTTGAAAGAACTGGATGCTCGTTTTGAATTTTCTTGGGGAAAATTAATGTTCACCCTGCTGTTCACAGATTTAAACCACAGTGCAGTATTTTTCTTAAATTACCAATTAAATATTGTTCCCCCAGCCCCCCCGGAAAGAATATTAGAATTCTGGTCCCTGCTCGGTAACAGATTAATATTTATTCCATTAACTCTATAAGTAGCAAAAGGGAATGTTGAGACCAGGAGGTCTTAGAAACCATACCTGTTACATTACACACTGCAAAATTTAACCTGTGTAGCTAGATCAGGCACATATGAACTTTAAAAATGTGCCATGCTGAACTGTGAATGAGAGAAGCTAAAATTTCGTGTCTTGCTTACCAGCCTCATTTACATAATAGCGGTCCTCCCCATGTTCAAAATACTAAATGTTGTTGATGTTTGGCTACCTCTGGGTAAAATCAAGGTTGATTTTAGTACAGTATACCACAGTCACAGCAAATTAGTGAGCTTGATCCTTTGGTTAAGTTTTGGATATACATTATTATTATTAATTTTTTAGATCACTGCATAGTAAGTTTGAAAGTTGGAAAGGATGTTAGGAATAATGTATTCTGAATTGTACACCTTTGGGGGACACGCTAATGGCCTCTAAAAGTGTCTAGAAAATAAAATTTTATGACATACTTGCATCCAGCTAGGGTTTGTGTTCTGAAAATTGAGAATCTTAAAATAATTTTGGTCTACAGTTTATAATATGATTGAAACTTTTATTAACAGATGAGACCTAAGGAAGGTAGATTTCAATGAAGTTCAACTTTTATAGCCTCAAAATAAGAAGTGTAAATGGGGATTTTTTTTTTAATGTGAATTGGTAATTTTCTGTGTAGACTTAAAAAGTGAACAGAATGACTATAAAGCTGCCTGGAATATCATGGCAGTATGTTGGGGTAAGAAATATTCTGAGAGTTGAAAGTTACTCTAAGTATAGGTTTTTTTCCTCATGTTTATTTTTGAGAGAGAGAGAGAGAGAGAGAGAGAGAGAGAACATGAGTAGGGGAGGGACAGAGGGAGAGGGAGACACAGATTCTGAAGCAGGCTCCAGGCTCTGAGCGGTCAGCACAGAGCCCGACGCGGGGCTCGAACTCACGGACCGCGAGATCACGACTTGAGCCAAAGTCGGACCCTCATCCAACTGAGCCATCCAGGCGCCCCTAAGTATAGGAATTTTAGAACAAATGTAATGTAGCTAATCATGCATGCAGGGAGAACACTTAAAACTTTATTTCTGATACTGTATTTCAGAGACCATCATGCAGACATCAGAGACCGGGTCGGACACAGGTTCGACAGTGACTTTACAGACATCTGTGGCTAGTCAAGCAGCGGTACCTACCCAGGTGGTGCAGCAGGTACCGGTACAACAACAGGTAAGGAGCTGCTGTTCGCAGAGAAATGCTGTGCCTGTCCTTGTGTTGACTCTCCCACGCAGCTGTGTCCAAAGGGGATTTAGACTACACTTGCTAGTCCTGTGGGTGCTAACATTGATTTGGTTCCGTTCTTAGGTTAATGCAGCAAATGTTTCTTGAGCCTTTCCTGGATGTGGCAAATTCTCTCCGTGTGGGGCTATCGGGATACAAAGAAAAGGAGCCCAACTGTATAAATCCCTCTTCTGAAAGAGTCTCTCTCTTAACTCCTAAAGAAAACACTGCTTTCTGACTTGACCATCCTCCCTCTCTTCTCCCCTCTCTTATTCATTATCACAACACCCTATTTCTCTCTTACCGAAATATCAGCGATCACAGTTTCATATAATTGGCTCCCAGTAAGTGGTACTTAATGGAGGGGTTGTGCGTACCTTACAGGCAAGGATTTCACCTTTGTGATGTTTTGGGAAAGGTCTGAATATTACGGCGACTGAAAAAATAGTGTTGAATGAAAATTAAATGATCTTAAAGGTCTGGAGGTCTGACTCATCCCACGTAAAGAATTGGGAATGAATTCATCATCACACGTTTACTACAGAGCTTATTCAAACCCAGGACACTCGGTCTGTTTCGGGAAGATACTGACGACGTAAATGCTCTTCATGCCGGATAATAGTTCTGTCAGGTGGATGGTGAACACCTTGGCCTGTCATTTCTTCCAAAGAGTAGTGAGAAATTAAATGAGAAAGATCGTATCAAGCATTCTCCTGAGACTTGAGATTTGCCTGTAATTTCTTAGTATCAAGGAGAAACTTTAGCAAATGTTGCTCTTACAATTACCAAAAAAGTAACTAGGGAAAGGGATGTATTTTCCTAAATGACAGACAGATTAAGGTAGAATTCTTTTCAGGAGGTAGAAGTGTGATGGACAGGGAGAGTGCTGTCACCAAGAAGAAGCTTTTGAAAAATTTTCCCGGGGGCTCCTGGGTAGCTCAGTCGCTTAAGCGTGTGACCTTGGCTCAGGTCATGATCTGGTGGTCTGTGAGTTTGAGCCCTGCATTAGGCTCTGGGCTGATAGCTCAGAGCCTGGAGCCTGCTTCAGATTCTGTGTCTCCCTCTCTCTGCCCTTCCCCCACTCGCGCTCTGTCTCTTTCTTTCTCAAAAACAAATAAACATTAAAAAAGAAATTTAAAAAAAGAAAATGTTAAAAAATTTTTTTCCTCTATGTTCCTTTTTTATTTTTTTTAAATGTCTATTTATTATTGAAAGAGATAGAGTTGAGTGGTGGAGGGGTAGAGAGACAGAGACACAGAATCTGAAAGCAGGCTCCAGGGTCTGAGCTGTCAGCACAGAGCCCAACATGGGGCTTGAACCCACGAACCATGAGATCATGACCCGAGCCGAGTTGGACGCCCAACCAACTGAGCCATCCAGGCACCCCATCTGTATGTTCCTTTTTATAACATCATGTTGTATTTCCTGATTTATGGTATCTTTTTTTTTCTCTGAAATTACTAATTTTTTAAAACTTGTTGGAAGTTTTTCCTTTAGAATCCATTTCCTTCACACTACTTTGTTTTTTGTTTTGTGAGTTTTTTTTTTTAATCTTTTATTTTTGAGGCTTTTCTCAGATGTCTGCTAATCTTTGGGTGTTTATCCATATTTAAAAGCATGAGGGTAAACAGCTGATTTGAATGCATGAGTGGGTCTTGTTAACTTCAATACAGGGTCATTTGACTGGGCTTTTTAACTGGGGACCGTCTGATGTTCTTTGTTTTTCCTCTTGGGTTGTCATTTTTTTTTTTTTTTTTCTTTTCGGGTTGTCATATTTTTAAAGAAGACTTCTCCAGCTTCCTCCCTGGAGCATAAACTTGGCTTCCTGAAAGCTGAGTAGGGGAAGAGAGTTGGGTATTTCTTGCCCCGATTCACTTAATCCTTCTTTTTTTCACATGGTATCACCCGTGGTTGGTCTTCCTTAGTGTAGAGATTAGGCCAAAGAATAAATCTCCGAACTTTCACCAAAGTCAGGGAAAGCAGTCACCCACCTCACTGCTTGCAGTTCGTGGAGGGCCTCTGATTGGTGCTTAAGTAGAATCACTTTTTATATGAAATACCTACCTTACAAAACAAACATTGCGGAGTTCCTGGGTGGCTCAGTCAGTTAAGCGTCCGACTCGGTTTCAGCTCAGGTCATGATCTTCGGGCTCGTGAGATTGATCCCTGTGTCGGGCCCCCATGCTGACATTGCAGAGCCTGCTTGGGATTCTCTCTCTCCCTCTCTCTGTGTCCCCTCACCTGCTCTCTCTCTCTCTCTCTCTCTCAAAATAAATAAACTTAAAAAAAAAAATTGCTACCAGAAATGGAAAATCAGTATCACCAGCCGTAAATAGAAGATCATATGTACGCACACATTAACTTGTCCATGTCCTCGTAGAAAATAATGTCATGTACACGTGGACCACACTTTGGAAAACATTGTGCTAGGCCATATGGCTCATTTTTAGCAGGCATATTTTTCAGTGCCTCAAGTTAGCTCTTTCCTCTAGGACATTCCAGGCAGGTGATAGTTTACACCCCCTTACACCAAGCAAAGAAGGTGAGAACTCTTTGTTTTCTTTTTGTCAACAAAGTGTTTTATTTCACATAGTGGGTTAGTGTGATATTTGCCCAGAGTTACCTGTGATGTAGTCCTTCCAGGCTTATTTGGAAGGAATTTTTTCTCCTCTGTCATTTTGTTCTTTTCTTTTTTTTTCTTCCTTTTTTTTTTTTGAAACTAGAAACGTGTCACGTTTTTAAAAAGATTTTTTAATGTTTATTTTTGAGAAGGAGAGAGGGAGAGAGCGAGCAGGGGAGGGACAGAGAAGAGAGGGAGACACAGAATCCAAAGCAGGCTCCAGGCTCCACGCTGTCAGCACAGAGTCCAAAGTGGGGCCAGAACTCACAAACCGCGAGATTGTGACCTGAGCCGAAGTCGGACACTTAGCCATCTGAGCCACCCAGGCACCCCTGGAAAAGTGTCACGTTTGACACTGCCTAGTGCATTCTAACAGTGTCCCTGTGGATATATTTTCTATAACTGATTAGATCACTGCTGCAGTAATTTCCTACTGCTCTTAACTTGTGTGTAACCTTTGTATTGTTAATGTGCTGATGTCATTCTTGAGTTTTCAAACCGTGGTGGGACACCTTTAAAAGCTTCTCACCTTTGTCACCGACCCATGACGGATATTGAAATTATAGCATTGATGTCAAAAGTAGTTACTTCTATTGTTTCAACTTTATTTATTTATCCATTTATTTATTTGAGAGAAAGAGTGCGTGAGCAGGGGAGGGACAGAGGGAGTGGGAGAGAGACTCTTAAGCAGGCTCCATGCTGAGAGTAGAGCCCAACTCAGAGCTTGATCCTATGACCCTGGGATCATGACCTGAGTCAAAATCAAAAGTTGGATGCTCAACTGACTGAGCCATCCAGGGTGCTCCACATTGATTGAACTTTTATTGTGTCTTTGCTTTGGTCACTTTGATGTGAAGACAAGGTGTATAGCTCAAAATTTTTTAAGGTTGAGGCATGTGATGCTGTATTTTTTAGAAAGTTGAGAGACCAGACAATTTTAAGATCTAATGTATATAGTTCTGTTTCTTCAAAGCACCAAGGTTTTAATCTCACTGTGTAATAAGTACCAAGTAAAATGTTGATTCTAAAATTATTTCTGTGGTTTCTCATTTATTCTGTATGATCTCAAGAATCAACTTTCCACCTTTCCTTAGACAGTCTGGTTCAGGAATAGAGAATTCTGAGCAATGACTACATGGTCTTGTTATATAATACTTTGTCAAATTTCCTGTCTGTTATAATTTTTCATCATTTCACAAAACACCATAGAGTCTCAAGCTTCCAAATAAGGACATTGTTGCCCAATTCAATAGAACCTCTAAAAATATTCAAATTCACTATCTCGATTAGTTACTAAACTTTTGATATTACTCATCCTATCATCTCTATAAAAAGACTTCTTAGACTGTATAGACCATGGCTAGAAATGAGTTGTTCCCCCCTGCCTTCCCCTGCCTTCAGTGATTTGTTACAGTTTCTTGTAGGTTATTCTTCCATTTGGCCAATAGATGGCTAAATCTGAGAGGTCTTTGACCCTACTTGCTCTAGAACTGAATGATAAGTCCAGGAGAGGGAAGAAGGAAAATGTCCTCCACTCTTCAGTTCTCTCTCACAGCCAGCCAGTTGAGATGCTTTTCAAAGCAGAACCTAGACAGAAGTCCGAACATACACTCCTTGTTTTCATTTTGGGCTTCAGGTGTTCCATAATGGCGCTGACACAGAAGAGAATTCCTAATCCACCCTGAACCAGGGCCCCGGGACTTTTTCTCCCTTTCATGTTTCCCAGTGTTAACTGCCCCTCCGACTACAGCTCTTACTCTGCCTATGGTCTCTGCCCATCTTCCTCTTAGAAGAAAGCCCACATGTTTTCTGTCAAAGTGGATCCGAGTGTTGCCCCTGTACCGCTTCCTGTAAACATAACATCCCAGGTTCAGTGGAGCCCTGGGGTCGAGGGGCTTCTGTTTGAATTCAGAGAAAAAACTCTTGTGTCACATTAGCTGTCAACATTGTTTAAGTTCTTGTATTATTCAGAGATTGTGTCTTTACCGTTTCCTGCCCGGGGACTCTGTTTCTTTCTAGCGGGTCTTTGGTATGTAACTGGGACATTGAAACCTTTTTATGTGATGGAGGAAAACTCATTTCAAGATCATGTTCAGGTAAGAATCTCTGTTTTTATATAAGTCATCTCTCTGGGCAGTGACTCTTCTCTATAATTTGAGTTATCAGAATGAATAGAATAGCCGTATTCTGGGAGTATTGTTGCTTTTGTAGCCGTATTGTTTCTTTTTGGTGAGTGTCAATCTGTCACATATTTAGCATTGCCACATAAGTTGTGGTACATCCTGGCAAGTGAGCATTTCCTCCCTGTGGTCAAAGGGATAAATGACATTTTGTTTGAGAAACAAGCTTCAGTCAGGATTGCCAGTTAGTTAGGTTCTAGGCGAAGGGCAGTCTTCAAGAAGGGTAGATTTTATTTTATTTTATTATTATTATTATTTTTTTAATTTATTTTTGGGACAGAGAGAGACAGAGCATGAACGGGGGAGGGGCAGAGAGAGAGGGAGACACAGAATCGGAAACAGGCTCCAGGCTCCGAGCCATCAGCCCAGAGCCTGACGCGGGGCTCGAACTCACGGACCGCGAGATCGTGACCTGGCTGAAGTCGGACGCTTAACCGACTGCACCACCCAGGCGCCCCAAGAAGGGTAGATTTTAAATGAATCCCGGTAGATCTATTTATTACGGGTATCTTTAACACGAAGCCTCAAATTTTAGCAAGTAGATTTTAGGAAAGGAATTTTGATACAAATACTCCTGAGATCCTCACATGAGACCACACCTTCAACAAGGGGTCATTTTTATGCTCACTTGTGTTTGCCATGTTCCCTCTGTGTAGTATATATCGTCACAACCCGAGAAACTGTGATTAGCAGCATGCCCGTGAGAAAGTTCTTGTGATGGAAGCAATGAACAGTGATTAAGGGGAACAAAAGGTTGTCGGTAGTATATTAAATCTATAACAGAATATTGTATTGGCTCAGAATCTGATCAGTAATATCTCGAATGGCTCCCTTTGCTAGTTTGGAGAGCTAAGTCTGAGGTAGTGCCCTCGATCAGTCCTGTCTTTTTCTTTTCTGTTCAGGGTCAAGAGAGAGTTGCTTTCTGTGCATTCTAGCTTTGATGGACAGAAATAGAATTCTTTTCATTTGAGACCTTTATCTCATCTAATCAGTAGAAACAAAGACATTTTTCGTTGGTTTGCTCTTATTTGGGATTTGATTCCCATTGGCTTGGTTACCTAAGGGGACAGTGTTCTCCTAATTAAGACTGTGACAGACATCCTAAAAGATGGGGCTACGTTTTAAAATGAATTCCAGTTGAATGTCTTTTTGTAGGAAAACAAAAGACAGTGATTTTATCTCTTGAAGAGCATATTTATTTTATTTTTCAGAGCCAGAACTGCTTATTTTTAGGATCTAATATAAAAGGTGTTTCAAGGGAACATGCTGATTTACAATTGAAATAAATTTCATTGTGCCAATCGAATATGAAGGCCTTTTAGTTGAACATCTCTGCTGAGTACTATTTAAATAGTGCAGTAATCATATGCAATGGTTCTCTGTTAAGTGACTTTAAACATACTTTCTCGTCTGGAGTTCGATCATTATGATCAGTTTAGGATATTGTAGTTTCAGAGGACTATGCCCGGCACTGTGTTAAACGTGCCTCATTTCTTCACTCATTTCTTCAGCTGAGATAAGACACTTAGCATGAGTTAGAATCAACAGATCAGCTTCAAATAATGTTACAAATGATTGGCGTATGATTTTCAGCTGGGGGAAGTGACACATGAAGGCAAAACACCTCTCCCCTTTGGTTCTGTCTCAGGATCTTGTCTCGAGGTCTGGGTTGTATCTGTCTCTAATTCCGTGGCAGCTTAGGATCCAATAGTTACAGCCACATCATCTGTAGTGAGTAGAAGCCATGTTGTTGAACCCATGCTTGACTTCCGTGCCTGCTTCCATGGCCACTGGGTTCATCGGCCCTTTCGGCAACGGCTGGAATGGCCAAGCGAAGAGATTTACTGGCATCCACATGAGGTGTCTCAGAGGTGATTTGACACGGTACCTGACTGTAGGAAGCTAACTTTTGAGGGAGACAGCTGTTGTTACAAAATTGGATACTGATCGCCTCAGGGGGAAACTGTGGAGATTGTTCTTGGGAGTAGAGATCAGTAATATCTTCACCATGGATGTGACCTTTGAGCCACGTGCTGAAGGAAAAGTTGGAGGGCGTAAGAAAAACAAACCGGAGGAGAGCGTTTCTGGTAGAGTCAGGCATGGAAGAGCCCAAGGGAAATCGGGGAGTCTGACGGGTTGGTGACAGGGCTAGGAAGTGAGGAATGTGGGAGTGTGTTTCCCAAGAACTTCTTGCGGGAGGTTGAGTCAGATGACGTATTTGTGGTGTTTTTACATGTGCTCCCTCCCCAGTGTTTTCGTTCTTTTCCCTCTTCAGTGGACGTATTTCATTCTCTGTTTCCCCACTGCCGGTTTTCTCGACAATCTGTACTTGCCTAGTACATTTCCCTTTTGTCCAACCACTTCTTAATCCTGTGAAATTTGGATGCCACTCATGCAACTGTGGATACTGTGCACTTTTGATGGAGCCAAACCCAAAAATATTCTCCAGGATTTTTCTGGATTTTTCCTTGACACTTAAAAACTGTTGACTGTCCTCATCGCTCTTATTCTGTGGCTTTTGGGCTTCCCGTTTTATTTCTTGAGGGCTACTTCGTCCAGGAAGAAGCAGGTTTTGTAGAGGTGAAGAGACTGAGATTCACAGTTAGAAGTTGTGGGTTCAAATCCTGTTGCTAGCTCTTTCTAGTTATATGATCTTGGGCAAATTATTAACCTTACCTGAGACTTAATTTCCTCATGTAAAAGAGGGATAATAATATCTGGCGTATACTTGGCCGCAAATATTAAATAATCTATTTCCTAAATCGTTTAAGGTAGTACCTGGTATATAATAAGCCTCCAGTAAGAAAATTTTTTTTTTCCTGTTGGTCTTTTCCTTGTTATTAGTAGTATTATCTGATTCCTCTAATTTGGAGGGTTTTTTGACCCCCTGTACCATAAGGTTTGGCCTTGGGTCCTCCCTTTTGCCCTCACTCTCAAGTAACTCTTCCTCTGCAGCTCTTTTAGTCTTAAAACCAGTTGCTTTCATTTTCTCTACTAAGCATAAAACTGTGGTCCTTCTGTGTATTGCTCTGGCTTTCGAGTTAGGGAGGCACAGGCTCTAGATCAGAATGGGCGCCAACTTGGTCTGACCTGCAGGGGCAGCATTGGGATTCTCTCTCCTGGATCGGAACCCAGTGCGGTCACCGGAGTGATTAGAGAAAACGCCAGAGGATTTCTCAGTCAGTATCCAGAATACATACCTCCAGAATTTTATTCACTTCATGAAATGTAATAATTTTGGATCACGTGTGGGGTTGTGGTAGGATATGAGTTTGGGAAATGAAGGCAAGAATATTATATTAATATCTTAGCCAGACTGATTTGAATTTGGGCTTCCAGTTAGAAGAGACTTGAATTATTCATTTAGTGCAGCTATCCCAAAAGACCTTCCAGTGTTGAATTATGGAAAATTTTCTTCTTCAATAATCCTCTTAGTTGTATAGACTTAATTTAGGTGATTCCATAATTTTGGAATTAGAGGTATGTAATATTTCCTATGAAAATCTAATTTGCTTATCAAACCATCAATTTCAACATCAGGACTTTTTTTTGTTGTTGTTGCTTGGAAAATCCAATGTGTCCTATAAAATTGTTTTACAGGAGTAGAAAGTAGAAAAGTTTAAGATAACTAGCACCTCAGTTTACATATACTTTGAATAAGGTGACACAAAATCTAAACAGAGCACTCTGGCCCTCTTTGCGAAAGCAAATCAGAGGAATTCTTTATCTGTACTAAAGATGCATTTCCAGTATAATAGATCTCAGTACAACTCAGCCTGTTCATTGTCAGTATCTGAAAGGAAGAGAAATTTTAAGGTCCAAGTAAAAATTATGTATAGTCTGAGCTAGTCAAGGAAGTCTTTCCGGAGGAAGTGACTTTTAAGCTAAGATTAAAGAGTAGAAGTAACCAGTGAGGGAATGAAAGTGTTTTCTGTGGGGTCAAAATGGCCGAGGAGAGAGGGGAACAAAGGGTGAACGATGAGATGGGGTCTTAGGTGACTCCTGGTCTGACAATATAAGCTATTGGAGTTTTCAGTAATAACTCATTTTGAAGTTGACCACCGTTCAACTTTGTCAGAAATCCAGTGGAAACAGGGAATCAAATAGTAGTAGCTGCCATGGGCGCCTGGGTGGTTCAGTTGGTTGAGCATCCGACTTCCACTCGGGTCATGATCTCATAGTTCGTGAGTTCAAACCCCCACGTTGGGCTTTGCACTGACATCGTGGAGCCTGCTTCGGATTCTCTGTCTCCCTCACTCTCTGCCCCTTCCCTGCTCTTTCTGTCGCTCAAAAATAAACAGACATTAAAAATAATAAAAATAATAGTAACTGCCATTTACTGAGCACCTGTTGTCTGCCATTCCCTGTGCCTGATGATCAGTCCGTCATTTCTAAAACTTGTCACAACCATGTCCACTTCGGGTTTTCTTGCCCCTGATAGCAGTTCCCGAGATGCTCTTGTGGAAGCTGTCAGGATACTGGAACACAGTAGGTGAGTCATCTGCTCTCCCGGACACTTTTACAACCAGGCGAATTGCTCATCACAATTCTTCAGTCTCACCACCTGTACTAAAGCAGCACGTCAGAAGGTTAATTCTGTGGAACACTTAACGCCCATCTTTTCTGTCCACGAGAAGTGATCATTTTGCCCTTTCCTCCAGGGCTGATTTTAGAAATAGACACACATGGGATGCCCCTTTACTTTCTTTAAAAATTTGTGTTGGCGTCAGTCAAGGCCATGTGTGCGGAGACTCCCATGCTTTGTTTTCCTCGCACACAGCCCTCGCGAACTGATAGACTTCCCGTTTAAAGCAGATCAGAGCCACCCTCTTTGTCCCGGCTGCCTCATCGCTCAGTGCGACGTTCTAAACCTGGTGTTTAAAACTAATCTACCTTCCTTCAGTCAGGATCTTTTTAGCCGGGAGTCATAGCCAAGTGGTCTGACTGTACAGCCCGAGCACCTAAGCGTACTCAGAGATAAAGCACTCAGATGAGCTCTATCAAGATCAGCTGTTAAATGGTATAAGCTCACTGACATACCAGTGCTAAACACGGCGGTCCCACGGCAAGGAACATAATATACTTTATGTCAAGAAGGATTGGTTTTAGCTTTGTGAATCAGTGCAGTTTTGAGAAATCCCGCAGGCAAAGCGAGTGAGAGCGACTGAGGTATAAGGAGCTATTCAAGCAAAATAACTAACAAGTAAAAAAAAAAAAAAAAAAAAATTACAAACCCTGAACTTCCTAAAGCCTTTTCTAAACTCAGATCGTAAGGATGAGCATCAGTAAATATAGAATCTTGGGGGAAAAAGAGAAGGAAAAAATGATAAAAATCAATGTAGTAAAAATGTTACTATTCAGATAATCTGGGGAGAGGAGAGCTGGGAATATTGTGTATAATTCTTGCAACTCTTCCAGAAGTCTGAAATCCTATCAAAAGAAAAAGCGTTTAAAGATCAATACCAATCGAAGTTTGTTAAGTTTGAGCTCCTAGTAAGGAAAGGAAAAACATCTAGAGGAAAATCGGTTTTGAGATTTTTATTGCACTCTCTTCACATTCCTCATCAACTGTCCAGTTTTGAGAAGTACTATAAAGAAAATTCATACGTATGTACATACATACATATGCAAGCAAGCCAGATTGATCAACACATAAAGCAAAAGATCAATTAAAAACTGGTGATATTTTTAAGACTCTTAGGAACACAAATGTGTATAATGAGTTGGTGGTACAGTTGAGGACTGCCTAAAATTCTGGTTGCTAGAAAATGCAAACTAAATTACTCTCCAGAAAAAAAGACAAAAAAAAAAAAAAAAGGCATTAGAAGTTAGAAATTAGGTCTTAAACTCAACAAAAATGACTGGCCTGTTTGTGGCTTTGACTTTTGTCGTAATTAGTGCCAGTGTATATCCCAAGTGTAGAAAGGCCCAGACGACTCCCATCTCAGCTCTGAGGAAAACCGGGCTCATCAAATCATTCGATCAGCAAGCTTTTAAAAAGTCATCCAACTTCATATTATAATCGACATTAACTATTGAATGGGGAAGCAGGTAGCATAAGTTTTTTCATTTATTTATTTTGAGAGAGAGTGAGAGAGAGAACAGGGGAGGGGCAGAGAGCGAGGGAGAGAGAGAGAATCCCAAGCAGGCCTCACACTGTCAGCCCAGAGCCCGATATGGGGCTCAAACCCACGAACTGTGAGATCATGACCTGAGCCCAAATCAAGAGTCAGATGCTTAACCAGCTGAGCCACTCAGGCATCCCTATGATCCTGATTTTTAAAGGTTGCTTTCAGGGGTTATCTTTTATTTCTATAAGGTATCATTTTAATGGGTGACAAAAAAAGATAGGCCTCAAAACTGAAAATAGAAATATATAGGACTTTTATTTCTGGTTTGTGAGTTGGTCAAGCTGTTTCTCGTAAATCTATATCACTATCCAAAGCCATGATTTTTTTTTCTTTCTCCCTTTACTACTTGGTGTTTCTGGTGTATTAAGTCTTGGTAGCTTGGGATTCTCTTAAATCTGTGCTTTCTTGTTATTAGCAATGTTAGCTTTTTAAAAGTACTAGGATTAAAGAAGAAAAGTGAAATAAAAATAAATAAGAAAAGATAGCACTTGAAATAGAAGAAGAAAGGTAATTCTTTTTTTTTTTTTTAATGTTTATTTCTGAGAGGGAGAATGAGTGACAGAGAATAAGAGTAGGGGCAGGGCAGAGAGAGGGAGACAGAGAATCCCATACAGGCTCTGTGCTGTCAGAGCAAAGCCCAACATGGGGTTCGAACGCACAACTCCTGAGATCATAACCTGAGCTGAAATCAAGACTTGGATGCTTAACCGACTGAGCCACACAGTGCCCCAGAAGAAAGGTAATTCTTAAATGAAAATGCTTATTAATAAAATTAGGTTCAAAAGGCACTGTGTCCCATTTGTGGATCTCAGGCTAACTTTGCATGTCATCACTAGCAGAATTAAACCGTAACATACGTGGACACGAGTTGTTTTTGTTTTGTAAGTGAAACCGTACCTGTATGTTGAAATAATAGGGCAAACTTATTTCTGAAGTTTTTGGAAAGTGATACTAATTTTACTTTGAATGAACCTAAGCTTTCATTCCCAGTGGTAATAATTTTTCTGAGTTTCTTATGAAACTGACCAGGCCATTGATTACAGTCCCATTTATGACCCCTGATAACATACTCTGTGCAAACAAAGCCTTTTTACCGATGATTTCTCCTTTGTGTCATTGTGCTTGTTTTTGAGGCTTTGCCTTAACACTGAGGTTCACGAATGTGTCTGTTGCCTGTGGTTCATTGATCTGGTAGATGGTTATACATTTAAAACTTGTGATTACTCTTAATTTTTCTCAGCAATCTCATAAATACATTTCACAGACATTGAGCATTTCTTCAGGCACTTATTTTAAATAGATGTTTTAAAATAACAAAGCAAAACCCCATCAGAGAAGTTGAGGAACCGGATCTAGGGGGAAAATGGCCCGGAGAAGCTGGTGTAATAAACAAAACCCATCACCTTTAAGTAGTCGGTATAAAAATAGTGCTGCCTTGCTAACAGATCTTGGTAGACAGTTTAGGTCACACATGGGAGGTGTTTTTGATGTTTGAACTTTTTTCATGTCTCTGTTTTGGGTGGTGCTCCCTGTGAAGCGCTGGTACAGTCACCCGAAAATATTAGAAACGTGGGCTAAAGGAGCAGCGGCTTGACTTTGATCTCAGGAGGCGTTGAGTGAGTGGACGCCCCGTGTGTCACTGGCACGCCATGTGGGATCGAGCAGGTTACTTCAACCTGCCTGCCCTTCAGCTGCCACAGCTGTGTTCCAGAGCTCCATTTGGTGATGGCACACCTGTTAGGTGGCAGGAACTGTACCTGCTCTGGGGACACGAGGAACCTGAAGGTTAGGGCACAGAGACGGGCAGGTAAACAGAAATGGCACAGAGAGTGCCGGTGCGTGAGGCATGCACTGCATAAGGACGTAGAGGAACAGAGAAGAAGCAGAGTATGGTTTGGAAGGGGAGTCAGTTGGCCGGAGGAGGCAATTGTGGGGGGACTTCCTGGATGAGCACCACCCAGTCGTTGTTTCTTTATCCTTGATGCCGACGATGTACCCGGAACTGTTAGTAGAATCAAACGAGAAAAATCTTTGTAAGGGTGCTTTGTAAAGTGCACAGCATTTTGCAAGTCTGAGGACAGAATTATTGGTTCACTGTATCAGACACTCTGCTAGGACCTGGAGGGAAGAAAATGATGGCAAACAGCAGCGTTTCTCAGAATGTGGCAAAGACATACAGATATCTCTTCAGTTATCGTGTGTGTGTGTGTGTGTGTGTGTGTGTGTGTGTGTGTGTGTTTATAGATAATCCTTACAGTGAAACTGTGAACTTGTTCTAGATTATCCGAATTACTGCGTTATAACTGAGAGCGCTGTTCAGTTTCATTGTGTTCTCATATATGTTTATGACCTTATGGGTGTTAGTTTGAATTGCTGTAATTGTCTTGGGCCAATGAGGTAGAATGGAGGCAGCCTTGATATGAAAGTGATCAAGGCTGATTGATGACCACAGATAGACTGAACACAAAAGAAGTTTCATCATACTAGTTGGCCCCACAAGTATCATTATTTATACCTCGGTTCATGTTGGCACATGTTTAACAATACTTTATTGAACACTAGAGGTCAGCAGTCATGGTACCAGAGAGGCATGGCTGATCCCCACACTAGGCTGAGTCTTTCTGTCATACATTGCTCGAGCCACATGTCCCTTTCCCTCACAGTCTGTTTTGTCATTGTGACTTTAATTGGTTTATGTGATTAATGTCTTTCTCCAGAACTTTATCATAAATTGATGATCCACAGACCAAGTCTTCTTTTGCTCCTACCATAGTACAGCCGAAATACACATGACCTGTCTGGCACATAATAGGTACTCAGTAAGTAATCAATTTATTGAATTGATGAGTGAACTAGCTAATAACTGGAGTGTCTAAATTAATAGTGATTGAAAATACTTAATGACATGTTTAGTGTTAAATATGCACACGCACACGTGCCGTTTTTTAAATTCTATAATTCTGAATAGTGTAAATTTATCACTATGGGATGTCTCCAAAGTAGAATACCTACTCCTAGGTTTGTGCAAGAAGATTAGAAGAAGAGGAAGAAATGTTAGAATGTCTGTTATTTTACTTTTGCCTAAAAATAAGAAACACAGCTAAAATGTAAGAAACTATGTATATCACATGGTAGTGGAGGCATCCCGAGGAAGAGAAGTTGATGACAGCCTTCTCATTTGTTTGTTACATTTTTTATGTTTCCGACAAGGTGGATTAATGGAGTCTGTACTCTAGTTTTGATTAAACTAACTTCATAATATGGACAGGCCAGGCAACTTAAAAAAATTCCCACATATACACTGCAGATTGAAGATAGCACACGTAATTGCAGAAACAACGAAGGTAGCAGAATGAACGCTTCCCTAATTCTCTGATAGTCACAGAGCAAATGTGTGTTTAGACAGCTCACAGTTGTCTCCACAAGTTCCTAGTACTAAGATTTTCGACGTACATCTTCAGTGATGAACCTCTCACCTAAGTATGTATTATGCCATGAGATTAACTACTGAAGTTGCCTCAATTAACAGGACACTTCAATATTTGATCTTTAGCGTTTTATTGTATAATTTCCATTTTTCTGTTATGTTTTACTAAATGTATCCTTCTAATACAATAGAATATGTATGTGATTTATAAATAAATTGTTTTTAAGAGTGAAAAATGATGGGGCGCCTGGGTGGCTCAGTCGGTTGAGCGTCCGACTTCAGCTCAGGTCACGATCTCACGGTTCGTGAGTTCGAGCCCCGTGTCAGGCTCTGGGCTGATGGCTCAGAGCCTGGAGCCTGCTTCCGATTCTGTGTCTCCCTCTCTCTCTGCCCCTCCCCCATTCATGCTCTGTCTCTCTCTGTCTCAAAAATAAATAAACATTAAAAAAAATTAATAAAAAAAAGAGTGAAAAATGATTTAAAAGCTTGGAAACTTCCCAACTAAAATCTTGCCACCATAGCTATAACTTTCCAGGAAGATGTCATTTACGTGTGATAAGATTCACCATTTAAGTGCACAGATTGGTGGTTTTTGACAAATACTTGTATACTTGTGTAGACATCATCACAATCAAAATATAGAACATTTTCATCACCCCAAAGGGCTCCCTTGTGCCTCTCTTTGTGCTCACTCGCTCCCCTCCCCCACTCCTCTCTCCAGTAAAATACTGATCTTCTGTCATTTAGATTGTTTTTTTCTTTACTAGTTTTTCTAATACATGAGATCATAAAACATCCACTCCTTTGTGTCTGATCTCTTTCATTCAGCATAATGCTTTGGAGATTCAATCCATGTTCTTGTGTCTGTTAGTGGCTTATTCCTTCCTACCGATGAATAACTGTCCATTATAACAATGTATCACAGCTTGCTCATCCTTTCACCTGTTGTTGAACATTTGGTTTGTTTCCTGTTTTGAACATTCATAGATTAAGTCTTTACGTGGACATATGTTTTTATTTCTCTTGGGTAAAGACCTAGAGGTAGAGTTGTTGGGTCACACAGTAGGTGTTTAACATTGTGAGAGCTGGCCATACTGTGTTCCAGAGTGGTTACACCATTTGATATTTCTACCAAAACTCTCCAAAGAGTTCTGGTTGCTTGACGTTCTTATAAAACTTGGAATTGTTAATGTTTTTAATATTAGCCATGCTAGTGAGTTATGTAGTGGTATCTTACTGTGCTTGCAATTTGCATTTATCACATGACTAATGATGTTGAGAATCTTATGTGCCTCTTCGCCAGCTATATATATATTACTTTTAATATTTTAATACTCTATTGGTGGTTTATTATTCTTCCATTTCTACTTTCATTTAAACCCACAAATATAAAATTTGCCTCCAATTAAATGGATTTCTAAAATAAACTTAGATGAGTTCAAATTTTTTAAAAAAAATTTTAAGTTAAAACCCAGGGGAATAAGAAAAGAGAAAATCTAATGATAAATTAACTCATTAATCTAATGATAAATTAGGTCAGGTTATACATTTTCAGTAAGAAATAACCAGAATTATACAATAAAATGACGTGGAATGACTTCTTTAACTTTAGAAAAACTCGCATCAGCTTGTATTGGGAAACTTGAGAATTTATGAGTAGATGGTATGCTAATCCAAATCCATTTAAGAAACATGGGGTGACTGCAGTGTATCATGGGCAGAGGTAGACAAGATAAACGGACTACAGCATGATGAGGTCCTCCTCACTGGGATATAGAATCAAGGTAGAGTAGCGGACACGTACTGCTCATCCTGACACAGGCGTGACCGTGAGAGGGTCACGGTGTTATTCTGCCCTTCATTCTGACCGGGAATTAACGGCCTTCAAAGTGGAGATGACAGCTTTGCAGAGAGAGTAACGGTAATCTTCAATCTGCAGAACTTTGTATTCGGCCTCGAATTTTCCAACATGTAGGTAGTAGTTTAGGGAATCTCTGTAGTATCATGTAGAATCATGAGTAAGTTTTAGCCACTGAAGCTCGTTCCTTGCATCATAGAGATTAATGGTTGTAATACACCTCCTGCAATTATTGGGCGTAACATTTATGGGATAAATAACTTTTTGTTCTAATTTTGTTCATGACCCTTGTATCACGACCATGATAAATTACGTAATTGTGATTAATCCTCATTCAGAGACTGTGGACCCGAAAGCGATCTGGAAAGGCCTCTAGTCCTGTGGGGTTTTTTAACCTGTATTTTTTAAACTTTCATTTGCAGAAAAACAAGCATAACTTAAAATCTAGCATCTTAACCATTTTTAAGTGTACAGTTCAATGTTGCTAAGTTACCTTCATATTATTGTGTCTCAACTCATCTTGCAAAACTGAAGTTCAGTACCCATTAAACAACTCCCCATTTCCGCTGGTAACCCCTATTCTATGTCCCTATGAATTTGACTCTTCTAGACACCCAAATAAGGGGAGTCATATAGCATTTGTCTCTTTGTGATTGGTTTATTTCCCTTAGCATAATGTCCTCAAGGTGACCCATGTTGGAGCATTGTCAGAATATCCTGTCCCTTTAAGGTTGAATAATACTCCTCTGCATGCATATACCACATTTCGTTTATCCATTCATCTGTCAAAAGACACTTGGAATCGAGTGTGAATCAAAGTTCACTATTCACTAGTGTGAATAGTGCTGTTATGAACATGGGTGTGCAAGGATCTCTTTGAGACCCTGCTTTCGGTTCTTTTCAGCATATACCCAGAAGCGGAATCGTTGGGGATGCCTGGCTGGCTCTGTCAGGGGAACTTGGGGCTCTTGATCTTGGGGTCATAATTTTGAGCCCCACATGGGGGGGGTAGAGATTCCCTAAATAAATAAAACTTAAAAAAAAGGAAGCGGAATTGTTGGATCATATGGTATATTCTATTTTTAATTTTTTTAGGAGCTGCTGTACTGTTTTCCTTAGTGGCTATACCATTTTACATCCCTACCAACAGTACACGAGGGTTTTCCAGTTTCTCCACATCCTTATCAACGTGTGTTTTCTCACCGTGTTTTGAGAGTACCCATGCCAATAAGTGCAAGATGGTACCCATAGTTTTTGGAAGTCAGTTTTTATTACCTTTTTTATTTTTACTTTTTTTATTTTGAAGAGACAGCGCGAGAGCAAGCATGAGTAGGAAAGAGGGACAGAAGGAGGAGGAAAAGAGAGAGAGAGAGAAACTCAAGCAGACTCCATGCTGAGTGTGGAGCCCAAAATGGGGCTAGATCCCACGACCCTGGGATCATGACCTGAGCCGAAATCAGAAGTCGGGCACTCAACTGACTGAGCTATCCAGGTGCCCCTTGAAGTCCGTCTGTAAATTTTTCTTTCTTTTCTAGTCTGTTTCCTACCCTTTCCCTTCCTTCTTTCCTCTCTACCTATTTCCCTCTCTTGCTACCATGTCTGTCTGTCCCTCCTCCTCTTCCACCTAGCAAACCCATCGATATGTAAGATGGATCTTTCTAGAACTGCTTTGAAGGAATCGGACTGGGAATCTTACGGCTTCCCTTTTGCTCACCCCATTTATTCCTGCAGTGGCCAGAAGGAGAAGAGAAGAAAAACAGGAATCCATTTTGACTTTCTTTTTTTAATTTTTGTTTATTACGTTTCTTTATTTTTGAGAGGCAGAGAGAGACAGAGCGTGAGTGGGGGAGGGGCAGAGAGAGAGGGAAACACAGAATCCAAAGCAGGCTCCAGGCTCCAGGCTCCGAGCTGTCAGCACAGAGCTTGATGCGAGGCTCAAACTCATGAACTGTGAGATCATGACTTGAGCTGAAGTCAGACGCTCAACCGACCTAGCCACCCCAGCACCCCATTTTTTTTTTAATTTTCTTTTCTTTTTTTTTTTTTTTAAATTGTGACTTTCTTATTTTAAGGTTCAGGAAACTGAGGTCCAGAAAAATGAAGTGACTTGCCCACCACCACACAGATAATGAAGACTACAATTCCTTACTCTTAATTTAAGTTTCTGAAATTATATAGGGGCCAGAGAAACCTTGAGAGATCTCTGATAAATTTCTCCGAGTAAGATTGTGAATGAGCTCTCTCAATGTTATCTATTCCATAGCTTAATAGTTTCTGAAGTGTGCAATGTATCTTTCCTTTGGGATATGAAGTGATATTATGTGGTCTGAGACGGTAAGATAGACTGTGGGTCGTTCTGCAAAAGAGATTTAAAAAAACATTGAATCAGAATGAGGAAATTGTTCTCCCTTTACATTTTCTGTCGCTCACTCGAAGTAATCAACAAGGTGAGTTTGGTCAGTATATCTGTAATATCTCACAAATATTTGCTAACCTTCCCCTACTCCCACAGTCACACATAAAAAAACAACAAAAGTCGGGGCGCCTGGGTGGCTCAGTCGGTTAAGCGTCCGACTTCGGCTCAGGTCATGATCTCATGGTTTGTGAGTTCGAGCCCCGCGTCAGGCTCTGTGCTGACAGCTCAGAGCCTGGAGCCTGCTTCGGATTCTGTGTCTCCCTCTCTCTCTGCCCCTCCCCTGCTCATGCTCTGTCTCTCTCTGTCTCTCAATAATAAATAAATGTTAAAAATTAAAAAAAAAAAACATACAACAAAAGAGCAGGATTCTGACTCTGTGATATCAGGCAACAGAACCTGGCTAGTATTAAATGACTATTTGGATATTATTTATTTTGAGTGTATTATAATAATAAAAATTGGAAGAGAGAAGTTTTCCGTTTCTTTTTGTGCTGTAAAAGTTTTTCAAGAAATTTAAAAATTAAGGAACCACTTAAACTATTAACTATATTTTTAAAAAATGGGTGGTACATTGAAACAACATATACGTGGCCTTAGTTTGGGTTCAAGAGAAGCAAACTCCGTTACAAAAATTTCAGTGCTAGTCGTTTATTCGGGAGATGATTCCTGGAAATGCCAGTAGGATATTGGGAAAGTGAACCAGGGAAGGAATTGATCCAA
The DNA here is from genome assembly GCF_018350195.1 of Panthera tigris. NCBI lineage: Eukaryota > Metazoa > Chordata > Mammalia > Carnivora > Felidae > Panthera > Panthera tigris. Next base: position 8,020,910 of record NC_056672.1, read on the forward strand.
TACAGATTTTACTATTATACGTGTCCCAACTGCAGATGACTGGAAACGGGTCACAGCAAGGCAGTCTGGGAGCCAGTGTTTTGCCACATCTGAGAGTGATTCCGCCCGAGGGAAGAGAAGCCTGGAGTTTAGGATATAGTTTTTCTATCCTAAAAAAGTTAAGGAGAACTTCCTTAACTCCTCACAAGCAGGTGTTAGTAGCCTGACATTTCCGGCTGAGTGCGGGGGGGCCAGAGAGGATACTAAGGGTCTGAGAAATCTCTCTCGGGCAAAGAGAGGCTGTAGTGTAAAGTTAGACCATGGTGCATCGAATTGGTAAGGGTGAGCACCTGTGAACACGGGGTACGCGACACTTGCCACATAGGCTACGCGTGGATTACAAAAAGGACTACCTTTGGTAATTTCCGTTGTGGCTGAACATTTTCAGAGTTTTGGACTTCACAGCCATATTTGTTAGTAGGCTCAAAGGTTCTGAAGCCTCAAGGGAAGTTTTTCTTGGGACCTAACCATAGCTCTCCTAGTTGCTGCTTGGTTTTATCTTCTTAGCTCCTTTTCTTCCTGGGCAGAGAGCACTGAAGGTCTGTGTGCAGAGTACCGCTTCAGCTAGATGAATAAAGGCTGTTATTAATTCCCACCCCAGCCTTCTGTTCCCTACAAGCCCAAATTATTTTAGGCTTTCTTTGTGAAGTCATTTTCCAATCACTTAGTAATTTATATTATTCGTTCCTGGACTTTCTCCAACTTCTCTTCATCTTGCTTAAGTTGATGAGCCTATTTTCCCTAACTGCTTTTTCAAGATAATACATTTATTGAAGTCTTATATAATTTAAGTTTCTGGCCACATGTAAAACTGCATAGTTTATTAATCATTTACCCTCTCTTGAATGGTAATTTAAATGATTTTAGTTATACAAATTACTGAAATTATCCCCAAAGTCACAGCATATCTGTATCAATTATTTGATAGTTATTATGATGTATTTTAGAGTTGTGTTAGTGGAAACACTGATTTAATCCTAAGTACTTTGCTCTAATAGAAGTTAAAATTAAACAACTGGAATTAACTGCGATGCTGAAGAAATTGAATTGGTTACATTATTTGTAAGTATCTAAATTTATTTGCTTTGTCTCATTAACTCCATTGGCCAAAAAAAAAAAAAAAAAAAAGGACTGTGTTGCTGGCGTTACAAGAGAAACATCTGACAAAATGAAAGCTACTATAGATTGTGAACAGGAACTCTGATATTTGGAGAACTCATCCCTGGTAACAGCTAGAAATACCCCGTTTCAGTGTTGTATATGCTGTAACAACGACTGGAATGACTTCGCCTCTAATCGGTTTCTTCCTTAAGCTGAGTAAAATAATTCAGTAATTATTTTGCTTCGCTAAAAATAGAATTCATTTTATGTTAAAACATAATAATTTGAAGAATCTTTGTTTAATTAGATTCTTGGTCATTATTCCCACAGATGTTTTACAGTATTGTTGTGACCACATCATTATGAGAAACTTGATAAATTATTGTTTCACTTTTCTGGGGAAAACACTCTTCCCCCTAAATACACACACACACACACACACACACACACACACACGCACGCACGCATGGACACCAGAATTACTTATCTGGACATTGTAAAATAAAGCCTCTATTCTCAGTTTGCAATTAATTGCATTCTATAAGTGTATTTCATATCTAATAGAGAGCAGTAGTATTTTATATACATATGTTTTTTGTCTTTGAGTTTTTAGTGAGCTACAGTGTATTTACAGTGAGATACACAGACCTTAAGACACAGGTCCGTGTCTATGAGAAGTGATTGTATCCATCCGACCTACACTTTGATCAAGGTATAGGACATTTTTATCATCCCACGAGATTTCCTGGCCTGTCCCCAGTATGTCTCTGTCTTACTCTACCCTCCCCCACCCCAGTCCAAGAAGCAAGCACTGTTCTAATTCATAGATTACCCATTAATAAGTTTTGTTTCATTTCTTAAAAATTAGGTACCTCATAAAAGAAACTGACAGTTTATTTGAAGAAATAAAATTTATTATTTACTTATTTATTTGAAGAAATTGAAGACTAGAACTACTGATTAGGTAAAAGCTGAACATTGATTTCATGATTCTAAAAAGCTGTCATTAAAAATATATGGTAATTCCTGGGACGCCTGGGTGGCTCATCGGTTAAGCATCCAACTTCGGCTCAGGTCATGATCTCACAGTCTGTGGGTTCGAGCCCCGCGTCGGGCTCTGTGCTGACAGCTCAGAGCCTGGAGCCTGCTTCCGATTCTGTGTCTCCCTCTCTCTCTGGCCCTCCCCTGCTCATGTTCTGTCTCTCTCTGTCGCAAAAATAAAAAACAAAAAACAAAAAACAAAACATTAAAAAAAATATATGGTAATTCCTAACGTTCTTTACTTTTTGACTTTTTAAATGTTTCGTAATTTGGATTAACATTGAATTGACTCCTACATTCAGCCTACACACACACTCACTAACTTTCTGGGGATCACTTAATATGTTTTTGACCATTTCAAATGCCCTAACTGGCCATTAAAACAAAACAAAACAAAACAAAACAAAACAAAACAAAACAAAACAAAACAAAAAGCCAACTTGTCCATAAACCTAACTGCTCATGGATTCAGCCCCAAATTATTCATCATCTGTTTCTGTGATCCATATCTTTAGTGATTTGTTCTTGAGGTCAAGTGTTTTTGCCTCTCTGCTCCTGTAAACGTGGTAGGGAATCTAATGGGCCGTCAGTACTCCCAGGGACCCACCTTTTTACTGGTATGGGAGCAGCCCTTTCATGCTAGAATTTTATTGTATTTTTTCTCCCATTCCAATGAATTCCTTAAAATAGCATAGGGATGGAGCTATTAACTGAGAAAGTCATGAAGGAAGGAAAATGAAACCCCTTTCGTTAGGAGTAGTAAGAGAACTTGATTGTTCTGCTCCCTTCTCTACCGTCTTCCCTTTGTTTTCCTCCCCACTTGCCTGTGGGACTTTTCATCCTGGTTGTTGCTTGGTAGCTCAGAGCTGTTTGGTGAATTTCAGTTTGTGCCTGTCTCCTTTCCTCCAACGAATGCTTACTGGGGATTTAGGGTGTACCGGGCATTGTGACAGGTGATACAGAAGGCAACAGACATCGTTCCTGTCTTCCTGTCTTCGTGGGCTTTCCTTAGGCCATAAAATCTCCCCTCTCTTCTCTACATCAGAACCAGCATTGTTTTTGCAGGGAATTGAGTTGTATAAGAAGTAAATGGATGACAAAGCATGAGATTTAAATTGTAAACTACAGTGCCTGAGGAGCTGGGAAAAGTAATAGCTCAAAACAGTCATTGTCCCTCTTGAGGTTCCAGGCAGTTTGGCTGGCAAGTGGGAGATAGATTTTAGCGTGGTTGGCTTTCCTGAGGATGGTCAAGTCAACTACAGACCTGTTCTACCAAAACGCAGGGACACCTTGGTAGTTAGATCAACAATACTTTTTGTTTACTGAGTTTGAAAACCATCAAAACAAATCAGTTCAGTAAACAAGATCCTTGTCTATCCTGCTGATAAGACCATCTGTCAGAGCTCCAAGAAAGATACTGCTTCCTAAGTATATCACTACAATTCTCTTCCTTCTGTTTCAAAAAAATTAGGATTTTGAGAAGAGCAATAGCAGACAAGTCAATAATTTTAAAAACCTATTTTGACTAAGAGAATCAACTTCCAGTTCTCACAAGTAGCTCGTCGTTATTCCGTATTAGAACCTTTTCTCATTTTTAAGTATTTCTTTCTGTGTTTACTTTTCTTATTATTTTTTTTTTCATTCTAAAACTTACTGTGTTGTTATCAATTCTCTGGAAATTGAAATCATCATTTTTCGTATTCACTGTTACCTTTTTTTTTTTGCTTTACCTTATTCATTCCTTTGTCTGAAACGTTTTACATGAGCGCTACACGCAACCCGTTTCATTGAAGAGGACTGGAATAGAATAGGAGCCTGCAGACAGAAGTAGGGAAGCTTACCTTATTTTCAGTCTGGCCGTGGGGGACCATTGTAAATTTTCTTTCAAGGTATCTTTTTAAAAATTATATAACTCAGGGGCGCCTGGGTGGCTCAGTCGGTTAAGCGTCCGACTTCAGCTCAGGTCATGATCTCGCGGTCCGTGAGTTTGAGCCCCGCGTCGGGCTCTGTGCTGACAGCTCAGAGCCTGGAGCCTGTTTCAGATTCTGTGTCTCCCTCTCTCTGACCCTCCCTCGTTCACACTCTGTCTCTCTCTGTCTCAAAAATAAATAAACGTTAAAAAAATTTTATTTTTAATTACATAATTCAGCTTTCTATCAGTTCAGATTTCTCTAAGCCGATTCCGGTATTTCTTAAGAGTATGGAGAGTTTTAGAAATTTAATGTATTATGTGAAAACTTGCATTTTCACTTAAGAACAAAAGATAAACAATGTTGATATGAGTTTATATGAGTTCTATATAATGAGTTATATGAGTTTATAAGAGTGGAATTGAGATTGTTATCAATCACCATTTTACCAAAATGTATTTTTCTTTAAACATTATGGTCAGCACATATTTGGAGATAAATACTGAAATAACCCTAGTTATTGTACATATCCTGACCTTTCATGAAGTAGATTTGGGATCCTAGGGTTTGCTAATACTTATTATTTTCCTAAAATTTTATTTTGTGTTTTACCCGATAATTTTTTTGCCCTTTGATATTTTTGGTTTTGATTAACTCTGTATCTTAAATATTCGAAGGTTTTGAGGAAGAACTAGGCTTTAATTTCCCCAAAGCCTTAAAATTCAGAGGAAATTAGAGATTTAGGTTGAAATATATGTTGGTCTTATTTAGGGAATAACATGACACTATAAGCCAGGAAAGGGGAAGTGCTTCTGAGTGTATTTCGTATCTTCCTGGGAATCCTGAAAACTCATGGAGGTGAATGACGGTGGTAACAATTGCCTTGAAGTCTATCTGGACTCTATTAGTTTTCTCTTGCTGTGTCAAGAATTACACATTTAGTGGCTTAAAGCACTTCTGCTTACGATCTCAGGATTTTCTGTAGGTCGGAAGTCTGAGTGGACTCGACTAGGTTCTCCGTTCTCGGTCTTACGGGACTGAAGTTAAGGTGTCTGTCACATTGGGCTTTTATCTAGAGGTCTCGGGGAAGAATTGGCTTCCACACCCATTCAGGTTGTTGGCAGAATTTATTTCCTTACTTTGAGCTGTGGGACTGAGGTCTCTGGTTTCCTGCCGGCTGTCACCTGGGGTCCGCTCTCCCTTCCCAGAGGTTGCCTGCATTGCTGCTCTCCTTACATCTGCACAGCAACAGTCACATGGCCAGGCCATCCCTGCATTGACTTTCTGACTTTCCTCTTCGGCCATCAGCCAGGGAAGCCCTCCACTTACTTTAAGGGCTCCTGAGGCCAGATGAGTTCTACTTTATTTTGAGCTCAACGGTGCCATATAACATAACATAATCACAGGAGAGATGCCTCACCATATTCATGGGCTCCAGGGATGTGGGACTGGAATCTGAGGGTGGGAACGTTTTTGGAACCTTGCCGGCCACCGCACTCTGCATTAGTCTTCATAGGAGCTCACGCGTAACCAGCCAGCTGGGGTGAAGCATGTAGCTCACATGTGAAGGGCCATTAACATGAAGACCTCCGTTCTCTAATGAGATACAATTCAGTATAATCCAGCTGAAACACAGAGCAGGGTTTTTCCTGAAATGTGAAAATCTGATTATAAAGCTAATGGAAAAGAATATACACGAGAATAGCCCAGAAAATTTGGCAAAAAGGAAAGCACTGGAGAAAGAATTTGTTCTACCTGATCTCAGAAAGCTGTCACAGAGCTGTAGTAATAAAAACTGAGTGGTGACAGATGAGGAGTACATAGGCAGATCTATGTATAAATGAGAACTTTGTTCTTGATAAATATATTATTTCAAATAATAAATGGATGGTGCCATAAATGGTGTTGAGGAAAATTGGGTATCTGGAAAAAAAAAAACACAACAAAGTCCTACCTCTATCTTAATATCCAAAATAGATTGTAGAACTAATCAGTTTGAAAATGACAAAGCCGATACAACCAAAAACAGGAAGTATTTTTTCATAATCTTCGAAAGGGGAAGATCATCTCATGTGGAACATAAAACATCACAAGGCTTCTAGGAGAAAGGTTGATTTTGCCCAGTTAATAAACACCATTAAACAAGTTTAGGGGAAAAAAGATGAGAAATACAGGCAAATAAAAATGTCATTTTTTTGTAAGACTTTATTTTTAAGCACTCTCTATACCCAATGTGGGGCTGGAACTCACAACCCTGAGATCAAGAGTCACATGCTCTCCCTACTGAGCCAGCCAGGCGCCCCCCCAAACTCCATAATCTTTAACGAGTCCTGTAAATCATTATGGGAAGACAAACAATGCAGTAGATAAATGAGCAAAGAGTATCAATAGGCTGTTCACAAAACATGGAAAACAATGGCCAGTAAACATATGGAGAGATCCACCCCACAGAATGTTTGACAAAAACCAGGTGCAGTCTTTCTTTATAGTGCTTTTTCATGTTAGGAAAAAAAAGTTACCTAAATGGTCATCACTAGTCGAGTGATTAAATCAGTTGAGCTCTATCTATACTATGGTGTACTTGTGAAACTCATAAAAATAGTTGTGCCTGCGTGTGTATTCAGACACGCATACACACACACACTTGGGAAGAGCTCCAAGATGTATTGTTAAGTGAAGAAAAGCCAGTAGCTGGAAAACACATCATATCTCACCTGCTTCGTATATGTATTCTCCAACCAAAATATCCCATGTCAGAGACAAAATGTTCAGGTAGCTATTTCCCCTTATATTCAGGTTGGACCCTGTGCATATTCTGAGTATTGAATTGTCAGCAAAAGTGACATGTACTCTTTGTGAGGCAAGACATTTAGGAGCTGTGATTCCCCCTCTGTGATCTCTCACCTCCTGCAAGGCTGTATCAGGATGATAAAAGGACACAAGGAGAGAACTTGGGTTAACCGAGGTCTCTCAATGACCTTGGGAGCCACGCCTCTTCTGCCCTCTGCTGGCTGGGTAACTTAGGAGTTAAAGCGCTTAGATTTAGGTATTGTCTGTTGGTACAGTTAGTGTTAACTGTCCTGGTCAGGACAGAGACATGTCTACACATGAGGTGTATTTAGGGTCCGAGGATTGGAGGGATGCATGCTGTCCCATGGTTGGTCATGATCTCCTGGAAGGGAACTGGTAGGAAATGAGTGTGGGCATAAAACAGAAGGCGATCACATTTTACCGTGATGATTTCTTTATTGTATGACCCTTAGGAAATTGTTGTTATTTACAACTTTTATTATAAAAATATTGGGATAGGGTCGCCTGGGTGGCTCAATCGGTTGAGCCTCTGACTTTTCTTTTAGGCTCAGGTCATGATCCCAAGGTTGTGGGATTGAGCCCCCTATGGGGCTCCATGCTGAGCATGATTCTTTCCCTGTGTCCCTCTGCCCTTCTCCCTGGCTTGTGCTCTCTCTCTGAAATTTTTTTTTTTTAAATAAATGCACGCATACATATATACATACGTACATACACAAATTGGATTAACTAAAATGTGATATTGCCAAAAAGTAGATGATGTACCCACCACTTGCCTCAACAGTAACTTGACCCCTGCTATGGCAGAATTATGACTGGTACTCATTCTGTTTAGGGATGTAGGTAACTAATACGTTGATACAATGGAGTAACTATTTCTGTTTTAATTCATGTATGAAATGTAAATCTCTCTAAAGTGGAAAGTCCTTTGATATTACTGCCTTTATTAAGAGTATGATTTATAGTGTGCACTTGTTTTGTCTTTTGCAAACTGCCTCAGGGTTTTGCTCCATCCCGAGTCTGATATACATATATATATATAAATTTTTTTAACGTTTATTTATTATTGAGAGACAGAGAGAGACAGACTGTGAGCAAGGGAGGGGCAGAGAGAGAGGGAGACACAGAATCTGAAGCAGCCTCCAGGCTCTGAGCTGTCAGCACAGAGACCGACGTGGGGCTCGAACTCACGAACCGCAAGATCGTGACCTGAGCCGAAGTCGGACACTTAACTGACTGAGCCACCCAGGCGCCCCTATGTATATATTTTTTACTTCCTAGTTTTCTATAAAATTACTTAAATGAATTCATTTAAAAAGAAACTCTTACATTTCTGTGTAAAATGAAAAAGTAGTATCTCTTGACGTAAATGGAATGAAGTAAATATGAAATAGCATCATATGATTGGACTGGCTGCTCTTGTTTGACAGTAACCAACACCAAAGCTCACTGTCCTTTAAAAAGAGTGAGATTAAGTGTCACAAGTGGTAGAGACTGAGACGTTTTCCTTATCAGAGTGATTTAAAGATCATTGAAAATGGAGTAAGCTCTTAGCGGGTATGGTTCATAATTATTTAATGCCTTGCCTCTGTACCACCAGGGTCATTAAACCCGCAGGAAACACGAATGTGAGGAAAGAATTCAAGGATTGGAGTCACAAGACGTGGAGTCACTGCTGCCTGTCATTGATCACGTCTTCGGGTTATCACCATGTCTTTGTATTTACGGTACCATTTATAAACGGGGATAAAACTGCCTGTGACCTTTATTTCATCTCAGGAGTTTGGTGAGGATCCAGTGAAATGCTGTGCATATCACTATTAATGGTCTCAGCACCAGCTTAACAACCATCTATAACTAAGAAGTTCTGTTAACTCAGGTCACACTGCTTCGGCTCGCAACACTTAAGAACTCATTCTCCTAATTCCCAGCACTCCCTCCCAGGGGAGCGAGCATCCCTACTCCTGGAAAGATGCATCATTATCATAGGCACTCAGAGCAAGTATGAATCTGTATCTTTGTGTTTGTACCAGAAAATACATTTAAAGTGCATATTCTAAACTTGATTTCAGTGGAAGTAGATCTTCTGATGGCGCTGCTTACGTTTACTGGTATTTTATGTTTCTGTAGTTTCATTTATTACAAGAAAGACTGGAGGATCTTTCTGGTTCAAAGACCTCTCCTAATGCTGCCGTAAATTCAGTAAATTTGGTGTCCTTAGCTCATTTGCTCTTTCTGGTCACCAGCCTATTATTTAGTAAATCCCTCCCCCCACCCCCGGAAATTATTACTTTGTTTAGTAGAATCTTAGTATCGGTGAGGCCTGCTGGGCCCCAAGGGAAATAATGTTTAAGACAGCGTTGTAATCATAATAAAAAAGTGTTCCTCAAGCAAAAACAAACTCATAAATACGGAGAACTGGTGGTTGCCAGAGGCAAGGGGGCGGGGGATGGGCAAAATGGGGGAAGGGGAGAGAGAGATACAGGTTTCCGGTACTTATGGAATAAGTGAGTCACGGGGATGAAAGGCACAGCACAGGGAATATAGTCAATGATATGGTGATAGGATTGTACCGTATCAGGTGGTAATTGCACTTTCGGTGAGCCTAGCATCACTGTAGACTTGTCGAATCTCTACGTCGTATACCTGAAACTAACGTAACACTGCGCGTCAACTCTGCTTTGAGAAAAATTAGTTAATAATTAATTAATTAAATTGAAAAAGAAAGTGCCCTCTACCCGTAAGAAGTAGTTGTTACATTCTTCCTTTTGACTCACAAAAACAGGTTGATACATTGCATGTAAGATCCATCGAGTATGTCGTTGAGAAATGGTTCTAAAGTAAATTTGTTCTGAGTCGCCTCCCTCCTCCCAGAAACACTCTCCGGCCTTTGGAAACTTGCTTTACCCCTCTCCGGTAGCTTCTGCTCTTTGCTACTAGTCAGATACGTGATCGTTTGGGAGATACATCCTAGACAGTCGGGGATGATTGAACTAATTCACTCCAAATTGAGTCCCCTATTGTCATATCAGAAGTGCGGGCAGGACTGTATTTACCACTACTTGAGTGTTCATATGATTCTACTTGAAGTCCAAGTATAACAATAATTCTTACATTTTCCTAACAACTTCTAGTTGCCCATAGCAACCATGCAGTTTGGTAAAAATTCCTATAAAGCTAAAGTTTCATGTTGAACCCTAGCCCTGTTGAAGAAGTAGGCTCTGTGATGTTTATTGTATTCAAATGTGCTCGATCATTTATTTACTGTAAGCGTACTACGAGAGAAAACGAGATCCCAAAATCTGAGTGTTTCTGAAAAACAGAAGAAGCTACACAGTTTATAAGTGAGAGAGTCAAGTAACACAGGGCCAGTGAGTGAGTTTACAATGTAAGTGAACAGATTCCATTTTCTGGGTCAAATGAATTCTGTCATGTAAATTGCTACCACCCTGTTTTCCAGTAGTTCAGGTTTACTGCATTCTTTGGTGTGGAAGGGCTTCCTTTCCTAGAAGATCTGTGGCCCTCATTGACTATCGCAGAAGAACTTGGTGAACAAATGTTAAAGATCTAGGGAAACTTCTTGTTTTTCTCAGTAAACCCAATGAGAGAGATTTAAGTGGCATTTTTCCCCCCAGTCTGTCCTGTCACTTAACCATGTTCACTGTGATCCTGTTATAAACCTCTTTTACTTGCAAATCATTTTGAACATTCACGATATTTGTAGGGTTCTTTCTTGCAAGATGTAGTAAATAGCCCTGTTGACATCTCCTTTAGTTTACTTTTAACCAAGACTAAAGAAAATGGTTTCAGGTTCCTGATTTCTGTTTTCCTTACCTGTGTGTGTTAAGGAAAATAGTTTTTCCCTTACACTCTTTCTTTCCTTGAGCCTTCCCGTCTAGCATACCCACACCGTGCTCTCTCAACTTTATGACTTATCTTTTCTCAGTCCCTTCAATTCCCGACAGTTTTACGGGTCCAGAAATACCGAATGAGTTCTGTTACTTCTCTTTCCTCACAAGGTTGCTTTTCTAATTGATTCTCTGCCGCTACTCTGGATGTCTTACTCTTCCCTACTGTCCTTTTATTAATAGCTGTTCCGATGTGGATTCTTTTCCTTCTGTTTCACCTTGGTCACTCACATAGCATCCTGTAACGTCGCTACTCTAATATCCCATGTTTTTAATCCGCTAAGAGCTCTTGCACATCTCTTGTGGGTCTTTTAAAGACATCTTAATGCGGTTTTTGACAGTTCTCGTATAGATCTTCCCTGACTTACGATGGGGTTACATGCACGTAAAACGCATCATAAGTCGAAAATATCCTAAGTCAGATATGAGTTTAAGACACCTAACCTACCAGACATCGTTAGCCCAGCCTGCCTTAAATATACTCAGAGCACTTACATGAGCCTACAATTGAACAAAGTCTAACATGAAACCTGCTTTATAATAAAGTGTTGACTGCTTTATCATGTAGCATATTGAGTGCACTGGAATTGAAAAGTAGGGGGACGCTTGGGTGGCTCAGTTGTTTAAGCATCCGACTTCGGCTCAGGTCATGATCTCGCGGTTTGTGAGCGCCAGCCCCACATCTGGCTCTGTGCTGACAGGTCAGAACCTGGAGCCTGCTTCGGATTCTATATCTCCCTCTTTCTCTGCTCCTCCCCTGCCCATTCATTCTCTCTCTCTCTCTCTCTCAAAATAAATAAGTAAATAAACATTAAAAAATTTTTTTTAAAAAGAAAAGCAGAATAGGTGTTGGGTATGGAGTGGCGAATGTATCAAGTTTACCCCCATGATCGTGTGGCCGACAGGACTGCAGCCACCCTGCCCAGAGTCACGAGAAAGCATGGTAGCACTTATCTTGAGCCCAGGAGAAGACTGAAATTGAAAATTCAAAGTATGGTTTCTACTGAGTGCCTATTGCCTATTGGATCGTCATAAGTCTGGGAGGACCGTCTGTGCTAAGGTTTGCAATGTTTGGTCCCAACCAAGTGTATAAGGAATGCCCTTAGAAAGGCAGTGAACATCTTGACAGAACAAAGACATTTTTACGAAGAAATTACTGTTATTCTTAGCTGACCAATAAGCTTAACAATTAAAAATGATTTCATTTACTATCGAAAAGGATTTGTTTTGAAGTGGGATTCATTTTATTATTATTTTTTTTGAAGCACATCCAAAGCAACATCTTGTATAAATTTGTCCGCAAAATATACCAACTGATTCTGTCGAAATTTTCCTGCGGTGTGTACTTTGTTTTGGTATTCACTTCTTGATAAATAATAAGAATTATAAAAATGTACAAAAATAAGCAAGTTCGTGTGTGAATAGTAATAAGAGGTGCTTCCATTTAAATGTGTATCAGTAGGATACAGGGGTAAGTTGCTTAATTCATGTAGTGTCTATGAATGTAAATCTATTGTTGCATATATTTATATTTTAGGGGAGTTTTTCCCCCTTCATTTGACAGAGAATGTTTAAATTTCTGGTAGAGAATGCTGTAGTTAGACCTCATTACCGCCAACATTCTGGTGTACTAGGTAACCTTTCAGAAATTAGCTCAAGGTCAATTCTATTCATTGAACAGTTCACTATAGAAATAGTTCATTGTTCCTACTGATTCTACCTTGTCCCTCTCTTTGCAGTTCACATTTTCACCTCTTTGTTGTTCATTACAATTCGAAAGTGGTGAAAAACATTTGTCTTTGGAAATGCAACTGAATTTCTTTGGAGAAAGACAGTGAAGTTAAAAGAAAATTAATTTCCTGTAGAATTTATTTGATCAGCTTTTTCCTTGCCCCAAGAACTTTGATAGGGTAGGCAGTAAAAGGTGACATTTAATAGACTTCACCAAGATGAATGGAAAATACTCTTACTGGGAATGGTGATGAAATGCTTGTAGGATGCTGGTTTCCCCATCTTTTTTTTTTTTAATTTTTTTTAATGTTTATATTTATTTTTGAGACAGAGAGAGACAGACTCTGAGTGGGGGCGGGGGCGCAGAGAGAGGGAGACACAAGAATCCGAAGCAGGCTCCAGGCTCTGAGCTGTCGGCACAGAGCCCGTCGCGGGACTCGAACTCAGGAGTTTGTGAGATTACGACCCAAGCTGACGTTCAACCCACTGAGCCACCCAGTCACCCTGGTATTTTGTCTTTAAAGGACTTTCTCCATTTAATCCAAGTAGTTGAATTTGTTGACATTAAGTTGTCTTTATTATCCATTTTTCTTTTTGTCTTTCGGGTGCATTTCCTCTTTCATTCCTAGTATTCATAGTTTGTCTTATTTACTTTTCTCCTAAAACTACTTTCATGTTTAAAATTTCATTGATTTTTTTTTCTACTGTTTTTCAGGTGTCTGTTTCATTGATTGTTTGCCCTTTATTTCCTTTCTCCTCCTTACTGAAGTTTAATTTGTTCTTTATTTTCTAGCGTCTTCAAGTTGAAACTTTAGATCTATTACATTGGAGATTTTTTTTCCCCTAATAAAAATATGTAAAACTAAAAATTTCCCTTGACGCCTAGCTGTACCTGCACTCCACAGCTTTCCATGGATTGTATTTTCATCGTCATTCAACTGCAGATAGTTTTAAATTTCTCTCGTGAGTTTTCTCTCTGGGACTCAGTAGGCTAAAGTGTATTTTTTGTTCTTCATATACATCTTTTGAGTGTTTTCCACATACCTTTCCATCGTTGACTTCAAATTGAATTCTTCTTTTGCTCAAAGAATTTACTCTCTTGCTTTAATTCTTTTAGATTTGTTAGGGTTTGTTTTCTTTTTCAGCATTTCAGCTTTCATGCTTCCTACTCACATACACTAGCAAGCGTGAGTATCTCGCTGCTATTCTGCGGATGCCCATGTGAAAGCCATTAGGTCAGGTCGGTTGATAACTTGAGTGTCCTTCCTGATTTTCTGTCTTTCTTGTCAACTGTGGAGAGAAGGATGTTGAAATCTCCAGTTGTGACTGTGGGTTGCCTATTTCTTCTTTCAATTCTCTCTGGTTTTGCTTCATGTATTTTGAAACTCTGTTCTTAGATACAAACACAGGATATTTCTTCTTGAGAATTTTATGGATGAAATAGTCCTCTTTATCTTCAGTTATTTTCTTTGTCTGGAAATCTACCTTGGCTGATACTAATAGAACTGCTCCATTTTTCTTATGATTGCTCTTTGCAAAGTTTATCTTTTCTGTATTCTTTTGTTTTTTTTTTTTTTTTTTTAACCTTTCTGTCTCTGTATGTCTAAAGTGTGTTCTGATGGAGAGCATATAGTTGGGTTTCACACGTCTACCTATTCTGACAATCGACATTCAAAAGTGGAATATTGACTATGATTATCAATATGGTTGCATTTAATTCTAGCATCTTGTTATTTTTTTTCCTATTTGTTCCATTTGTTCTTCCATTTCCTCTGCTTCTGCCTTCTCTTGGATGCATTAAATGTTTTTCACTATTACATTTCATCTCCACTGTTGGCTCTACTATTTTTTAAATTTAATATTTGTTCCAGGATTTTTGGTACTTACCGTAGTTTGTCATAACCTGTGTTCATGTAACGTTATACCACTTAACATAAAGAATGTTACGAAAGCCTATTTTCGTTTCCCTCTTCCGTCCTTTGTGCTATTTTAATGATACGTACATTTCACTTCTACATCTGTGGCGAACTCCATTACACGTTGTTATTATATTTACATAGTCAGTTATATTTTATAGAAATTAAAAGATGAGGAAACAAAGGAGAAACACTTTAATTTGCCTGCAAACCTGTTAAATCTAGTGACCCTCATTTCCTTTGTATAGACCCCAGTTTCCATCTGTTTTATTTTTCTTCAGCTCTAAAAACTTCCTTTGTCATTAGCTCCACCGGTCGTCGGTCTGCTGGAGAGGAATTTGCTCAGCTTTTGTCTGAAAAAAGATTTCCGCTTCATTTTGGTGGGACACCTCCCTGGCTATGGAAGTCTAGGTTGAGATTTTTTCTCCTCACGCCTTTAAAGATATCATTTGGCTTGTGCATGCGTTATTTCTAACTGGGGATCTTCCACTCCTTCTCATATGTGATGTGCTGTTTACAGTGTGTCCTTTTCCTGCCTGCTTAAAAATTTGTCTCCTTACAATTGATTTCTAGCACTTTTATTATTTATTTAAAGTATTTTTTTTAATGCTTATTTACTTGAGAGAGAGAGAGAGAGAGCGCAGAGTGCAAGCAGGGGAGGGGGACAGAGAGAGAGAAAGAGAGGGAGCCACAGAATCCAAAGCAGGTTCCAGGCTCCGAGCTGTCAGCACAGAGCCTGACGCGGGGCTTGAACTCACGGACCGCGAGATCATCACCCGACCCAGAGTTGGACGCTCAATTGACCGAGCCACCCAGGCGCCCCTATTTCTAACACTTTTAGTGGTGATATACTTTGATGTGGTTTTCTTTGTCTATATATTTGTGTATAGTGAGCTCAGATCTGCGTGTTTACAGCTTTAATCAAATATGGAAACGTTTCTGCTGCTCTTTCTTCAACTTAACGTTTTCTGTTCTTCTTCTGTGACTCCAATTGCAGTATGTTTGACCATTTCATGTTGTCCCATTGTTCACTGATTCTCTGTTCCTCATTTCTTTTTTTGTCTCTTCTTCATGGAAGATAGTTTTTATTGCTAGATTCTCAAATTGGTCTTTGCCTCTGCATTATATAGTCTGCTCTTAAACCCAGTGAGTGAATTTTTCTCTTCAGATACTATGTTTTCAAACTTGTACTTTTCAGTATTCTACTGGGTTCCGCATAGCTTCTTTTTTTCTCATCATATTTGTGCTTTCCTTTAAATCTTTTCTATTTATAACTATATTAAAGTCTCTGCCCCTTCCTCTCTTTCATTTCTATATCTGTTTCTTTCTTTTTCAAAAAAAATTTTTTAATGTTTATTTATTTTTTGAGACAGAGAGAGACAGAGCATGAACGGGGGAGGGTCCCAGAGAGAGGGAGACGTAGAAACCGAAGCAGGCTCCAGGCCCTGAGCGGTCAGTACAGTGCCCGATGCGGGGCTCGAACTCACGGACCGTGAGATCATGACCTGAGCCGAAGTCGGACGCTTAACCGACTGAGCTGTCCAGGCGCCCCTCTATATCTGTTTCTATTGATTGATTTTTTTTTCCTCCTATTTGTAGGTCACATTTTCCTGCTCCTTCCCATGTCTAGTCATTTTTTATTGGGTACTAGACATTTTGATTCTTATAGTTTTGTATGTCTGGATTTTGCTGTCTTCCTTTTAAAGCTTTAAACTTTGTTTTGTATAGGCAGTTAAGTGAATCACCTGGATCTTTTCAAGGCTTATTTCTCGGTTTTATTAAGATGGCCCAGGGGCGCCTGGGTGGCGCAGTCGGTTAAGCGTCCGACTTCAGCCAGGTCACGATCTCGCGGTCCGTGAGTTCGAGCCCCGCGTCAGGCTCTGGGCTGATGGCTCGGAGCCTGGAGCATGTTTCCGATTCTGTGTCTCCCTCTCTCTCTGCCCCTCCCCCGTTCATGCTCTGTCTCTCTCTGTCCCAAAAATAAAAAAAATAAAAAAAAAAAAAACGTTGAAAAAAAAAAAAAGATGGCCCTGAAGTAGTCTTACTCTAGAGCTAGTTAAGCCCGACTACTAGGGCTTTGCTCTTCTGGTGTTTCTACAGAATGCCCTGGATGTTCAATAAGGTCACCTCACTCTGTCTGGTTAGAACCTGAATATCTCTGTGCCCTACACGTGTGCAGTTTCATATTCAGCATCAGACTTGAGGCGATCGCTTTCAGTATTTCTGGATCTCTTTCTCTGCTTAATGTGCTGTCTGCTGGTGCTCCCAAATTTTAGCTGCCCCAACCTCCCCAGTTCTGATAGCTGTCTCCTCCCCTTAGTGAGATCACAGTGCTCTACTTGGTTCCTCCCTTCCCGCTCAGCAGTCTGGGAAATGCCTCGATTTCAAAAGCTGGGATCGTTAAAGGGTGACCTTGTTTGTTTCTCTACTTTTGAAGGATCACACTGTTGTGATGTCTTTTCTCAAATGACTGAAAACATTGTTTTACATATTGTGTCCAGCTTCCTTCTTGTTTGGTGTGGGGAGGGCATTTCTAATAGTATTTATTTCATCATAGCCAGAATTGGAAGTCCTTCTTCCACATATTGATTGATGTATTTTATATATTATGTATGAAACATAGGAATTCATTTTCATTTTACAATTTCCAAGAGTAATATAAATGTGCAGAATAAAAGACGCTAGTTACCTCTCCCGTCTCATTTTATGTCACTCAACAGAGTAACCATTTTTGGGAGTTTGATGTGAATCCTTGCTGTTTTCCTTTACATACTTGTATACATTTATATATGCATGTCCACACAAATTAGATATATGCATATTTTTAAACATAAAGAAATCCTGCAAGCTTTGTTTTGCAGTGTACTTTTTTTCACGTGATAACATGTTAGAGCTCTTACATATCAATTTGAATCCAGTTTTGTTTTTTAACATTAGCCATATAGTCTACAGAAGGGTTTTCTTCTAATTTATTTAATCACTCTGCTTTTCAGACATTGAGGTTTTCCCTTCTAACTTTTTCCTCTTATAAACAGTATCTTTTAATAATACTGTCCAGCAACTTTTCCGTGGGTAAATAGACATAGAAATAGACGAAATCACAGAGTTTGCAAATGGTTTGTCTGTTTGTAAATTGCCTTCCTAAGCAGTTTTT
Organism: Panthera tigris; assembly: GCF_018350195.1. Classification (NCBI taxonomy): domain Eukaryota; kingdom Metazoa; phylum Chordata; class Mammalia; order Carnivora; family Felidae; genus Panthera; species Panthera tigris. The sequence goes on from NC_056672.1 coordinate 8,038,518, forward strand.
ACGTATTTACGTTACTCCTAACTACTAGGAGCCAGGCTGTTGGAAGAGATGGTTGCTTCTAGATCTAGGACAGAAAATGTAAGAGATAAGTCTAGAATATCTTATCACAGCAGAAAGCAAGGGAGGTAAGAAAGATTACTGTGATCATGCCACGAGATCCAGAATCTGGTTTGAAGGGACTACCATGGGTCAAGAGAAGGGACAATTTACCACCCCCCCTCCCCCCACACCAAAACCCTGGTGTGGTTGAAAAACATCAGATATGCTTAACAGCCAAGAATCATGAAGCTACAGACCAAACCGCCCCCAAACCACATTGCTTACCTTGGAAGGGAGCGATAAATCCTTATTCTGAGTACTGCTAAGAAGAAGAATCGAGTATTTATCTTCTTCCTATACGAACCTTCTTTCAAAGCAACCAGATAATTAATGAGGGGAATTTCTTTATGGAAGTCTACTAATACATGAAGAAGGAATAATAGAATCAGACTACCATAGTTATAGCCTTTATGAATTGCAAAACTAGCCCTAGAAAACGATCGTCAGTGGCTACTAATATTGTCAGGTAGAACATGAAGAGGATGAGTGGATGTAGCTGACTACACCTGACCCCACTGAGTATATGTCACACTGCGGAAGGAGAGACAGCCAGTTGTCATATGGCACCTGATGTGACGTGATAGGTAGTACACAGCTTTTCAAATATTGAACCCGTGCAAGGCCCTCAGTCTAACTACCAGTTTATAGGACATACGAGAGATAGAGGAATTTATTAAATGACACCTCAGCGATGCTATCAGCCAAGTCTTGAATTCTAGAAATTCTACAAGACAAATAATCCAGTTTCTTCAATAAGTAATAGTCAAGGATAAGAAGGATGGGAGATTGTTAGAGATTAGAGGAGAACGATAGGAAATATAAACCAAATATAATATGCAGACCTTGTTTGGATCCTGACTTGAGCAAACCCAAGTGAAATTTTAAAATGAAAATGAATTTCTGTGTTACATACATAATATACAAAATACAGTTTATACATTACAGTTGGGTTTGCTCAAGTTGGAATAGTTAGAATCTAACAATGACTGGATTTTAGATGATATCCTAGAATTGTTAATGTTTTATATGTAATACTAGTATTGTGTTCATGTTAAAAATAGCCCTTCTCGGGGCGCCTGGGTGGCGCAGTCGGTTAAGCGTCCGACTTCAGCCAGGTCACGATCTCGCGGTCCGTGAGTTCGAGCCCCGCGTCAGGCTCTGGGCTGATGGCTCAGAGCCTGGAGCCTGTTTCCGATTCTGTGTCTCCCTCTCTCTCTGCCCCTCCCCTGTTCATGCTCTGTCTCTCTCCCAAAAATAAATAAAAAATGTTGAAAAAAAAAAAATAGCCCTTCTCTCTCAGAGGCCAAATGAAATCTTTCCCAGTGAAGTGATAAAAATCTCTGCGCTTGCTTTTCAATAATCCTATAAGGGGTTAAAAGGGGAGGGCTGGTAGCAGTTATTTATCTTGATGAGCCCAGGGGGTTTATGGCAGTATTTTTTCTACATTTGAGTGTATGAAATTTGCCGTCGTGAATTATTTCATTTTATCTTTTAATTTTTCGGAAGTCGTCTCTATGCCCAACCCGGCGCTCCAACCCATGACCCCGAGGTCAAGAGTCACATGCTCTGCCGACTAAGCCAGCCAGGTGTCCCGTGAATCTTTTAAATTGAAAAATGAACTTAGCTTTAGCAGACCGACTGAAGAGAACTTCACAAACCATCAAAATAAGTGAGGAGCTTCCAGATTTTTTCACCCTAAATATTTGGAGTACGTACGTCCGCAACCTACACCTGCAGAAATGGTGTAGAATGTATCCAACATAATTGCTTCGGTTGATTTGGACCCAACGTGCACTTACGTTGAATCTCCTAGGTTTTAACACCCCAGAGAAATCCTTGAGGCAAATCTAACGCCGTGGCTGTGTGTTCTGTTGTATCTGCTTCTTACGGTGCTCCTAATATTTGTTTTCCAGGTACAGCAGGTCCAGACCGTACAGCAGGTACAACATGTGTACCCAGCCCAGGTGCAGTATGTGGAAGGAAGCGATACTGTCTATACCAATGGAGCAATGTAAGTTTGCGTGGGGGAGTATTTTCAATTCTCCTGCTTGGTTAGAGAGAAATGGTACTCTTTGACACATCCCACTATTCCCAAATGGTTCCCTTGTTTTCACAGTATTTTTTTTTTTTTTACCAGAACAGTTATTGAGATTAGACTGATGTTTAGAGAATAGTCTGTGTCTGTTAAGAGTGTGTGTTGATTTTCCTTCTCACTTCATCTCAGTGGAATATTTCAAATTATGAAAAGTGTTAGGCCTTTGAATGGTTTTCAACAAGATGACAAAACTGTATACTCCTTGTTGGTGATTTTCGTATCTTCTTACTACCTTGTAAAACCTATACTTGTTGTTTTTATAAGTAAGGTGGATTTGTGTATGTTTTTGTCCGTAAGCCAATACACAACGAGGACCTTAGTTTTTGGGGGCATTTATTAAACTCCATAAGAGTACCTGATACTCAAATCTGTTTTTCCTGTCTGAACTTGTCCTTGCCCCCTTCCTGTCCGCCCCCTCCTCCCCCTCGAACTCATCACCTTTGCAGCAACAATAATGTACATTTGTAAATTTATACCAATTGTGTTTTTCAGCCACTTGGATTAAGATTCAAGATGTTATAGGTAAAGAGACTAAGAACTATTACAGGTCACCAGTATTGTTTTTATTTACCACTTGAGTGTTTATCTGGAATCTGTTGAATCTCTGCGTGTCCCTGAAATGAATTCAAGTTCTCTCATTCTCTTCTGCCTGCCTCCCTTCTATGTTGGTGTGCCCCAAGTTGAAAACCTATGCTTTCTTTCTTCTTGCTGCACCTCCTGGTTTTGTGGGTTCCCAGGACATCAACCTATAACCTCTACAAGGGCAGGGATTTTTGTCCCTCTCTTCTTTTTTTTTCCCACCGCAACAAATCGAACACCAGAACAGTGCATGACGTGTGGCGAGAGTTCGGTTAATGTTACCTCTTGCTGTTGTAACAAAACAACTTAGAACCCTAGTTTAACTCTGTACGAGTTTTATAGTCATGACTAAGTCATGACTTTTTATTCTTCTTCCCTGGAAGGTGGGAGGATGGTAATCTCACCCTACTAAGAGTTGTCGTGGGGATTTAAGGAAATACAGTTACAGCAACTGACACAAGGCCTGGTAGACAATAGCTGATGGAAAACTGAAAGCTCTTCAGTGATCTTGACTCATTTCTCTGTTCTCATCGCTTTTAGCCACATTCCCACTGCCTTAACCCCTCCATTACCTATGAAATAAAATTCATCTCTCCCCCTTATCATTCACCCCATTCCTTCGTGTCCAGCTTCCTGTCCCACCTGTCCTGGGAACAACCAGCTCTGTGCATCTTTCCCCAGATACTACCCTTATGAGCCTGTTTCTGGACATGCGGTTTTCTCTGCCTTCTATCCAGTCCCCCAACGCGGAGCCTCGTGTGATCTTTATCGACTGATTCATCATCTCCCCCGCCTTGTGACACGGACCCTCACTCTCCACTTCAGTTAGTTTGTCCTCTCCCTTTAGGGTATGGACAACACTGTACCCCGACTTTCACTTCCAGCACCGAGCCGGGAAGAAATCTTTCCGAATGGGAACTGTTGTCATTTTGTTGTTTTCTTTACATCTGTTGAGGTGATTGGCACCTAATAAAGGGTCCGTGAATTTCTCTGGTCCAGCGAATCTGTAACTCTTTACATATTGTAGACACTGGCTGTTTCTTACTGTTCGTTGTGTGGGACCAGGGCCTCCTGGATGGAGCCTGCTTTTAGAATCTCTACCATACACCCACAGGACTGTTGGCATTTTCACCAAAAAAATAGATACACCTGCGTCTATTGGACTTGTATTCTACCAGGGAAAATGTTAGGGGTTTCTAGACACTGCTGGAGGTCACTCAGTTGTATTGTCATTTCATTCGTGCCTGTGGTTTATCTGTCACGAGAGCCCCAGAGTAAAGGCATCCTAGGCAAAGCCTTAACAAACCACCTCCCCTGCAGTGGAGGGCTAAGTTACTGCTCTACTGTCTTATTTCGGTAGCATTTTATCATACATATATTACAGCATTCTGTCAGCAGAGAATCCCAGCAAATCCGACAAATAGAAGTCTGAAAATATCAGGGCTTTTATTTTTGTCAGGTCATAAGAAGTCCAAAGGTAGCATATTGTGCAAATCATGAGCACGACACGGTGCAAATACAAAGGCTTATTGGAGAAAACCTTACAAGCTGACAGATAGCCGAGGGAGCATAACTGGACCCGGCTACCCCATGGGAATTGCTCTGGTAGATGTCTGGCCTCACAGAGTGAGGTATTTCCAGGGAGCAGGGGTAGTGAGTATGTAGTAGGGACAGATGGCTTTCTTAGGGGGGATTGGTGCCTGTGAAACGCTCTGCCATCAGCCTTGTCTTCCAACATGATTAACAGATCTGCTGAGCCAATCTAGAGGTAAGCTACCAAAAGACCACAGGAGATGATCCTCTAGAAACATCCAGAACTGTGCTTCCTTTAGTCTATTGCTGACATCAGTTTCGCAGCAATCAGGGCCACAGCAGAATATCAGGGCCACAATTTTCTGGTATGTCTGTGAGATGTCTGCTTCGGTTGCGATCATCATATCTACATTTCAGACAGGAAAAAGAGGATGTGTGTGTGTGTGTGTGTGTGTGTGTGTGTGTGTGTGTGTATTTATATATTTATATGTGTATATATGTCACGCACAAGCACATGGAGGCTTTCCCAGAAACGTCCAGCTCTCTTTTGCTTCTGTCCCTTGCCTTGTATCTTAATCGTGTCACAAAGTGGTGGTTAGCTGCAAGGGAGTCTGGGAAGACTGGCCTGTAGCTTCCGTGTGTATGGTAGAAGGCAGCAGGGGAAAAGGGGCAATTGGAATGGGTATTGAGACGGTATCTAGCACAGTTTTTCATCACTGGTCCAAGGTAAGGCGGAGAGATTACTGGTATGTGGCTTCGTTAAAGTTACACAACCCGCCTCACTGTTTTCATCTATGAAATGCAGATAGTTCTTTTTTCAAAAGTGCTTCATGTCGCATTGTTATAAATAGGAAACAGTAAACTTCAGTTATTGCTGTAAAATTAAGCACTGTGGTTATTCTTTTTATGTTTTCCACTCGTGTTTTTGACCCTGAATTCTGCCTCTTGCCTTGTACATTTTTAAAACTACCCCACCACTGCCGTTAGGGTCATCCACACCGTAGGTAGATGCGAGATCGGTGAATTCATTCATTCACAGACCCTTGGAAAAACAACATGTCTAAAGTTGACTTCCTAAAACTACAAAGCCCGTTTAGATACAGAAATGATTCCAAGTAAATACCTCATGTCAACATGAATTTTCTATGGCTCACAGACTCAGTTGGTTAGATCATGACTAATGAGGTCTGGGTCGTGAGTTCATTTGCCACAAAGTCCGATTAGCTTCCACCCGGTCTGTGTGGGCTCAGATTGTATCCGCATCTCCCGCCAGTCACATCACAGAGTGCATGAACCCTTGCTATAGAGAGAGAAGATGCATCTTTAAAAATCCTTCCGTTAAAATTTCAACTTCAGTGCAATTTTTGACCAAGATCCTGTAGCATCATTTTCATATTTACTAAAGACACATTGTCTCGTCAGGAATTCTACTCAAAATTTTAGTAGCTAGGGGACTATGAATATTTATTTCTCAAATATAACAAACTTTTTTTTTTCTCAGCTTAAGCTATTTCAGTCTTTCCATTACTTTGTATGCTGTTATTTGACTATGTACAGTGTTTGTCTCTAAAGTTCATTTTAGAGTCTTGGTATTCCCTCTTTTATTTGCTACACTTGCGTGCATGTTAGGAAAGAGTCCCCCGTATTCTTCCGTTCTACGACACTGAGTTAATAGCTAGGTAGCGTTTGACCCCCAACTTGGGCCCCAGTCAGATTCCTATGTCAAGTTTCAGCCAAGGACTTGAGACCACGTTCCAGTGCTGGCTGTTAGAGAATAGTTTTTTATGAAAGGAGGAGGCAGCTTAATTTGCTTTTCCTTCTAATAGTTTTCCCATGAATATTTTTCCAAAGCCTGGATCATAGTCTTGTCTTTTTGTACGGATTCTTAGAATTTACGATCGCTAATAATTTAGAACACTGTAATTAACCCAGCTGGAGAACATTACATACCATGTGGACACGGCCCAGTGCAATTGCTGTTTCTTCACATAGCTAATAAATCCATTTTTTTTTTAATGGAATGATTGTTTTTTCTCTCCCTACTCTCTTTTTTGACTCCTGTCCCCCCCCCCCCCCACCAGTGACTCCTTCATCGTGTTAGTCAAAATGGAAATAAAGACATCATACTATATCATGGCCAAGTTAAGAGTCTTTTTTGAAAAATGTTTTTAATTTTCAAGGATTTTCATGTATCACCCACTCTTTGAAGCTTGTCCACTGTTTAGAGAAGATCAGTGTTCTGAAATGACAGTGTCTTTATTGTATGCGTATCTGTTGCAGTAAGAAAAGACTGGAGGAGGCCTTCTCTTAATCTTCCTGTTTAGATTATAGATTTCTCATCAACCCCGATACAGAATTTTATAAACTGTGTTTCACAGAATGTTATTCCTATAAAGTGTTCCGTGCTTTTCATAAGGAGGAAAACACTGCAAAGGCCTTTCTTTTGAGAACTCTAAATTTCTTTTTTTTTTTTTTTGAAAACTCTAAATTTCTTTTTTTTTTTGAGAACTCTAATTTTTTTTTTGAGAACCCTAAATTTCTTTCTTTTCTTTTTTTCTTTTTGAGAACTCTAAATTTCTTTCTTTCTTTCTTTCTTTCTTTCTTTCTTTCTTTCTTTCTTTCTTTCTTTTAGGAACTCTAAATTTCTATTCGTCTTCTGAAGGCTCTGAGAAGTCCTCTGAGAAGAAAGGCAGTGTATTAAAAACTGAACCTCAGAATTCTTTTACCTTGAATAACATGCAGTCATATCACATGGTATACTTTGAGAGGTTGTACATTAATATATTGACACTGAGCAGATTTATTTAAAATCCCTAAGCATGCGTAGAGGACTAAATTTTAAAAAGTCACTTCTTGAAAATCTTACAGTTGGTGCATTTTCCAAAGCCACTTAAACTCTTCTTTTCATGTACGTTTAAAATGATTAATAAGAAACCTTAAAAGGGATACTCTTCAAGTTCCTTCTTTGTCTCTTGGTTCCAGGTAAGATTTTGCTTTCTTAGGAACATTTAAATGCTTCCTACTCTGAAGAACTGGGGTGTGGAATTTCTGTAATTGAGATTGAGAGGGTGTTTTCTTCATGTATGCTTCTCCTCATATGCACATGCAAACTGCTCTAGGATCTGGTTTGCCATTTGGGTTTCAGGAAGTATATCGCTGATAACTCAGGAAGTTCTTGGAGAGAGAACTGCCTCCCTGAGGCCTCTCTCCAGTTAGAGATGGGCCCATTTCATAAATAACATAAAAATTCCCCTCTTTTCAAATAAAGCAGACTTTCAAATATGGCTTCCAAAATGTCAGCAGTGGGAAGGTCATGGAGATCATTTATTCTAACGCTTACACCTTACAGATGAGTAAACAGAGGCCCTGACAGGTTGCCTAGCTAGTTAGTGTCTAGGGTTCCTATTTTCTGACCTTCAGTGCATGGTTGGCCCTTTCCAATGATCTGTAAGTAAAGGTCTTTTGATCCTGAGTCATTTGGGAGATTGGAGGGAAGGCCAGTTACATGATTGTGTGTCTTACTGTAGATAGATGGTTGAACTTATGATACTTTTATTCTTTAAAACTTAGAATCTGTTGTTATTCGTATGAAAATCTTTTTGTGTTTATTTAAAAAATTGTCTTACACTTTTACAGTTACATTTATTTCATACATTTATAATGTTATTTGGATATTCATAAAATGTATAGAAAAGTCCATACTTAATGATTTTTCAACATCAAATACTTTAGTTAAATAGTTTGCAAGACAAAGGCTATTATCTGGCTGTCCTGCCTATATCCCTTTTTGTTATTTTTCATTAGTAGAAATGAAATGATGCACATTAAGGGTAATTTGCTCTGTGATATTTTATATCCACTAGATTGATATCCAGAATAGTTCTAGACCATAACACTTGGAAGAGTGTAGACACTTAAGTTTTCTCCTCCTCTCCTCTTCCCTCCTTTTATTAAAAAAGGAAAACATGAAAGAAATCCACCTGCCCTTTTTTAGGTGTAGAACCAAATTGTGTTACCAATTTTCTTAATGGAACTGCAGATACCCACGTTCTAAGATTTCTCCTACTGGCTACATTGTAACCTCAGACAAACAGCATTTGTGTGGCCAGATTTCCTAATCTGTGGAATGGAATTAATAATTAAAATCGTTGCTTAATAACCAGGTCAGGTACGGGAATGGGAGGGAGTAATGAGGGAAATGGGATATGGGATAATTAGTATTGTCTGAAAAAAATATATTCGCTTTTCGTATAGGCACTCTACTCTTATAGAACTAACTGCAAAAGTAAAACTTGATAAAAAAAATCTCTACTTAAACTGTATCTGGAAGCTGGAGTGAGAAATCTTTGTTGAAGGCGTATGTTTGTAAAGGGTATGTATTTGGGAATCATGGTGTTGTGTCTTACAGGGAGGCTAATTAATGTCTTTTATTATATGAGTATAATCCCTTGGCTATCAAAAGTCTGTGAGTGGTTCACAAAGGCTGAGCTGTAATGACCAGAAAGAAGGTTCTAGAAAGGACAGCACCAACACATCTTAGTCCGGCCCTCAGCAGTAGTCAGGCTAATAGACCTGCCTCCCACAGAGTGCTCGGAAGCCCTGGACTGCCTTCAGTTCCACAGCAGGCCTGACTCAGGGTACGGAGCACCGCCTGTCTGCCTCGACTTAGCGCTCTGGCCTCAACAACACACGTACCTGCTTTAACTCCTTTTGTCCATGTTTCAGAGTGTTCCATCTCTGACAAATGCCTGGTCTCTCTCTTCTTCTTCATACTAAAACCTCTCGGGATTGGCCACATATTCTTCAGGCTGGCTTTCTTCTCCACATTACCATGAAATTGCACTTGTCAAAGTCATCGGTGACCTCCAGCTGTTAAGTCTAATAGACATTCTTCTAGATGAAATTTCCTTCATCTCAAACAGCCAACCCCACCACCTATTCTCTCCTTGAATCACTATCTCCTTTTGGCTTTTCTATATTTTTTTTTCTTAATTTATTTTTTTAATGTTTATTTATTTTTGAGAGAGAGACAAAGAGAATGCGAGCAGGGGAGGGGCAGAGAGAGAGGGACACACAGAATGTGAAGCAGGGTCCAGGCTCTGAGGTGTCAGCACAGAGCCCGACACGGGGCTTGAACCCACGGACTGTGAGATCATGACCTGAGCCGAAGTCGGACGCTTAACCAACTGAGCCGCCCAGATGCTCCTCCTTTTGGCTTTTCTGACTGTATTGTTCTGTTTTCTTCCTGTGTTGTTGGGTCTTCTTCATTCTTATTATGGGCCAAGTAATTTTTCTATGGCCTGAGTTCTGTGTACTTTCCCCCACTGGGGGAAAGTGGTCTCAATAGTCTCATGTTTGCTTTTGTTTCCTTTGCCTGAGGAGACCTATCTAGCAAAGGCCAAGGCCAATGTGAAAGAAATTACTACCTCTGTTTTCTCATAGGAGTTTTATGGTGTCAGTTCTTACATTTAGGTCTTTAATCCATTTTGAGTGTATTTTCATGTATGGGGTGGGGACCAGCATTTATTGAAGACATTGTCTTTTCTCCCTTGTTTATTCTTACTTCCTTTGTCATAGATTAATTGATCATATAAATGTGCCTACATTATAGGCTTATTTCTGGGCTATTCTGTTCATTGATCTATATGTCTGTTTCTGTGCCCGTATCATACAGTTTTGATTCCTACAGCTTTGTGTAGTATATCTTGAAATCTGGGATTGGGATACCTCCAGCTTGTTTTTTCTCAAGATTGCTCTGGGTCTTTTGTGGTTCCAGACAATTTTAGGATTATTTGTCCTAGTTCTATAAGAAACACTGCTGGTATTTTGAGAGAGGTTGCATTGAGTTTGTAAACTGCTTAGGGGGTAGGATGGACATTTTAACAATATTAATTCCTTCAACCCATGAGCATGGAAGGTCTCACCATTTGTTTGTGTCTTCAGTTTCTTTCATCAGTGTTTTATAGGTTTCACAGTACAGGTCTTTCACATCCTTGGTTGAATGTATTCCTAACTATTTTATTCTCTTTGGTGCAATTGTAAATGGAATTGTTAATTTCTCTTTCTGCTAATTTGTTATTAGTGTATAGAAACACAACTGATTTCTGCGTATTAATTTTATATCCTGCAGCTTTACTGAAATGTTACTTGGTTGTTTTAAATACCTCAGGGAAAATGATCGGAACTAAATGGAAATGCTGTTAACATGGTATTCACACAGCTTTCTTGGGGGCGGGGGGAGGGTCTTTTTTTTCCTTTGCAAAACATTGTTGGGCTTACGTGCATGTATGTGGTTGCTCAGTTTTTGTTTTTGCTTTCAAGTGCGCAAGACGGTATTATTAGCCATCATTACAGTGCCGTACATTAGACCCCCCCAGAACTTACTGTTTAACTGAAAAGTTTATGTTTTTTGATCATCATCTCCCATTTCTCCCAGCTCCAGCCCCTGGCAACCACCATTCTACTCCCTGTTCTTGTAAGTTAAACTTTTTATATTCCACATATAAGGGAGATTATATAGTACTTATCTTTCTCTACCTGACTTAGTATTACGTCTTCAAAGTTTATCTATGTTTTTGCAACGGCTGAATGATACTCCATTGTTTATATGTATACCACATTTTCTGTATCCATTCGTTCATCTGTTGATGAACAAGTTAGGTTGTCCGCACGCCTTGGCTATTATGAACAATGCTGCTGTGAACGTGCAAGGGAAGACACCTCTTTGAGACACTCATTTCATTTCGTTCAGATGCGCACCCAGAGTGGCATCGCCATATTATATGGTAGCTCTGAAACAGAATGGAGCGTCCAGAAACAGCCCATAAATTCAAGCATGTACCGTCAACCAATCCTTGACAAAGGCACAAGAATACACGATAGGAAAAGGGTAATCTCTTCAGTAAATGGTGTTAAGAAAAGCTGGGTATCCACATGCAAAAGAATGAAATTGGACCGCTATGTTACAGCACTCAAAAAAATTGAAGTAGATTAAAGACTTAAGTATAAGACCTGAAACTACAAAACCCCTAAAAGAAAACATAGGGTGTAAGCTCCTTGACATCAGTCTTGGCAGTGATGTTTGAGATCTGATACCAAAAGCACAGGCAACAGAAACAAAAATAAACAAAGTATACTCATTAAACTAAAAGGCTTGTCTGCACAGAAAGGAAACCATCAGCAAAATGAAAAGGCAGCCTACCAAATGGGAGAAAATATCTGTAAACCGTATATCTGAAAGAAGTTGCTATCTAAAATACATAAGAGACTCGCACGACTCAAAAGCCAAAAAAAAAAAAAGAGAAAAAGAAAAAAAGAAAAAAAAAAAAAACGGCAAATAATCCAATTAGAGAATGGGCTAAGGACCTGAATAGACATTTTTTCAAAGAAGACATACACACAGCCCACAGGTACATGAAAAAGTTCTCAGCACCACTAATCATCAGGGAAATGCTATTATCAAAAAGACAAGAAATAACAAGTGTTGATGAGGATGTGGAGAAAAGGAATCCTTGTGCACTGTTGGTGGGAACATAAATTGGTACAGCCATTATGGAAAACAGTATGAAGTTTCCTCAAAAAGTTAAAAATAGAACTACCCTTTGATCCAGCTCAGTTTTTCTTATTTATAAATTTAGACCAGGGACTCTGGATCAAAATCTTTTATGATCCGTTTCAACCACAGTTGTTTTGAGTGCACATGCACTTTCCTGACTTACGTTGTCAGGACAAATGTACTTACTACGTGAACCTTTTTTGCTGTGCTTAAAAAACCACTTGGGAGCAATGGAAATTTTAGTAGTGCTCCTCTGGGTTAGCTGCAATTGACTAGAAAACTCCTTTATAACAGCCAACTTGAGACTTTTGAAAAAACTCAGACTAAAGGAGCTAATAGTTGTGACACAGTACTTTTTTCCTTCATACCTGTGAGATAGGGGTTGTACATTTTTAATATCCTTCAGTCCAGTGGTTCTCAGAGTTCCACAGACCAGCAGCACTGACCATCACCTGAGAACTTGTTAGAAGCACCAGCCTGGTTCTATAGGATCAGGAGTTTTGGGAGCGGGGTCTAATAATCTGTGTTTCAGCAAGCCCTCCTGGTGATTCTGATGGATGCTCAAGTGTGAGAACCACATTCCTTTATTATAGAAAAAAAGAATTTAAATACAAAGTATAAACAGCCAGTTATCTGCATGTAATGGTAATAGGATGATATAAATTTGAAGTTTCAATTCCAATACCTTGTACATTATCAACACGTATAGTAATGAAAATCCTACGGATGAATGAGAAAGTTCAATTAGTTGTTGCCAGAAAGCTTAACATTCATTCTTTCATTTCCTCCCTAGTTGTTGTGGCAACAAATCAATAAATGCATTTAGTTTTTACTTACTTGAAATAAGCTTGCCTTCTGAATGGAAATCAAGCCAAGTGTTTTGTTAGTGATTCTGAGTAGTATTTCTTACTTTATATTTTAATCTGTTGTTTTTTATTCTTGGGTAATAATAAGAGGTTAAGTGTCGTGTCACGTGAATTCCTTTCTGAACTACTGTTTTCCCCCTGGTGTCTTTCACAAACTGGAAATGTCACCGCTCCTCTGTTGCATCCTCTGGCTTCAGTCTGACTTGAAGCATTCAAGAGGAGATCTGTTTGGAAACTCAAATAAATCATACATGCCGGCCAGCCAGAGATTATATACTGTATGAACGCAGTTTGTGGAAGGTTCCAAATAATGTGGCTCCTTCCATGCGGGGCATTTGTGATGCACATAAAACCTTCATAATGGAAAACTGTTGAAGGCAAGGCTCTTGATTTCAAGCAACAGAAACCAACTCTGGCTTCTTTAAGCAAAACACAGGATTTATTGAAAGGTATTTGTGACTGAAGAAGTCTGCAGAGTATGACTGAAAAAGGTTAGGCAGCACCCAGACCATAGATAAAACCCCGTCCAAGAAGTCCAAGGTGCCTCTGCTACCACTAAATTCTGCTCATGACTATGTAAGAGGGGTAGCAGTTCTCTTTTTTAAAAAATATTTATTTATTTATTTTTGAAAGAGAGCATTGTGGAGAGAGAGAGAGAGAGAGACAGAGAATCCCAAAGGGGCTCCACGCTGTCAGCACAGAGCCCAACACGGGGCTTGAACTCCCAAACCATTAGATCATGACCTGAGCCAAAACCAAAGTCGGACACTTAACCGACTGAGCCACCCAGGTGCCCCAACAATTCCTCACCCACGTGATTCACCTAATGCCGATTAAGTGAGATAATATATCTTCCATATTTAAAAATAATTCCTCCTAGTTCCCAAATTTTCCAAGTTCTCCGTGGTGCTCTCAAAGTTTTAGAAAATATTTAAAAGACATCCTGGCTACTTTCAGTTACCTATTTCCTCAATCTACTCCAATAAATCAAATATTGCTATCAGGACACTGAAACACTTTGGAATAAGATCACCTCCTATCATGTCTGATGAACATGTTCCAGAATCATGTCACATGACCCACCTGCAGCACTGGGACCCATTTGCCACTCCCTTTTCTCATGGTTTCCAGCTACCTCCCCGGCTTCAGGCTTTTTTTTTTTTTTTTTTTCCCAGGTTATTTCTCTGGCTGGAACATTCCTTCACCTTTCCGGGCCCAAGCCTCCTTACCCCTGCCCTACTTTAGTACTAAATTCAGATTTCTTGCCAGAGTTCATAACAGTGTTTTTCAAACTTGTAAACTACCATCCACAGTTAGATGTACATTTTATACTCAGGTCAATGCACACGTGAGCATATGCATACACACACCATGTATTTATATGATAGAAACAAACGTTCCTCAAAATAACCCTTCCCCTCACTAGGTATAATATGCTAGAATGTCGGCTGGCTATGCTAGTCTCTTTTTGTAATGCTGTTGTGACCTGTTAAAACTGTAAATGTGACCGACAGTTTAAAAAATTATTTAAGCTATTTGCATGTTTAATTTTTACCTACGTTTTAAACCTCATTTCTTTCTAATATCCTTCTCATTTCTAATTTCTTCCTAAATATCAGGATCTTCGTTGTGTTGTGACTTTGCACATGCTGTGCTCTCTTCCCGATAGGTTTTTCTTTCCGCTTTCCATAGAGAGGACTCCTTTTCCTTTTTTAGTTTTAAGCTACATATCTCTTCTTTGGGGTTACATTACTTGACTACTCTAATATGCTCCCTTCCATTTATTATCTTTCGTATTCAATTTTTATTTCATGAACTTAGGAAAATTCCTAATTATCTTATCTCATATATTTGTGATCACCTACTCCTCATATCATATAGCCCTTAATGACAGTAGATGTCATGTCTGTTTTGTTCCTTTTATTCTGGGTGCTAGAATAGATGCCCAGTAAATATTTGTTAAAAGAATGTGTACAGAGTAGCCAGTGAAGAATAAAACATTATACCAATGTAAGATATTATAATGATCCACATTACCATATTCTGTCTTCATAATAAATTTTATGTAATAAAACTTGCAAGATATTTTATTTCCTTAATTTACCATTTTTGTGCCATTGCTTAATTTTATAGTTGCCTGGCTTATTGGTGGGAGGATATTCAAAACCTGGGTAAAACACAAAGCACGTAGTTTGCAGATATTATATAGCTGGACTTGTGGATAAGACACTTGACGCTAAAGAAAATAGAAAATAGGTTATAGCTAAGGTAAATTGACATAATCATTCTAGAAAATAAGCGGGCTGGGACTATTCAGGGTCATGCTTAGCCAGAGTGTATGCTGAGGCATGATGGGATACAAACAGCACTAATTTCCTGAATTCATTGGATCAGTCCTGACATTCACACAGAACCTTATAAAAGAGTCAGCTACGAAGAAGCTTCTGTTAGCAAGCATGCACATACCTATGTATTTACCTCCATTACTGGATACACAGGCAGAACAATGGAAAGTGTTCTCTTCTGCTGTAGAAATAATATGACACATTATTTTCGTAACAGTCTTTGGCAATCAATAAAGAACGAGCAAAGGGAACACAGTAGCATTTTTCAAATGTGCACAGAACTGCCTGGGAATTTTAGCTGTTTCCGAAATGTGTGGTCCAGAAATAGTGAGCTGCTTTCAGCCTGATATGCCAAATATTGAGTAATTTTCTGGAACGTATGTGTTGGAAATTTGGGGGGGGGGGTTGGGAAATAGTGTGCAAGCCATAACTCACATGTATTCATGATACGTTATGAAAGATAGGCTGATCTCAGGTATCAGAATTAAAGAGTCGTTGCTTCTACTACGTAAGAAAGAACTGTTTTGGCTGTTGTCTGCTTTTTTTTTTTTTTTTTTTTTTACATACATTTTTCAGTATTTATCCAGGAGTTTAGAACATGCAGACATGGCAGAGAACTTTAGAAGTTATCTGTGCATGGCTCTGGCTCCAGCTCCAGGCAGAAATCCAGCACTGGGTTAATGCTTATCTTCTTAACCTTTGAAGGACAGGACTAAGGATATTGTGGTCTGCCTCTATGACCCAGTTTAAGAGTCTCCTCTCCTCCCACTGTAAGTGTTGATTTGTCAGAGACAAATTCAGAAACCATTCACGACACTTCATTTCGTGATAAAATGTGTTCTTCCCTGCCCCTCCCCCCCCAGCTGAAATTGTCAGTCTTTACCCCAATATGTGTTTGTGCAGTAGCCAAGACTTTTCCCCCCACGTGATGGCAAATATGGATGAGGCACATTCTTCAGTGACTTTTCTCCTCCTCGCGTTCTTTTCTCACTTTCTAGCTCACGAATCATCTCTAACTACTAGAAGGATGTATGAAAATAAAAGTCGATTGCCATATTTTCATACTGATTTGCGGGCTATAGAGATTTTGTATACCTACGGTGCATTTGTTTGTATTACCCTTGTCCACTGAGTACTTAGTATATCGAGGAGGCATGTCCAACAGATGGAGTGATTCAGATCCCTCGGAGTGTTTCTCTTATGATAGAGTGGCGATCTACTCTACTCTACTCTTGGTTCTTCCATGATCATAGACTCTCTAAACTCCCACCCCTTGAGGTGGTTAAGTATCCTCTGAAACAGCCCTGCCCTGTCCATCTCTCCTTGTTGATCACTGTGCGTCCGTCTTCTGCGATTGTGGTGCTAGGAGATAGTGAGCTCAGGTGTAAGGAAATCCCCGGTAGCCACAGGAAGTTCATACATTCCCTGGACCACCTTGTAGAGATTTCTTCCCATTGTCGTTCACAAATATTTTTGACATGCATAAAAAGTTATTTCTTTGTGATGAAATGGTTGAAAGCATCGGCTAAGTGCAGACTCCAAATCTTTTTTTTTTTTTTATTTTTACTAGTTGTTTGCTTTGGGCAAGGCTATGTAATCTATCTAACCTTTTCTAAACAATTACTCACCTTGTCTGTGAAATAGAAATTAGAGTAGTACCCATCTCATAGAGTTGTAATGAGGATTAAATGAGTTAACATCTGAAAAGCACATAAAATAGTGCCCGTTGCATCAGAACTGGTCAGTAAATATTCTCTATTATTAGCTATTAGGTGTTTCATTTGTGAAATCAAGTTAGTGCTAGGAGCACGCGTAATCATTTTGTTTGGACCATGAAAAGGAAGGCCAGCAGCATACCCACCTTTGTGGAAATATTTATTGTCACCTATTTATTTCTACACTTTACTTGGCTTTACTTAAATAGCAACAGAAGACGGTTATTTTCAGTGCAATGAAATAGGGTCATTGTCATATTTGGATAAATTAAAGTGACCGCATTTCTCTTTTTTACCTAAATTTGAAATCAACGTGGCTATTCTTTGAAATATAAATGGACTTCCAGTTGGGAAATAGAACCATGATGTATATGTATTTTAAATGGCATCTTTCTATGTGTAAAAAAGCGTTCTCTGTGGAGTTATTTCAATCATCACCCCAAACTAAATTTTGTACTTGGATCTGTGCTCTTTCAGGAAAGCAGTAACTTTACCGAGTGGAGAATACTTTTGGAACATCCTTATCATTTTACTAGAATATACATTATAAATTATATTACAAGTATCCATTGTAATGGGTTTAAATGACCTGCTTTCAGCGACACCAAAACATCTCGAAATAGTTTACGTAACTTCTCATGTGTTCACAAAACAAAGAAGGATTTATGTTTTAGAAATTGATGAAAGTGGCTATTATGTCAAATATACTTTTAAATAGAATCGTATTTTTATTTGTTGACTAGTGTGCCTGCTGGATACCAGCAGGTGCGTTAAGTGTTGAGGGCACAGATGGGAATAAAATGTGATTTCACAGGAGTACGGAGACATGAGGAAATTAGCAGTAAGTGCATTAAGAGCTGTTTCAGGTTTGCACAGGGTGTCGGGAGACGACAGGGAACAAAACGCAACAGCCCTACTGGGAGTGGCCATAGAGGGCAAGGGGTGCAGAAAAATAGTTCTGGGAGGAACCAGTGAAAAGATCAGCGTGGTGTGAGTGAGGAAAGCGTTTGAAGACATGGCTAGTCCCACGTCCAGAGAGCACGGGGGGCACCGGCCCTCGCAGCTTCCTGTAAGGCAGATCAAGGGTTTAGAATTTCTTCTGGAGGCCAGGGAGAATCATGGAGAGGTTTTTAAGAAAACTTTTATTTTCGGATTTGAATTTTAGAAAAGTTAGTTCCCCTGGCAGCAAATCTGAAGATAGATTGGAAGAGAACCAAGTTAGAGGAAAGAAAGCCAGCGAGAGGGCAATTATAATAGAGAATATTGTGAGTGAAGGCAGTGCGTATGAAAATGGAAAGGAGAATTGAAAAATTATTTAGAAGGTAAAATTAGGAAGACTTAGTGACTGATGTCGGGCTGGACGAGGAAAGAGTCAGTAATAATTTCCAAAGCTGACGATGGTGGTGCTGCCCTCCGCCCGGAAGTGGGGGGACGATGCGAAAAGGAGCAAGAGAGATGGAGAATTTCCTTCTAGTCGTATGTTAAATCTTACACAGGGGACTTCCCATGTATCGTGGGGTTTCCTGGTAGAGATACCCAGGTGGCTGTTAGAAACCAGATTTCAAATTCTTAAAGATAGAATCACAGAGAGAGAGATTAATTTAGGTAAGGTCATTTACTATGAGCATGGTAAAAAGAGGTGATCTGAATAAAAAGGAGAAAAAAAAAAAACCTAAAAATGGAGACCTCAGAAACTCTTAGTATTTAAGATCCCAGAAAGCTGGAGCTTCCAAAAGGTTCTTGAAAGGTAATGGTGGAAAAAAGTGGAGAAGAAATGCTATAGAAACTTAAGAAATGAGAGAGGTTAGGACCGAGTTACTTTATGTATACGTAGAGGAGAGCTGAGAACATAGACACCAAACTCTCAGGAGTGGCTAGCTCTGGAGTGTGGCAGGTTGAAGAGAATGATGATAGAACCGGGAATTTTAATATTTGAGTTTTCGATATTTGAATTTTTTTAAGTAAAAGTATTTTATACCTCTCCGTCCTACTTTTGCAACTTGTGGTGAGCTTCTAATTATTTCAGAATGAGAAGTGAAAAGCCAAAGTCAGGTTAAAATTTGAGTTCGAGTCCATTGGAAATGGAAAATACATCAGGGAAATAAGCTACTTAATCAGAACAGGAGAAGGAAGGAAAGGGCGCCACAGAGCGGTCAACAACGTTATGCTACAGACTGGTCAAAAAAGATAAGGATTGACTGCAGCCTTTTAGCTTGGTATTTAGATTTGGTCACAAGTGACCGTATTAAAAGCAAGTGCAATGAGAAGCCAAGGGCAGAAGCTTAACTCCACTTGTTGCCAAGTGGAAAGTGAGGACATGCAACGATGGCACAGTCTTCTCCTCCAACAGAAACCTGAGTGTGAAGGAAGAGAAGGGGTTAGAGAGCGGGACTGAGGGTCCAGGGTGAGTGAACTCTTTGCTCAAGGTCCTTACGGTGGCCAGAAAGAGATCCAAGCCCGCTCCCTTGGTCATGAAAGCTGCTTGCCGGCCATCCAAGAATGGGGAGTAGCAGGGCGAGTTGACTCATCAGCCCCCTTCCTAAAACTGGGATCCGCAGGAAGTGTTCTAAGGAATCGGACAAGTTGTTCAGCAAGATTTCTTATGTGGACGAGACCTGAACTTATCTATACACTGGAGGTAGGCACTGGCTGAGGGCAAAAAAGCTCTCAAGTACAGAGGAGTGTTGAGGTACTCTCATTTGGGAAGTCAACCCAACTATGTCCGGAGTCAAGTTTCATGCAAAAATGCCAAACTTGCCTTGTTCCAAAGGCTAATAAGCTAACTGATGTCATTTAAACATATATTCACACTAGAAAAAAAAAAAATCATTCAGATGATAGAAATAGGCTACTAAATTGCTTCCTTTTTCCTTCTTCTTCTAAAGCCGAACAACAACTTACCCTTACACAGAAACGCAGATGTACAGCCAAAACACTGGAGGGAATTACTTTGATACTCAAGGGAGTTCTGCGCAGGTGACTACCGTGGTTTCGTCCCACAGCATGGTGGGCACCGGTGGGATTCAGATGGGCGTCACCGGAGGACAACTCATCAGCAGCTCTGGAGGAACCTATCTTATCGGCAATTCTATGGAGAACTCTGGTCACTCAGTGACACACACTACTCGGGCCTCCCCAGCGACAGTAAGTATCTCAGTTTTGACTTGTTCCATTTAGCTTCTTGCTAGCGCCTACGGTACATTTTCCTCTCTGGAGGGAGAAAACAACACAGACTGGGCTGGGCAAGACTGTGTCGAGCAGTTTGAGTACTGTGGCATTACCCAGGGTGTGGTACATGTGGTATTATTGTGCAGAACAATATTGATGTTGTGCCCCACAATTAGGTGAATTGGGAAGTTGTTATTAATAATGGAAAGATGGGTGTGTCTTACTCATCAATGCTGATTTTCATAGGCTTCCTTCAGTCATATTCAGTAAAATTAATTTCTGTGGAAAGAAATTACTTTCATATTATGTGGATTGACACTGCTTTAGGAGATAAAAGAAAGGAAGTAATAGAGTAAAATACAACTTAGTTTGGAATTTTCACGAACAGTGATATTTATGTTAACTCATCACTGGAGAAGTTACCATATGTAGAATAGCATTTCCCAAACCTTACATATTTAGTTTGGCCATATTCACACCACCTCTACTGTTATTTACTTAACGTATTTTTAAAATTGATTCACTTCTAAAACCGTGTGTCCTTTTTTTTCTAAAGTCCATGAAAACCCATACTTAAATAGTGAAAACAAAAGTGTTTACCCAGGTGCCATATTGTAAAGTCAGTTTGCATTCTGCCACAGAGACGCTTGGGAAAGCACTGATCTAGGTGATTCCAGCGAAAAAGCATCCACGTTGGCTCTGATGATAGGCATGAGGAAGCCGAACACACCTACATATTTGAATTTTCACGCTTTTAAAGTTTAAGAAAAATACTTATTTTGACACAAGAAATTGTCATGTGTTGAAAGGCCGTCATAGAAGTAGGAATAGAAAGCTGTGCAGAATTTGATATCATCAAACTCTATCCCAAGGTTTCCCTGCTCACCGCAGCTAAGTGTTAAGGAGAATATTCACTGAGAACCGCCTGGCAGAAGTGGCAATGGAATTGATCTCATAGGTGCCTCATGTAAAGGGGAGCTGGGGATTTGAATTCAGTGCATTTCGTGATCTTACCATATGTTTTGTTCTTACAACGAAACAGAGATAGAAACACATTTGGTAGAAAATAATTACGAGAGGCTCTATAGCTCTCATTTTATGGATTTTCCTCGAGATATAATATGTACTTGGTAAGTATTTTGTACGTAATTTTTTGGTTGGTAATCAATACACGTGTTCATACTTTTCATCATTTAGTACCTTTTCCCTACTCCATTTCTTAAAGCCCATTATATTTAATTTACCGCTTCCTGCTAACATCAGAACAAGATGACCTAGCCATTCTGAGGGAGAGCTCTTGTTTGTACTTTTTTTCTTTGTGTTGTGAAGCATTTCTTATGTGTGTTCGTCTCTTGCTTTTAATAACCCTAAATGTGGCATTCCCAAACTTTTTTTGTCACTCCAGGATATTTATGTAGATTAGGGACGCAATCATGGCTTCTCTGGACCTCAGTTCCCCTCGCAGCAAAACAAGGGCTTAGTTAAACCGAGTGATTTCCTAATTTCCTCCCAGCTTTAAAAATCATAATATTTACAAAGGAATTGTAAAATGTTCTAGATGTAAAAGTAACTCCACCTTGACCATTAAAGGAAAAGAGGTAGATTAGGTTTTGGTACTTTATAGTGTGCCTGATAAGGGCCCCCCAGAAAAGTCATTTTCAGTGGAAAGAGAAACACTTGTCATTTATCAAGGCCTTAGGAAGACTGACGAATGGGGAGAAAGAGTTCTTTCCCACTTTGCTTTCATCACCCTCTCCCATGCTGGCGTACCATCTGTCCATCCCCAATCCTTCTCCTGGCTCTCCTGCTTGCCTTCACACTGAAGGCAGCCTCGCTGTTAAACATCTTCATCCACTTGATGGGGGTTTACTAAATGTACGAGCGTTATCGCTGAGTTAATGAAATTGATTATTCTGGGTCGTGGCGATACAGGTGCAAACGTCACAAAGGAAGTTTTATAGGTTTTGTTTTGTTTGGTTCTCTATGTAGACCGTGAGAAGTGGCATTGCTCCTTAAGCTATCCATCACACAGATTTGGTGTGTGATTTTTATTATCTTAATTGGTAAATTAAAATAACACTTAAAATAACTGAATTATAATCACCGGGAATAGTGGAAACCTCTTTAAAAAAATAGTCAATTCGTAGTGTTAATTGTATATATTAATTTATTCTCACCAAATTAATGTTTAAGGGTAATATTTAAGGATGTTCTTTGGTAGCTTGTTTTCTTCTTTTACAAGAAAATTTCCTTTTTAGCAAAAGGAGTAAAAAAGTGAAATAAAAAGATGGCTTTTGCATGGAAAACTCATAAGGTGCCTCCTCAAAGCACATGTCACAGTGTCCTGTGATGGATACATACTGTCTAAATATACATCTGCTAGTGTTTATTGTATTATCTTACATTTATGACCAAGATTTATATTTGATTTAGACCCCCCCCCATAGCCCTGAATATCTTCATCTCCATCATTCACAGCTGTGTGCACAGTTTCACATCTGTTACTGTAGTAAAGCTAACAAAGTTGAAGGGCCGTGAAACCTATTTAAGATTTTCTACCATTCTCCTTTTGCCAAACGTTAGAAAATTTGTGGCTTCTGATTGTTTAGACTCCTAGAACTCAAGATTTTTTGAGAGAGCCCATGTCCTTAAAGGGAATTTACTGATTTTCACGTAGCTTTTTCATTCTCTGCACACCCAAACAAAGAATGTGCGTGAGCACAATCTCTAACAACTTGTTGGCCAAGACTCAAGGCATTTCTTTCAAACATTGAGCAGGGCTGTGCCATTGAAGTTTCTTTCTCTGGCTGTTCCAGAGTTCAGCCTATCACCTGTGGCATGCCTAACACAGCTGACCAGGTAGCAGTAGCCTCTGCTGTGGTCAGAATTCCCTCCTGGGATATAGTCAGTTGGGCTGTTCCTTAAGAGGCTATAATAAGTGGAATATGTAGTCAGTTAATTTGGTTGATGCGGAGCTAGTTTGAGCTCTTGGGAACAACACAAACCTTTACTCGGTTTATGGGTAGCAAGGTTTCCTGCTCCAGTTCTCAGAATCATTGCCTTCACTCTCTTATATCTGGCCTCAGTCTATACAGAAATACTTCTATCTGAATTTAGTAGGAATAACTGCTGAATCAAAGGAAGGTTTACTCCAATGTGCAAACCAGTTCCTAGGATATGCCAATGGGAATGAAAAGATCATTTTAAATTGACGCTGTTACTAAGAAAAATAAAGAAATAGCACTTGAAATATTTTCTGACCTAGTCTCAGTATACAACCATCTGTCTTATACTAGAACGCTCTCTGAATCATTAACAGAGAATTTGCTTTTGAGCATATGATTTCTTTTAGTTTCATACCTTTAAGTGAAAAAATATTTTATATAACATGTTTTCATATTTGATCCCTGCATTGTAATAATGTCCAGATTTCAAGTTAAATAGAAATATCAGAATTTTCTAAAAGATTATGATAGTAACAAATATAGTTTTATTTTATGAATGTATTATGCTATAAACTACTGATATTCAGATTTGGCCAAAATGCTACTCCTTTTACTTACTGTATTTTTTTTCACTTGGTCAGTGGAGTCCATGTGTATAAACTTTATATAATAGGTATATAAGTTTTTACTTACACAAACATGTGTATACACACATTTAATAGGCATTTCCTACTGCTAGTATTAAATAAATGTCAAAACGATGAGCATTTTTATTGGAACATCACTGGATGTGAGTTCAGCTAAGCTGCTACCTGAATAAATGGTTTACATTTTATAAAACTAATAATTCCATGGATCTATTTATTGTTAATATGTCAGTGCACATGGACATTATGGCAGAAGACTTAGCTTCAGTCACGGCTCTAGCTCGTCATATACTTTGACCTTTCTCCTAACCGCATCACCATGATGTTTCCTTGTATGTCTTTATCCATTTAAAACTGTGATTTTTCTTCATTGTTTTTCTGTATAACCATACCATTTGTAGAATTTTTAGAATTTTGGAACCTGAGCCCAATTTGCATTTGAGGCTCAGAAGCTTGTGATTGTAGTTAGTGATATTTTTGTGCTCATCACAACATAGTTATCCCAGACTTTATAATAATTAGCAATTTAAGAAGCTTTATTTACTCACTTCTCTATAAAATAACATTTGTGTTCTTATAATTAGATGGTTATTTATGGAGGGTTTTTTTTTTCTCTTCTTGTTAACTAAATAAGATTACATTAATCATTTTTTAGACTGTGATATGAAAGCTAATTTTTATACCTTTCTATATATACATTTAGTAATTATATATGTTAAATGGCTCTTGCTAAAAGTAGATCCCACCAAAAGGCACAAGGAAAATGTATTGAAACTAATATTGTTCATACCTCTCCTTCTTTTGATTAATGTAAAATATCCTAATTTCTTTGATTTATCTGGAAGAAAATTTGAATGTCCATCTGATGCTATATAAACAAAAGTCTGGTCTAGCTTATATAATTTATAGAAAGTTAAGAATTTGCTTAAGGGTTATACATGCTTTTTTCCTTTATTTTTGGGCTTACATGTTTATGGATTTTATGTAAGGGAATTTTTTTTTCTAAAAAGATGAATGAATGGGGTGCCTGGCTGGCTCAGTTGGTAGAGCGAATAACTATCTTGGGGTTGTAAGTTTGAGCCCCATGTTGGGCACAGTGATGACTTAAAGACGAATGAATATGTTTAGTGCCTCCAGAAAATGCTTTTGCCCTTCTTGTTCCTTTGGTTTTTATTAATTTTGTATATGCATTAGCTACATACTTTTAAGTAGCACAGCTCAAAAGATCTAGGAGTGTGCATGATGAGGTGGTCTCCTGATGCTGTTCTGCAGGGTTTTTCCTTGGAGACAACGAGTGCATCAAGTTCTTTGAGTATTCATTTTAATTTTAAGGTTTTTTTTTTAAATTTTTTTTTAACATTTATTTATTTTTGAGACAGAGAGAGACAGAGCATGAACGGGGGAGGGGCAGAGAGAGAGGGAGACACAGAATCAGAAGCAGGCTCCAGGCTCCGAGCCATCAGCCCAGAGCCTGACGCGGGGCTCGAACCCACGGACCGCGAGATCGTGACCTGAGCCCAAGTCGGACGCTCAACCGACTGAGCCACCCAGGCGCCCCTTAAGTTTTTTAACGTTTATTTATTTTTGAGAGACAGAGACAGAGTGTGAGTGGGGGAGGGGCAGAGAGAGAGGGAGACAGAATCCGAAGCAGGCTCCAAGCTCTGAGCTGTCAGCACAGAGCCCGACGTGGGGCTCAAGAAATTTGAGAAAGATAAATACCATATGATTTCACTCAGATATGGAATTTAAGACAAAAAACAAGCAAAGGGGGAAAAAGAGAGAAGCAAATCAAGAAACAGACTCTTAACTATAGAGAACAAACTGATAGGGCTCTGGGGCTCTCTGGACTGCGAGATCACGACCTGAGCCAAAGTCAGACGCTTCACCAGCTGAGCCACCCAGGTGCCCCAAGTTTAATTGTCATATATAAAGATATGCTTGGAAGAAAAATCTTTTAATTTAAAAGCGTGCATAAATTATGCATGCATCAGTTATTTTATGTATCATATTTCATATATTACAGACATAATAATTTCTATTTTAAATGATTTTTTTAGTCTTCCTGGCAATCCCAATGACAAAAACACAGAAAGAAAGCACTCCACTTACTTGGTAGAAGCCTGTATGTCCATTATGATCATAGCATTTTCTGTTTTCCTGTGCCGTGTTTTCTCTAGGCCAGCTTGAACCCCCACGTGAACCTCCTCAAAGAGAGTACCGTAAATCTTCTGCTTCCTGTACTAAATCCTAAATTGACTGAAGGTTCTGGGACCTCATTTTCGAAGCACTTAATAAAATGGGACTTTGAGTGACTGGTGGTCTCCATCGCTTCATCTAAATTCCATTCAGCCGTCAGTCAGTTCCACTCCACTCCAGCCTTGAGGCTGATAAGATCTGGAGGCAGTAATTTTATGGTTAAGGCTGTAAGACATTCCACTCCTAGAAATCTTGATAAACTAGAAGGTTAAGACAAACAGAATGACAGGGGCCTTCAGCCTCTCCTGAGCCTAGCTGATGGATTCCCTTCCATTTCTAAAGCACAAATATAATGAATTATTTTTATTTTTAGCTATTTCCTAGAGAAACAGCATTTCAGAACACAGGTCTGTTAACGTAACCTGTGAGAGATGGCTAGATTCTATTTCATGTGAAATCAAGATTAGGAAGGTTTTTTTTTTTAAAAAATGTATTTATTTTGCGAGAGAAAGGGAGAGCATGAGCAGGAAAGGGGTGGAGAGAGAGAGGGAGAGAGAGGATCCCAAGCAGGCTCTGTGCTGTCAGCACAGAGCCCGATGTAGGGCTCAATCTCACAACTGTGAGATTAGGAAGGTTTAATGATATTTGTAAATTCTTATAAATAGAGGAATAAGTAACTTTTGCTTTACCCTTGTATTTATGTAAAGTAAAATTTCAAATTAATTTATTTGTTCGAAACTACTCTGGAGTTTGAAGGGAAAAAAAAAACCATGTTTCACTCCTGAAGACTAGGCAATCCAGATAAAATATGAAACGTATTGGTGGTAATTAAAGTACACTGTAGTCTGTGAGTTACATATGAATCATGAGACCCATAAAGTTTTTTTTATTAAGTTTTAATTTTAATTCCAGTATAGTTAACCTACAATATCATATTAGTTTCACGTATACAATATGGTGATTCTCCAGTTCCATACATCTGGCGCTTATCACAGCAGGTGCCCTCCTTAATCCCCATCACCTATTTCACCCCTCCCCCACCCACCTCCCCTCTGGTGACCATCACTTTGTTCTCTATAGTTAAGAGTCTGTTTCTTGGTTTGTTTCTCTTTTTTCCCCCTTTGCTTGTTTTTTGTCTTAAATTCCACATCTGAGTGAAATCATATGGTATTTGTCTTTCTCAGTCTGACTTCTTTCTCTTATACTCTCGAGCTCCATCCATGTTGTTGCCCATGGCAAGATTTTGTCCCTTTTTGTGGCTGAGTAATATTCCATTGCTTATCCCTACCACATCTTTTTAATCCATTCATCTATCAGTGGACACGTGGGCTGCTTCCATATCTTGGCTATCGTAGATAATGGCGCAATAAACATAGGGGTGTGTGTATCTCTTTGAATTAGTGTTTTGTTTTGTTTTTTGTATTTTTTGGTAAATATCCAGTATTGCAGTGTAGGGTAGTTAGACCCATAAAATTTTCACACTTCCTCTTCCACTGGCCCATGTCTTTTCGTTTAATGAGGGAAATTACAACACAATACGTATGACCAATTACGAGTTTTCAAATGAGAATTTCTCCATGTTCCCATGTTTATCAATTTATCCTACAAAAGCATGTGATTTGATTACCACTTTCTCAGCATGCATAACTGTAGTTGTTTTTATTGGCCACAGAATTATATGGTTTCTTTTAAAATCTAGCTACTGTGTTTGGTTATAATTGTCGGTACCCATAAATTTCACGGGCTAGGAGTTTTGTAATCTAACTGTAGAAAGTTAGAAATAATTGTACACATTTATTTTAAATTTACTCATTATAAGTTTCAGTACCTTTCCCATCTGCCTTGTAGGAAAGGAAGATGGGAGTTTTTTAACCGTGCTTTCAAAATTACAAGAAAGATGTAGTTAGAGAAGAAAAAGAAAATATGAAAATTCAAAGGAGATAAGGAGGTTAGCATTGCAGATGATATGATTGTATACCTGCTAAAAACCCTAGAGACCAAATGAAAAACTATAATAAGAGAATTTAGTAAAATTCATATTCAATGAGATCAGTATGGTTTCTAGATACAAATAACAGCAATTAGAAAATATTATGAAAGCAAAGATCTCATTTATAATAAGTTTAAAATATACCAGGCAGTAAACGAACAATATTTGTATAAGATCCAGCTTAATATGGGGCGCGTGGGTGGCTCAGTCGGTTGAGTGTCTGACTTCGGCTCAGGTCATGATCTCATGGTCAGTGAGTTCGAGCCCCACGTCCGGCTCTGTGCTGATGGCTCAGAGCGTGGAGCCTGCTTCAGATTCTGTGTCTCCCTCTCTCTGCCCCTCCCCCCTCATGCTCGCTCTCTCTCTCTCTCTCTCTCTCTCTCTCTCTCTCTGTCAAAAATAAATAAACATTAAAAAAATTAAAAAAAAAAAAAAAAGATCCAGCTTAATAAAACTCTCTATGTTCCTGAGGGGCACAAAAAGAAGTTTGAATAATTAAAAAGAAGTTTCAGCATCAAACATTTTGAATCCTGTTAATTTTAATATTTCAGTATGATCCCAATCAAAATACCAATAGGTTCTTTTCTGTTTATGAGAAAGACTTGTAAGCATGGCGAAGGGAATTTTGTAAGAAGAGAAATACTGGAGAATAATGTTAATAGCCCTACAGTTGGATTCAAACATATTATAAAATTGTAATAATTAAGGCAGAATGGTCAGCACATGACTAGATCGGTCTAGCCCAGTGCTGGACTAAAGCCCATAAACAGGTAAAATGTATGGACGAATATAGTATATGATAAAGGTCACACTGCCTGTCAGTGGAGAAATGATGGATTATCAATAAATGATATTTGGGACAACTGGATAACTAGGAGAGAAGATTGGGTTGGTTCTGTACCTTAACTCCTTATGCAAAAATTAATTGCGCTTGGATGGAAGAACGCATCTTATTATTATCCTTTTGTAGTAGTGAAGCCGATGTGAAATTCAGAAGCTACAAAGAGTATCTCGATACAATCTGCTACATAAAAGTGAAAACATTCCACGTGCCCGAAACCACAGTACACAAAGGCAACGGGGCAAGAGCAACTGGGCATAAAGTTCAGAGACATTACATCTGAAGAACTGATCTGTTTCATATACAGACCACTCTTATAAACCCCTCAGAAAAAGAAAAAGACCCAAGAAATGGGGAGAGTATATGAACGAGCAGTCCCCCTAGAAGGAGATGGAAAATAACCCCCCAAAAGAGACTGTCGTTTATGTTTCACGCAGGTAGAGCCAGGAGCGTCAGTAAGCCTTACCGCGGGTAGAGAGAACCCGGACCTCTCGCGCCCTGCTGGTAGGAATCTAGACTGGCACAGGATTGGAAAGCAGTGTGGACATTTGTATAAAAGTTGACAACACACATGTCCTTTAACCCCCAGAGTGTACTGTGAACTTCCAGTAATTTATCCTATCTGTGATACTCTTCCATACATAAAATGCATAAACAGCTGTATTCCACTGAAGGTTCTTTATAATAGAAAAATTGGGAAAAGGCTTAACTAACCCATCAGCAGGGAGCTAGGTAAATATGTTTTGGTGCCTTTTTCTTCCTTCAGTGGGATTTTCTACAGCCAGTCAAGAATGAGGAAGTAAGTGTATGTACTTACATGAATAGGGAGAAACATACATAGATTTAGATATAGAGAGATGAAAAGATCTCCGTATTATAAAAGGAAAAAAGCAAGAGGTTACGTGTGTTTAAATAGAAACCTGTATTTGCATATGCTTATATAAGCACAAAGATATCTCCAGAAGAATGCATGAAGAAAAAAATACACATGGAGGCATGTGAATACATTATCCATTAAAAAAAAAGTGATTTATGATTTGAAAAAATTTCACGCAAGCCCTTGATGATTAAGCGTATCTATTTGGTCATGTCCCCCAAATACGTGTAACCGACACAACCCTTTCTTCATGTGTCCCGTGTAAAGATTGTCCATGAGGTGTCACAACTCAAATTAAACCTTGTTCCTAGGCTTCAGAAAAAGTCATCCGTTATTAAGACTGTTGGAAATTCGCACAATGGCAACTGTCATTGCATTTAGTAAAGAATCTTGGATCTATTCTTACACGGGATTTTGGAGTGAAAGTAAATGTATTGTGTTTCTATTCGTGTCTTGATTATTTTCTTTAATCACTCACTTACCCATTTATTGAGCTCTCCCTGTGGACCAGGCTCTCTGCTTCTACAGGACGGGTACTGGAGCCACTTCTGGTCTACCAGAAAGCTACTTAATCCTCAAAGGCAAAAATGGAAATCCACAAACATCTTTTCAGTGAGGACTTTTATCTTCTCTCTCACCACATTATTTTTTAAATCACAAAATCGTTGATGTGTTTTAAATTGATTCATTTTAGATTCACCAAAATTCTGATTACCTTCTGATTCTGTTGCTAATATAAATTGCAAAACTGCCTAAAGGTTGGGTTGGATTGTATTGGGTAGGAAGAGAACGAAGAGAGAAGCAAAACTCCAAATAATACTTAGACTTCAAAGTCACTCTTTAATAGGGTTAACCAGCACCATTGTAGGGATGCCCATCACCTTGCTGCTTACTGCAGTCTGACCCTGGTAAAGAAAAAAATTTGGGGGGGGGGAATATTTTAGTGCAGTGTTCCTCCAACTTGAAAGTGCATTCTCTAGAGCATTTGTTAAAGACATCACTGGAACCCTTCCCCAGGGCTTTTGACTCCGTGTGGGGAAGGGCCCACGATTTGCATTTTTTACCGGTGCTCAGGTGATTCAGATCCAGGACCACACTTTGAGAAATCCTCTGTTTTAGTGATCATATAGGCTAAATATAATGTAAAAAACGTTCTTAATACCGAGAATAGTCTGCAAAGGGCAGATTGGAAATCTCATTTATACATTTGCAAATATAAACTTGGCCTTGAATCCTATCCCTGAATTCTAACCCAGCAGGTTCCGGAAGGGTAATTCTAGCCCTGAGTGCTTATGGAATAGATGTCTTAGAAAATAGTTTTATTGTCAGGCACTGATAATGCCAGTCTTTTGGGTCCTGGCGAGGGTGGAGGGATGTGGGCTGTACAGAATGATCAGAGGAACCAAAGCAACAGTCTTGGTCTCAATCCACCAACTTAAATCAAATATTCTCAGAACACATTCAATTTATGCAATTTTTTTTATCCAAATGTGTTTTTTTCTCATAAATATTTCAGAACAGCTTCAGGTGGTACAAAACTGCCAGAACTTCGTGTTGAAAGCGTAACAATTTAAAATTGTTCTCTCAATGTCATAAAATTATGTGGATAGAGAAGAGTTTTGAGACATTTACAAGACTTGGAACCTCTTGGCGCTAAACGCTCAGTGTGTACGATTGAGGTTTCATCTTGAGCCACTTTCTGGTTTAGGAGGAGATGCAAACCAAAGCTGGCTAGGAGTGTCGTCTGGGCATTTTTGATTTTTTTTAAGCCTTAAAAGAACAACATGTCCTGCCTCTGTCAGAGTGAAGCTTCTTGTGAACGTTGCTTTGGTGTGACATATTTACATGTTGATTTCTGTACCGCCTAAATATACAGCTAAGGGAGCGGTATTTTAGTCAGAGCATTACTGTCTAACTTGCCAGGCCTCCCAGGCCCAAGAGACATCTCTAGATGCATAGAAGAAGGGATCCAGTGACCTGCAGGGAACTGATTCACCTGGTTAGTGCAGAGCATTCAAAGTTTTGGGATCACAACCCACAATAAGAAATACTGTTATACTGTGGCCCAGTGCTCACACACACATACATTCCTGAATACACATCTGTATGTGCACACATATAGTACATATGTGCACATATCATTCGTAGACAAGTGACTGAAACCAAAGTTCCACAAAACGGTTCTTACCCATGCTCTGGGCAGGGACTCCTGATTAGTTCCTACTCTCTTGGATTTCATTAATTTTCGAAAACTGCTGACCAGGACGCACATATTTGACATCATAACCCGCTGGTGGATTGCACCTTACATTCCGCAAAGCACAGCTTTGGGCAAATTGAAGAGGAGAGCAGAGCCGTGGCAGTACCTGTATGAGAGACCTGGCCGCAGTCTCCGTTGTTTTGTGTTCAGGTGTGGTGTTGTTGTTGTGCATTTCTAACCGGTGTCCAGGGCCACACTTTGAAAACCGCTGTGTTGGAGTGATCGTATAGACTAAATACCAAGTGAAAGTGTTCTTTCCTTTGATTCTGCTGGCTGAAGTGCCTCCTGTAGGAAACCGCCCGTCCCCCCACCACCCTACCTGTATACAGCAGGAGGATGTCATTTCCAACAGGCATGAAGGTGGTGGCTTTGTGTCATGTTAGCAGTCACACATACCTTTTCTGGACAAAAGCCACCAAGTAGAAATATTTCTGCCTTACTTAATCTCAGATGCAAACAAAATGTGAAGTCTTAGAGTTCAGGGGAGGAATTACCCCAAAGGAAATCTCCAGTCTTGATTTTTTTATTTATTTTTGAGAGACAGAGACAGACAGCATGAGCAGGGGAGGAGCAGGGAGAGAGCTCCAGGCTCCAGGCTTTGAGCTGTCAGCGCAGAGCCCGGCACAGGGCTGGAACCCACGAATTGTGAGATCCTGACCTGAGCCGAAGTCAGACGCTTAACCGACTGAGCCACCCAGATGCCCCTGGAAATTTCCAGGCTTCAGTGTGCTCCTCATTGGGTTTCTCTAGAGAATTTACCAATCTTTGACACAGAAACAAAAATGCTATTTCTCTAAGTGTTGATTGGTGAGGTTAACAGAGTAAACTATATTGACAAAAAAATACAATTATTATACATGCAAGACAACTACGTTTATGATGATTAAAATGTAACCATCCATTTAAAACTTGTTGCCTTTAACTTGGTCATTTTGAAATCATTTTCAAGTAATACTTCTCAATCATATTTAAACCCTTTTCCTTTTAGAAAGTCAGTCTTGTTTGTTAGCAGTAAACCATTTAGCAAATTTTAATTTTACAGGCTACTCTGCAGAAGATAGCTTCATTTGCTACCTTTGATATTTTGATTTAATTCCCACATGATTTATATTTATGTTATATTTAAATGGAAAAGATAAATAAAATGGAAAGGATAGTGAATTTAGAGGAATGAGTCTTGTATTCCAGTCTCCTACTTAAGACCTAAGTAATTGCAAGACAGTCCCTCAATCCCAGAGAGCCTCAGTGTTCTAATCTGTGAAAAGGAGATGATACTCCTTGCCTTTCTGGTTTCACAAAGTTGCTATGAAGATCAGACGAGAATTAATGTAAAAAAAAGTTTTATAAACCAGAAAGCATTATAATATTACTTCTATTTTTAAATCCCTTTCTTTCATAGTTCTAGAAAGGAAATAGTTTCTACCAAGAGACCAATTTTAATTATAGTGGCGGTTGAATATATCAATCTTGACCTTTAGTCTCTAAAATAGATTAAAAAGCCATTTCAGAGTCAAGAGAATGTGCCTTGACCTATAAAGACAATGAATAAGGTGACAGAATTATTCTTTTTCCTTCAGCTTTATTAGCATGTAATGGAATGACTGACTGGTTGATATTTACATTAGGAGAAAGTCCTAATTGTCCACATATGTGATACTCTGTTTGACCCATTGCATATGCATTCATAAATGGGTATAAAAATCACATGTCCGGGGAGCCTCTCTCTAGCCCCGTGTAACTCATGCAAAAGACTCATTTCTTCTCATTTGGCTGCATTTCAAATGGCGGTTTATACCTTTTTGACATTATCACCCGCCCCTAAGTGGACCCTGTGCTCCAGCCAGCCTTGATTACTTGTACCCACAGTACCTGCGAGTGGCCTAGATTTTACTGAAGACTTTTAGGGGCAGAAGCTGAGGATTTAGCACCACGCTCTCCAGAGCACAGTCACGCGAAGCCTCTTTGCACCACCTCGCCCTCCATAGTCGGCCCATTCTTCCTGCATGTGAGGTGAACGTTGACCTCCGTCTTCCCAGGTCCCCATCTTCTGTAAATCTCTTGACCCTTGAGGCTGGGAGCAACTTTGCAAAACAAGGGGCAATCCTATAATAGTAAGGGGCCATCCATAATAGAGTAT
The DNA here is from genome assembly GCF_018350195.1 of Panthera tigris. Lineage (NCBI taxonomy): Eukaryota > Metazoa > Chordata > Mammalia > Carnivora > Felidae > Panthera > Panthera tigris. Next base: position 8,072,366 of record NC_056672.1, read on the forward strand.
CACGGGAAATTATAAATACCATTTGTAAGTAATAATGGGGAATTATAAATAACGGATAAAATGTGTGTTTTTTTTTCCCGATTTCAATTTTATCTTTGTAAGTATTTGCTGACTTAGGGAAAAAACAGTACAATATTGATCCCTTCTTTGAGCTTGGGAAAAAAGGATACAAACAAACTACCTCCTGGACCTCCAGATACTCTCTGACCCCTCTTCCCCCTCCCATTCTCCTTTCCTAAGGGCTTGGGTGGGACTTTCCTCTGAAGTCCTTTTTGGGGACACTGATTCTTGGCTGGGTATGGCACAAGCCTCAAGGTATCCCCGGCTGGTTGGAGACTCTGCACCTGTCCTTGATTCCAACAAGGACATTAGCACTAAAGTGACTGGAAAAGAGTTTGCCGCCTGGGCTTAAGGCCACACGTCTCTCATACTGTGTATCTATCCCCCCATCAGGTAACAGGTGTCCTTCTTAGAGGGTTTGCTCTCTTTTTGTAGGAGCGCCAATGAGGTTTTGTTGGTTTGTTGGTTTGTTTTCCTCTCCTGGATATGAAATACAGCAGCACCTCTCTGGCCTCTTCCGAATTTCTGATCCTGATTCCTGAGAAATCAGGAAAGATTTCCTTCTCTGGCACAGACTGCCACAGATTGTGCATATTTGCTATACTCTCTAAATAATAGGGGTGTCCCCTCCCTTACAGAGTCCACATTTGTTTTTCCTTCTTAAATCCATCACACAAGAATTAAAGTCTGTTTCCTGCCCTGTGGTCATGCCACTTTCTATACCAGAAGGAAAGTAGTTGGTATAGTCTCTAACTAGCACTCCGGACCTAGGGTGGAGAGCCATGTGCCCAAGTGAAGGGACCCCACTTACTCCGTTCCCTGGGATTCCGTCTTTTGAGAATTCAACGTTTGGTTGGGGAAGCTGAGTGTTATACCTCTATTCACTTTACTTTTCCAGTTCCTAAGTGGGAATGTGACACAATCCCAAATGATTTTTTTTTTTTTATAGCAGCTAGTGTCCCTTTCCTCTTTCTTCACCCAAATTCAGCTTCACTGACAGCAAAACTCATGGAAGTCCCTGTCGCTCTCTGATGAAGTCTGATTTCTCTGAATAGGCTTCACTGGAAATGACTGTCTCGGCAAGTTGTTCCAAGCGGGTCTGATTTTTCACGCTACGCTCCATAATACCTTGTCACATGACACAATGGAAAGCGGTCTCTGTATCTTCCAGCTAACGTGTGGTCAGAAAGCAACCTGGCATGTGGGAGTAGGAAGTTCTCGTTACCTGAGCTGTGACTCTTGGGACTTGGCCAGGCGTTCTGTCTCTGGGCTGCATCTGAGGCTTTGGGACCACATACGATTCCCAGGGCTGGACAGCGCCTCGTTGATTTTTCTGGCTTTTCCACACCAGAAGCCTGCCATCCCTCTGATGTTTCAGCAGCCTGTCTAAACACGGTGCACAGTCCTCTTCTCCCATTTCTGAAAGTATGTCTGCAGTTGAACTGGACCAGAGTTTCCTATCTCTGGCCGAGAACCACCCCCAGAGTATATTCCCACTCTCACGGGAGTCCTGTTTTAGCTGCTGAAGCTGGCGGGTCTGAAATAGTCCCTAGTATGTTGATAAGGATCTTCTTTGTCTTCCAGACTTTTTAGGGAGTCACATGCCCAGACTGGCTGTGTTGGACAGCGGTTTCTTACCTGCTCTTTCCCACAGGGAGTTTCTTGGCCTCATTCACCCCACTAATCTCACTTAAAGCTCTGAGGGCCTGTCTTTCCAGGCTGGATGTCTCTTCTCGGACGGAGCGTGCCGCCACTTGATCTCAGAAGAGTTGCCATAGTCTCTTATCTGATTATGAGACAGTAGTCCCGTGTCACCTAGCATTAGATAACTACAGAGAGGCGAGGTACTCGCGACTCACCTTAAGGATGGTCGTTCAGGAAGAGCTGCAACCGGGCACCTTTCGAACCTTCGTTCAGAGAACTGACTTTTCAAAAAATAACCTCATGCATAATCGCAGTCTAAAGCTTAACCGGCTTAAGGAAGAAATGGCAAGTGTTTGTGTACCATGCCCCCTTTTTAATGATAAAAAACAGCAACCTCCAATCCTTTCAGTCCTAAAGAAATTAAAATTGCTGATTAATAAAACAAATGCAGACGTGGGTTTCTCCACCAGTATGACAGCTACATTCCTGATCATTTTTACCTTTCATCTAAACGTGTAAAACCACACGACACAGGTCATTTCATTTTTATTTACTAGACTGAAATCTAATCTTGAATTTTCCACACTCAAGCTTGAAAGGAAATGTAGGCAGTTTAGCAAATTGGAGTTTTGAGCGAATTCTTCATATAAGTGATCTAATGTCACATGAGGATTAGGCTTTTCAGCTGTTTTTTTTTTTTCTTAATGTATGCATGTGTTTTCTTTGAAAACAAGAACACTTACTGATGCCCTTGTAAGAGAGGCAATACTGAGGTCCTTTATAGTTTTTCAGGTTCACATTTTAGTAAACTGGTTACTCATTACATTTACATTGCTGTTTCTGTCATGTGTCTTTTTTCACTTGTACAATATCACCTTCTTCAGTTTATTTCCAAGTATGCTGGTAAACTCTACGAATAGAACATTCCACCTGGCAGGGAAAACGCTTTAGAAGCCAAGTTACTTAATTTTGTGTTCTTAAAAAAAAAAAAAAAAAATTAGCAGTGAAACAAATTGTATTACATCATCTTAGGAAGCATTCTATCTATTTTAAAAATATTTTTTTCTATAGTTTCTGACCTAACATTTTTGTCAGTATTCTATTTTATTAACTCTCAGGAGGAAGAACCAGTAACTTGTGGAAATAGCATAAAATAAAATTAAAGCTATTAAATTCCCAAGTTGTTTGGGAGAAAATTAGATTTAATGTTGATATAAATGAGACTGAACATTCTGTGGATAAAGTTCCACCAGAAAGAAATTGGCAAATTGATGGGGGAAAAAAAGACTTTGCTATGGACATTGCTATCCGTTGTTTTTGTGCTGGTCGGGGTGGGGTGACGGGGGATGTTGTGTGTTAGAATTTCAAAGCATCATTAATTTCCATAGCCGCTGTAAAGTATGAGTCAGTTTACATTTGAAAGCACTAAATATTTTTTATAGCTGCTTATACTAAATTGTTGATTTGATCAGATGGTAGAAATAAAAATAATGTAATCCGTTTTCTTTCTCACATGTGATTTTTTAAAATTTAATTTCAGTTAATACCGCTGGTATAACCCAGTAGCCAAATACAGGGTAGGGTGTTCCGAACCTAAATTTACAGTATGTGTTTTGGGGCTAGGAGCCGAGCGATAGAGATCCTTGAATATGAAGTTATCAAGAGCGCATCTCGTTTGTTATTGGCACCTGCTACTTAATGAGGGTGTTCTGATGGCTCATGGTATGCTAAGATTACATGGAATCAAACTGTTTCTGTCCCTTTTCTTTGTCGACTCTGAATTCTTCTCTCTTCTATGTTCCATTTCTGCTGTCATTTCTAATAGCTCTGCCTGACCACCACTTCCTAAAATATAATGCAGGGACCATGATTACATTTTAGTGTTTATTCATGCTAATGACCCTCCACGTCCAAATTTTAATACAGGGTTAAGAGAGGAATGGATAGATGTAGTAGCTTTTGAACACTAATGAGGGTGTCTTTGTACATTTGCATTAAAATCCTAATGCATGTTAAACACAAGATCTGCAGTGTAATTTTTCTTTGATGACAAAATAGAGCAAATATTAAATACTGTTTAGAGAGTGGCTCCACCTCTCGAAATCTGAAAGTCAAGACTGTTTCCTCATAGCTAGAAACTAGAGTCCACTGGGGTTCCTCCTCTTCGGGCCTCCATTCTGATTATAATTACAGAATGTTCAAAAAAGTTTTACTTTTGTGATCAGACTTATTATTAGTGTGCATATTTTTATTTTATTCTCTGGGGGTGGCGGGAAGATGGGGGAAATACACATTTAATTGAGAGCTATTCATTAGCCACCATTGAAGGAGAAATTGAACTTTAAAGAATCTATCAAAAATTCTCTGGTGAGCCGTTTATTACTATCTTGTCTTGAGCCCTTTTTTTAATGACATCTATTATCAGATTGAAATGGCGATTGAGACGCTGCAAAAGTCTGACGGTCTGTCCACTCACAGAAGCTCTCTTCTCAACAGCCATGTAAGTTGCCTCTTCTTCACGTAAACTAATCTCTTGCTTGTTCCGCATGTGTTGCTTGCTTCTAAATGCTTGTTTTATTTATTTACTTATTTATTTTGCTTCTTAACCTTCCTTTCTCAGCCCCTTATGATCTCTGTATCACTTAATGGCTCTTTTGTATAGTGGGATATCTAAAAATAATAGAGCCCCCAATATACTGCTTTACTAGGCTTTTGTACTGTTCTGGTACAGATATAACATTTCCAAGTTAATAACAAGCTGCCATTTACTTGTGGAAATTAATTAATGGGGATTTTAAGTATTTAAAGTGTTCTAGTTTGATATTAATTTACCTCAAAGCAAAGGCTTGTAATCCGCATCTTCTGGTCTGAAGCAAAGAAACAGTCGTGTCTACTTGTAAGACCAGTAACATTCTTTAAGTGGACAAAGATTATTAATGCCAAACCCAATAGTAAACTGTCTGAAAATGATTTATTTACCGGTAAGGCCGTATAAGGTGGGAGGAAACAGGGACCTAGATGAGCTCAGGTCCTGCGACCTACAGAGAAATGAAACTGGGCCAAGAGAAGAAGTGAGACTCTAGCTAAGCCATACATTTCTAATAATTGATATTAAACAGGATTATTGTTACTATGCCTTGAAGCCTTTGTTATCAGATGCAGCCATCACTTTAACACTGGTAAGTCTGACAAGAGCAATGACAGTTTTGTGAAACTGTAAAACTGGGGGAACCGATGGAAATGTCGAATAAAAATTAATTTTGTTTTCGTATTTCTGAATATATGGGGGAAAGTGAATAGACCTATGACTTCCATCTGTTTTAGACAAATCTGTTAAATTAATATCAATGTACAATAGTACAGTAAGAGAGTCTTCCCTCCCATCTGACAACGTATTCTTAAATTTACAGATAAGTTGTTAGGATTTTTAAATTCTTCCCCATATTTTGTGACTGAAAAGTCCAAAATTGGATCACCCAATAAATCTGAAAACCTTAACTCACAGAAAATGTTTTCACTATGCTTTTTAAATCCTTGCCTCTCCAAATGTTTAAATTTTTATATTCCAACATGACACTAAGTACTTTCCTTGTGTTTTACACATTTGTTTTTAGATGCCTATTGTGTGTTCTTTCTTTTTCAAGGGGAAGTATCATGGCAAATAAAAACAGGTTAGCCAATTTGGAGAATGCCTGCAATTTTGGTAAAAATTTTAGGTTGTAAATTTCAAAATAATATATACTTTGGCCTTTCTTTTTGAAACCATTTAAGGAATGTGATTTTTCCCCCCGCCTGAAAATTTGTATGCAATGTGTCACTCTTCTATGTGTTTCATAAGTATATCCCTGCTGTGTTAGCATGACTCTGTAGTTGTGTATAAAGGCTGATGTACTGTGTGTTAGTAGGATGTATGTTTTTGGGGGGTGGGTAATGACTAACTGGTGTTTGTGTTTTGAAAATGGCAATTAAAAATACTGTTCACTTTTAGTCAAAAATGTACAGGGACATAAGAAGAAGAAGAAAAAAACACCTGAAGTTTTTTGAACTGTCAGGCTTCTAAGAAGCTGTGTTTTGTGATTCAGTTCATACCTCGTTTTCACTTGAATTGTATAGTTTAGTAAAATATGTGATGTTTAATTTTTACCTAAATTACCTCTATTTATTAATTAGTGTTTCATGACCAGTAACGTAGGTATAAAAACGTGAGGGTTTTTTGGTATATTTTTATTTTTGGATTTGTTTGAAACTTTTCAGATGTGTTGGGGTTCTTTGAAATTACCATTCTCTTGTAACTCATGAAATGATATTTAATGATCGGGCGCCTGGGTGGCTCGGTAGGTTAAGCGTCGAGTTCGGCTCAGGTCATGATCTCACGGCTTGTGAGTTCAAGCCCCTCATCAGGCTCTAACTTCCGGAGACATTTCAGGATATACAGTGGGCTTAAATGTTGCTAATGCAGTGATAATCTTTCACTAGATGTCCCGATTCATTTTTATTACACGTCTGAGGTAGTTAAATTCGTCTAAAGCGCATATATAGTCAAGTCTTTTGAAACACAAATGATTCTGCAGACGGCACAGAAACAGTAAAGAAAGGATCACGTTTCTGCTGACCAGTCAGGTTTCTCCCTGAACACGTAACAGGACCCTGTTGTTTTTCTGTCCTTGGAAATCTAGTGATGCTCCTAATTTTTGTTAGATTGATCCAAAAGCTGAAATAAGCTACTGCATGTGTTCTAGCTGATCACCACCTGCTAAGGGCATTTTAAGTTCTGTTAAGTTAATTTGTGGTGTTCAGTTGCAAAGAAGAATTCTGGTGGAAACGATTCTTTTATGTTTATTTTTTCTTAATTTACATCCAAGTAAGTTTGCATACCGTGCAACAATGATTCCAGGAGTAGATTCCTTAGTGCCTCTTACCCCTTTAGCCCATCCCCCCTCCCCCACCCCCTCCAGTAACCCTCTGTTTGTTCTCCATATTTAAGAGTCTCTTATGGTTTTGTCCCCCTCCCTGTTTTTGTATTATTTTTGCTTCCCTTCCCTTAGGTGCATCTGTTTTGTATCTTAAAGTCCTCATATGAGTGAAGGCATATGATATTTGTCTTTCTCTGCCTGACGAATTTTGCTTAACATAATACCCTCCGGTTCCATCCACGTAGCTGCAAATGGCAAGATTTCATTCTTTTTGATTGCCGAGTAATACTCCACCGTATATATAGACCACATCTTCTTTATCCATTCATCCATCGATGGACATGTGGGCCCTTTCTATACTTGGGCTATTGTCGATAGTGCTGCTATAAACATTGGGGTGCACGTGCCCCTTTGAAACAGCACACCTGTATCCTTCAGATAAATACCTAGTAGTGCAGTTGCTGGGTCATAGGGTAGTTGTATTTTGAATTTTTTGAGGAACCTCCATAATGTTTCCCAGAGTGGCTGCACCAACTTAATGGAAATGTTTCTTAAAAATATGCTGTTCATATTTTAAATGTCAACAAACTATAAGTTTATCCTTTATCCCTCACTGTATAGGACATGATATGGAATTCTTTAAACTGAACATGAATCCAACTTTGTGATGACAGTTTCCCGACTTACCAGTTTCTACCAAGGATCAGTTTCATGAGGCAAACAATTAGGAGAAGGGATCAATAATTTGTGCCCCATATTTACTAGTTTCTTTTTTTTTTTCAATTTTTTTAAATGTTTATTTTTGAGAGAGAGAGACACAGAACATGAGCGGGGGGAGGGGCAGAGAGAGAGGGAGACACAGAATCCGAAGCATCCTGACTCGGGGCTCAAACTCACAAACTGCGAGATCATGACCTGAGCCGAAGTTAGATGCTTAACCGATTGAGCCACCCAGGTGCCCCTGCTAGTTTCTAAAGAGGCATCTGAATCATGATTTTGGAGCTGAATGTCTATTCTCATTGTATTTTGGAATATGGAATTGAATGGGTTTCTTATTTTCTCTTTAGACACTTGATGGCTTACAGTAATTCAGAAAATTCTTCTTAGGGTCAAAGCAAATAATCTCCTGTCGTTAGAATCCAACTCAATCACTTTGCTTTTCACCTTTCAACACATTAGAAGATGGAGCGGGGTGGAATGGGGTGCTGTTGAATTTTGTGTCTCTTTTTTAGCGTATTCTTAAGAATACTTAGTACTACTGGTCTATTTTTATCATTATCTTGCTACTATCCTCCAGCTTGAAATGCATGTATAACTTCTCAATTTCATACCCTGTATGGCGCCCCACTTGTAAACTGAGTATGGTTACACCGAGGGCCGTTTTTTTTTTTTTCCTATCATTGTCAATATTGACATATATTGTTAGTATTCACATAATGCCAATTATTTCAGTAGTAACACCACGCAGGCAGATAGTAAATATATATTGACAAGTTAAAGTCCCAAGAGAGTGAGGACTTTATACGTTTTGTCCCCTGACGCATCCCCGGTGCCTAGAACAGTGCCTGATACGTGGGAGAAATTTCCTCAATATTTGTCAAATGGACGAACGTAAGAAACAATAGAAGGGAACAGACCTTATCTTACCTTCCGTATTCTAAGTACCTTTGCCAGTCGTGTGTGCATTTATTTGGGGACTCCTGCATGCATTGTTTTATTATCACGCATGCCTCGGTCGGTTGGTGTGTGAACATTGTTGGTAGAAAGTGGCTTTCTCCCTGCATACCACGTGAGTGAAAGAACATATTATCACTCTATCATTTCCCCAGGGGCAACCTTCAGTGTAAGATTGGACAACTTCCCCCCCCCCCCTCCAAATAATTTAACCCCGCAAAAAAATATGCTCTCATTTATCTCCAAGGATGCTCTCATTTATCTCCTTGTCTTTAGACTGGTGCTTTTGATTTAGCTTTATGGAATTCAGTCTGTTGCTATCATAATTTTTATTTAAATATTTCTGTTTCTTAATATTTTGTATGTGAAGATGCTGTGGGGGTAAATGCTGTGTATAGTCTGTCTCATGCACCAGAGTGTCACTGCAGACTCAAGGTTTACTTTATCCTCCTTCTCAATTGTAATTAATATAAATTGGCATTTAGTGATTATTTTGTATCCAATGTGAGATATTTTAGATGGTAAATATGAGTGCAGAAATGTCCTTAAGTTAATTGTTCCCAGTTCCCACATAACGTTCTAGAACATGTACATTTTTTTAAATTCCATTTAGAGTATATAAAAAGCATTAGGCATTTATTTTACATACTTTTTACAACCTAGTAAACAGTTGTTTTATGATTTTTGCCGGGTTTAGCTACTGAAATGTATTCAGCTCAAAGCAAACCCTAGTTTTATACTCACTTCCCTTCAACTCTGCTGTATTGTAAATACAAGTTATGACAGAAATAAGCCCTGTCAAAATGCATATCATCAGTGAACTGAACTTAAAATGAATCCTAATGGATAATAATCCATCTGGGAAAAAATGCCAAATGTTACATTTAGATGTTAATTGGGGAATGCAATATGTATTTTTTTTTTAAATTTGTCAATCAGTATTTCCCTTTGGGAAAAATAGGAACTGTTCATCTTCCTTAATCTACCCTGATTAATATAGATTAAATGCAAAGGTTGAAAGATGCAATTATCATGCCTTCCACTCTTATGTGAATTTATGTTGGTTCATTAGTAGAATAATCAAGTTTTAAAGATAAAGGTTAAAAGTTCCTGTGGTATTTTATGGGCTTTTAAAACCATAAATGTAAACAAATATCTTACAACGTTTTATAAAGAGTAAAAAAAAAATTGTAATAGTTTAGATCTCAACTACTAAATGTTAAGGGTATTGAATTTTAGCGTCTGACAAAACCCAAGCAAACTGTATCTTGTAACAGGCATGAACTTCCCTTGGGCAACACAAGAAGTGTATGCCTTTAGGTTACATTCAACAACCAACTTGCTCGTACGATAAAATTAATCCTTTCTTATGCTGTGTTTCAGACTCCAATATCTGATTTACAGTGCGATCACTGTGTCCAAACTGGAAGGTTAAATCCCGGCATGTAAAACGCACATTATAGTCCCCTGCTCAATCTCAAAATCTTATCTGGTAGCTCCAGTCTCTACTTCCATCACGAGCTCCTAGGAGCACCACCCTTAGGTGACACGGAGCACTACCCTTAGGTGACACGGTTGTTAACAGGCTTCCTAGCTGGAAGAGTTACGGCCGCAGCAGTAGCCATCTCCCTCCTTCAGGGCTTTTTGCCTCCGTTCGACCTCCTTCTGCTCTTCCAAAGTGATCTCCAGCCTTCTGGCAACTTCCTGCGAATAAGAGGCAGGGAACAAAATGCACCTTTGCTTCCGTCAGAGTGGTGGGCGTCAGCACACCCACTCTTAGGGAGGTTTTCACACCCACTAATGATTATTTTATGTGTGTAAGCATGTGGTGTGTGTAATAACATTATATACATAGAAATACATATGCCCACAAATGCACGCGCAGACACGCATACTCACACATATTACAAAGGAACTCAGGTTTTTGAAAAACTGGTTTAGAAATGAAGAATCCGTATGAATGTGAAACTGTCCAAAAAGAACAGTAAGTTTGCAAAGCGGTCCGTCCAGGTTATTTGACTTGCTTAGCTTTTCAGGGGACCATACCGCCAATCCAGTAAAAACTTCATCTTCTCTAAATTGTTCTTTTGGGCCTTGAGTAATATTATTTAGGCTTCCGAGTGTTTTAAGCCCACTTTCGCTAGAATTATCTATTTCTGTGGTAAGTTTTCTTTGACAAAGAATTGTCTGATTAACTCTTTTATATATGTAAACATACCTTTGGACCCAAAATATTTTATGTTTAACTTTAATATTTGCACTACTTTTCATTTTTATGAAAGGCACCTTAAGACCATACCCTACACATATTTTATTATTAGATTTGTTTTTTTCAGATTCTTTTATCTATAAGACAGTGGTCTTCATCATGAAACATTAGTAAACTCTCATTTTTTTCAGATACCTGTCTTTACTTTTAATTTATGAAATATTGCAAGAAAACTAGTAAATAGTCAAGGCAGTTTACAGAAATTTTCCATTTGTATCTCATTAATTAAACAAATTGTTTTATTTGCTTTATATCTTTATTCGCTTCCTGTATAGGTGTATGTTCTGTTCATTCGTAAAGGAGGGAATATTTGATTTTTAGTATTTTTTTTTGCTACAAAATCATACTGTTTGGCTTTGACAACATGTATTATTGTATGAGGAAGCATAGATAATATATACAGACATACCTTTGGCATTTTTAACTTTGTTCCATGCTTGTGGATATGGGCGCTTTGTTAACTCATTTGCAAAATACTTGTTTTCCACAAAATATTTAGAGTTTTTATACGTTTCCCTTTCTGAGGATTATTTTTGGTGTTTCCTTTCTATTCCTTCATCTCCAGAAACTGAATTTCTCAAAGAATATTACTTTCTCTGTTTTATATTTCTATATTCTTTATATATTTAGAATACCAGTGGAAGGCCCTAACTAGTATATGCACACAAAGCCAGAGTTAGCACTTTTGGGCAATATGGTTCCCTAGAACTTCTCCGACACCATTCAAGTGAGGTAACAATGCTTTCAGATTCCCGTCATCTTACTGAGGCACGTGGATGAAATCTATGAGGCAGGTTTGTATGGCCATATTTTGTGCGTCATCACCCTGCTTGTGTTCCTAAGCTACAGAATCTTAAAATTTAAAAAGAAAGGCTAGAGACATCTTGACCCCCCCGTTGTAGGCAGAATACTACTCTGAGCCATAGTCCCTGGATTTCCCAAGCTTTTTGCCCCTTCCTCTTTTATACCAAATGAATATGTGTAAGTGAACTTTTTCATGTGTCGTTTAGAATACTTAGAAATCATTGCCTCTGGAAAACTTCTTTACTGACAGTCAGGTTACAGATGACTCATCTCTAAAGAATTCTTTTTGACCTTTAATTTTTTGTCATTATGTAAATGAACATTTATTTTGTGTAACCTTTTGAAGAGGGAGCGTTGTATACATTATAGAGGCAACAGGTATGTTTAAATGTACATATTCATTATGCCTAAGTGGTTCGCAGAGAACTTCAAGTCTCCCTGACGGGAACATGAACTTTATTTTTAAAAGTACTCTGCTCTGTCTTGTAGGCTTAGTGGCCATATTTTCTAAGCCAACATCAGTATGAGTTTAATGACATGATTTTAATTAAACATAAGCATCATGTAGGAATATTTGAAATTAAAATGGTTCTGGACAATTCAGTTGTCAGAGTTAAAGGCAGTAATTCTGAAAATGTTTTTAATACCAGGAGTCTGAAGGTTCAGGTTCTGAGTTTGTTCACAGATCTTAAAATAAGTAAGCAAAATGGAGAAATGTTTTAATATATTTGAGTGTCCATATTATCTTTTTTGGACTGTGATCATAAATTCCTGAGGACAGGGGTGCGATCACATTCATTTCTGCATCCCTAGGTGCCTACCACATTGCCCGGCTCATAACTGATGCACAGTAAAGAAATTCTTAGGCTTCCATAACTTACGTTTAATTTACATTGCACGTAAAATATCACTTCTTGATCACATCTCTTATATATGGTATGGAAATTTTGTTGAGACAAATACTGTGAAGTATTTTGTTGCTTTGTGGAAACAACAGCTGGTATTCAAGTTATCAGAAAATATGTGTTGGGAACCAGATCGCACTCTGAGACAATGTGACCTTCAGAAAGTCATTTAAATGTTCTTCAGTTCTCCTTTTGTCAAGAAATAAATGAACGAGTTAATAACTTAATTTTCCTAATGTTGAAATTTAATAATATAGACCTAGTTTATACTTTCTGAAGTATCTTTGCACTTTCTATACTTTAAAGAAATACACGTAGGACAACATAAGCTTTTCAAATGTAGACTATAAACTGAGAAAATGTTACTTTACCAACTACCATTGTAGCGTATCTTCCAAAATTATGAAACAGAAACAAGAACACAGCGCTCAGGTAGGAAAACTCAAATGACTGTAATAAATGATTCCTTTTTATTACATAATTTTTTAAAAAATCAATGTCTAGTGAGTTTCTTTCCTTCTGGGGAAGAAATGACTGAATTTGTTTTTTTCCTTTCTGCTTGCAGCATCCTACCCAGTAGATAATAGCGTTGTACTGACCTGTGTGAGTAAATTAGATAAGTAAATTAGAATTCTAGGGAAGTGAATAGAAACTTCATACAAAAACTCATACAAGGCACCCTGCTGTTCATAACACACCAACACTAGAGACATATTCTGTGCCAGGCTGCCAGGCTTGGTAATCTGTCTTGTTCTGTAGCAATTACAAATTTTACATCTGACCGGTTAATGGGACTATTTGAATTCCCCGAAGAGGTGTTTGTCTACAAAATGGCAGTCAATCCAGGGAAAAAGAGTATTTTTTACGTGCGCTTGACTGTTTGAGGAATGGACATGGTCCGAGGTCATAAACTACATTCAGCTATTTATTTACGTTTCTGAGAGTTTTCAAGGTCTGGTTACGGCAGCCTTTGACTTACAACAGTTTAGCCTCTTACAAGGTTTGATGAATATCTAAGTATTTCTGTCCATTGTTATCTGTAGGGTCTTGTAGACATTCTGGTAAATGATATGGTTTCTCTGTGTTTACCCTGTCTTCTTTACACTAGCTCCAGTGGCTGTTGGACAATTACGAGACCGCAGAAGGAGTGAGCCTTCCTAGAAGCACGCTGTATAACCACTACCTACGACATTGTCAGGAACACAAACTGGACCCAGTCAATGCTGCTTCTTTTGGAAAACTAATAAGGTCAATTTTTATGGGGCTCCGAACCAGGAGATTGGGAACTAGGTTAGTACGAAAAAATAAGATCCTAAATGAATTCCTCTTTTTCACACTAACGTAGTTCAGGACAGTGCGTGAGCAGAAGTGCTTGATTACAGAGGACATATAAAGAAAAAATGAGGAAATAGCTCAGTTTATACAGTCTCTTGAGAAAAGGAAAGGTCGTTATTCAGTGAATGCTGCAAAAGGGGATGATGCATTGTCTTACACATCAGCTGACCAAAGCTTTGAGAACTGATTCTCACCTCATACAGAAATCAGCAAGCCAAACTGTTAACGTAAGATTTACACACGGTGCCTTAAAAATTAACGTATCTCCCTGTTTTCTCTTTTGAAAACTAATCATACCAGAAGTGATGAGTAAGTGACATAGTAAATGGAAAACTATGTTATTTCTTGACTCTTGCAAAATTATACTGAAATGTCTTTATAAATAACTCTTCTATTTGAATAGAGTACGAAATTAAAGCTGAGTTTTTCATTTCATTTTTGGAGATCAACAAAAAATCATTTGTTGAACTTGAAAAGCTGGGGTGTTGGAAGCCCTGGGTAATGACATGGTTCTGTTTAACCTCTTATTAGCCTTCTTTAGAATCTTGGCTACGCAACCATACGTGTATAGAAGCAAAAAGATAGCGTACTTCCGTAACATGGAAACCAGTAACGTGAAGAAGATTCTTGGCTTCTCGTTTCCTTCCTTTGGAAAGAGAAAGGAGTGTTTTTCCTAATCAAAATATGATGAAAATAATAGTTGGAACTGTAGAGATTCATTTTTGTGCCTTTCTATAGTTTTTACAAATTATCATAACATGAATATTTTGAGAAGCTGGGCAGAAGGATATGGATGTTTTTTATTTCCTAAAGCTTATAGAAATCCCTAATAAAAAGTATAAAAATAAAGATGCCACACCGTATAATGTTTGATGTTCTTCCTTTAATTGGTTTTAAGTCACAGCTTCATAGTATTCTAGTAAAGACTATTAAATAAAGAGACCCTTACTAATTGACTTCATTGTAGGCTTATGCTAAGAAAAAGGGAGTGTCAGTTTTATGTCATTTACAAGGTCTCTAAGTATCCTAAGCGTGAGTTATTCCATTCTGTTGTGTTTCAAGTGACCGTCCAGCTTTCAGATTGCTAGAGGTTCAGCTCTCTCATAAATATGTTTTCTTCTTCCTATACTTGAAAAGATAGTATATTTTAAATGGGAGAATATGATTGTCTTTTCAGGCTAAAGGAAGTAAAGCTTTCAGTCCCTTGAAAAAAGCTCTTTGTTTCTCTCCTGTTTCTTTTGCCAGAACCACAAAAATCATTATTTGGGGATCTAACCTCTTATCCGCTAGCGGAAGGCTCAGGCTCAGTAGTTATGCATACCATGCCAATATTTTGAGACTCTGGGCTTTATTCAACATTCTAATAGCAGTATTGTTGTGCTCCTTTTGTTGTCGAAAGGGATTTCAATGGGTCCTATTTTGAGGCTCCATTCAGACCTTGAAACACATCTTTAAAATAGAAAGGACCAAAATTGGGGTTGTTTGGGTTTGTGAATGAGTAGAATCTATACTCCACAAGTACATTTCGCAGTATCACAGCTTTTACTTTCTGATGTTCTTTTTTGCCCTCTCACTAAGTAACAATTGTGTCTCCTGTTCCTTTTAAAATTATATGTGGTCTTTTCAAAGAGAGATGGAAAGTAAAGCCTTAGAGAAATGAGGAGAAAAGAAATCCAATGGGGAAAGTTTAAACAAATACTGTGTTATGAAGGCAGCAGAACTCTAAGGTAGAAACACTGCCGATGGTGAGGGAGATCCTTTCTACCATGGAAAGTGGTTTAGCACTCATTTACTCCTCCTAACCCAGGGAACAGAAAGAAAATCGGTATAAATCATGAGGCAGAACTGGGCCATTTCTTGAGGTTTTAGAGCTAGGTAAAAACCAAGTTTCTAAACAAAGGCAAATCAAAAGGTGTCTTTTGTTCAAATCCATCTGCAAATTAAGTTTAAGCAAAGAAGACCGTGAGACGTGCTGATCTCCCCCAACCGGCTCCCCACCAACCCAACAAAAATGCTCATTTGCAGGAAACAGAGAAGAAACTAGACACTTCATCTGTTTCCGTCTACAAGGGAGACCCCATTTTACTCTGTAGTTGTCATTGGCTACATCCCCTGGGGACTGTCGCCTGCTTCCCCTTCTTCTCCCCACTCCACTACTTACCCTACTCCAGTTTGTAAGGGAGAACACTACTAATTGAGTTTTGTTTTCGTGTTTTTGCTCTATTTTGCAGTGAATTTTGGAGACAAGATCTATCTCTGCAAGTGGAATGCATTTAAGTTTCCATACTGTTACATACTTTGCCGAAACTATATAGATATTCAGACGCCCTACTTTTTTTTTAAAACTAGCAATATTATTTATGTAATAAGAGTGTAATGCTTTTGAATATATAGGCTTCATTTAATCTATGTTCTTTAATCTTGGAAGTAAAATTCTGTTCTATTTTTATATAAAATATTTAATCCACACTTTTGCATTTCTTTTTTGTAAATGAAAGAAAAAAATGGAAAAGCAGCTGATGTCTTGCTATATATAGACTTGTGAAAAGCTATTTTCCCTTTGCAAAAATTTACATATTTAAAATGTTATTTTTGCAAGAATTTGCAAATTTCATTCAGAGCAAAACTTTGTCATCTCTAATAACAAACACGGTCTTTCTCATGAAGATGGGGAAATTGTGACAGTTTTTATCCAGGTGGAAATTTGCCATTTTCACAGAGAAACTTCCCCATGTCTGTTGTGACACATCGTATTCAGCCTGCAAACTGATAAGAATTCGTTAAAACAGAGACTAATAAAATATGTTTCAAAATCAATGGATTAAATGCCTGCCTCCTTTTAGGTTTCAGAATAACACATGATAGACTTTACCGCAACATTCTGTATCAGTCAAGTTACCTCCCCCATCCTGCAGTAATAGACGTCGCACAGATGTGGACCTAACTTATCCAAGACCACAGAATTAGATTTCTTTTCTTCGTTTTGTGTAACTACTTTATAGTAAATTCCCCTCTAGTGTATAGCCCTTTATCCTCTTAATGGATTTTTCTTGGCCAGGTGTGTTTTCCACCTTTACCCCTTCTAAATGAAATCTAAAACGCAAATTTGAAACTCAAAGTGTAACTTCAGTGGAATAAGTGAGCTATTGTACTGGTATCTAAGTTTATAAGGAGAGAGTTTTCACAGGGCCCTGCGCTGATCGATTCGAAATCTTATTTTGATTCTTTAGATGTAGCCACCATAAAAATGGACAGGTATAATCTGGAACAGGCAGATCGTAAGTCTGTAACGCGAATATGCTGCTTTTACCTAATCTTTCCAGATGTGAAGTGAGGTAGACATCCTGTCTGATTGATATTGGTTTAACTGACTTTTTGTGTCTCTAATGTTTGTTGTTCTTTTATGAAGAGGAAACTCCAAGTACCATTACTATGGGATCCGTGTCAAGCCAGATTCCCCTCTTAATCGTCTGCAAGAAGACATGCAGTATATGGCTATGAGACAGCAACCCATGCAACAGAAACAAAGGTAGACTCCGGAATTATCGCTGACCTGTCAAAGCCACATATTTCTTTAGATGTTCAGTCTCCTTTTTCCCCTGAGCAAATAGAGCAGATACCAAAGCGTACGCGAATGTGACTGTTGCCGGCCTGCTTTTACACATGGACCGTTCTCAAATATGATTTCGTAGGATTTCATTCACCCTGTCGGTTTTCCAAATCTTTCGCGATTCCTTATTTGATTTTGGCCTGTTTGGCCCCTTTTTAAGTTTCACTGTGACCTCCCAAACTATTCGGCCAACGAGACCAAACCCAAAACGTAAGGAGTGAACCCAAGCAAACACCACCTGGAGAAACTTGTTTCGGTGTTGGTGAGTTCCTCGCTTGCAGTCTTGCACCTCCCTCAGTCGTTCTTTTTGACATAACATGCGTGCTGGCAAACTGTTTAGGACTTGTTGCATTTTCTTTGAATCCAGCTTTCATAGATGGAGAATTGTAGATATTAGAGCTGTGAGAGATCTCCAGCATTCATGGACGGATGGATGGATGGGTGGATGGATGGATGGATGGATGGCCGGATGGATGGGTGGGTGGGTGGATGGATGGGTGGGTGGGACCATAGAGCTTAGAACAGAAAAAAATACCTCTGTCTAGTCTGGCCCCTCAGCCCTGTGACAATCAAAGCCTTCATAGCTCTGTTTTTCACTTCAGTCCCAGAGAGGCTAAATGATTTGCACAAGCTCATAATACTGTTATATAGCCAAGGGCCTTCTAGTCTCATGTGGCTTATATCACAGTTTAGAGTAAATAAAAGAAAAATCTCTCCCTTTTTACCAGTATAGCTCAGCCATAATAGTGGTTATAATTTTTCTTTTAAAAAACTTTTTTAATAAAAAACGTTTATTTTTGAGAGACCGAGAGAAATAGAGCATGAGCTGTCAGCACAGAGCCCGACATGGGGCTTGAACCCACACACCGTGAGATCATGACCTAAGCGAAAGTCGGACGCTTAACCGACTGAGCCAACCAGGCGCCTCATAATTTTTCTTTTCAGTTGAACATGCAGAGTTAGGTAGGAGAAAGGAGGGCTGAACGCAGAGAGTCGGATGATCTGCCTCACTTTACTCGTTTTATTGATCTGGGATGATTGGCCAGATCTCCTTCACATCCATACTAGCTTAGTCGGAAGCATTAGCTCCAAGTCACTGCCAGAGAAACAATATATCCTGCGATGGTCCGTCCTTTCTTTAGTCTGCAAGCACTGATTACGTCTCTGCTACCTGCTAGACCCCATGGGCCCAGAGAAGACGCAGTCTCTAACTTTGAGGAATTCAGAAATTAGAAGGAAAGGCACGTGAAACATTTTTCTTAAGTAATGCAGTGTGTGAAGTGCTGAAGTAAAGCTTTGATCCAGGAACTGTTGAAATACAGAGGAATTTTAAGCAAACCCTGAGAGAGGAGGATTGAGAAGTGTCCTAGAGGAAGTGCTGTCTGAGAAGGACGCGGGTAAACAGGGGTGCAGTCCAGGATGTCCTTGGTAAGGACTGTGTGATTTGGGGAGGCTGACGTGGCAGGGGCAGAACCGAGAAGAAGATTGGCTCAGCGGGAGAGGAGATTTAAAACATACTTTGGGTCATGGCTTAGGGGACTTGGTTGTATACGAAGCTAGCAAGTTTGTTCTGTGTGCGCTTGGAAGCTGTGTACAGGCTTTGGAGCAGAACGGTGAAACCTTTAGATTTTTTTTCTGGAGAGATAACTTTTTTATTTTGGGTAAGACATTTAGTGGGAGCGGGCTGGAGGTAAAGATGCCTGTTGAATAGTTTAACACCATCATAATTTCCGGTGCAAGTGTCCCAGACTGAAGAGTCAGTTCAGGATTGGCTGCTAAGTAAAGGTTTTCTCCAGGTTTTTAGCTTTTTAATTCACGGTTTCTCGACCTTTTTTTTTTTTAATTGCTGATTTCTGGTTTTTGGGGTGTATAGCCCAGGAGATACATTAAAGGGGCTCAGAAAAATACAGTAAGATAAATCACAGAACAGTCCCTTATATGGAGATGGAGTTTGTGTGGATTGTAATAAATTGCTGTTGTACATTGTGCACATTGGAGCTGATGGGGAGATTGAAACCAAAAACAGAGAAGTTTGATTCAAAACTAACATCTATTCCAACTTAAATGTGAACAACCACTTGATAAGTTGCACTCGAGACAGCTGGATTTAACCTGCAAGGAATCCCAGCAAGTTCTCACGGAAATGGTAGCCTTCGAGGGACATTCTTCGTAAAAAAAAAAAAAGCCTGGGTTAGGGAAGCAAGTCCTAGAACTCAGAAGGGTCTCCTTCTGAAACGGATTCCAAAGCTCTAAAGGTTAATAAGCCATGAAAACCCTGCCATCTCAGTCTAATTGTAGTTGCTTTTAGAATAAGACATAATGTGGATGTATGCATAAAATTCTCAGTGATAATCATAAATTGTACCAACTTTAGTTTCTTGTGGTGTTCGCTCTCTTGTGACATAAGGATGTTAGAGGAGCAAAGAAACACCGCTGACCCTTGAGCAACTTGGGGGTTAGGGGCACTGACCCCCACCCGGTCCAAAACCTGGGTATGACTTCTGACTCCCGGAAAAACTTAACTGATAGCCTACTATTGACCAGAAGCCGTTACCGATCACGGTCAGTTAATGCATATTTTGTATGTTATATGTATGATATTGTGTATACTTACAGTAAAGTGACAGAAAGAAGAAAATGTTATTAAGAAACTCATAAGGAAAATACATTTACAGTACTGAGTTTATCGAAAAAAGTTTGCGTGTATGTGGATCTGCACATTTCAAATCCGTGTTAAGGGCACACTGTGCCGACATTTCTTTGTTTGTTTTTAATGACACAAGTTGTGGCTTGTGGACCGGTGGGGGGGGGGGGTGCTCTTGTGATGGTGTCTTGCTAACTGATTGCGGTTAGTGTGATCAACCTCACAGCCCCCTCGTGGGGACCAGCAGGACAGAGGGAGGCTTCTGTTCTCTCTCTGAAGGATCCTACCAACTGGCCGCATTCATAGGCTTTAACTGAAGCCACCTACTCCGTTGCATAGAAGCCACTGAGGCAGTCTTTCTCGCCCCAAGTCTGGATGTAGGGGTTAAGAGTATTTGTTGAAAGACCATGGAAAAAGAAAGTATTATAGCATTCATTTTGTGGCTTATAAAACTCAAATGATTCTATCGAAGATACTAAATTGTATGTGAGAAGAGCCTGCCATTCTTGTTAAAATTCAAGTGACATGCGAAAGGTTTCATATATTTTATAGCAGCTCTTGTGTTTGATATTTTAGAATATTCAAATGGTTTAAACGCCTCAAGCATTAGTTCATGCATCTAAAGACGCACATCTTCCGTAGTATAAATTTACATGTCTTATGTGTTCATAGGGGACGAAAATTCAAGCGTATGCAGTGATCATTGTATCAGCGAGGAGTGAAGTTTTTGTACACTTTTCTCTTAAGACTGGAATCATAGTAGTTGTAGAAGTACTAATGATTATTGTTCTGTGTAACTTTATAATTTTTAGAACCTCTTTACATATGGTGTCTCATTTGAAGATTTGCTAGGGTAGTAGGGGAAATTTTCACTTGTCTCCAAATCCGATTCCCAGCAACACCACCATATGGAACATAGCCATGAGTCTGGAAATAAATGGAAACAGCTTCTGATTGGAAAAAAAAAACAGATGTCACAGAACCCATAGTTGAGCTTAATTGAAAAGAGGAAGCCATCCTCAAGCCATGTCCCTAAAGGAGCAGATTAGAGCCCCCTTCATTCCTAGGTATTCATGAGGTATAACAGCTGGCAAGAGGAAATAGAAGTGACGAGGTGACAAGGGTCTTCTGTTCACTCTTGGGCTATCCAACAGGACAGCGTGTGCACATTCAGTGGAGGGCCAAGGAGACGTAGGTAGTCCAGAAGCCCTTCGAGTATCATCAGTCGAGGGACTAGAATCTAGTCTAACACAGTGTAATGACTTTGGCATATTGGTGACCTTCTAGGTAATCGAGAAGAGCTGAAGTGTCCTGGTCAAGAAAGCAAGAGAATGTGTACTAGCTTCTTTTAATATCTTCGGTTGAAAATATTTCCTATGAAAATAACTTCTGCACTTAAATGTGATCTTCTGTTTTTCAAGGCAATTTACTCATGGATAATTGGCTTTCCCTCATTCAGATAATAAATAAGTTAGGTTATCATAGAGCCCAAAGATCAGTAATCTTCAGCTGTGGACACCAGGTAAAAATGCTTGCTGCAGTTTATTTTTAATATTTCAGAGACGTACCTAAAGAGCGTTGGCATACCTATCTTAGTTATGTTTCCAAATCCTTGTAGCAGAAGTGGTGGGACAGAGAGCCCAGTGCTGTTGACCGTGGGCTGGGCGGGGTTTGATCTCAGTTTGATCTGTTCTCAAACTATTAAAGCGCATTCCTCCAGCAAACACGTAGCAACCAGCAGCTGCGTAGAGAATATGTCCATCACCTCCAACAGAGATACCACAGAATCATAGAATGTTCAGCTGGAAGGAAGAGGTCACCCAGTCCAACTCATCCTCTTAATGAGAAAACTGAAGCCCGTACAAGTTAAATAACCTGCCCACAATCATGTAGCAACCAGGGCAGGAACCTAGTCCGTTTGTCCTTATAAGAATGCCGCCTTGGGGCGCCTGGGTGGCTCAGTTGGTTGAGTGTCCGACTTCGGCTCAGGTCACGATCTCGCGGTTTCTGAGTTCGAGCCCCGCGTCGGGCTCTGTGCTGACAGCTCGGAGCCTGGGGCCTGCTTTGGATTCTGTCTCCCTCTCTCTCTGCCATTCTCCCACTCATGCTCTGTCTCTCTTGCTCCCAAAAATAAATAAATATGAAAAAAATTTTAAAAAAAGAAAAAGAATGCCACCTTTAAAGAGGGAAGATAACCCAAACAGAAACATACACATGTGATAAATTTTTGCATATGAAAGAAAAGGAGGGGGCGCCTGGGTGCCTCAGCCATTTAAGCTCTTGATTTCCGCCCAGGTCATGATCTTGAGATTCGTGAGTTCGAGCCCCCCGTGTGCTGTCAGTACAGAGCCTGCTTGGGATTCTCTTTCTCCCTCTCTCTTTCTTCCCCCAACCTCTCAAAGTAAATAAACTTAAAAAAAAAAAAAGGAAATACAACACGTTAGTGAGTATGTCCATACTAGTGAGGGAATGTGTCACCCCCTGCCTCTTTGAGTGGTCCCTTCACAGGAAGTGGATTCTGTGAAAGAAGGAAACTTTGTGGCACTCAGAGGAGGGGAAACTGAGGCCAGGTGGAAAGATGATAGAGCAAGGCTACTTTTGCTCTTCTGTAGACGAGTGTGAAAGCACGCATGTTCCGAAGGAGTGACGGAGGACAAGAACCCTTGTCATTAGAAGACCTTCCTTAGTCTGGACTTCACAGACTAGTGGAAAGAACTCCATATTTAAAATTGGGAAATGAGAGTCAGAGTATAGGCTGCTTTGGCATTTCTGCAGTGTGTGTAACTGAACTTCACCGAACCTTGGTTTCTCCATCTGGAAAATAAAAATATATAGAGTAGACCACCTCATAGATTGTTTTGAAGTTCAGGTGGAAAAAAGTATATAAGTGTTTTTTTTAATAGCTGGAAATATTCAAGGGTTAGGTAATCTATTATTCTGTACTATTATACTATGTGTACCAGAGAAAAATATTTCTTTAAGAATAAGGCTGTTTCAGAGGAGAATGAACCCAAGCAGTTGGGCAACTTTGGGTTCCATTTCTTTCTTTCCATTCTTTCCCATTCTTCCATCCCTCCCTTCCTTCCTTCCTTTTTCTTCCCCAGTGGTTTTCAGCTTTGATTGATGTTAATAGTGTATTATCCCTTTCCTAGAACGTGAACCCCCTGGGGTCATTACAGAGCTTAGCATCTAGACCTGGCAGGTTGGTCTGAGAGAGCAAAAGGTAGCAGGAATCTTTAGTGGGAAGTTGATCAGGTGCTCTGCCTTTGGCTTTTGGAGACATAAGGAATCTCGGGCCCTGAAATATTTAATGTTCGCTAGGCCACTGCTGTATGTAGTCCCTGATGTCAAGACGGTTTCCCCTGACGATAAGAGAATCACAGATAATCACAGTTCAGTAATTATTAACTATGGTAATTCGTGTAAAGTTTGTTAAGGGTAACAGCTACCACTCCCCCTTCTGACAGACATTTATTGACCATTTAAAATGTCCTTCAGGGGCACCTGGGTGGCGCAGTCGGTTAAGCGTCCGACTTCAGCCAGGTCACGATCTCGCGGTCCGTGAGTTCGAGCCCCGCGTCAGGCTCTGGGCTGATGGCTCGGAGCCTGGAGCCTGTTTCCGATTCTGTGTCTCCCTCTCTCTCTGCCCTTCCCCCGTTCATGCTCTGTCTCTCTCTGTCCCAAAAATAAATAAAAAACGTTGAAAAAAAAATTAAAAAAAATAAATAAAAAAAATAAAATGTCCTTCAGTAAGCTCTTTCCATGCAAGATCTCATTTGGCAATTACATGGGCTATTTACCGATAAGGAAATCGAGACCCATTTAGTTTTGCCGTATGCAGGAAGGTCACTAACGTGTTGCTTCTTAGAGCCTCGGGTTGTTCTCTCCTGTGGTTGTTGCCATCTTGGCGTCAGGTGGCATCGGGTTGTTATTTTCCAAATACAGGAGGAAGGGGGACATCCCTCTAGAATGGGTGTAACTGAAAGGGCCACTGGGAGGACCCACTGGAGAAACTCGTGAGATGAGAATAGCATCTGCCTCTTTCAACATTATAGCCTCAGCACCTAAAGAGGGCCCTTGGCTCATTTGTCCGCGCTCCGTACCTACTTGTCAAGTGAACGAATGATCTGGGCTTTCATTTTAGCCAACAGCTTACCTCGTCCTTTCCGCATAAACCCCGCTGCAATTAAGACAACTACCCCCATCTGAATTTAATTGTCCCCTCTTCTCCTTGCCCCACGGTAG
The DNA here is from genome assembly GCF_018350195.1 of Panthera tigris. NCBI lineage: Eukaryota > Metazoa > Chordata > Mammalia > Carnivora > Felidae > Panthera > Panthera tigris. The sequence continues at coordinate 8,096,469 of NC_056672.1, forward strand.
ATGTCGAGCTAGTGAAGAGACAGGTACTTCCCGAGCCGCCCACAAGAATGGAAGAGACGGAGCCACTGTCATTAACCAGCAGGGTTGATGTTCGAAGTCGTGGAGACACAGACGTGCTGAGTGGGACACCAGGGAGTCCGTATTCTCAAAGAAAGGCGTTCTCGGCCCTCCCGGTTTTCCTCTGACCTGTTCACGTTTTATATCATTCCAGGCCTCGAGCCACCTAAAGATTTTCCGAGGTGGTTGTTCTAAAGGGAATCTCAAGATTCCGATAGACAACTTGAGCCTCTGTCCTTGATTCTGAGCTCAACATTTCGATTTGTTCGTGCATATCAGACGACTGTGTCCTTCCCAGAATGGTGAAGGCTCTCTTGGCCCGTGCAGTTGAGAGTTTGCATTTTTCCTGTGCGTTTTTCACCTGCTTCAGAGGGACTTTTCCAAACGTTGCACTCAGTCCACTGAAAATCCCGGTACTGCTAAATATAAGAGAGTCAATATAATAAATATAGGCCACTCTTTGCCTTTCACTGGATTCCTTCAGTGTCTGCACATGTGAGATTATTGACAGAATTAGATATTATTTTACAGTAGAGTTCCAGCTGTCCAAGTTCTAAATCACAGGTATGACTAACCCCATGGGGGAAGATTCCTAACAATTTACCGTGTTTTCCATGTTAGCGACAGGTTTCATGCACACGCTCCGCTATTAAAGCATTAGACTTTCTTTGATTTCTTAATCATTAACAACTTTAGCTTTGATTGCCCATGGAGCTGCAAGCTGTTAAAATTATCATTTGCCTCTTACTAATTTTGAAACCAAGAGCTGTTTCTTCATTTGATGTAGCACAGGTCTTTCTCAGAGCACATATACTCAGGAGCACTAAGAATCTCCTGGAAGAAAATGTAATCTAAAGCTATTGGATTTCTAAAATAGATGGGATAGAGAAAATACTCTTTTTTTAAAATTTTTTCTGTTTTTTTTTTAAGTTTATTGTTGCAGAGAGAGACAGAGAGAGAGAGAGAGAGAGAGAGAGAGAGACAGCATGCACATGAGTGGGGGAGAGGCAGAGAGAGAGGGAGACACAGAATCCGAAACAGGCTTCGGGCTCTGAGCTGTCAGCACAGAGCCCGACGCGGGGCTCGAACTCACAGACAGCAAGATCATGACCTGAGCCGAAGTCGGACGCTCAACTGACTGAGCCATCCAGCTGCCCTGAGAAGATACTCTTAAATACTAAAAAGTGCAGCTTTTTAAAAGATTCAACAAAGAATTTATTTTTTTCAGGAGAAAAGTGTCTCTGGATTTTCGGTTTAGTGTGTGAATAGTGGGTATTTTATGAAGAAGCTAAGGAGGCAGGAAATTTGAAAACTGTGTTTCAACGCTAAAAGGTCAGTTGAAATTCACCCAGGGTTAACATAGTGTTGGGTTATCATGAAAGCCAACAGAATGTAAAAAAACTCCTGGAAAGATTTTGTTTGTACATAGCCTTTTCAAAACCACGCCCCTAAAGTCTTTAACCCATGGTAAATGCTCAATAAATATTTGTTAAATTGATTTGATACATGTTAAGACCAATTGGTAGTATGATCAAATGAAATATATGACCTTGAGCATTCATTCATTCATTCATTCATTCATTTATTATCCACTCATTGGTAGTTATGTCCCAAACGTTGTTTATTGGGAACAAATTGAAAATTGGTGACTCAGTGTACAAAAAATGACTTTTCTCTGATGTTATGGGTATACGTGGACAGCCCTGGGCTGAAGGAATTTATATCGGGCCAAGAGGCTCCTGCCGACTAGTTCTGTGCAGGTTACTCAAGACATATCTGGGAGGCAGGTTAACATGGCCAATTCCTAAGCCCTATTTTTAAAAATTTTGCTGGCTAGACCTAGGGTGAGCCTAGCTCTTGAATTTTTTGGAAAGCTACCCGGTTACAGATACACATTTAGGTTCCAAAACCCAATGTAAGATCATATCATCTATGACTGTTTCTTCCGGGAGGAATCCGTTACCACAGATAGTTGTTCAGCCTGTTTGTAATGGGACTATTCTTGACTTCCTGTTGGAGTGGTGGAGACTCAACTCTGAGGTGATGGTAGTGATAAGATGTTCTCCTTCGATCATCAGGAAGATCAACATGTAGCTTTCCTCCGTCCAGTGTTTGTGATTTCTGGGGGTTCTTTCTACATGCCAGTCCCGTGCAGGGCAGTACCCTGAGCATAAGCCCCTACGTGACTTATTGCTTAAAACGAAGCACGCAAATCAGCATTACCTTGGAGCTCTCTCATACTTGGAGGCTCCTGAGGATACTGCTCTTGTCTGCGAGCCATATTGCTGCCATTTATGGCACCCACCGCTCCCAGACTCACCCCCCAACCCTTCTCTGAGGAGATACAACCTCAGGTTCTGGCTTCCAGAGGTCCCGTTGACAAGGCAACCAGAGTGTATCCATTCAATCCACCGTTCACCTTGCTATTCTTACGGTTAGAATAAATCCCCTCTTTTCTTTTTTTTTTTTTTTCTTTACCTATCCTATATGAGATTTGTTGTTAAGTACTGGCCTGCACGGTCTCTTCAGGATTCACCAACTTCCTTCCTTTTTATCTACAGGCTACTCTTGATGTGTTTTCCATCTCCTGTGTAATAGAGCATACCTCTAATCAGCCCCTCCCACTCAATATCATTATTAGGAAGCATAATCGTGCATTAGTTATAATGTACTCTGATTTTGGATGCTCATTTAAAATACCATACGTGTTCCTTCCCCTTACGAATTTCCTCTGTGTCCATCTTTCTGAGGAAGCAGATCGTTCTGCCTGCGGGCTGGGCTTCAGGCTTGACAAGTACTGTGTGCAAGTAGATGGCGACACAGCGTCGTCTGTCCTCTGAAAACTTACGGTCCCACAGGAATATACATCATATCTTTCTTTTTTTTTTTTTTAATGTTTATTTTTGTGAGAGAGAGCACGAGCGAGCGTGAGCAGGGGAAGGGCAGGGAGAGAGAGGGAGACAGAGGATCTAAAGCGGACTCTGCACTGACGGCAGAGAGCCCAATGCGGGGCTCGAACTCACAAACCATGAGATCACGACCTGAGCCGAAGTCAGACGCTTCACCGGCTGAGCCACCCAGGCGCCCCAACATCATTTCCTTTTATATTTATCCTTGACATTTGTGCCTACACAACATCCGTGGTGTACTAGGTGCTGTGCAGGACAAAGGAAGCTTGATAAAGCATAGCCACGCAAACTCTCCTAATTACTCTCCAATCCTCTGTTAAGTTTAATGTAGTTGAAATTGATAGGAAATATTTCCATTTTCTCTTCTGCAGGGGAAATAATTCAAATCCTTTTAACCTCTTGTCTGTTAACTCCCTGCATCCCAAACTCCATTAACTTAAAGGAAGAAACACGGTTAAACAGTTTTTGCCTATTGTATTAGTGGCATAAAATTTCGTAGCTCTAAAAGCGGGGGCTAAAATCAAAGGAAACCTGGAATGGATTAAAGAGGATGAGAAACTTCCCTAAGGATAAAATCATTCACATCTTCCAGAACAGAATGGTTGGCAACTGCTTTCCCACACAAGTACTCAAAGTACTTGCCGCACAAAGTCTTTTTTTTTTCTTTTTTTTTTTTTTGCCTCTCCACGATAATTTTTTAAGGAGGAAAAAAAATCAAAACATTCCATTTTTTTCATAAGTGACACTTCTAACACATTTTCCCCAACGCAAAAGTACTTTGAGTTCTTTTTTTTTCTCCCGGTAAATAAAAGGATAGGTTTGAGTTGTTTGATGTCCTTACAGAATAACAATCCACATTTTGGTGGCCCAGGGCCAACACGGATGAAGTCAGTTGTCCTCTTTTCCTACCCTGTTCGTCTTCTGACTTTGTTTGCTTTTCGTAGTTCTCTGTGAGAGACTGCCACCTAAGAAATGAACGCAAATGTCATTAGGAGGGATTACAGTTTGTTTCTGGGAAGGTGTGTTTATCTAAGTTCTCATTAATAACATTCAAGATGGAATCATTTCCTAACACTGCCCGACCCTTGGTTTGCGTGATGTCTGTTCATTTCGTATCTGTCACCCAGTGCCAGTGCCTGAGCGTATATCTTGTTCATGTACCGGGGACATTGTTATTCACAGTAATTCCATACCAGTGGTACAGTTGACTTATAAGAGTGAAGTGTCTGGGTGGAGAGAACATTAGGTGGTTTTGTTTAGAAATATAATCAGAAATGGGGAAAATGGGAGAAGAAACATAAAGTGAATGTTATCTCTAGGTAATAAGCTTATTGTCGATTTTCATTTTTTGTCTTAGGGTTATCTGTTTTTCTGAATTTCTAAATGAAGGAAAACGATTGAAATCTTAGAAAAAGAAGAAATTACAGTTGTTGCTTCTTTTCTTATTTTGTATTTGCCCGTCTTAAGAGACTCACCCGGGCTGATTTTCATATGTGCTGTTTCTCTCCCGAGGAGTTTTTCCTTCTCTCCCATGCAGGAGCCTGTTTGCTGTGTCTTAGCAAGAGAGTTCATGAGTTTGTATAAAAGTAGGACCTGAACATAAATGCATAACTGTAGCAGACTTTGATTCTTTTTATTTATTTATTTTAATTTGCTAACCTACTTTGTAGATGGAATCTTGATGTATTTTGCTACAAGCCGATGCTTACGGTCTTTGCATTTGCAGACGAGGATAGGGGTTGTTGGGGATGAATGTCTTGAGATGCATGGGAGGCTTTAGGAAATATGAAAACGAGTATGGTAGAGTTTGTAGGCTGAATCATGTTTGAGAGATACTTTTAATCGAAAGCCATTCGTTAACGTTTCTCAGGCCCCAGCTCCTCGATCTTATTTCAGATTAAAGTCCCAACGTATTTAAAATGTTTTCGCCTTGATCCATTGGCCATTAAGAGTCATGTTCAGACTGCACTTAACCGTGGGCACCTTTGCTACCGCTGTCCAGAGAAATACCTCGTAACTCTTTTGTTCTTCAATTTCTGAATTTTCAAAAACTGGTCCCTCTCCTAAGCCCCCTCCCTTCTCCTTTTCTTTTCACAATTGAAAAAAATTTCTTCATCCTAACTTTTTGAGAATTCATCCGACAACTATCATGAGACATTACAGAAGATAGAATAAAATTGAATGCCGTGGGAGTTTTGTGTAGTACATAACCAACAAGGAATAATTTGGTCTATTTGTTTTTTCCCATCTAATATTTTAGGTACAAGCCTATGCAGAAAGTGGATGGGGTTGCAGATGGTTTCACAGGAAGTGGTCAACAGACAGGCACATCTGTTGAGCAAACTGTAATTGCCCAAAGTCAACATCATCAACAGTTTTTAGGTATGTTAAGGTGTAATGCGTATTAGTTGCTATTAGCATGTTGAAAAGAAGAGAACAATACTAGTGTTTTCTCCAAGTGCTGTGTCTATTACAGATGTTAATTACACAGAAAGATTTGTGTGTCTCCGTGTATATCCTACGATAGTTGTAGATCATTTCTACTTTCTCATGTTCCCGAGAGCTTTTAAAAAATCTCAAGCTGCGTAGGACCTCTAAGTGCATGTGAATGAAAGGCTCATAGCCGTGACCTCGTCTTGCAGAATTTGTATTCATGGGGTTTTTGTGATGAAAATTGCGTTGTGTCCATTTTCAGTAGTTTACTTCAAGTGCCAACAAGAATTCTCATTGCCTGCCGATAACGTTGCAAAACGCATAGGCTCAGATTAGAAAAAAAAAAAAAAATTGCTAGAAACTTTGGAAAAGTAAGCTGTTCATTCAAACTAATCACAGTCTGTCCTATTCTTGTAATTTTGTAGATGGTGTCCGTGTGTCTTATTACTTAAAGAGTTAGGAATTGGAACATTCCGCATATTCCTGTGATAGCTAGACGTGCAAAAAATGGCACTCTAACTGACAACTCTTGTCGAGATGAAAACACATAGTGTCCGTGCAGCAGATCAAGACAGACAGAAGCCAGCAAAGAGTTTGCGTGTGTGTGAGTCTGTGGCGTGTGTATACTTGTCGATGTGGACTTTCTGACAAACAATGCACAAGGCCTCTCAGGGCAGAGTAGATACTGATGTTGAAAGCGTTACGGCAGCGTTTCTCAAACTGGAGTCGTCACGTGTGTTCTGGAGAGCCTGAGCTGAGCTCTCAACGAGAATTTTGATTTTTTTTTACTTTGTTTTTATTTCAATTAGAATCTGTAAAAAAAAAAAAATTATAATAGGAGCGTCTTCTGGATCATCTAGAAGAGTAGAACGAAAACCGTTGTGCGGTTTTCGTTTACGCATCTGGATTTGAATTTAGGATAAAGCAGGCACCGAAGTGCATTGCACGAATTGTCCAGAGCTAATGAGAAAAGAACAGGGAGAGACTTACTAGGTAAATTACATAAATTATGTAATTCGTCCCAAGGGAAGGCTAAATGACGTCCCAGTGCTTTGTGGAGGAAGGTTCCACAGCTTTGAATACAGGATAATAACGGGAGAATCAGCCCCACCAAGGACATGTTGGTATAGGCCTGTCAAACTCAAAAGTTCTAGGCCACAGCAGTCAATACCGTATTCATGTTGCGAGCGGGAATTTAGTGATAGGACAGCAGTCTCGTCCATCATATCAAATTAATGTTGTTAAGTTTAATGTTATTTTTGTAGTTTTATGTGTGTTCATTTCGTAGCTCTTTTAGTTTATGATGTTATAAGAAGTATGAGCCTACAGAGTTTAAAGCTACGTTTAGTTTTTTATATTCCTAAGTAACACAACACAATAATAACTAAAACCAATACTGACCAGCTCGAGATATTTTTCTCTTAGTAGAGGCCCTAGGTTGAGAGACATTATGGCATGTTATTTCTAGTATAATCGTAGTGAAAATTTAGTTCCTCCACAATTTTTCAGTGCCTCCTCAATTCCCCTCCACTGATGCTGTTGCTACATTTTGTTTGAAACGTACTACTATGAGAAGTTCTTCCATCGTTGGACCTCTGGCCTTTATGGGTTTTTTTTTTTTTCCCTTTTTTAGTCTTCTTAAATTTTCCCTCATTAATCTGTAATTGGCACAATCCATGAGAGGTTTTTTTTTTTTTTTTCTGTTGTGTTGTCATGGCAACAGATGCATCTCGAGCACTTCCAGAGTTTGGAGAAGTTGAAATCTCTTCTCTGCCAGATGGTACTACCTTTGAGGATATCAAGTCACTGCAGAGTCTTTATCGAGAGCACTGTGAGGTAAGTTTTTTCAAACGCAGTATGAACGCACACTAAAATTTTTGCCAGACAACTTGCTAAACTAAAATAATCAAGCTTATTCCTAGAGGACAGGTAAAGTTAGTTCATGTATCTTTGAACACTGAGAAATTCATCTTTCTTCCGGTCTCCGCCTGAAGAAATGATGGACGCAAGAAAACGAGAATACGTTCTACTCTCCGTCTCCTTAGCCTTTCCTAGTCTGAATCCTTAGACGTGGCAATTCCACCACCTCTAGGTACTCACCCGACAAAGTATGCCACCTGGGTGAAGACATGAGTGTACAAGGAACTCGTTGCATTACGGCTTTTAGCGCAAAAGATTGGTTGGAGCGTCCACATCTACAAGGGAACTGAATGACACACGGTACATACGGTCTCTTGAGCAGAATTCTGTGCCGCCATTAAAAAGAACAGACACTTCTAAGTGTACTAATGAGGAATAAGTTCCAGGATGTGGAACATGTGACTCTTCCAGGAACACGTGACTCTTGATCTCAGGGGCGTGAGTTCGAGCCCCGTGTTGGGTGTAGACATGACTTAAATAAATACATAAACTTTAAAAAAAAAAAAAAAGAATATTTTCTAGAAATGCTTAGTGAAGCGCGTTAGGTGTTCCTTCCAAGGATTAATGAGGCTCTAGTTTTGTTTTGTTTTTGTGGTTACTTAACGTTTCTCTTGGTATTTTCCATCCCTGCTTCTCCTCCTTTTGGCAGTGTGCCCCATTGCACCTGGCTCGTTGTCTCCAGGACAGCGGGTTAATGTACCTGTCGCTCACCTGGTGGAAAGGGCATAAGGGATCGCCGTAAGAATCGTCTTAAGTGCCTCTCTTTTTGAAAGAGGAGTCTGTTTAGAACTTAAGTAGCTTCATTCCAGGGCTATTTGTGATCTGCTCAGGAGTAGAAGATGTTCCCTTGCCTTTCCTGGACAGCCCTCCCGACTGCGGACAAGGCAGTATGCAGTGAGAAGTCTCAGCTCACAGCGTTCACAGATTTCTTTCCCACTCCAGAAATACCAACTGCCTGAGCGAATCCGAGTGCTTGTCGAGGGTGCTGGATCATTAACAACCGAGGGCAAGTTCTCTCTTTGTTCCCAACATTTGTTGGCATGATAAAGACGCTTCGTATCCACCCGACTACACTCGAAAGAATTCTCCCAACCTGAAAGAATTCCTGGAGGAGCCTTACGTGCCTAGAAAATAATTCTTTCTCTGTACACAAATATCACATATATTCACTCAAGATTTTTATGTGAAGATTCTCTAAGCAACTTCTCACTCCTCTGTGTTCAGGTGCATCCTTCTTAAAGCAACCCAACCCTCACAAATATAATTTAGATTCTTTTGAAGTTTCTCTTTGTTCGAACTACAAGTTGGAGCACCATCCTTTGTATTACTAAGGAGTGTACGGTGAGCTTATTCCAAGTGAAAAGCTCCACCAATAAGGTGAGAGACGAAAGTATCTTCAGGATCACAAAAATTTCATTAACATACCAGCATCCGGGAATAGTCTCTATGAAGAGAGATGGGTGGGTATGGTAATCAGCATATGTGGGGAATGACGGTCCATAGAATGATCCCCATGTTTTCACAGAGTTACAAACGTTCACGCCATTTCTCGGGAGACATGGCGGCAGGTATGGAAAAGAAGAATCGTGATTATTTTTTCATGTCAGACTTCCAGACTTTTGAAGTACAGGTGTCTCAGTCTCGTCTCCTCTCCTGTAAATAGTCACCTGCCCGAAACCAGTACAATAAGGATTATTTAAAAATACATCTGCCTGTATATTTCAGTCGGAACGTATTTGAAAGTGGCTGGACAAATGATAAAATGTTTTATTCACTTGTAAAAATGTCCCAAGTGAGGCTGATGGGAATGTCCTTTTCAAAAGAATCGTTTGAAATTATTTAATTTGGAGAGGTTGCATTTCAGATGCACTGAATTCTTTACTTGCCTCATTTTTTCATATTCTGTACAGTTTATGTTTGTTAAAAATTTTTTTCAAGGTTTATTTATTTTTGAGAGACAGAGACAAAGCATGAGGAGGGGAGGGGCAGAGAGAGAGGGAGACACAGAATCCGAAGCAGGCTCCAGGCTCCGAGCTGTCCGCACAGAGCCCGACGTGCGGCTCGAACTCCCGAACTGTGAGATCATGACCTGAGCCGAAGTCGGATGCTTAACCGACTGAGCCACCCAGGCGCCCCTAAAATTTAGTGTTCTCATAGATAAAGATACCTAGGTATTATATATGATGTTAGTAGTTGTTTTGTTAGTAGATATCTCTTAGACTGTGCCCACGGTACAGTTGGGAGAGCAGTTTAATAATTTGCCTCTTGAGAACTTTTTTGCCTGGGAAGAGGGACATCTATCTGTCTTTCACTGTCAAGGCTTATACTTGCATCTTAATTGTTCTTAGTATCATAGGGTGAGGAGTGTGTTCATTCATTCATTCCCTTCCCTCCGTCTTCATTATGCAATGACGTGTAACATTCCCTACTGCTCACCAGAACATGCCCTCAAACGTATTTTGCTTCACATTTGAATTGGTCTCAGTGTGTTTATATAGAAGGACAGTTATTCTCCGTATCCTATGTAGGGCCAGATCGACACAGGTGGCGGAGACTATAGAATTGTGGTTACAGTTTCCTCTGTTTGCCTCAAATACCCAGATGGACTCTCCTGATTGCCCCCTGTTGTCTCTCTGCTTCTGTGAACTCTAGATCTCGATGGGCCTGTTTTACCTGTCCTGGTTCTCAGTACTGCCAGCATCAAACACATTATGCTGATGACTTCTGTCTTTTATGCTCAAAATAATCACAGAATCACATGTTCTTTGCACAAACAAGTGATTCTTTGGTTTTGTGACTGCTTTTATCTGAAGACGAATTTATAAACTAATTGCCATGGCAGGGTGAAATTAAACCTGATCATCAAAATTTAATGAAGGGGGCAAATTTTAGCATCATCAAAAAAAAAAAAAAAAAGCATCTTTGATGCAGCTGGGAAATGGTTCTGGGAGATAAAATGAAGGAGAAGGAGGATGCGGCTCCTGCCCCCAAGGTCAGAAAGGGGGATGGTCTTAAAGCTCCTCTCTGAAGGGAGTAAGCTGAGGGAGGATTGAGATGGAGGTGTGGCTTGACCACAGAGGTACCCTTATTCTGCCCAGACAGGTGCTGTCCTCTGAAGGCCATTGTCATTGTAGTTCCTGGTCCAGACTCTGGTTGCCTGGGAACACTCCGGAATCCTAGTCAGCCGCCCTAGACAGGCCCATTTAGCCTTGACTCTGTCCACCAGGCCCAAGCAGCTCCACACCCTTTGCTTCCGCCATCTTTGACGGCCGGGAACACACCCAACCCTCTGGGGACTGGTGTGAATCGCACCTTTGTTGTGTGCCCCTTGGGTCTGAGAATAGGAAGAGTGGCAGCGGCCATGGAAGCCGAAGGAAGCCGCGTGTGAAGGAATGAAAGAAAAGCAAGAGAAGAAAATGGAGAGGAAGGGGAGTTAAGGAGAACAAAGAGAGGTAAAGCGAGGCTGGGATACAATACGAGGCCACTATTGGAGGAATACACGCCATCCCGTCAGTCTTTCCAGACGTTATGTTCTCCCTGCCTGAGCTCTTCTGTTTGCCTTCCGTTGGCAAAATTTACTCCACGTTCACCGTATAGCTTACGAACCCACAGGTGTCTTCACCACTGCCATCCCGACACGTAACGCGCTCTTCGCACGTCCCCTTAAGAAGCATCGTAAGGTAACGCGGATATAACCGTTTTCTTTTTTTAGGCAATATTGGACGTTGTCGTGAATCTTCAGTTTAGCCTGATAGAAAAACTGTGGCAAACGTTCTGGCGCTATTCTCCCTCTACTCCAACCGACGGCACTACCATCACCGAATCAAGGTCAGAATCAATATGCTTTTCCAATTCATTTTCATGGCCGAGTAGATGTCACAGCTAATAAACGAGAGATATGTATACCAGTTGTGAACCTTACGTGATAACATTAAATGAATTGATAGAAATGAACCACAAAGTGCTCTCTGGAGGTTTCGGTGTGTGTGTGGTAGCTCCCATTTTTATTGATTTGGGGGACTGCGGTAGAGCTGTTTCATCCTCATGGAATTAGTATCATACCTGCCTCTCATGCCGTCAGAAAGCATTAACGTGCACAGGCAGCTCTGGGGGCGTGTTATATGTATCCAGCCGTACGGAAGCAGTGCAATGGTGGTATAGTGCTAACCTCAGTAATATTTGATAAACTAAAACTATTTTTAAAGTCCATTTTCTTTTTTATCCTCATTTGCCATCTGTTCATTTGCTACATTTATTCACACCAGCAATCTGAGTGAAATAGAAAGTCGACTTCCGAAAGCAAAGCTGATAACTCTGTGCAAACATGAGTCTATCCTGAAATGGATGTGTAACTGTGACCATGGGATGTACCAGGCTTTGGTGGAGATTCTCATCCCCGACGTGCTTAGACCTATTCCTAGTAAGTTAAATGCAGACAAGTACGGATGCTTTTATTCTCATACATTCCACCCAAGAAGTTTGGGGAAGCGACGTCGCGATCTAGGGTGATTCTAACCTCATTTCGATTTGCCAAATAAAAGAAAAAAACACAAAAACAGAAAACCATGCAACACAAAAGAATATTGAATGAAAGCAGCTTAGAGCAAAACTGTAGTTAAACGGGGAAAAAAAAACACGATCTGTTTTCCAATCTTTCATTTTCTTTTCAATAGAAAAGATAACCTAAAGATGTGACAGCCATCGGTGACTAATTATTATCAGAACACTCCCAAGCCAGGCAACCTTGTAAAAATTATTCTCCCCAAGGACACAGTTCCCTTCAGAAAGCCAAAAGTTTATGAAATCTGTAATTGTGGGGCCAGCCTCCTTCCTTCGTGGTTGCTTTTGATTTGAAATGAATTCATCTTGGTTTCCACTAAAGTTGAATTCCTGTACAGAAGCATTTACTTTGTCACCCTCCATCACGTTGAGAACCACAAATGCAGTCTCCATTAACAGTAATGGTTAACTGGCATTTGGAGAGAAAAATCTCTCTCTCTCTCTCTCTCTCTCTCTCTCTATATATATATATATATATTACTACACGAGCATTCCCACCATGAAGCAAGTAGGTATTACATAGATAAATTAGGTTTCCTTTTTTAAGGGATGGTGCATATTTGGAACAAACAAAGTCCTTTTCTGCACGTGTCAATATAAATGCTACCGTGGATACTTGTGGGAGAGGTAGGCAGTTGAAATGATTTTATGCGAACACCTTTACGAGCACATACTAGTGACCTTAACTTTTCAAGAAGTGGGACAGAATTTCCACTCTGCAATGACATGAATAAAGTAAAAGCAGAGTCTTTTAGCTTGTGAAATTGGCAACCCTGTACTTCAAGTGCACTGTTCACAGTCGATTGATGTTAAATCCTAACAAAGTATTGAAGGAGGGATTTTGTAGAAGACAAGGTGAAGATATCAGCATGTGTATGTTTATATTTTCTTTTTTTTTCTAAATATGACAAACAGTGGAAGATCGTGCTTTCCACCTGTTTCCCGCCATCTTAAAATAGATGCTTAGATACTCATTTACATATACTATCAACGAACACACATAAGTTTGTATAGAAATAAGTTTAGGAAAAAGAAATCCAACTGTCATTGTCTCACATTTTTGTCAATTGCTGGTATTTTCCACTCTATCTGCAGCAAGCTTCCTGACTGACAATTGATTAAAAATGACGCTGTCATGGAAAATTGCAGTGTGTAAATTCTCTACTGATTTATGTTCCAGAATCTTGATTTTCCTTGTTTTTGTCTTGCTCCCTGTGCTCTGAGTGATAATCTTAAACAGTTCTGAAGCCTTTTGCTTCTGTTAGCACCAGAAGACTTGTGAAGTCAACAGTTTCCTAAACTAAATCATGTTATCAATTTTAATTGACTCTACACCTCATCATTTTAAGTGCACAGTACACTTGACCTTTGTTTTGTGCAAATTTTGATTCGAAAACCCATTTCTTCTGCCCAGAAGTTTGTCTCTACATTTAGCAGACAACTCAACTTCAGGAATTTTCACCTGACGTTAGTTTGATAGCTTCTGTGAAGTTACCAGGGACGTTAATGTGCTACCCTCCAAAGTACACTTAGAGATTTAATTCTGATTCTGCAACAAGACTTAAGAAAATACAACTTAAATTACAGCTTAAGTAGCTATCTTCCGATCATGTGCCTTTTAATATCAATCGCAAGCAGGTTGAGACAAGTTAGCTTTGGAATCGTTTTCAATTGTAAACCATCCATTCATGAGAAAAAGTTGTCAGAGTCAGAATGCACAATTTGATCTGACATGAATCCCTAGAGAGAGAGCAAACTTAATCTTATTTTTAAAAATTATACTTTCCTGGCTACAAGTACTTCACTCTACCGTTTACTGTCCAGATGGGATTCCTTTTTTTAGCCAAAAAATGTCTGCATATCACACTAATTTGAAGTCAGCTTGAAGCTACTATATTCTAAAATACATTTATCTGAAAATGAAAAAACAGTGAAGTGTAAGAATTGCATAAGAACTCAACCAGTAACATTTATGTACAATTTTGAGCGTATGTAAAGGTGGCCCCCGATGTCATGTAGTACAAGAAAGCAAAAACTTACAGTCACTTGATATACAAAACATCTTTTTCTCTAATAATCTTCCCTAGCATGAAATTTGTCCAGATGAAACAAGACCCATGCTAAATATTTTTTTAAAGTAACTTTTCTTGCTTCTTGGTTTTTTTTTATGCTGATCAAGTAATGCGTTCTATGTTAACAGTAGAAAACATGCAAATGCAGATAGCCAAGGTGAATTTTGAACAAAATTTTACTGAGTTTCAAAAAGGGTCGTTAATTTTTTTTCACTCTTTTTTCATTTCCATTCATGCCTGCCCTCCATGGTTCTAATACATAAGACAGCAGAAAAATATTTTTCTTTCTTTTTCTTTTTTTGGCTCAAGTGGGAAGCTCTGGAAATTTCACAAGATTCATTCTCTAGAAATTTCCAAGTCCGTGTTTCCAGTAGATGATTGTCATGTTTAAGAGTCGATACTTCTTGAGTGTTTTTTCTGATCAAAATTGAGTCATTTGAACCTCTGTTCTATCATTTGACCAGTGAAAGAAATGATTTAAAAAAAACAGTTGTTTTTATGATTGGGATAGTGAAATTTGTATCTTTCGCAAGCAACTTGAGCAAGCTAAATTATTTCTAACCCTGCTTTACCAAAAATGATAGAGAGAAGCATGTCAGACTCATTTGAGCACAGGAAGAAAAAGCAAGGAATTTAATCCCAGCATTAACATTAATATCCTTGGTAGCCTTAGAGAAAAACATAGCTTCTGTGTGTCTTAGAGTAGACTACAAATTCGAATGCCTACCACATTATTGAGAACCCACAGAGGTTAATTTCATGTTGTGGGTGTTTCAGACACTTATCTGTTAAATGTCTGAAACTGTCCCCTACACTGAGGAGCGTTGGGTACAGATGAAGTAAAATGCTGTTGACTGAATTACTTTGTTGAACAAGAGAAGAAGTCTTTTTTTTTTTATTATACGACAGTCCCTTCTTGTAAAATAATTGTAGTCATTACTGATAACTGATGATGCTTCCAGTCATTTTATGACCACTATAAAAACTACTCTCATGGGATCCAGCCCTCTTTCAGGTCTTAACAGATTCATCAAGAACACGGAACGGACTATTTTAGGAATATCTTAAGAATACCGGTCTCTGTGACAGCAATTTTATCACATTGATCTTTTATCTCTACCTGCCAAGTGAAATGGAGAATAGTTATCCAAAATTTTCAAGTCAGGCAATTTTAATTTTTTCCTTACTTTTCAACAAGAGTAACAGATAACTAATATGATATGTTCTAGCATGAATAGATACGTAGAGGAAGGGAGAAAGCTGTGCAATATTTTCTTTTTAACTGAAGAAAGGAAAATTGATTAAGAGCTTAACAAATCAAGATGAAGAATTTATAAAGAAAATACTTAGCCTTTGAGCATAAAGCTGTTAACAAAAGAATGTCTCGTTTAAGATAGAAAATTCCATAAGTATATTCACAACTGGTATATGTCGCTATAAGCAGAAACGTTTGAATGTTTTCATTTCCCAACAAAGTGTCATAAATATCTGGGAAAAAAATAGCTTTAAAAGAAAAAAAAAACCCAAAACACAATTCTTGGATGCTTTCAAAGTTAGAAATAATGTTAAAAAAGTCTTGTCAATGAGGGCAATATAAGTTCTGTGTTATTTGAAATGTCATATACACATTTTTTCTCTTCTCCTGGAATAAAGATTAATGTTCTTTGGTGTCTTTTTCGTTCTGCTTTTATTCTTTAACATTTAGGTGCCTTGACCCAAGCCATTCGAAATTTTGCAAAAAGCCTTGAAGGTTGGCTTTCCAATGCCATGAACAATATCCCACAGAGAATGATACAAACCAAGGTAAGTTTTTATGTTTTTGCTTTTTCCTCTGTATTTAGAAAATTGTTCTGTCTTATGTACAACGTAGAAAATTATTCTGTATTATGTTGGTATCGTCATATATTGAACTTTTCAAACCGATTTTTTATTTTTGCTTTATCACCATGTAATAAAGAACTTTCACAGGAGATGTTGTTTGATAATGCTCCTTTCAAAGAAACTAGAGAATCATTTCAAGTGTTGTGTATTTATAAGCTTTTTTTCCAAAGTATATATTCCAGATTGCTTAATTTCAAAAATTAAAGAGGATCGCCTAGAATGTTAAGTAGTTTCCATTTGAGTGAGTTTTAGCTTTTTGAAGTCCCCAACTATACTCATTATATTGTGAAACGTTCATGTAAATTGATACTCTTTTGATTTTCAGCATGTTTTATTTTTTTCAACACTGGGGAATGCTTTTGTGAATAGGTAGTCATTTCTTAAAGTGAGCAACTGTCTCATAATTGATCAGTGTTTATAAAGAATGTGGATTGTTTAGCTAGAGAAATGAATCCTGATCTCCACTTTGTCTCCTCCTAACCTTACTACTTTAGGTTAATCTGTGAACATATCCTCTGGCAAGATGGGACTGATTTTGTCTAAACTTTGTACCCAAAATTACATTCGTGGCTTTTTCTCAATGACTGTATCCACTGTCAGACTTCAGCCACACACCTTGTCTTTCAGTTTGGGGGCATAGTTGAGAGATTGAAGTTCTTGTACCTGGCAAGTCTCGTTGGTAGCACGAGTAGCTCCCAGTTCTTTCTGCTTTGAGTTAAGATTTGCAATAACACTTTCTAAAGCGTGCAGGAAAAAAAAAACAAAACACAGCTAAGCAAAAAAATAAAACACACTGAAGGAACATTTCATCAGTATTCCCACCTTAGATTACTGCTCTAGAGCTATGCTGTTAATGCATGCATTACGGATAGCCACATTGACTTCTTAAATTTGAATTTTACCTTTAAATTAAACTAAAATTTGAGTTCTTCAGTCACACTAGCTATGTTTCCAGTGGGCCATAGCCCCACGTGACCAGTGGCTACCATAGTTGGCAGTATTTACATAGAGCATTTCCATCATTGCTGAAAGTTCTAGAGTGCCACATTGAGGTGGACAAAGACAAGAGGTGCCGTTTGATTATGATGGTTACCGGAACGCTTTCCCATTTGCGAAGTCAGTCATATTCACAACAATACTTCAAGCAGTTAAAAACACCTCCCTTCCCAGTATTACCAAAGCGAATGTGGTAGCAATCTGCCATATTGGCCATTTCATCGGTCCCCAGAGTCGACTTGGATGACCTGCCTTGGTGGAGGGTGTCTTCTGCTTTTCTGCTGTCACTGACGTGTAGCCTTTTTTTTAGCTGAGCACTCCCTCAGTGAAGATAATCTACCGTGACAGAGGAAAGAGCATAATTAGGTTACGACTGGCCGTTGTTATCAAACATGCTCCATCACTGTAACTTAGTTTCTGTGTAACCTTGAGCAAGCTACAGAATCCCTTTAGGTCACAACATGCGTCTAATATAATAGTTCTAAGAATTAAACAAGGTAATATATGTGAGGCACTTACCGTGGTTTCTGGCACATAGGATGTACTCAGTTAATATAAATCACGGAAATGGAAAAAAAGTGTTAAGACTTATTTTTTGAGAGAATGTGACTCCTCCCATGTTCCACATAGTCCTGAAACGTCTATCAGAACACAGCATCCTTTGACCTGGGAACACCAGTATGGACTATTTAATCAGTTGCTGCTTACATGCCCATCGTGATTTAATGGCTTACCATACGTTCCTATCAATATGGTAAAATGCTCATTAGGTTTCCTCTGCATGTGATCAGTTTCCAGGAGATCGTGAGATTTAGATATTTACTGAGACTTTTTTTTTTTGACATTATTTTTGATATCTTTCAATGTACCTGTTTTATTCAAGGTCTCAGCAGGAAGCAAATGGTATATCCAAAGGGAGATTAATTGAAAAAAATTTAAGAAGGGTCTGTTTCCAAAGGTGTAAACAGAGTTAAGAAAACCCGGAGGAATGGTGAAGCACCCCAGGACTAACAATAGTGAGAAGTCCTGAGCATCCCTAGGTCTGAAGGGGAAAGAGGTAAAAGCTATGGCCTTAGGAGATCATCTCCTTCCCCGCCCACCCCACCCCCCCATCCCCTGCCCCAGGACTCTGGTCTTAGACCAGGAAAGCTGGCTTTGCCAAAACGGAGAGAGCAGAGGTTGTAGGGGAATGTATACTTTGAACTCAACTCTCTTTTTTCCTATCCTTGTGTCCCCTCCCAGTGTCTATCATTGGCCGAACCCAACTGGAAGCCAGAGTTTAAGGAAAGTGGTTAATGTAGTCCATTCAGAGTAGTCTTCCTGGGCACAGAGCGAAATGAAGAAGGATAGAAGGTAGATGAGGGGCAAATGGAGAAATCCTGGATAGCCTTTGCACATAGATTGAGATTTTTGCTTTATGTCTGATCAGTTTATCGGCTATGTATTTGCTGATAGAAGCTATGAACACTCTTGTTTCACCTGAAAAATTCCCAGGTTTCTACAAAGTAAAGGCGATAAGAGTGAATCTGAATGACATTGCTCTGAAGAGTCTATTTTTTTTATCCATTTAAAAAAGTGAGGCTATATAGTTTGGTTTTCTAAAAAAAAAAGAAAAAAATTGTATTTACAGAGTTTGTCGTTGAGGGTCCTACAGAGAGTAAAAAAGAAACGAAAGGCAACATTTTTCCTGCTTCCCTAGACAAAGTCATTTCCTGCAAGACTGGTTTAATTAGTGCTGCACCCAGATGTCGAAGAACATGGGAGTTTGTTTTAGTGTTGACCTCTACCTACTCAAAAGGAAAATAATACTTGGGTTTAGAGATTTAAATGCTATAATTTACAAGTAAGCTCTCGCACGAAATGAACTTGAACTAAGTATCAGAAGGAAGCATTTAAAATTGGGCAGGGCAATAAAGATTTGAAGATTACAGTGGTTTCTTTTTCCGGAGAGAAACAACTACCCGATTTTGATGGGATTTCTTTACAGGTCGCCGCTGTAAGTGCCTTTGCCCAGACTCTGCGAAGATACACGTCGCTCAATCACCTGGCCCAGGCAGCTCGCGCAGTGCTTCAGAACACTTCTCAGATCAACCAGATGCTCAATGACCTCAACCGCGTTGACTTTGCCAATGTCCAGGTACTCCGTTTCCTTTCAAAATGGGTCTTTTGAGGAAAGACGCCTCATTCTTCTTCATGAGGATCGTCGTATTTGTTTCCATAGTCGCATCCGCGCACAGACGGCATCTATGTCCACATTGTCCTGCAAGATGAGAGTTTGACTTGGCCAAGACTTCACTGCTCCTCTGTTTTATGGTTAAAGTCTGCTAAGATTTATAGTACTAGATGGGAACAGATGTCAGCAGGGTTTGCTAGATAGTTAATGGAGCAGGAACGCTCACAGTCCTTCAAATTAGGTAGGCAAGAGATTAAACTCTTTTAGCTACTAGTTGTGGGACGGTGGGCAAGTTATTTAACTGCTCTGGGCTTTCCCTTCCACACCTTATAATACCTATCTTAGATTATTGTTGACATACGTAGGAATACATGAAGTCCTTTGCACCATAACATACAAGAGGTATATGTTTTTAATAGTGCCCCACCTTGAGGGGCACCTGGGTGGTTCATTTCAGCGTCCAACTTTGGCTCAGGTCATGATCTCACAGTTCATGTGTTTGAGGCTTGTGTCGGGCTCTCTGCTGTCAGCTCAGAGCCTGCTTTGGATCCTCTGTCCCCCTGTCTCTCTGCACCTCCCCCTCTTGTGCTCTCTCTTTCTCTCTCTCTCTCTCTCTCTCAAAAATGAACATTAAAAAAAAATAGTCCCCCACCTTGAAAGAACTAGGAAGACTTAGAAATTCTATTTCAGAGTGCCTGGTAAATATTTGTTCCTTTGAAAGGAATTAGGTGCAAGATGTTTGACTGTTTTGTTCGTCCAAATGAAGAAAAAAATGTACTTGAACATTGTGGTCAAACTATTCACTTGTACTTTAAGGTACACTTAAAAAGACAGCTAATTTAGGAATATTGTGAAATCCCACAAATAGTTTATTTCAGATACTAAGGTGATGGAACTAGTTGTTACCATGTAAAAATAGTACATTGCTCACTCAAAGTACAAGCAAAAAAAAGAAAGAAATGCAGAAACTGAACGTAATCAAAAACTTCTGTGCTTCAAGAGACCAGCAAAAAAAGTGAAACAACAACTGATAAGAATTGATGAAATTTTCTACTCCTGAAATCATTATTACATAGAAATACCTACATACCTACATACATACATACATTTGAAAAAAGAATTGAGAAGATTTTTACAAATTGTATATCTGATAAAAAAAAATTGTATCTGGAATATGTAAAGAGCTATTACAACCCAATAATAAAAAGATGGCCCAGGTAGAAAATGGGTGGCGACCTCCATAGCCATTTCTCCAAAGAAGATATACCAATGGCCAACAAGGACCTGAAACGATACTTAACGTAATTAGCCACCACAGAAATGCAAGTCAAAACCACAGGAGATACTATTTCCCACACGCTAAAATGGCTATCATGAGACCGGTAATCACAAAAAGAATGAAGGGAGTTAAGGGTGGACTATGCTACCCTAGGAAAGAGATTACCAATGAAAACAAATAGTGCGAGAAGTCAGATGGAGGGCAAGACGAAGGGCCCGCTTCTGTGGTCATGGTGAAAAATCGGAGCCCTCACGCACTACTGATTAGAACGTACGATGAGCCCTTTTGGAAAACGGTCTGGCAATTTCTCAAAAGGTTAAACATGGAGTTTTACCAGATGACTTAGCAACTTCACCCATAGGTACCTACGGAGAGAAATGAAATTGTGTCCACATAAAACTTGTCTGTGGACATTCTGTGGCAGCTTTATTCACGTTTGCTGCATAAAAGTGGCAACAACCCACTGCCTGTTTACTCCTGAGAGTGTAAACAAAGTGGGGCATATCCACCCAATGGAATATCATTAACAATAATAAGAAATAAAGTTCTGACGGCTGCTACAGTGTGAATGAACCTTGGAAATATTATGCTAAGGGAAAGAATCCAGACACAAAGGACCACGTAGTGGATGATTCCATTTATATGGAATGTGCAGAATAGACAAATCTGTAAGAGACAGAAAGATCCATGACTGCCTGGATTTGGGGGACCGGGAATTGAAGGGTGACATAGGACACAAGGAGTGTGGGGTTTCTCTTGGGGGAAATGAAAACGTCTTAAAATTGTGACGGGTACACAGTTCTGTGAATGTACTACGGGAAGCCATTGAATGCTATACTGTACACAAGTGAATTATATGATACATGAGTTATATCTCGATAAAACTTAAATCAATACCTTGGGGTGCTGGTGGCACCCTGGTACCTGGTACCTGGGTGGCTCAGTCGGTTAAGCATCCAACTCTTCATTTCAGCTCATGATCTCATGGTTAGGGATTTTGAGCCCCGCATCAGCCTTTGGATTCTTTGTCTGCCCTCCCCGCCGCCCCACCCCAGAATAAATAGATAAACTTACAAAAAATACTTTGGCTTAAAAAGAAACCATTAATGACTCCCATTTCTTAGAAATTTTAATCCATAGTTCTGGTCTATTTTCGTTACTTAAATATATCAAAAAGTAGTATTTGGGCTTGATTCATTCTAAGGCATAGTAATTAGTTAAGTTCATTCTGACTTTCATGGATTGAGCTCAAACTCCTAGTTATGGGGAAAATATTTTTTAAGATGTATCTTTCTATATATCTATGTATGAACACATATAAATGCACACATGCAAACATAAAACGTTCATAAGAGCAAACTGTCTCAGGTTTGCAAAGCCATTGACTTTACATAGTTCATTGAAATTTACATCAACTGATTTTCATGAGAATAAGTTCATATTCCCTTAAAATTTATCCTACAATGTTTCTTTCAAATCTTCATTCAGAAAAGATACTTTAAAAAGTATCTTTAAAAAAAGTTGAAGTAATAAGGTAACTTGTAGTTTCAAAAAGTAATGTAAGTTCAATAGCAGAAAATATATTTAAGAATGATTCCCCAGGAAAAATAAGATAAAAACAGGGAGGGAGACAAACCATAAGAGACTCTTAAATACAGAGAACAAACTGAGGGGTGCTGGAGGGGAGGTGGGTGGGGGGATGGGTTAAATAGGTGACGGGCATTAAGGAGGGCCCTTGTTGGGATGAACCCTGAGTGTCCTATGTAATTGATGAGAATCCCTGGGTTCTACCCCCAAAGTCAAGACTACCCTGTGTGTTAACTAACTTGAGTTTAAATAAATAAATTTAAAGGGAAAATAAGTAAAATAACATGCTTTTTACATATCATTAAAAAAAAAAAAAAGAATACTTCCCAATAATAAACAGCTGAGAAGGGTTTTCTGTAATATTTGTGCATCTGTAACCCTATGAAGTATTTATGCAAGTGAGTTCTTCTGGGTTATAACTGCCAACCTTGAGACTGTCTTTGCATATACATGGTGGGTTATACCTCCTCTCTTCTCATCCTCTGCCCACCAATTGAGGCTACGTTTTTCCCTTCCTCTGCTTTCAGCTCCCAAGTTTTCCCGGGTCTGCATGACAGTTATTAGTGCTGGGACGTGTATGCTCTACCCTCTACCCTCTATCCTCTTTCCTTTCCTCGGGGGACCAGGAACAACAGTGGCATGCCCTTCATGTCCCCCTACACCTTACTTCGCACCCTCGTTTTAATCAGTTATCTCCTTCTTAGGGTGCTACATTCCGTCTCTACTCCCTTCTGGCTTTCCTTTTCTGTTTGGAGGTTTGCTGGGTTTTCCTAGAGTCCCCTGGAGTTCTCCTTCTTCTTCCGTTTCTCATTCCGATCTTATCACCCTCTCCTGTTCACCTGGAAGTTGTCCCTGCCCCTCCAAGATTGACCTCAGTAGCATGGACGCCTGTGGGGGTGATGGCTCTTGCATCAAGGAGACTTTAATGTAAAACAATGAGGTTACAGTTCAGTGTAAATATCATAATGCTCTGAAGAGCTCGAAAGTTCTCACAGGTTTCCTTCAGGATATCCATAAATCTTCATCACCGTTGCATTCCCGCCTAATTAAATCTTCTTTTCCTCATGCGTTCAAGATGAGTTTTCTACTGCCACATTATTGATTTTCCGTTTCATTGAATCGATAGCATTACAATGGCGCCATTTTTATGTGTAAGTTTTCCATCTGCATTACGGGCAAGTAGGTTTGGTAGGTCGACCTGATGCGGCATCATCGCATACGCTTGTGGTTGTTTATTTAAAAGACATTCTGATTGTGAAGCTACCGACTCCTCATCATTTTGGATATAATTTATTTGTAAGTTGAGAACACCTCTAATGGTCACCCTTAGCTTTGGCCGTTTACAGAGTTGAAATGTCCAGATTGTTTCACAAGGGAATATTTACAGCATACTCTGTTATCAGTATGTTTTCAATCTCCAGAGTAGTAAAATGGCATATAATGTCGTTTGAAAAGCCAGACAATGTCCTGTGGTTTTATTTGTCTGAGTTAGGTTTCAGTTCCCCATCATCCTGTCTTTTCTTACAGCTAACTTCCAAGTAGATAGTGAGCTTGAATTTATGGTAAGAAATGAAATGAAATTCCTCCAAAGATACCAGTGCGATATCCTCCCCTATTCTCAGGGCACAAACAAACAGAAAACACCCCCTCCTACAGTGAGTATAGAGTTTCAGTTTTGCAAGATGAAAAAGTTCTGCAGATCGATTGCATAATAAAAAGCAGATGGTTGACACTCCTAGACTGCACCCTTAAAAAATGGGTAAGATGATATGTGTTATGTTCTGTGTTTTTCACCACAATTTTTAAAGTGCTTGGACATTAATGCAAAGAACAAAAACAAACTTCCCAGTCCTTTCCTTGATGCCTAAATTCTTCCCTGGGTACTCTCCAAGACTCTTGATATAAAATTTCCGAGTCATTTGACAGGGTGTGTTGAAGGAG
Organism: Panthera tigris; assembly: GCF_018350195.1. NCBI lineage: Eukaryota > Metazoa > Chordata > Mammalia > Carnivora > Felidae > Panthera > Panthera tigris. The sequence continues at coordinate 8,120,277 of NC_056672.1, forward strand.
CTTAGCTGTTCTTATGTAATTCTATCATAAAGGAGTAAGTGCAGAATTTGCAAAGGTAATAGTTTCAAGAGAGATGGTTCCATCGTTCTTCCTAATAGTAAAAAACTGGAACCGATGGACTTGGTTCTGTAAATAATGGCATATTCATGCCTTACAGCAAATTCAGTCGTTCAACAATAAATATAGCTCTACATTTGCCTACATGGAAATTCAGTTATCATATGGAGGTTAAGTGAAACTAAGCAGGATCTCTACTAGAATGTATAATAGGATCCTTTTTTTACCCTAAGTATTTATATATGCATCAGCACATATCATATGTGCAAAGTTTGAAAGGTTTACACATCAGCATGTTTTAGTTAGCTCTTAGCGTTGACATCTTAGATACCGTTAATATTTTTTTCCTTTGTGCTTGTTTGTATTTTCAGGTTTTTCTATAATTCTATTTTAGTGTACTTAAAAAAAGTGATTTGAAAGTGATACTTAGGAGGTAATTCTGAAAGACTTTATGGCTAATAATTAGGTAAGAGAAGGATAGGGGATGGTGTCATCTGTTGAGAATTTAGAAGAAACTGGAGGTCTCCCTGGGGAAATAAAATAAATTCAGTTTGGGCATTTTGTATTTGAAATGCCTCCCGGTTGAAATGTCTCTTGAATAGGTAATGTCTATACGATCAGAAGAGACGCTGGAACCAGAGAATGAAGATTAGGGGTTTATTCAGCCGAAACTATCTATGCGAATGAACTTGTCCTCTGAGAGCTCGGAGAATGGAAGCTATAAACACCCTTTGCAGAAAAATACACACATAATCACAATGTTTTAGGTGTAGAATTAGGACCTTCACAGACACCCCTCCACGGGAGCTTATCTCGAAAACATTATCTGCATGCAGTGAACTCGGCTTAAAAGTTCCTGTCACATTTCATTTCTCTATTATATGCCGGGAACACGAGGCCCACATAGATTACGTGGGTTACTTGAGGTCAGTTTAGTTGATTTGCGCCCTGTATTAAGATCCACGTCCTCTGATTCTCCGCCAAACGTTATATTACCAAATGATTATATTTCGACATTGAGAGTATATACTTTTTAATGTTAAAATACAGTATAGCCCTGGAAACGTCCTAAAACTTAGAGCAACTACTGAAACGTAGCTTTAAAAGTTCTTGTTCCCACAGCTGTTACCAACCATGAAACTTCCCAGTCAGAGCCAGAAGGAAAACAGTAGTAATCGAAATCCTTAGCAGGTAGATGTCTACATTTTCTCAAAAGTAGTTTTGTTTTTGCTACTGTTGTATCTCAGTTGTGTGGTTCCCAAAGCCTAAACCTCATACAGCATGTGTTTCCACCCAGTACCATTGAGTTCATCCGCCCGACTTACCCTAAATCTTCTCGAATGGATTGACTTTATTTTTTTTTTTAATATATGAAATTTACTGTCAAATTGGTTTCCATACAACACCCAGTGCTCATCCCAAAAGGTGCCCTCCTCAATACCCATCCCCCACCATCCCCTCCCTCCCACCCCCCATCAACCCTCAGTTTGTTCTCAGTTTTTAACAGTCTCTTATGCTTTGGCTCTCTCCCACTCTAACCTCTTTTTTTTTTTTTTCTTCCCCTCCCCCATGGGTTTCTGTTACGTTTCTCAGGATCCACATAAGAGTGAAACCATATGGTATCTGTCTTTCTCTGTATGGCTTATTTCACTTAGCATCACACTCTCCAGTTCCATCTACGTTGCTACAAAAGGCCATATTTCATTTTTTCTCATTGCCACGTAGTATTCCATTGTGTATATAAACCACAATTTCTTTATCCATTCATCAGTTGATGGACATTTAGGCTCTTTCCATAATTTGGCTATTGTTGAGAGTGCTGCTATAAACATTGGGGTACAAGTGCCCCTATGCATCAGTACTCCTGTATCCCTTGGGTAAATTCCTAGCAGTGCTATTGCTGGGTCATAGGGTAGGTCTATTTTTAATTTTCTGAGGAACCTCCACACTGCTTTCCAGAGCGGCTGCACCAGTTTGCATTCCCACCAACAGTGCAAGAGGGTTCCCGTTTCTCCACATCCTCTCCAGCATCTATAGTCTCCTGATGTGTTCATTTTGGCCACTCTGACTGGCGTGAGGTGATATCTGAGTGTGGTTTTGATTTGTATTTCCCTGATAAGGAGCGACGTTGAACATCTTTTCATGCGCCTGTTGGCCATCCGGATGTCTTCTTTAGAGAAGTGTCTATTCATGTTTTCTGCCCATTTCTTCACTGGGTTATTTGTTTTTCGGGTGTGGAGTTTGGTGAGCTCTTTATAGATTTTGGATACTAGCCCTTTGTCCGATATGTCATTTGCAAATATCTTTTCCCATTCCGTTGGTTGCCTTTTAATTTTGTTGGTTGTTTCCTTTGCTGTGCAGAAGTTTTTTATGTTCATAAGGTCCCAGTAATTCACTTTTGCTTTTAATTCCCTTGCCTTTGGGGATGTGTCAAGTAAGAGATTGCTATGGCTGAGGTCAGAGAGGTCTTTTCCTTCTTTCTCCTCTAAGTTTCCTTCTTTCTCCTCTAAGGTTTTGATGGTTTCCTGTCTCACATTCAGGTCCTTTATCCATTTTGAGTTTACTTTTGTGAATGGTGTGAGAAAGTGGTCTAGTTTCAACCTCCTGCATGTTGCTGTCCAGTTCTCCCAGCACCATTTGTTAAAGAGACTGTCTTTTTTCCATTGGATGTTCAAATGGATTAACTTTAAAGTTTTATCTGATTGGGTTGTGGGGGCTGGGCGGGGGGGGGGGGGGCGGCGGTGAGGAAGAGAGAACTTTTGAAGGCAGTATAAAAACAATAGAAGGAAAGACTGCAGACTGTTGGCTCAGATTCTCTTTTTCGTGGGTGATCATGTATTTTGTTTTTATTTTTAATTTTTTTAATGTGTATTTATTTTGAGAGAGAGAAAGCGAGCTGGGAAGGGGCAGAGAGAGAGGGAGAGAGAGCATCCCAAGCAGGCTCCACACCATTTTAATGTTCATTTATTTTGAGAGAGAGAAAGTGAGCTGGGAAAGGGACAGAGGGAGAATCCCAAACAGGCTCCGCACCATCAGCGCAGAGCCCGATGCGGGGTTCGGTTCGATCCCACGTACTGTGAGATCGTGACCTGAGCCTAGATGAAGAGTCAGGGGTAACCGACTGAGCCCGCCAGGCGCCCCCGGAGATCGCGTATTTTGATCCTTCACGCAGACCAGCTGACGTGGAAAAACCCAAGTCATGCTGTTTCGTGCACCCAGGCGGTGTTCATTTCCTTGACAGCTGACAAGTGGTTGTTCACCTTCCCAGTTCCTTCGGTGGCTTGAAGCCTTCGTGCTAATTTCCCGCCGTGCCCCCAGTTTGCGGGCTGCCGTTGGAGGAAAAGGTGTGGGGCTGAACTTTTCCTCTGCTTTCTGTGTACCGTCCCAGGAGCAGGCCTCCTGGGTGTGCCAGTGTGACGACAGCATGGTTCAGAGACTGGAGACGGACTTCAAGATGACCCTCCAGCAGCAGAGCACCCTGGAGCAGTGGGCCGCGTGGCTGGACAACGTGATGATGCAGGCGCTGAAGCCCTACGAGGGGAGGCCCAGTTTCCCTAAAGCTGCCAGGCAGTTCCTGCTAAAATGGTCTTTCTACAGGTATCGTGCTCACTTTCCCCCAAGCTTTATTCTTCACGCGCTGCGGATACGCGCGTGCGTGTGTGTGTGTGCGCGCGTGTGTGCGTGTACCTGCTTCTCAGACAACAGACAAGACACGAGTGACGGCTTGGGGTGCAGACTCCCCGTGGTGATTACCCTCCGCCCACCCCCGGTGATGCCAGCATCATGGGATCGCTCCAGGAGCTTTATGGGAATAATCTGTCAGGAGGAGGAAACCTCTTGCTCCCAGCCCTGGAGTTCTCAGCTGGGGACGTCTCATAGCTGCCATGTGCAGCAACAGAAAAGGGCCGGTGTCGTCCTCTCTGCTGCAGACAGGCATTATATGGGCTTCTTTCCGGAACACTTAACACCACTCGCTTGATTCTCTAGTGAGGTGATTTGCAAGCTGTGGTCCCTAGACCAGGAGCATCAGGAGACGTATTCGAAAAGCGAATTCTCAGGCCCCGCCCCCCAAACCGTTAGGATCAGAAACGGCAGAGCCAATCAGATGGGGAGCAACAACCTGTGCTTTTATTTTTTCGTAACATAATTTATTGTCAAATTGGCTTCCATACAACACCCAGTGCTCATCCCAACAAGTGCCCTCCTCCGTACCCATCACCCGTTTTCCCCCCCAGCGCCCCACCAACCCTCAGTTTGTTCTGTGCTTTTAAAAAAGTCATTTAGGTGATTGTGATGTATGCTCACATCCATCTAGTTAATTTCTTAATTTTATCAGGTACAACTGTTTTCAAACCTGGCTGCGTGTTAGCATTAGTGTAAAATAAACAAAAATCATAGGTACCTCCCCAAACCCTCCTGAATGAATCAAAATCTGGGCGGGTGGGTAATAGTGATTAGGGATAGAGGTGATGCGAAAATGCCTTCAGAAATCTTCCTCTTGGTGATTCTGATGCATAGCCGGTTTAGGAACCAATAATCTAGTAGACGCTAAGTACAATACGAGTCACTTAATGGCCAAAATAATATAAATATAAACGTATGGTTTTATCAACCTGGAACCCCGGAAGAGAAAGCCCTTCGGATTACATGATGTATGACATCAAATGTTGGGATGAGTCGTTGACCATGTGTCTCCTGCAAGGGCTAAAAGCAGAGCCTTGTACATAGGCTTATACACCAGAAACACAGGGATGAATGGAGGGATAGACTTGCATTTCGTAACATGAATTAGTTAAGTTATAGTTCTGACCCTGGGATTTTTTTTCTACTGGTAGGAGTTTAGTGGGTTTTTTTGCTTCTTTGGATGCAGATGCCCCCGCTGCCTCGGGCGTGACGGCCATATCTACCTTGAGGTTTAGGTGGTTCCTGATTTAGATTCTGTCCTCCCATGTCTGTGTCAGAAAGTCGTGACCACAGGACATACCAGACTGGCTGCGGGCACACTGGGGTCATCATGGTGATGAGTGAGTCCAGGGGTGAGTCCAGAGCTAGCTTTGCAGGGAGAAGGTATATAGATAAGCAACAGAGTTTAGGAACTGGTATACCTGTTAACCCGGAAGCCCACACCCTCTCTTTGTGACCCCCTTCATGAAGATGCCAGGCATCTTTGAATTATGTCGGCAGCTGCTTTGGCTCTTACTGGAAGCGATTTCTTTCTTTCAGCTGATTTTACTTGATTTCATCCAATTCTTACTTCTTAAGCTCAAGTAGTACCATAGATCCTTTATAGATGCTTAATTACAAGTTAGCTTACTCTTACACCCTGAAAATGGTCTCATGTTTAGCCCAGGGTCCAACTCAGTAAAAGGAAGCCTGCCGGTTTTCTGTTATTGTTGTCTTGTTTTTGGAATGGCGTAATTCCACAGCTCGGTGCCTCCTACATTTAATAATACCTTTAACCCATGTGATTTGAGAAGCGCTTTATTAAGATGTTGCCCGACTCCGTGACCCCCTGGCACGGTGCAGTAAAACCAGTGTTAGCTTAGATCTGGGTGTGAATGAGAAAAATGTTGATGAGGACTGTTGAAGTTTGCCCCGCTACGTGGAGAAGATTTGGAAAGCATTGTCACAGTGTCTCCAAGAAGATACAGCAATAGTCATAGTAATAGTAGAATTCCAAATTTTAATTTGAGAACATTTCTTAAGAAGGCTTCAGGTATTTTCCCATTTGCTTGTGACTTGACTTTTTTTATTCAAACATTTTCTTCTCAGAAAGTCATACAGATGGTATATGTATTTCATGAATGATGGATGAAACCAGTTATACAAGCCAGTTATTCTAAAACCTATATGGCCAAAAGCCGGATGCATTCTCTAGATCAGAAAAAAGCAAGGTGTTTTTTTTTTCCCTTCCTAACTGCTTTCTTATGTTGTTATGTCAGACTTGCACTTACTCCTTCCTGTGGGTTTTTTTTTTTTCTATATTTAGTTGATATCGTTTTAGAAATATACCCCTGGAGCCTTCGTCTCCACAGAGATCCGTTGCAAGTATCTTGAAAGGAGAGAAAATTACTTACTTGTATTTCTTGTTCTCTGCAGAAATACAAACCCAGTAGACCATCACTTGTCTGCCCTCTGTCCTCCCTGAGTTGGGGATAATTGGCTTGTTATTATTAGACACTATTATGGGTATTATTTTCATTTCAAAAAGACTCAAAGGCGTAGAGTTCAGGACCACAGAAGGAAAGGCATATTCAGACAGATGCATACCTCCTGCTTATAGGCAAAGTCCACAGCTTAGAAACGAAGAGCCCTTAAATCCGAACTGTTTTTTAGCGGGGCGTAATAACATACTGAGTAATGAAAACTGCATTCACAAACTATCAGAGAAGCGGAATTATAGAGGTTTTTTTTCTTCTTCTTCACAGTTTTGGCCTTGTAATAAGAGTTTGGCAGTCACACACACAGACCCTTGGTGTTCTGAAGTCAGTTAATCTGATAATTTCTCAAGGTCTCTGTATCTATTTACATGCATACGAATGGGGAAATGGGCTGGCAGAGAACTGTGACGGCAGCAGGTTGAAGCCTTGCTACAGACACCCTCTGCTCCAAATGGGGGTCTCTCCTTGCTTGCTAACCTGGCTTGGAAGGAATACTGTTGGCTCCCCAGGAGGCGGGAAAAAAATATTACCACCTCTCCTGGGCAGAAATGGAGAAGTTATGTGGGCCATTTCTCAGCTTGTGTGTTTTGTGGTTAACAGAACAGAACATTCCTCAGAGCTACCCTGAGAGTCATCCAAATATCCCATTTTTAAAGAACAAAATTTATAGCTCTGATACGGTGACTCGAAAGGGGGGACAGGGAATGTAGTTTGCTTACAACTGGACAATTTCTAAATCTTCCAAAAAGTAATATTCTTTCGGAATCAACTGTAAGCACTGTTTTAAAAGAGAGTTTGCATGGGGGTCACAGGAGGGATGTTCTCCCTTTTCTTCTGAGGAAGGGTGTGATAGCTCCCCCAATACACAAAGAGGATCATTTGTTAGGGTCTGTGTTTCAGCGCCCAGACCATAAGTCTCTCATCCATGACAAAATGATTAACTCGATAAGTCTGAGTGTACAAGAAGTTGAATTCATGGTAACTTAGCAACATGGAATTCACTTAGTCAGTTTTTGCAACATATCTTATAGAAGTCCGAGTCAGACAAAAAGTTTCCAACTAAACTGTTAAATGTGTCATTTAATACTTGGCCTGTAGGGCAAAGGCCCAACATAGAGGGGATACTAAAGTAGCATCGATAACATGATTCAACTGATTCTTTTCTAAACATGGGACAATAATTTCATGCTTATTGGGGCGCCTGGGTGGCTCAGTCGGTTAAGCATCCGACTTCGGCTCAGGTCATGATCTCTCGGTCCTTGAGTTCGAGCCCCGTGTCGGGCTCTGTGCTGACAGCTCAGAGCCTGGAGCCTGCTTCTGATTCTGTGTCCCCCTCTCTCTCTGACCCTCCCCCGTTCATGCTCTGTCTCTCTCTGTCTCAAAAATAAATAAACGTTAAAAAAAATTTTTTTTAAATAATTTCATGCTTATCAGCATTTTCTAAAAATCACTAGGTATTATAACTGAAGGTCAGCGGATTGGTTTTAATTTTCCACCAGATTTCAGGATTATATGTGTATTTTATGCTGAAATAAGGTGACTGCCTAACTGTGCAAGATTTACAAAATACTCCGAATAAAATCCAAGGCTCTGTCCCGGAGACCCGACACGGACCAGGAGGTAGTGCCCCCAGACCCATTGTATGTTCTCTCTTTGCTGACTTTCTTCCAGCCACACTAGCCTCCTGGCTGTTCTTTGAACACATCAAGCCCGGGTCTGCCTCAGAGTCTTTTCATTTGTTCTCGTTTCTGCCAGGAAAGTTCACATGTTCTCGCTTGGCTCACTTCATTCCACTTTCTGCTCAGTGATATCACCTTTTCAGAAAGAGTCTTACTGACAACCTAACTGAAATGCTCGTCCCCATGATTCTGTATTTTTTTAGAGGATTTATTTTTTTTTTCCCGATTTATGTTTTTTCCCTTATCTACTGTGTCCATAGGATTTACCTACCTTTATATTTTGTATCTGCTTGGGTTTCCTCAACTGTTTTCTCTTAGCAGAAGGTGAGTTCTGCTAAAACCAAAATTTTGCCTAACTGGTTCTAGAATAAGACCATGGCACAGAGTAGGAATGCAGTAAACATCTATTGAGTGGATGGAGGTAAATTCTCTTGGAAAAAATCAGTGGACTTTGCATATTAGAGTATTATCAGAAAGCTACTTAGTGTGAATATTTTCCTTAGTCATTAACATGATTTCAGGGTTTTTCTATCTTAAGGGAATAAAGGCCTAAAATTTGAACTTAGAAATATATATTATATATAATTCATTCTCTATCTGTGATATTTATCCCTGCAAAGATTTATTGACATTCAACTGACTCAGAGTTGGTTTTTTATATTTATAAAGTCATCTTTTAAAATGAACATTTTTAAAGTTTATTTCATTCATTTTGAGAGCTAGAAAGAGCATGAGCAGGGGAGGGGCAGAGACAGAGACAGACCGAGAGAATCCCAAGCAGGCCCTGAGCTGCCAGTGTGGAGCCCGACATGGGGCTCGAACCCAGAAACCATGAGATCATGACCCAAGCTGAAATCAAGAGCCAGACGCCCAACGAACTGAGCCACCCAGGCGCCCCATAAAAGAAACATTAAAAAAAAATTTTTTTAACCTTTATTTATTTTTGAGAGAGAGAGAGAGACAGAGTGCAAGTAGGGGAGGAACAGAAAGAGAGGGAAAATAAACATTTTTAAATGAAATCAAGGGGCGCCTGGGCGGCTCAGTCGGTTAAGCGTTTGGCTTCGGCTCAGGTCATGATCTCGCAGTTCGTGAGTTTGAGCCCCACATCGGGCTCTCTGCTGACAGCCTGGGGCCTGGAGCCTACTTCAGATTTCCCCCCCCTCTCTCTCTTCCCTTCCCTCTCTGCCCCTCTGCCACTTGCACTGTCTCTCTCTCAAAAATAAACATTTAAAAAAAATGAAATCAAGATGCACTCGCTTTAGAAAATATTTGAAATACTAAAAATAACAAGCACAGGTGCCTGGCTGACTCACTCAGTAGACCCAACGACTCTTGATCTAGGAGATGTAAGTTCGAGCCCCACGTTGGGTGTAGAGATTACTTAAAATCTTTTTTTAAAGAGGCATGTGGGTGGCTCGGTCATTTAAGCGTCCGGCTCTTGGTTTCAGCTCCTGCAATGATCTTGTGGCTTGTGAGTTTGAGCCCCACATCAGGCTCTGTACTGACAGCATGGAGCCTGCTTGGGATTCTCTCTCTCTCTCTCTCTCTCTCTCTCTCTCTCTGTCTCTGTCTCTCTCTTTCTCTCTGCCCCTCCCCTGCTGGTGTGCGCTCTCTCTCTCTCTCTCTCTCTCAAACAGATAAACTTTTAAAAAAAATCTTTGAAAAAATAATGAGGAATAAACTTACATCATAATTTCAATACCCCGAAATAACCACTGGTAAATTGTTGGGTTTTTTTAGTGTTCTATAAAATTGGAATCTAGTTATTTACCATGGTTTATTATCTGTATCTTTCCCTAAGCATTTTCATTTAACATTATATCTTAAGCATTTCTCATCATTAAACATCTTCAAACACATAACTTTTAATGTCCTCACAATATTCAATATTATTATGTGTATGTGTCATGTGTTATTTAAACATTACCTTTTCCCCTCATTCTGAAGCATTTTGGTGGTTTTTGGCATTATGATACAATTATATCATATATACATGTTCATATATACAATTGTTATATTAAAATGACTCCCACACATTTTACTTCTTTAACTTGACATTATATCATAGTTTATATCATACTTTTATATCATTATATCATACTTTTCCATGTTACTACCTTTATGTCCAATCTCCCTCATTTCTTTAAACTATTGCATACAATTGATATATGAATGAGCCATCATTTATTTAACCACCATCAACTAATGGATATTTAGTGTTCCCTCCTAGTCTCTCACCAGTATAAATACTGCTACAGTTAAAATTATCTTTGTTCATTTGTGTGAATTTATGGAATTAGAATTGGTAAGTCAACGGTTTTCTGCCTTTTTAGTTTTGAGACATAGTGCCAAATTTCCCTTCACCACAAAAGTTTTGTGAATGTATACTCGCAAAAACAGTAAACGAGAGTTATTTTCCCATCTTTTTCGGCAGCACTGGACCTTTTCATCTCTTACAGTACGATAGATGACATGTGGTGTTTAATTTGTAATTTTGAGTAAGGTTAGTGAAATTTTGTATGTTTGTTAGCCTTTTGTCTTCTCTGGGATATATTACGAATATTTTCTGTCTTTAACAAGAGATGCAATTAGCAAATACTCTGCTTCAATTCGAAATTATTTACTCCAGCTGGTCAGGTTTGGATCAGTTTAGGTAAAAATGTTATACAACATTTTACTGTTACTTTTGTGTTGTGTTTGCTTTTGCTTTTTTAAGTAGAGGGATTTCTCTGCCTTTTAAGATTTTTCCATAGGAAAACAAATGTTTAATTTCAAATAGGTATTGTGTTTATATTTATTATTTTTACAAATGGGTTATGTGTCATTAAATTTTAGGAAAGGCATGCGTAGAATTATAAACATAATTTTTTATCTGTGGCATAGGAATGAAAGAATTAATCTATTTTTAGTAGTTCACTTACTGAGTTCTAAACTTAAGGTATTCACTAAGGTATTTGAGTCTAAGGAATTATTCACTAGAACTACGGTTTATGACAATGAATGTATTATTAACTCTAATATATGTAGTACTGTGGTAATGAGTAGTTTTCCTTTTTTTTCAATTCCAGTATAATTAACACACAGTGTGATGGTAGTTTCAGGTGCACAATATAGTGATTCAACAGTTCTATACGTTCCTCAGTGCTCAACATGCATGATAAGTGTGCTCTTAATCCCCATCCCTATTTCACCCGTCCTCCCACCCACCTCCCCCCTGGTAACTATTAGTTTGTTCTCTGTAGTTAAGAGTCTTTCTTGGTTTGTCTGTCATTTTTTTTCCTTTGCTCATTTGTGGCTTAAATTCCACATAGGAGTGAAATCACACAGTATCTGTCTTTCCCTGACTTATTTTGTTTAGCATTATACACTCTAGCCCCATCCATGCTGTTGCAAATGGCAAGATTTCATTATTTTTTATGGCTGAGTAATATTCCATTGAATATATACACCACTTCTTTGTCCATTCACCTCTCAGTGGACATTTGAGCTGCTTGCGTAATTTGGTTATTGTTGCTGCAATAAACAGAGGGGTGCATGTATTCCTTTGAATTAGTGTTTCTATATATGTGGGTAAATACCCAGTAGTGCAACTAATGGATCATAAGATAGTTCTGCTTTTAACTTTGAGGAACTTCCATACTGGTTTCCACAGTGGCTACACCAGTTTGCATCTCTGCCAATAGCACACCAGGGTTCCTTTTTCTCCACAGCCTCACCAGCACTTCTTGTGTCTTGTGTTTTTTAGTTTTAGCCATGCTGACAGGTGTGAGGTGACATCTCATTGTGGCTTTGATTTGCATTTCCCTGATGATGAGTGAGATCGAGCATCTTTTCATGTTTCTGTTGGCTATCTGGATTTCTTTGGAGAAATGTCTGCTTGTGTCTTCTGCCTGTGTGTTTTTGGATTGGGGTGTGTGTGTGTGTGTGTGTGTGTGTGTGTGTGTGTGTGTGTTGAATTATATAAGTTCTTTATATATTTTGGATACTAACCCTCTATCAGATACGTCATTTGCAAATATCTTCTCCCATTCCTCAGGTTGTCTTCTGGTTTTGTTGATTATTTCCTTCACTGTGCAGAAAATTTTTATTTTCACGTAGTCCCAATAGTTTATTTTTGCTTTTGTTTCCCTTGCTTTAGGAGACATACCTAGAAAAATGTTGCTACAACCAATGTCAGAGAAATTAGTAATGGAGTTTTCTTTTTTTTTAATTTTTAATGTTTATGCGTGAGAGACAGAGAGAGAAAGAGCATGAGCAGGGGATTGGCAGAGAAAGAGGGAGACACAGAATCTGAAGCAGGCTCCAGGCTCCGAGCTGTCAGCACAGAGCCTGATGCAGGGGTCGAACCCTTTAATTGTGAGATCATGACCTGAGCCAAAGTTGGATCCTTAACTAATTGAGCCACTCAGGTGCCCCATAATGGGTAGTTCTCTGAAGATCTCCTATCCATTATTTCATTTGACCCTCAGACTAACCTTGAACCTTAAAATGTTGAATGACATGCTTACACTTAAAATCACATACTGGTTAACATGACTCTGCCTCACTCCAAATTCCTGCTTTTTCTTTTCTTTTTAATAAGTAAATCCACCAATAAGAGGTCCCCTGCCATCATCATATAATAACCTTCTGTTCCTGCTGCTATAACCAACTGAGTTTGAGAAACTCAGCTTCTCCTGTATATTATAATTGTAACCACTTCTATTTAAGTAGTGATCTGTTCATTCATAAGTTTATTTCACATCCTTGAAATAATCATATAAGTTAGGTAAGACCAAAAATGTGGCTTTTATTTTTACCCAAGAAGAAAACCAATCTCAGGGAAATGGTTTGTGTGAAGTTGACAGTGAATTAATGAAGAGCCAGATTCAGAATGTAGGGCTTAGAGTTTCAGATGTACCCTGGTGATCTGCCACTTGCCAAATTAAATGTATAGAATTTGATATATTAATAGCCCCTACATAAATAAAGTTGACAATGAAACAGAAAACAGAAGCACAGTCTTTTTCCATCTGCCTGACATTTTACATTTCTTCGTTGCAAAACAGGCCATAGGAATATCAGCCTGTACATTTATGAGATTTCATTTATAGAGTCCATCTATCCGAGAATATAATGGCTGTTTGAGTTTTCCTGGGCCAAAAATCTCTAAAAAAGACCACAAAATGAAAGTGATAAGAAACACACGTGCGCACGCGCATGCACACACACACACACACACACACACACACACACAGACACACACACACACAGCCACCGCTGACTCTAAGATAGAAATATTAAGGAGGTTTGAAGTGCATGGGCATGGACAGGCTCCAAGACTGACACATCTTCAGCGAGGCCAGGATCGTTTAGGACTGTTTTCTGTTTTAATTATAATAGAGAAGACGCACCTAGGTGGCTCAGTCAGTTAAGCATCTGACTGTTAATTTCAGCTCAGCTCATGATCCCAGGGTCTTTGGATCAAGCCCCGCACTGGGCTCCATGCAGAGCCTAGAGCCAGCTGAGATTGTCTCTCTTTCTCCCTCTGCTCCTCTGCTCGTGCACCTGTGCGTGCACTCTCTCTCTCTCTCTCTCTCTCTTTCTAAGTAGATATATTTATTTTTTACATTTATATATACAATATATATTTACAATAGAATATATTGTTAGTGTTAATATTCACATTTTGGTATCATATTTTATAAATTAAACGTTCACTTTTTTTCAAACATATGCATTTCTTAATTAACTGTATTATACTTACTTCTAATGGAAAATCACCATAATTTAAATGGAAATCAGTCAGAAGTTGAAATCACTTAATAAATTCGCCTTCTGACAGGATTCGCAGGGGTCCCTGTACATACCTCCGTTCCAGATTGCCACATCTGGAAGCATTACTTAGTATATTTCACAACCTTTGTATGGCACAGATACCTATTTCTTCCCAAGTGTGCGTCCAGAGTTGTTATCGCTGAGAGGTGGTGATGTGTTGTTTGCCTGTCAGTAAGGCTTCCCTCAAAGTTGCTTTTCCTTATGGTGGTGATGAGTTGTCAGTCTTTCAAAAATCTTTTTTGTTCAGTTCTGATCCATCTGCGAGAGTAATGCAATCAGAAGGCTCGCCCGTGACAATGAAATGGTTTTTCCCAGTGATGAGCTGTCTAGGTCTGACAAGGATCTAACGAAACCCACTAAGGGCTACCTCTTTCCCACCCTGTTTATTCTTTTTTTTTAATTTTGTTAAACATTTTTTCATTTTTGAGAGACAGTCACGGGCAGAGGAGGGGCAGAGAGAGAGGGAGAAGCAGGCTCCAGGCTCTGAGCTGTCAGCACAGAGCCCAAGGTGGGGCTCGAACCACAGACCAGGAGATCATGACCTCAGCTGAAGTCGGTCGCTTAACCAACTGAGACCGCGCCCCCCCCCAACCCCCGTCCCCGGCGTCACTCTCAGCCTGTTGAAAAGAGTTGAGCCAACTGCTTTCAGTAATGAAATTATTGCGTGGCAGGTTGTGTGCTACACCGGCCTCTTAGACCCTCTCGCTTAACTTCGTCTGGGAAGAAAAGTAGGTTGAACTGGTCGCTAACATTGGCTGCATATATGTCTTCTCTCTTGAAACAGCTCAATGGTTATTCGGGACTTAACCTTACGCAGTGCTGCTAGCTTTGGCTCCTTCCACCTGATCCGTCTCCTCTACGACGAGTACATGTTCTACTTAGTAGAGCATCGTGTTGCTCAGGCAACAGGAGAAACACCCATTGCAGTCATGGGCGAGGTAAGAGAGGCCGCAAGAGCCGTGACTCACGGGGCTTTGAGAAAAGAAACTGAATTTCATTTTAACTTAAATATATTATTTATTGATGAAAGCAATTATTTCTGACCATGGAGGAAGATCCTGAGGGGCTGTAGAGTTATTGAAAGGGGGGGGGGTCCTTAAATCCCTCTTATATTTACTTTCTTAATGAAAAGATTTCTAAAATTATAAATTATATCACGAGAAAAGTTCGCGGGCTGTTTCAATATGTTGTAAAGGTGTGTATGGAAAGGAAAAGTTTGAGAATCACCGGCCTGAACAGTGATTGAACAGAAAATAAGTGGTTGAACCTCCATTGAACAGAAAATAAGAAATATTGATGTTTCTGGTAAGGCGCAGGGCTACAAACCCAGAGGGCAGAATTAAATATGTATTTTGTAGACCCTTCCTCCAAGTGCCCAGGAACAGAAGAAATGATCCAATTTCAGAAGGCTAGTAATAGTGATGGTGGTGAGGATAGCTAACATTTTGGGGATACTTACTATGTGTCAGGCACAGTTTGAAGACCTTTATAGGTGACAGAGGATTGGACACTTAGCTTTTTGAGGTAGGTACCACGTTATCCTATTTTACAGTGCGTTTCTGAGGTTGATGTGGAAAGCTAAGGACACAGATGAAATGGTTATGTGGCTGATGCGTGGTGGAGACCTGTTTCAAATACTCAGACTCTGATTTTCGAACCCCGGCTTCTAATTGCTAAAGATAGAAAGAAAAAAAAAGTAACTCCAGAATCTAAAAATTTTTTTTAACGTTTATCTATTTTTGAGACAGAGACAGAGCATGAACGGGGGAGGGTCAGAGAGAGAGGGAGACACAGAATCGGAAGCAGGCTCCAGGCTCTGAGCTGTCAGCACAGAGCCCGACGCGGGGCTCGAACTCACGGACCGTGAGATCATGACCTGAGCCGAAGTCGGATGCCCAACCGACTGAGCCACCCAGGTGCCCCATCTTCAGAATTTTTAGATAGAAAATAAAAATATCTTATTTTCAGCGAGCGTCAAAAAGCTGATACTCTGATGTAAATTTACACAAGGATTGGTTAATATGATGAGGGATAGATACAAATTCTCCAGTAATTCTGCACCAGTGTATTTTGTTGTACTGAATCGGGGGTCCTTCCGACGTTCCTAGATTATGCACCAAATTTGGGCATATTACAAATTACCCAAAGCAGTAAAGAAGACATGTGCCTTTTAAAGCTGTGTGTATGTGCTTGTTTAAATTTAAAGTCAAAATAATTATGAGACCATTCTCCTAGCTTAAGAAATAGGATAATAAAGGTATAAATTAAAAATACATTAAAATACCTCAAGGACCTTTATAAGTGCTCTAATACAAATAAAATACATGTCAGACTTATTCAGAATGTTCTTGAAAAGATTCTTTTGTCCCTCTTTAAAATCCCTCGCTGTGCGCTGATGTGTTATGTGTTTGTAAGACGCTCAATGGTGCTTTTGCTTTAATGATGCCAACGATGTATATATGTGTGTGAGATTTAGCAAGAATCGCTGAGATAGGCGGGACCTCATGGAACCAAAACCATCTGGCCTTTTCTTAGATTTGACCTCCCCTTAGTGCCTTTTTCAGTAGTTGTCTTACAGATACCTGGTTGCCAAATGCCCAGTTGGCACGTAGATTAAGTACTGTAAATTTTCTCAAGTCAGGGCCCAACACCTTGGACACAGACATGCCTCTTGGTCTGTTTAACATGTTTGCCAACCACCTCGTATGTTCTGGGGACTTCTTTAAGAAGATGGTCGGGATAATGGTAACAGGGATTCTAATTAATACCATGTGACTAATCCTGATGTGTGGTCTTTGCTTCCGTCACATCTCGAGGGAAGAAGGGCAGTGGGCGGGCGCCGGTCACACAGTGTGAAGACTGAGCAACCCCCTCACAGCCTTGTGTGGGTGTTGCTGGCTCAGCAGGGTTAAAACGGTCTTACATAGTCAATGCTGCCAATTAACCATCCCCATAGGCATTCTGTTTTCTTTTTCTTTTTTTTTTTACTATATGTAAACAATGTAGATGAATATGACAGATTCCCCCATGAGGTAAAGATATAATATGAGTAAAGATCTAGATCAGAAAATATGGTATAAGACACTTGTGTGAGATCCGCAATCTAATACACACACCTCTTGATTTCTTTGCCTACTCTCTCCCTTACCCGATTTATAGGACAATCCTTTGAGCTGTCTTTACTCATCCATTATTCAGCCCAAGCCAATTAAGCGTAGTTTTCTAGGTTTGTTCTCCCCATACAACGCTGATGGACTCAGAACGTCTGTTGGCCATAATAGACCCGTAGATCATAGTCATATTAGCGTCTCTGAAATTTCTTGATTCTTGAAAGGAGGAGAAGGAAATTCAAGAAAAAGGAAATGCTGTTTTCTCATGTGTCCCTCCCATGTTATCCCGTGCCTACACTAGAAATCAGATTGGAGGTTAAAAAATAAATAAAAAGGGCTTCTGCATGTTGAGGCTCAGTTGCATTAGCCCCTTAGGTGGTTGCCCTTTTCAAACACCAAGTCCAGAAGTGCCTGTGGGGGCAACACCTCGGGCCCAAATCCACTGAAATCCATAAAAGTCACCCTTACCCTCAATTGCAGCAATTGGTTTTCAATCATCAGTCACAACAGCAACCACAAACCCAATAATAGTTCTCACTATTTATTGAGAGCTCATTACATACTTAATGAAATCAGACTCTTGATCTGTCTACCAATGGCTCTTTCCCAGTAAATGGTACCACGATTCTCCCAGTTGATCATGCTGGACACCTGGGCATCATCTTTTATATGTCTTTCTGTCTGGACCCCTATGTCCACCCTGTTACTAAATCTGTTCTTTCCCAAACCTCCCCTAGTACAGTCAGTATTGTCTTATGAAAGGGCCAAGGTGGTTGTGTTATCCCTACTTAAAACCCATCATTGGTATTCTCTTCTGTTAGGTAAGGAACAAAATTCTTTCCTTGGTGCACGAGGTGGTACATGATCTGGCCCTGCCTCTCCGATTAACCTCAACCTCCCTCCTCCTATTCCTTTTGTTGTAATCACAGTGGTCTTTGCTCTGTTCTTATTCACCAAGCTGTTCTCATCATTGGCCCACTGTGTCAATGGTTCTTTCTACCAGGAATCTTCTGCCCAACTCCCCCTTGCTCATGCTAAGTCCTACGTCACGTCTTAAATATCAGTTCCTCAGGGGAGCCCAGTTCTCCCCCCCCCCCGACTACCTTAGACACCCCGTTCTCTCTGATCTATACATTTACTTTTCATTCTAGAACCTACACCACACTAATTGCATGGTTCTTTGTATGATGTGTGTAATCAAAGATTTAATGCCCTGGAAAAAAATGAGCACTTTGAGTCCAGAGAACTGAATTCTCCTGATGGTTCTGACATTTATAGTGGTATAATCTTGGACAAATCTTGTTCACCAATGTTGACTCTCAGACTTACCTCTGAAATTAATTTGTTCATCTGTTTAATACATATTTTTTATATAAAAAGCAATTTTTTAATGTTTATTTATTCTAGAGAGAGAAAGAGACAGAGCATGAGCGGGGAGGGGCGGGGGCAGAGAGAGTGGGAGAATCCGAAGCAGGCTCCAGGCTCTGAGCTGTCAGCACAGAGCCCGATGTGGGGCTCGAACCCATGAACTGTGAGATCATGACCTGAGCCAAAGTTGGATGCTTAACTGACTGAGCCGCCCAGGTGCCTCTGTTTAGCAGATATTTCTTACATACCTACTCTAGACCAAATGCTGTAATGATTAGGTTATAATGATGAACAAAAGAGATTTTGACCTCGCATTCAAGAAGCTTACATTTTAGTTTTTGAATTTATATTTACTAAATATTCACATAACTGTAGAGCTACAAAATTAAAGAGAAACAGGAATGCTCGAAGCATGAGGCCTTCATCTAGCCTGGGAGGGCCAGGGAAGGCTCCCCCCTGCCCTTCAGAAATGATGTTTGAAGTGAGATCTAAAGGGCAAAAAGAGTTCATAACTGTGTGAAGCTGGTGAGAATTGGGGGGTAAGGGGTGGAGACCACCGCAGGCACACAGAGACATGCACACAGGTCCTACCTGAAATGGAAGGGAGCATGGCCAAGGGGAAGCTTTCGTGGAAAATCTGAAGGTCAGACACCAGCAAGACCCAATATATACCATCAAATTCAGTCAACAAGAAGTCGAATTGGATCAGGAAAGAAACCCAAAAATTTCAAGTGATGTGCATACTACTTATGTGCCGGGCCCTGTTCTAAGTGCTTTGTGGCTATTAACTTAATTATACCTGTTTAAAAAGTTTTTTTAATGTTTATTTTTGAGGGGGGGGGGCAGGGGCAGAGAGAGGGGGACACAGAATCCCAAGCAGGCTCCAGGCTCTGAGCTGTCAACGCAGAGCCTGACACGGGGCTCAAACCCACGAACCATGAGATCATGACCTGAGCCGAAGTCGGACGCTTAACCGACCGAGCCACCCAGGCGCCCCTTATTATACCTGTTTTACAGATGATGACATGAGACACAGAGCCGTCAAGTAGCTCGCCTAAGGTCACCCAACCCCTAAGTGGTGAGATCAGGCTCCAAAACCAAGCAGTCTGGCCCCCAAGTTCTTGCTGTTAATCCACCATGCTCGTCGCCTGCTGCACGAATGGGGGTGGGGCGAGCAAGAACGCTGCAGGACGGGGGACGGGAGCAAGAACAGTTGGGAAGTCAGCGAGAAGAAGCCTGGGAAGTAGCCACAAACTTGGCCGGACCGTCGGTTTTTGCCTTGCGCGCACATTATTTGGCGGACAGCCAGCTAGATCCAGAAGCAAGGGGGAGAGGTTGTCCTTGAAAGCAACTTAGGGACAGTTAATGTATCTTCATTAATGAGAATTCAACAGGTACATTTGAGGATTAACAATTGTTTACATGCTTTGAGCAGGCAGGAGAGACCGATACCCGTTGTACACACAAGCACGGTACACGGGAGTACAAAACTACTGTTTTTTTGCATCCCCATTAACACTACCATTTCGGTTGCCGTGCAGGCCACCATGCAATGGCGCCCCCAGAGGAAACAGATAGAACATCACAGCCCAACACGTTTTCTTCTAAATGTCAGTCAGCTGCCACAGTAATGCTGACTAGTAAGTTATTTAAAGCATGTGCAATTTCAGAGCTTCAGGATTATATTTTTTGCCTGGGTGGTAAAAAGGAAACAGAACTTATTTACTGCTAAAATTATATACCTTTTTGAACTTTAATATTATAAATATACCCATAGACTCTCTGGGAGTGGTGCAATTTTAGGAGCAGGAATAAAACAAAATAAGCAAGTTGCAGCTGTTTGCACACCTGTTAAATAAAAAAATTTTTAAACTCAGGGCTTTCTGCGCAGCTCTGAGCGGAAAACTATCCTTTTATTTGAATTTTATGACTATTTGGAATCTATTTGGGAGTTTATGGTATGTGTGCTTTTTTTTCCTCAAAATAGACATAGTCCATTAATACATTCTCTGAATCTATAAATTTTGGTTGCTTCATAAAATGATTTTCTGTGGTAAATGTTGTTACCTTTAATTTATTAAACATATTTCAATTCTCTTTGTCGTAATCTCATTATACTTACTTAATATTACATCTAAGCCACCCATATAACCAATTTTTTGAAATAAAAAGTAGAAGCCAAAAGATGCCTCACTTATTCAGATATGAATGTCAACATAAAAAAAGATGATACTTTAGTAATATTTTTAGGGGAAAAAATGGAAGATCCCTTAAGAATATACCATCCAAAGAAAAATGTGAATTTATCAAAGTTGATGTACTCAAAGTAGATGAGAAAAAAATCTTCAAAATGTAAAAATTGGAGAAGAGCAATAATAATTCCACAGGCAAGCTTTTAGGATGAAAGTTGGGTGAAAAAGTTCCATTTGGTAGAAGGATAATCGTGATAAATAAGCATGGATTCTTAAGGCAAAATCAATCTAATGAAAGATAAATTTCAGTGACTTTACTCCAGTGCAACTAGGGAATACACTGAAAACGTACCTGTGGAATAATAGATGTGCTCTAGAATATTTTAAAATGAATGAATTGCACCACAAGTTACAATCATTTGCAGCAAAAAGCTATCTTGGAACGGCAGGAGCTTAAAAAATGTAATGAATACTTGTCGAAAGTGATATCACTTATTCTTTATAATAAAGTTTATTCGTACGTACTAATTTTTTCAAATTAATTAATAGAGGAACTGCCTCATGATAATCACTGTGCTAAATGTTTTACATTCTTATTTAATATTCTCCAGAACCTTGCAAAAGATGGGAAAACAGGTTGAAAGTTTCCCCAAAGCAGGGCCAGCGTGCAGCAGAAAGCAGGACCGTATCATTCCAAATCGCCACACGTGGGCTCCGTGCCGTTCACGTGAGGTTGTAGTATCTCACCGTACAATTTTTTTGCAGACGGATTCAAACTTACTTCCGTCTGTGCTGTTCAGCTCCCCCAAAGACGCACACATTCACCGCCACACACGCACCAGATGCCTAGTGTGGAAGCTTTCATTGTTTTGTCCCAGGGTTTCTTCTCTGCATTCCAGGATGCACCCTGATGGTCCCACCACCCTTTCCCTCCCTACTGTTTGTTCGTAGATGTCTAGAATATGCAAACTCACTGGAATATTAGCCTAAGCAAATTGTAATTGGGAAGCTTAGTCTGCTGGAAAACAGCAGCAACGATAAATTACACCCTTCAGCTCCTCTGCGCCCACCCACAGACCGGACCTGAGTCAAAATCATCATTTTGGAATTTGGAGTTTGCTTTTACTGTAAATGTGCTCCTTTACATGAGCACGATTCTGACAGCTTGACAATAAATCATCAAAGTGACCTCCCGGAGCAGAGGCACAGGAGGCCTTTCTTCTACACCTTCCTAAGAATTCGCTTTGTAGAAGCTCTCCCATTCTTCCTCCTCTTTCCTGGTTTGTCGTTCTGTTCCTTCCTTTCTCTGAGTGTGCGAAAAGCACCTGTTGACTCAGCCGCCCAGGGCCACAGCCCTTTCCTTTGGGACTCCTGCTCATTAGCAACCTGGACTTGATTTCCTTCCTGCTTGTAACCCCTTTTCTTAGGCTCTTCGAAGAATGGACTTTTGCTTATAACTGTGGTCGAAACACAGTCTTCCAATAGGTGCTCAAAAGACATTCAACAAAGGAGGTATAGGGGCTCTTGGATGGTGCAGTCAGTTGAGCGTCTGACTCTTGTTTTAGGCTCAAGTCATGATCTCATGGTTTGTGAGATAGAGCCCGGAAAGTGCTTGGGATTCCCTCCCCACTGCTCTCTCTGCCCGTCCCCTGCCCTCACTCTCTCTGTCTCTCGAAATAAATAAACATTAAAAAAAAAAAAAAAAAAGGAAGTACAAAAGAATGATGGAAAGACAGATTGCCAATGTGTAGGACTTCTCACTCGATTTCATGATTTACCTACTGGATTCTTTTATCAGGAGAAAAAAACTTCTAGACCAAGAAGTGCTCCTTCTCCCTAAGATGTGTCTGTCAACATTTCAGAGACCCTCTGTACCAAGCCGGGCATTCATAAGTGCTTTCAACTAGAGATTAGTTCCCTTAAAGCGTTCAGAAGTGGGAAAAGAAGATAAAATAGTTCAAGAATTCTTCATGTACTTCAAGAACTAAAATGGTCATTGGACACATCAGGAAAGAAATCTCGGCACCCTGTTCTCTTCAGCAAAGTCCACCCCTGGGCTATTTTGCTTAGGAAAGAGTGAGCCTGGGATCCCCAACCGACCGACCGCAGAGCCAGCAAGGCGTGGGAGATCCTGCGGCACAGATTAGGCATGACAGCTCCCTCTGCTGGCCACTGCGACACTCTGTTGTCCCCTGCCCTGTCCAGGTGGCTCTGGCCTTGCCATTGTCTTTCTGGTAGTTTTGCTCACAAACAGGTGACGAGGGTGCTTACTGGTCCTTCGATAAAGAAACGGATCTCGTTTGAGATCACAAGTGCCTCAATTCACAGGAGTCGTTTTCGACTTTTCACCATCACTGTATAAAATACACTTTCGTAAATGCGATTTTCTCCAAGTGTGTAGGCCAGACGTTTTGATACTAGAAGCACTTCAAACCTGACTCAGGCTACTTGGCACAAAGAGGACATGTTTGCATGCCCCAGCCAGCCTCCACTGTCTGTCCGGTTAATAATTTCTGCAAAAGTGGGCATCTGGGTAGCTTAGTCACTTAAGCGTCCGACTTTGGCTCGGGTCATGGTCTTGCGATTTGTGAGTTCAAGCCCCATATCGGGCTCTGTGCTGACAGCTCAGAACCTGGAGCCTGCTTCCTTTTCTGTGTCTGCCTCTCTCTGCCCTTCCCCCTCCCTCTCCCTCCCTCCCTCCCTCCCTCCTTCTGTCTCTCTCATTGTCTCTCTCTCAAAAATAAACATCAAAGAAAAAAATTAAAATAATTTCTGCAAAAGAGGGGTGGTAGAATTAAAATTAAGAAATATCTCCCCTCAGGTAATAAACTGATGCCAAGGTTTCCTCTTAGACGATGAAGGTAGCCTCATCTTCTAAGCCTGTCTTAAGTTAGGTTCTTTCTTTGGAACCCATGGTTTTATTTCCATAAAGCATATGCTCCTCAGCTCAGCCCCTAACATTTGCGGAGCCTAAGGTACCCTATGTCTTAACATTTCAAAAGTTATGAGTCGAACTCTAAGTAAAATCTATTCCGTCCAGCTGGGTTGATAAATATGCCCTGATAACAACTTAGAAGGCTATGTTTAAATGTAAGATTCTCAGGCTCCCCGTGGATCCATGCCAGAAGATAATGACATAGACCTAGGCAGCCCCTGACCCAGCGTCCAGCCCCAGACCACTTCTCTTAGGCATCACTCCCGATCCCGTGCTGTGAATACCTCTGAACAACTCACGCCAACGTTCAGGTTGTGTCCAGCCTTGGCAAACCTCTGCCTCTCGTTGGCTCTCCCTTTTGTCTTCTGAAGAGTGCACTTGGAGAAGAAATCTGCACGAAGGGAACTCAAGGCCTTTACATAGGGAGTTCCAAGGTCTTAGATAACACAAGTATGGTGTGAGGGGTGGGAGGGACAGACAGCCACCAAGAGGACACCTCTACTTGGCCCAATGATTTCCCTACACCGTAGAGAGGGCCACTGCCACAGGAAAGCCAAGGCGGGGCTCTTTATAACATGGGTCTCAGGACAGAGGCCCTTCTTGGTTTGGCCTAACGATCCTTATCGTTCAGTGTTCCTGTTGTTGAAAATAGTTCCTGTTGTGTCTTCAAAAGGAACTAAGGCTTCTATTCTTACTTCACGAATGCTGCTTAGAGATTTGGAAACAGGGTAAAGGTACATGTGTCACTGGGTTCCCAGGGGGTGGAGGGGAACAAAAAATGACTGAACAGTTAGACCCGGGATGAAAATATGCTACCTGCGTACAGGGCGACCCATAGCACGTGTTGCCAGTATAGCTGGCTAGTCCGAAGGAGCAGGACCAACAGCAATTGTAGGGCCCCTTTGGCTTCGGTTTGAAGCAAACTGGCAGAAATCTCGGCCATTGACAACACCATTTGGAAATACATTGGAAAAGACACTCACAGAAAGAAAAGTCACCAAAGGAACATGGGATTTTACCAAATGTAGCATAAGCATTCCTTGCACATTTTATAAAATTGGAAATCACTGTAAAATCAGCGACTATTTTCCTCCATTGTGAAACCCTGTGCCGATGCTAAGTGTAAAATGCTTTGATTGATTTGGTTCTCATTTGGAAGACATTTCAAGAAAATAATAATGCTCCCAAATCCCCCCAAAATCCCAAAATCTTAATCGTAAGATTAAAATTCCAAGACCTCTCTCGCCACCACCCATTACGTCCAGAATAGTTGCCACTAGCTAATCCTTTTGTGATAAGTTCTACGAACTTCAGGCAGCAGAACTGAAATTGAGATTGCCCAGCTCCATTGGAGCTGTAAAGTTAACAAGTTGATAAAGTTGTAAAAACTCAACTTGTACAGTTCAGAACTTCACGAAGTTCGAGTTAAGTGTGGAATGTTGAAAGATTAGAGTTGGGTCAGGAAGTTCCAAACCTGCCTGTGAACTATCTTGTTGCTTCTATAGGGAAGGAAAGCTTTAAAGCTCTCAATTCCTTTGTTGACTTCTCAGAAGACCAGAGAGAGAGAGAGAGAGAGAGAGTGAGAGTCAACTGGTTGGGCCAGGATTTACATGCTGATATTCATCTGAGTTCATCAGCAATTTCTCATGATGTGATCATCCCCATTCTGCCAAACATAAACACACACACACACACACACACACACACACACACACACATCCCATCCATGTTTAGGACACCCTTCTCATGGTATTTGCTTGAATCATTAAAGCCTTGGTCAGCACATAAGCCATCTTCAACTGCAGCCCCTGTCTGTTTCACAAAAAGGAAATCTAAGGATCAAAGAATAACATGTCTGGAATCCCATAGCTGATAGGGGTAGACTTGTGATTCAAAGCCGGGTCAGGCTGGCTCTAGACCCCATGTTGTTCTTCTCTACCATGCTGCTGCCTGTTTTCCATTTAATGCCTTTGCAACCTGGGCAAGATATATCCTTGCTTTAGTCTTAGTTTTCTCATCAACAAAATAAGCATGAGGAATTTCTTCCCAAGCCTGTTGTGAGGATAAAATTAATTACTAGTTAGGCACAGGTAGGTCGGGGTAGGTAGATGGATGGAGTGGATGGTTGGGGGGCAGATTGGCACATATTAGGTACCTAATTTTTTTCTAGTTCCATTTCCTTTCCACAAGCATGGATAGATAGATAGATAGATAGATAGATAGATAGATAGATAGATGATAGATAGATCGTTGATAGATACATACATACATACATACATATACACACACATAGATCTGAAGCTATGTGTATTACTCAGAGAGACTGTATTTTGATTGTCTTCAACTCCAGGGCAGATTTTCCAGTATTGAGTCTATGATGATCATGTACACCATTAGACCTTCATGTTTTCGACCATATAAAGATGAGCTTAGAAGTTGAAATTCATGAAACAGATCATATAAAGGCATGTGGAGGCTTTAATAAAATTATGTTGCAAGGGGAAAAATAGCCTGTAGACAAATTTGAATGTTGAGACAAATGATTCGTGGAATTATGAAGACTCCAACAGCATTCTTTGGGTTGGAGCCAAAGTGGTAATCAGAGGCAAAGTAATTCAATGCTCTGGAAAACAGAGCCAACCAAATAGAATGTAGAAATAAGTCACTTAGAAAAAAAAATGGCAATATTAGGGAAGACGTATAATCATAATTAGACAATCATAGCTAGAGTTGTATCAAATTTGAACTAGTAGGAATGAATGAAAGGTCTTGTGAAATGGGGAGAAAGTGTTATATATACAGTTACTATCTCTGTGTAATTTATTCAAGTTAAAGGGTAAAAGGAAGTTCCAAAGAGACATCTTATTCCAACTAGGAGATAGAAACCACTTCAGAGAATTTTACAGTTCTCTATTCTTAGTGCCTATGACAGCTTAAAGATCTTCTTTCCTAGAGCAAGCAGTTCATTGGCAGAAACTGGAAAAATGTACAGTTACACACACGCGTACGTAATTTCTTCCCTACACGCGTGTATCAAAGGTCACCGCTGTGGCAGAACTGGGGAGCGGGATGAGATCGAAGCATCACTTTATCTGAATAGATTTTGTGATTCTATGTAGCGACTGACCCTGTGAGTAGCTGAGGCCCTCATATGAGCTGTCTTTTCTAGTGGAAACTTTCAACTCTTTGGCGTATCAGCTGCTAATGACCTTGGCCCCCAGGTCAGCAGGCATGCCCAGGGTCACGTGGTCAAGTTCACTGCGGATTCTGCTGCATATGTTCCCTGTGGTCACTTCCTTCAGCAGCTAAGCACCTGCCAGCACGCTGGCATCTGGCTGCTGGTCTGTATGGCGTAGATCCCTGCAGAACCATCAGGTTGTGCCGATACACGGGGGCTCTCTGGGGTCCTGGTAAACTTTTTGCATGCACGTATGATTTCAGCCAGCGTGCTGTAAAAACTTTCAGACGGATAGGAAGCTGTATATAAAATTCAAAGTCTGTCAATGAAAACTGAAGCACATGCGCCCCCCCCCCCCCCCCAGTGACAAATCTGTCTTAGAAGACGAATTCGTGGCCACGTACTATCCCACCTCACCCCCAGTGAAGACTACAGAAGACAGAACTGAGGAAAAATATCAGTGTGTTCTGAATGGCTTAACCCGGAGGCTGTGCTTCCCCTAATAATAGGGGGGGGGGGGGGTGGGGGAGTAAAGTTAAATGGTTTCTATTCAGGCAGATGTGGCAGGTTTTACAAAATATCTTAGATATGAATGGCAGGCAATATCAGGGGTGCCCAAAGATGTCTCCATCCCAATCCCTGGGACCTGTGAATGTGTTAGGTTACAGATGCAATTAAGGTTACTAATTAATTGACGTTAAAATGAGATTATCATGGATTATCTGGGTGGGCCCAGTGTGATCACAAAGGGTCCTTAAAAGTGGAAGGCAGGCGGGGGGGCGCCTGGGTGGTTCAGTCGGTTAAGTGTCCGACTTGTGATTTCAGCTCAGGTCATGATCTCACCGTTCGTGAGTTCGAGCCCTGTCGGTCTCCATGCTGACAGCACAGAGCCTGCTTGGGATTCTCTCTCCCTCTCTCTCTGCCCCTCCCCGACCCACCCCCAAAGAAATAAACTGTGGCTGGCTCTCAGAATGGAAGGGGGGCATACCACATGCCACGGGTTGTAACCAGCCTCAGGAAGCCGGAAAAGGGGGAAAAAAACCCTAAAACACCTCTCCCTTAGAATCTGCAGAAATAAATACAATGCAGCCAACAGCTTGATTTCAGCTCAGGGAGACCCATTTTGGCATTCTGACCTCCCACGTTAGAAAATAATAAACCTGTGCTGTTTTAGCCCCTGAGTTTGTGGCATTTTGTGACAGCAGCCATAGGAAATTACTACCGTAGAAAGCTATATTCTGAGTGAAATCAGTCATGACTTAGGGGTTCTAGGCTCTTCCTTCAGTATATTATTTATTCTTACTTCCTCCTCTCCTCAACATATGTACGTCATTTCTCCGTTGATGACTCCACCCTGGAAATCGTCCTCACCGGGAACTAGTCTCCATTGGCTTTCACCAGTGGAGAACGTGACGTTGTCAGACTATCTCCTCACACCTTCACCCACTGCCCAAATTGGGACAAGCTTCCCGTTAGGGAGACTCCCCCCACCCCATCTGAACTACTAACACGTGTCACCTTTGCACACATCTCTTTCCTTGCGACCTTCCCTGTAATATTTTCTCATGTCCCAGACATATTCCCTTTTCCCCCACTAATTCCCACAATTAAACACCAACCTTGGTCCATCTCTGTCTCTCCGTGCAAGCCTCCAGAGAAAAAAGAGGAAAATTAGTCCTTTGACAGACTTCCATCCTTAAAAGTCGACCTCAGTGTCTTTCCTTGTGACCTGTTGATGCCCATGTGCCTGAGCTGTGCTAGCTCTTCCTGGTTCCATATCCTTCCTGTGACCAACGTCTTCACACCTTCCTTAAAGATAAAACCTTCCATTCCCTTCACTGTTTGTAACCTGGGGACCTTAAGTGGTTTGCGGGCTCTTCTTCCGGCCAGGGCTCAGCCCATCATCCATTTTGGTAACTAGCGCTTTACTGGAACACAGTCGCACCCTTTCACGTACCTATTGTCTGTGGCTGTGTTTGCCCTAGAGTGGCAGAGTTGAGTAGTTGCGACAGAGCCACAAAGCCTGAGGTACTTCCTGTCTGACCTTCCACTGAAAAAAAAAGTTTGCCAACCGTTGTTCTAGATCCTATATTTTCATAATCCGATGCCACCAGAAAATCAGTTAGGCTCTTTTGGGCGTAGTAGCTTAGTTAACAGGGTGGTTTTAGACGTGGACAGCTGATATAGACGTGGACAGCTGATATCTCAATGAGCGAATAGAACATGTTTGTGTGAGATTGTGTCTGTCTACCTGTAAGTCTGGACATACTGATGGATTTTCTAGGAAGACGAGGTTCCTAGAGGGGATGCTTACCTGCCTGCCCAAGAGGATGTGGTTATGATGACTCCCTAATCCTCTCTTCCCAGGATGGGGGGGAAACTCTTCCAGCAGGGAACGTGTTCCCACGGGTGAAGTCCTCATCTCAAAGCTTTCCTTCTGTCCCTGACTCCTGTCCCCCGTCTCTGCTTTGTGGCCCCGCCTGGGCTCCTGCCTGTTGGCCGTCTGCACCCCGACCTCCACCGCCTTGCTTCAGTTTCCAAGTGTTAGCACACACGCCTTACCCCCCTCCCTCTGGAAAGTTGCCAGCTGCTGGATCTAACGGGTAGTGGGCTCTTCGGGGCCCGTGTGGGCTGCGTCTCCCGAGCTGTGCCCGGTTCCGGTCATGGTGCCCGTGCCCCAGGACAGGCGGCAGACCCGCTGGTCCCGTGATGAACCACTCTTCAGCCGATGGGCGGCAAGTCAGGGTCGCACCCGGGCCCTCCCTCAAGGGTCCTGCCTGTGTGTCGCCCACTTATGCTTCCCAGCCATTACCAGCCTCCTCATGAAGTTGTGGTCTCGCCCTCCCACCAGAGTGGTCAGTCGGCTCTTGTCCAGGAGGGCCCTGGGAGCCTTGTCAGGACCCTTGTCAGGACCCAGAGGAGGTGGTTTCTGGGATAGGAGGCTTTTCTTCCTGAAACACCAGATATCAGTCCTGTGTGTTCTATTCGGTTTCTCCTTCCCTATTTGTCACTCTGCTGGCAGGATTTTTTTCCTGTGTACATCAAAGGCCAGATGCTTTCTAACCCCAGAGCTCATTTTAAACCCCTTAATTTATATTCCTTCCAACATGTATGGATCGTACACACTCTCTCTCTTTTTTCTCTCTCTCTCTCCCCCTTTTTCTCCCCCTCCTCCCCCTTTACCCTCTCCCGTTATGTCTCAGATTCCTAAAGTGAGGGTCAGAATATGTGGTCTCCTATCCCCCACCATCACGTTTCCTACAAACATTCCACAAATCAGTTCCTTGTTTTTAATAGCGGTAAGATTCAACCTAAGCTCTCTACCGTGCCAAATTCGTCAGTTTTCTCTGAGGCCGCGCTGAAGAAGCAAATTCATTTATTTGGTATGTAGTCCACCTTTGATATCTATCAGGTGCCGAGGTAGATCCTGGGACCCATTGACGCAGAGGACAAACAACAAGGCCCCTGCCCTCACGGCCCTGGCACTCGGGTTGGGAAGTCAGATGTTAGAAGAGGGAGAAATGTAAGTGTTGGGTGTTGTAGATGCTTGGGAGGAAGCGATTCGACCCGACAGGGAAGGAGACGCTCAGATAGACCTGTCAGGAAAAGCCTCTCTGAGGAAACCATCTTGAGGAAGTGATATGGAGGTCATGATATTTGAAAGAAAGCCTATCATACACGGAGCCGTGAAAGTACTTTATAAGCTCTGAGATGTCACCTTGCCAGGCAGTGGCCCCTCCAGTGCCCTGTGCAGCAAGGGAACTTGGCAAGCTCCGTATTTTCCCAATTGTTGGAGCTAAACCTCGACGGTAACCTCCGTACTTTTCTGGCGAACCTCCATTTTGTTCATCCAGATCCTTCCGTGTCTTCCTTCTCTTTTGTTTCTGGTTTGTGCCGGTCTAGTCTCGGCGCCTGTCATCTGTCCCCCATCTGTGACACTGTCTTCCTTATGCCGACTCCCAGTCTTCTCTGCCATCATCGTTCATGTTCTGCCGTCCAGCCGCCCTGACCCTGCGGCCCACCCCCAACCCCCCACCGCTGACTTCCCTTTCTGAGATGCCCATGCTTCTAAAACCATCTCAGCTGTCCTAGGCTGCTTCCTTTCGTTGACTAAACCACCTGCCCTTCCTGATATAAACAACTTCTGACCCTCACCTCCAGAAAGAGGGGATAGACTGGAACTGGCTGGCACAGTGCTTAGCACGTAGGAAGCTTCCAGGAAATGTTCGTTGACTAACGCGTGAATGCACCGATGCCGGAAATCGCGGCCTGTCTCGTGGTTTTTTCCTTAATCGCACGTGAATTCTTTCCTCACATGGGAAATGCATGTTAAAAAGCTTCCCCTTCTTCTGT
Source organism: Panthera tigris (assembly GCF_018350195.1). Taxonomy (NCBI): domain Eukaryota; kingdom Metazoa; phylum Chordata; class Mammalia; order Carnivora; family Felidae; genus Panthera; species Panthera tigris. The sequence goes on from NC_056672.1 coordinate 8,151,127, forward strand.
ATCGGGTACCAAAATCCTACCTCTCCTGACAAGATTTTTATTTTGAACCCACTGTCTCCATTTGCCGTCACGTGCGACTTTGTTACTGATCCCAGAGACACGAGAGGCGCCAACGGTGTCCCTGAGATTACTTGTACCGTGTTCAGCACCCTGCAGGGGCACAAGCCCAGAGTATTTAGTTGGCACGTGTTTATTTACGAAGGACCACAGCAGTCGTGGAAATACTGGTTGCGGTGGTGATTTTTAGCATCCTGAATAACCGAATGCATTCACTCGGGTTAAGCAGAAACTTTCAGAGGGAAACCTTTACATGAAGGAAGTCGCTGTGCTTCCAGCTAAACAGCAACTTAAAAGCAGTTTCCTTGGAAGAAAAACTCCAGATGCGTCCAGGGTTTGGTGTCAGCCACTTTGTGTGATACTGTTAATTACTAATGGCAATAATAATTTAGTGTCAGGCAGCCTTCTGAGATTTTTTGGAAAACAAATGGAATATTCACATTTCATTCGTTTGTTTACTTATTTATTTTTAAATATAGCTTATCGTCAAGTTAGCTAACATACAGAGCACGCTGTGCGCTCTGGGCTTCGGGAGTAAATTCCCATGATTCATCGCGTACGTACAACACCCAGGGCTCACCCTACCAAGTGCCCTCCTCAGTGCCCATCACTCATTTTCCCCTCTTCTCCTGCCCTCAGTTTATCCTCTGTATTTAAGAGTTTCTTGGGGCGCCTGGGTGGCTCAGTCGGTTGGGTGTCCGACTTCGGCCCGGGTCACGATCTCGTGGTTCGTGGGTTCAAGCCCCACATCAGGCTCTGGACTGACAGCTCGGAGCCTGGAGCCTGCTTCACATTCTGTGTCTCCCTCTCGCTCTCTGCCCCTCCCCCACTTGTGCTCTGTCTCTCTCTCTCAAAAATAAACAAACATAAAAAAATTTTTAAGAGTTTCTTACGGTTTGCCTCCTTCTCTGTTTGAAACTATTTTTCCCCCCTTCCGTTCCCCCTTGGTCTTCTGTTAAGTTTCTCAAGTTCCACATATGAGTGGAAACATATGATATCTGTCTTTTTCTGCCTGATTTATTTCACTTAGCATAATACCCTCCAGTTCCATCCACGTTGCTACAAATGGCCAGATTTCATTCTTTCTCGTTGCCAGGTAGTATTCTGTTGTGTATATGAACCACATCTTCTTTATCCATTTATCAGTTGATGGACATTTGGGCTCTTTCCACAATTTGGCTATTGTTGCATGTGCCCCTAGGAATATTCACATTTTAGAGGTTATAGAGGTATGTTTAAGACTCATCCCTGCAACATATTTCCAGAATTGGATCTTAAGTGTCATTAAGCATTCATTTAAAAGATGTATAAACCTTACTGTGTTGCATCAGTTAGAAATAACTTATAAAGGATCCTTCAGCTTCGGGCATTCTGTTTTTAGTTCTAAAATATTTAAATAACACCAAAAATAGATGAAGAGGCCCATTGATTTTGTTTTTGTTGCTTAGATTCTTTAATTCAAGACATTTTACATAATCTAAACTGTGATTTTTATTTAGACTACCAAGTGATCAGGAACAACTCCCAAACCACAGTTCGGTATTGATCATTTTATATCTGTCGCCCAACGGGATGTAACCATAAAGTAATGGGACGCTTTTCCCAAAGACAGATTCTCGGAGTTATGGATCCAGGAGGCCCTTGTCCCCTTCAAAGCAGTCACCTAGGAAGGCTACACGTTTGTGCCAATAATGCTGCCGTAGCTCCACATGCTGTGTGGAATGCCTCTTTTTAAACCGTCTCTGAACTGCTAAGGAATAACAGTAACAGGACATATTATTTTGAATATCCTGAATTGTGACAGAGGTGAATTTGCTTTTTAGTGAGTAGTCAGAAATCATCCCAGGACCTCTGGCAATCACTACAATTTGGAGCGTTATCTGCAGTCACAATTGGATGTAAAATCACAAGATGGGCTTTCTTGAACGATGCATAAACTAACTCTCGAACTCGATCGTGAAAGGAATTCCAGAGCCTTGGACCTTGGAATCAATGTAAACGCTCCCACGATAGCTACTATGAAGAATAATACATGTGTAGGTTAAGGGGGAAAAATGTGTGTGTATGTTTGCAAAATAAGGTCAGTTATATTACTTTCGTTAAGCTTTCGAACCAAGACAGAAAATAAAATCTCAGCTGAAGGTTATTAATGGTGCCATATTGTTTTAAGGTCTTTCTTGTTGCATTGGTAACAAACACATCCTCTCTTTCTAAAGATGGGGCCCTGCTATCAAACATCAAGTTACAAGAGAAGTCTCTGAGATTTTTTTAAAAAATGAACACTTTACACTTTGGGGTTCCCACTATGCTTTTTATTTCTATTAATGAAAGCTTTAAAGAAAGAGTTCAGCCAAGCAGCTGGAAGAAGTTTCTGTCATGTCGCCTCCCCGGGGAACTTTTGGACTGCCCATGGGGGTGGAGCTGATCTGCCCTCCGTCACCAAATTTCCAAATTTATCCCACCACATCCGTCATCTGGAGGCCAGCCAGGCCCCTATTTCTTCACTGCTAAGCTGAAATAATAATGAAAAGTAAAACGAAGCACAGAAGGCAGAGAGAAATTGTCATCCTTTGCAAAGAGGCCAAGGCAGACAGCTAAATTGTGACACAGTTGAAAACTGTTCAAATTCGACAAGTTTGATTGGAAAATTAGGTGACCCGTGTAGTTAGAGATCAAAATGGTCACTGGTTTACAGTTTTAAAAAGTCCTACCATGGCGTTTTTGCCTCAGAGTGATAGAAGGTTATTTTATTCTACCTGTTAATAACTGTTGCCCACATGACTATTGTTTTGCAGTTTGGTGATTTAAATGCTGTATCTCCTGGAAATCTGGATAAAGGTAAGAAGTGAAAATAATGTCAAGGACTTTTTTTGACTGGGAAATTCTCAGAGAAAAATGTGGTGTGTGTGGAAACGACACATAACCCTAGATGAATATGACGGCCATGTCTTTTGGAATCTGCGGTCTTTCTCCATTTCTATACCTTCTTTATGTCGGGGATATTAAGTGCCGGAATTGAATGTAAATGCAGTCACAAACTCTTCTTGACTTTGGCCTGCCGTTCAGCACAGGTAGCGAGAAATTATTTCTGACCGTTGCCAGAGTCCTGGAGAAAAGTGATAAAATTTTATTCAAGGCCCACTCAGCAGGAGAAAAGATTTCTCAGCCCGCCCCTTCTCACCAGTTCATACCTTTCACTGGAAAAAACAAGTCAGAGACAGCAGTCATGTTTACGGTAAAAAGCGAGATCAGTAGTGGGGCAGAGGAAAGGGTTCAGATGCGTAGTCTTTAGATTTTAAAACCACCTTCGCTACTCAACAGAGACAACATTGCAACTCAGCTATGTATTCCTGAAGAAACTTGGGACCTTCCAAACCGCACAGAAAAAAGGAATAGGGCTCAGGGAAAATGAGGTTGGGATAGTTAGAGCCCATGCAAGCAAAAGCCATCCTAATAAAAATACCAGCTCAGGGGCGCCAGGAGGGCTCAGTTGGTTAAGCGGCTGACTCTTGATCTCGGCTCCGGTCATGATCTCACGGTTGGTGGGTTCAAGCCCCGCATCCGGCTCTGTGCTGATGGCTCGGAGCCTGCTTGGGATTCTGCCTCTCCTTCTCTCTACCCCTCCCCTGCTTGTACACGCACTTGCCCTCTCTCAAAAATATACTAGCTCAGTTAAAAAAAACAAAACAAAACTCTAAAATGTTTACTAAATAAACACAGCAGAAAATACAGTCCTTTCTTCAATAAAACAAAAACAAAAAGTGAAGGTATCCTGAGGTTTCCAGGAACTGAGTTCTGGAGTCAAGGACAAAATGCACAGGCAGGGGGATACTGAACAATAGCCCTTCCAGGACAGAGCCAGAGCTGGTGGGGAAACTGAGGCAAGAGGCGGGGCTCGGGGAATCCGTACGCGAAGGACAGCACTATTCTCTGGAGCGTTCTGCACCAGGGTCTTTGTGGGTCTGGGCTTCCTCCGCCCAGGCGGGAGTCGAAACCCGTGTCCGACCTGAGGCAACCCTGAGGATGCCCCGAGCCAGGTCTTGTGACCCACGCGCGAGCGTTTTTGTCGCCGGTGCAGAAGCGTGGACGGTGTTCCTCCTCAGCCACTAAATGGCCGCCAGCCTTCTCTGTCAAGCGCTGAACTGAGACAAAGTCCTCACTGAACTTCAGTAGTCCCTAACGTTAGTTTCTGTGCACCAAACTCCTGTAACCTTGAGGGTGTTTCTAGGACGTGTCTTTGAGTCTGTACAAGAGTAGAGAATGGCTACGGAATTGCCTCCATTTGCCCTCACAATTGGAGAAAGGGCTTGCTTTTTGTGGACCGCCTTGTGGCGTTTCCCTGGGAACCCCGTCGCCCACAAGTGGGCCTAGAGAGAAATGGCCTCGGAGACTTAGGGGAGTTCAGGCCATTATCCCATCGTCGGTTCCGTGCCCCACGTGGCCGATGAAAGGGCCTTCTCTACTCTCTTTGCTCCCCTACCAGCTCAAAATGACTTCTTTCCTTTCAGTGCTGCCTCTTTTATTATCCCGATACTATTTCTCAGGCAGAGAAAAGTTGGTGGAGAGGGAGCCGGGAAGCAGTGTGATTTATCCTCACCTTGGGGTGGCCCCCGTGGTCCCATCCACCCCCGGACCCCGTGCTTCTTGGAATCTGGCCACACTGGCATGAGTCGGGGCCTGGGTTTCGAATGTGAAATCTCCAAGCGTTTTTGTGGCCTTTTTCCACAATTTTTTTTCCCCTGATAACAAAAGTAATTCTCGCTCTGTATAAAAATTTCAAATAATACGGAGATGTAGGAACTATAAAAAGTGAATCTTCGTGGTCACAACCCTGAAAGACCAGTAAGAACTGAGTGTGAGTATCCTTCGAGATATTTTTTTTGTTTGTTTATATATAAGCAAGTACAAAACCAAAACGCAAATGTGTCGTACAAATGTGTTTCAATGATACCCTCTTTTGAAGCAACTGCCTACCAAACACATCCCTTTCCCTGCAGCCCACTAGCCCTTTGAAGGTGCTTGTTCTGACAAATTCTGTTATTATCGAATCCATTTCCCAGAGGCACAAAGAGAGTGGGAAAAAGTAGACGAACCAAGACAACCCGGGTCTCATCTGAGAGCACTTCTGTGTTTACCTCTTAACGATGCGTTACGTCCTGTCTAGTCAGTAAATCTTATCTCAGTCTTTATATATATAGATATATAGATATATAGATATATAGATATATTCATTTTAATCTTTTTGAGAGAGAGAAAGAGAGAGCGCATGTGCATGAGCCAGGGAAGGGCAGAGGGAGAGAGAGAGAGAGAATAGAGAATCCCAAGCAGGCTCCATGCCTGACAAGGGGCTCGATCTCACGACTGTGATCATCACCTTGGCCAAAATCAAGAGTTGGACATTCAACCGACTGAGCCACCCGGGCGCCCCAGTCATTATATTCTTTTGCAAATCAGCAGAGGTCTCACCTACGTTCACATGCACCCAGATGAAATTTACCCCTAGTGTAGATTTCAGAGGAGACTGAGAGTGTTGTGCCTTCCGACCTTTCTTCAGTTAGCATTTCTCAGCTGGATAGATTCCCCCAAAGCCAGCATAGTGTACCGAAGTGACTACTTTAGGGTCGCTCAGATGAGGCCAACTACTTAGCACAAAGACTTCAGGAAATCCTGGAGGTCTTCCTGAAAGAACTCTTAAAGGTACCAACCACAAACCAGCCAAAAGTAAGTTACTTCTGCTGTGTGTGAAAGAACAGTGGATGCCCTAAGAGAGTGTGGATACAAATGAAATCCGCTGGCCGCAAACCTACCGGCCCTGTCCCCTGAGAATCGCCCACCAGTTGCTCTCTTCACATGCCGTGGAGGAATTTCCAAAGCCCGTGTTGATTGCTGTTTCCCGGTTTGTCTTCCGGTAACGGTCTTGGTGTTGTTTGTGCAGATGAAGGCAGCGAAGTGGAAAGTGAAATGGACGAAGAACTGGACGACTCTTCGGAGCCGCAAGCCAAAAGGGAGAAAACCGAGCTGAACCAGGCGTTTCAAGTGGGTTGTATGCAGCCCGTTCTCGAGAGCGGCGTGCAGCCCAGTCTCCTGAATCCAATTCACAGCGAGCACATCGTCACAAGTAGTCAGACTATCAGACAGTGCAGCGCCACAGGAAACACCTACACTGCGGTCTAAAGAATATTAAAGCGTATTTTTCCAGCTAACATTACCCCTGTTGATATATTGGGCTTAAGGTGAAATTTTAATAAGCCTGAAGGTCGACTGTTGTCAAATTCTATCTGTGCTGAACATTACCTTTTTGGAGTTGTGAAATGGAATGGATGTATGTATTTTGCCAGGTGTTTTTTTTTGTTGTTGTTGTTCTTGTTTTTTTTAACGTAAAAAAAAAAATCATTTGCCTCTTAATAATAAGTTGTTCTTTTTTTTTCCTTTAGTTTCAGGTGTCAAGAAGGATTTTTACCACACTTAATGCCAATGTGTTCGTTTTCTTATAATTAAAAAGTAATTTACATTTTTTTGTAGCTTAAAATATTTGATTGTTGATTGTTAGTCTTTGTGTATGATTTCATGTGTGAGTTTTTAATTAGATGCACTTCTGTGAAATATCAAAAGAAATGAATTCCTTTGATTTACACTGGAGGCATGCCCATTTGGCAGCAGATGCATTGAATTTGCTTTTGAAAGGTGCTTTTCATTGGACGGAACCACAAGACACGATTTCGGTAACTCTTTGGTACGGAGAGAGAATACAGAGCATTTTTATCATGGCGCTAGAGGGTTGGGAAGGTCATCTGGTTTTCTCCGGAGAAAAAAACCGGAGCTAGTGCATTTATCTGTTCAGAGTAAATGACAGACCTGCAAGAGATTATGCTAATATGTACATAATTTGTGTACATAATTATTAAACCCTATTAACGCAAGCTTCCGTTAAACATTGCATTTTAACCGTTATTTGCATACCGATTCCTCTGTTTAAAGACTACTGATTCTGTATTTGGGACCACTGCACAGACGCATTCTGCTGTTGAGCGGGGCTGTTATAGTTAGATACTGAAGCCGAAAAAAAAATGACTTGACTTTTTTTGTGTTTCGTTTTGTTTCATTTTGTTTTTAAGTGTACATGCTACTTATGCTGAACTGGACATACAGGAAACCATTCCATTTGGATGACTTTCTTTTATTCCAGGTCTTTTTCCTAATAGTAGTTCCCTCTGCTGCTATTATAAAAGAAAATTTATAGAACGCAAGGAATGTAGCAACCTGCATATCGTTATTTCCTTCAAAACTATTTCCTGGTTTCTAAAGTGTGTGGATTTTAAATTGTAAACACAACCTGAGGGCAGTATAGCTGGCTCACCACACTGTTGCTTTATCCCCATTTCTGTAGGATTTGGATAGGTGGCTGGATGGACCAGTGCCATTGAAGAATGTACATCAGGGATCATCGTACCTCGGCTATTACATGGTGCCTTAAAACAGAACTGAAGTTAAGGTTTTAGTAAGGCTTATTTTGTTCATGTGAATTCCTCCGCAATCCATTTGACAAGGTGTGCCTGTCCCTTTCCGATTCCCGAAGTGAGGACAGGTTACGCGCTCTGCAAAGGAAATGTAGGGCGAACAAAGCAAAGCAAAAAGACGAAAACTCAATTCCCCTCTTGGAGTGACCGCGGACGTACTTTTTGTTCGTAGAGCTGACTATGACTCGATTACCCATCAGATTGCTTAAGGGCGTGGAACAGCGGACTAGTTTTTAATTACCAACTTGTCACGTACCATCACATGTGTTTCAGACCGTCTGTATCTAGTTCTCATGTAAGAAAGTTGACGAAATAAGCAGGGACTTATCGAAGTGCATCTTGTCAGTCTAAATGTTTGTGTCTGCGTCTTGGTGCCTGTGTGTCCACGGCATACACACGTGCCCGCGGGCGGGAGTCAGCTGCAAAGTCAGGTGAGGTCCTAGACGGGACCCACCCCCCATCCATCCTTATGTTAATTTATGTGAAAGCCAAGGTTCTTTTAAACACTCGAGTTATTAACAACCGCCACACACAAAAAAACAAAAACAGGCACAGCCATTCATTTTAATCGTTTTTAGAAAGCAAAAATAATACATAAACACATAAAGCCCCCTCCCCCCCCCAAAAAAAAGGGAAAGCACACATGATTTACAGATTGTTAATGAGGCCTGTCTCAAACTCAAGATGTTTGTCTTTCCGGTTTTCCTGGGGTGGGCGAGAGGGCTTGGAAAGAGGGGGATGAGCCAGTCTGTAAAGTGAAAAATACCAAATGGCGTATCGGGTACCACGCGGTGTGTTTTCCCTCCGGTGGCCCGATTGCCTCACACTATTCACGTAACAAAGATCAACAGAGTTTCTGAAGTCAACTTGAAACGTTTCAGATGTAATTTTGTATGACTCAACTCACACATCTCTTTGGAAAGTCTTCACGAGCATTCGACCATCACCTCACCCGAGTATCACTTGAGTGGCCCTCCCCCTCATTCTTCTCCCCAAAAGAGGTGATGGGTTGGTACCATCACACCCACAAAAAAGGCAAACACACAGAACACCTTCACCACGAAAACCCCGCACGTCTAGCTCCTCGTGCGTTGGGGAACGTTTACAGGTGGAATTAGTTCGAACCACAAGACGAAAAAGAACCCCCCCTCATTTCAACTCTCCTTTCTGAGACGCTTCTTCGCTTTCCTCTCCCCCGCCCACCAGCTCCAGAACTGTGTTCCATCTGTATCGGACCAAACGTTTTTGCTGCTTTCGTCTTGTTTCTTGGACGATTTTAAATGTATCTATTATCACTGTTTAACGTTGGGTATGTTTGTATCATTAGAGGGATCTGATCATAATGGGCAAAGTTCGATGGATGAAAGGTAGGGATTGGGGAGCCTCCAGGATTCGACATTTCTTCCAGGTGTTCGTGGTTTGCATGAACCATTCTCACATTTCAGCCTGACTCGCTAAACACGTTCTGGGCTCCTTTGTGAACACGGGAGCATTCATCTGTGACAAGGGCAGATGGTTTTGACCAACAGACAAAAGCGCGTCTTCATTCTTTGCTACTTCTGGCGATCTGTCGTCCACAGTAAGACAGGACACACCCCTAGTCAGACACAGACATCTCAGCCAATCTTGACTTGGCCTTGTGAGGTATATTAGAAAACTCAGACCTCACCCTTTGTACGTCTGAGGAGAGTCGAACGATCCCAAGTATTGCTTTGATTTGACATTTCATTTTCTTTTCTCTCATTCATTGAAACTGTGACTTTTCTACGTAACCGTGACACTAAGACTCTCAGAGTAGATGTATTGACAAGTGACAAGTCTACACTTTAAGGACTTCTTGACATTTCTTGACGTTGTAATCAAACCACTAGTCATGGAAACTATCTACACAGACCAAGTGCTACACTTTCAGCGACGAAAACGTAAGGAAGGCATGTTGGCTGTTTTTAAGTTTTAGAAAAGATACTTCCGTGTAAGAGGATTGCGTCTCGTGGGTATGGTTTGACCTTCACATACATACTTTGAGAACCATACCTGGAAGATTTGCGTTTCATGAAGCCAGTGAACAATGGGGTGAAATGGGGGGACCATCTCCTCGGAACACAGGGCCCAACTTTAAAATTTTTCTTTGGATATCAAATGGCTGGTCACTTTTTCAGGATTCTCATCCAGACCATGTTTGGACTGACTACTTTAAGTCTTACTGCCTTTTCAGAAATCTGCTTTCCTTTTTGTGCTTTTTCTTGTACTGTATAGGACGGTTCACGCACCTCTCTTTAGATGGTGTACTTTAAAAAAACAAAAGCAAATTTGAGAAAATGGTTTGAACACTGCATACCTAAAATTAGTCGCGTGCAACGTTGACTGCCTTTGATTTGTAGTGGGTGAGTAAAAATGAACACGTTTCTTGTGGAATAATGCTGTCAGAGTCATCCGGGAATGACTACGGTTTCATTACTGTAATCATGAACCTTTTTACATGAATGCACTCTCTCGGAGTGCTAAACGTGATGCATTTTCAAATTGGAAAAAATTCTTCAGATGATATATTTGAGATGTCTAAAACGATGCTGTGCTTGAGACATTAGCGTAAAAGGGGGAAAAAAAAATGAATGTCACTGTGATGTTGGCCCCGCCTGGGTGGACACAAGTAGAAAGTAAACAACTTTGGCAAATCGCCTTCCTGTACGATTTGAGGCAGTGGTTACATACAGCAAATTGACCTTCATTATAACCTTCTCTCCCCCAAATTCTTGGTGAGAAAACCACTCGCAAAAAAATCGAAATCCGAACTGACGATCTCTATGAATCACAGCAGAACGTGGGGGAGAGGGGTTGACATGCAGTGCTATGAAAATTGGGCTTGTCACTCGATCAGATCAACCTCCATGTATATGGTTAGAACAAATCAATGAATGGAATCCTAGTATTTCTGCAAGTTTGGTGATTTAAAAAAAAAAAAAACTGGAATAGAAGCATTAATTCAGTGCTTAGTTCTAGTGTTAGAAAACCCCTTTGATGTAATGCCTTGTATTAACCCTTTGAGCATTGTAAGATATACAATGGGGGACAAAAGCCTTTCAGATCATTTATTTAGAGTTAGACCGGTAAAATATACTCTATATCCAAATGTCTAATTATGCTGTTTTTTTAAAGGGGGGGAGGGGGAGGAAGAGAAAGTGTTTCCATGCTGAACACTTGCATTTTATATACAACTCTTAATTTTCTTCTTCAAGAGGGCTTGATATATTTATTCCCAAATATTCACTGCCATCTAAGTAAGTGTACTGTTTACAGAAAAAAAAAAAAATCAACTTTTCTAGCATCACATCATGACTCTAGAAAAGGAGAACAGATACATGGGCCTGTAGACCTATGTCCTAACTGATCTCTGCACATCGAAAGTACCTAGATTGCCTTTAAAAGGTATGATAAAGAAAGGGTTACATTTCTTTTCTTTTCTGTTATTTTTCTTTCCCAAAACAAAACAAAAAGACCGCGTTAATTTAGCTTTAGGAAGTACAATTGTTAAGCGAAGCCTTAGGAAGAAATGAGTTCGAGTGGGTGAAGCAAAGCTGAACTCTTCGGGGGCAGGTAAGCTATTTGGAGTTAGAGCTCTCATAAAACAGCATTTGGGACTTTCACACAGGGCCTATCTTTATCTGTGCTCCAAAACCTTTAACGCTTTGTCAAAAACAGTAGACATAGATAGAATGGAGAGCAAAGCACTTGTTTTTCAGCTCCTCTGTCGGGAGGGGCCGTGGCGACTGCTTCCGAGATCTGTACATGCCAGTCTGCCTCTAGAGTTGCCGACTTCGTTCACGGGCCACTCTGCGTGCACTCGGTCCCCCCTTGTCCCCTGCGCGACGGAGCCTGAGAGCAGCGTCGTCTGCAGATGCGCGCGGCTGCCCCGGCCGGGCGCACGGCAGAGTGTGACCTATTCCGATGTCTGGTGAAGGGACATCCGTAGCTTAGTGCAAGTCTGCCGTGAACATTGCTTTTTTTAGACGGCGTAGGAAGTCAAACCATGCAAATTACTCATGTGTTAACATGCAATACTCAAAGGGTTTTAATTTAACTCTCTTCTTTTGGATTCTTCATGATGATTTACTGTAAATGCTTCTCAGTTTGCATGCTCTGATCATTGCTGCTAGTGATTTTATGTGCCAGTAGACCTGAGTTTAGTTTACCAATTTTACTTAAATAGTAAAAGCCACTTACAAAGTGACTGCCTAGGATTTCTTTTTTTCCTTTGTTTGGAGTAATCGGTAATCCGTCTTATTTTCAGAACTGTGTTTTGTCTCTTACTTGGTTCTGGTGTTTGATTCTTTTCACCCCCCTCCCTTCTTTCCTTTGTTTTTTAAATAAATTACGACGTTGGGATTGGAAGCCCTGAGTAATGAAATCTTTGGTAAGAATTGTTGCGTAGGCTCAATAATGAGAACGACAAATCACTGTTAGAAGAATTTTGATTCCGGGGGAGGAAGGAAAAAAACGAAAACTCCCACTGACTGTTGATAACTGAGTAAAATTTTCCTTCAACGAATTAATAGTTTTGAACGAACGATTGCCTTGTTTTAACCTGCTAAACACAATTTTAAATGACCCAATAAAGGAGGTATTGAATTTTATTCGTTTGAAAAGTATCTTTTGTACCAAAGCAAATTTTTTTCTCTACTCATCTCCATCATCAATTGGGACCCTATGGTGGTGACCAACGCGTTGGTTACAGAAACTTTAAGTGAGTGCCTTGAGAAAACTTGGAAATTTGTGCCTGGGGTGGTAAACTTTTAATTAGGTTAATTGTAGTGCTTACCAATTAGTAATTCTACTATCACTCAGGGCTTTCGTACCTTCTAGGTAAAACTTCTTTCATTGTGTTTTTTTTTAAAATACCGTATTTTTTTTAAGTGCCATCATTTAAATTTCACTTAGTAAGTGGCAGATTACATTATTCAGTCCCACAAGCACAGAAACATAGTAACACTAGGAGATATTTGAACATTTATTTTACAATCGACTGAATATATTATGTAAATGAGGTAAGCAACTTTTGTAGAGATTGTATGTGTGAGATAATGTAATGTTCTTTTCCAGTTTTTGGACTACAGTTGAATAAACTTTTTAATTATTTAAAAACATCTTTACCGAATAACATGTGATGGTTTTTTGTATAATGTATTTGATTTTGTAAATACGTATTTCCTGATGTGATTTTTGTGAGAAATGCTAAATCTTTTAGTATATAATGTCCTCTCAAAATTGGCAGGAGCTAAATAATAGTTTGTGGGCGATTTGTATTGTGTACTGTACAATAACTGGGGAACTTTTATAATTATAAAAATATATATTAACTTTTAGTGTGTTGTTTAAACAAATGACTGGAACATACTAAAGATATTAGTAGGATTTTTCTGAATATTTCAGACTTGAACTCAGGCTAGCTTTCTTGTGTTTTTCAAAACAAAATGGTGTCTTGTCTTTTAAAATCAATAAATTTGTTTCCTTGTTACAAATACATTTGAAATGCCTTGATTTCCACCCCACCCCCCCACCCCCACCGCGCCCGCAAATGATTGCCAGGAAGCTTGCCTGCCTGCCTCATCTAGAAGGTAGCCTCTGTGTCATCGACTAGCTTAGAAACAAAATTAAGTTGTTTGCCGTTTTTGTGTCAAATGAAATTAGCAATATTTACACATGAACAGCACAAAAAGAGAAAACAGAATTATAAGCCCAGCAGGGTACAAATCTTACCCTCAAAGAAAATTAGTGATTGAGTGCCATTTAATTTCAGAAGCTGTCAACATTTCCATTGTAAGTCCAGATTTTTGGATGTTCATAATGTGTTTGTTTTATGTCACTTCACATTGGTATTTGGCACCCAAGTTCCTTGCTTAGATTGAAATGGCTTATCAAAATGCATCTTAATACACTTATAAACAGATGCCCCACCCCCATTTTGTTCTCCTTTGGATTACACGGTTACATACAGAAAGATTTATTCTTTTTAGGGTACGTTACTGTGAGTGTTGACAGAGACAGGCATGTAACTACCACCACAATCAAGTTTAAAACATTTTTTTCTCCCCTTGCAAACATTTTTTAACCAGAGCGTGTGTGTGGCTAGGGCCCCCTCCTGGAATATGAAATGGCCAATTTGTTTTGATTTTTTTTTTTAATTTTTTTTTTTAACGTTTATTTATTTTTGAGACAGAGAGAGACAGAGCATGAATGGGGGAGGGGCAGAGAGAGAGGGAGACACAGAATCAGAAGCAGGCTCCAGGCTTCGAGCCATCAGCCCAGAGCCCGACACGGGGCTCGAACTCACGGACCGCGAGATCGTGACCTGAGCTGAAGTCGGACGCTCAACCGACCGAGCCACCCAGGCGCCCCATTGATTTTTTTTTTTTTTTTAAAGATAGACATGCAAGGGGCGCCCGAGGGGCTCGGTCAGTTGAGCATCTGACTCTTGAATTCAGCTCTCAGGTCATGATCCCAGGGTCATAAGATCGAGCTCCACACGGAGCCTCAGCATGGAGCCTGCTTAAGATTCTCTCTCCCTCTTTCTTTCCCTGCCTTTCTTTCCTTCTGTCTCTCTCTCTCTCAAAAAAAAAAAAAAAAAAAAGAGAGAAAGAAACGCAAGACACAAAACACCCTTTGGGAAATCAGCGTGCTGTTTTCAAGTCATAGTACAAAGTTACTTCTAAGCCAAAAATATTGACATCTTAGCCCACAGAAGCACCAAAATCATTCTGATATGGACATTTAATCCAGTAACACAGAAATGTACCAAATGACATTACTTAATAAGCACATGAGAGAAAGGCAGACAGAATTGTAGCCCGTGTTCGAGACACAGCTACGCTAGGAAGAAAATGGATCTGACCCCTTTGGGCCTTTTTGTGTTGCATAAACACTTGTGAAATATTGGGCACTTTTGTGCTAAAAGTAGAGCTCCCCGTTTCTAGCCTTATTTTTGTACTTGGCTTCTCTCAAAACTCTGAGGTCTTTCAAATATATCATGTAATTACTGCACGTACTTTGGTTACAATATTCTTCCCACCAGAGGTCTTTTAATAGTTCTTCCTTCTCTTTTGGAACTTGGACATTTCAAGACTTGAACTCAGCCTGAGAAACATCACTGGTTTTCATTAGCGGATTCAATTCAACCCCCCCAATATTTTCCTTCCATTATGGTCTAAAAGTAATGTGTGTAGAAATTTGCCATTCATCATTTGGCTGAAGCACAGATTATTTTTCATGGAACACCAGGATGAGTAACATGGCTGCCATATTGCGGAGGATAATATTTGAAATCAGGGGAAGGGAGGAGGAGGACACTCTTGATTCTGGCCTGCTTCTTTCTGAAGCAACCTCTGGACCAGGAGGAGGAGTCTGCTTCCCCTTACAGGGACTGGATGTCCGAGCACTTAGACCGATGGGCCTTGCACATAGCTGAGACGTAGCTTCCCACTCCTGATGAGACCTGGTTTTCATTGCTTCCTGCTGGCCCTAAGATTGAAAAGTATCCCATGTGTGCCCGGGCAGATGGGAAGCTGTGTCCAAGTTGTCTGAACACAAATATATTTGGAATTAAAGTAAATATGAGTTCACTGTTAGTGCAATTAAAAGGAAAAGGTTGTCAACCAGGATTCTTTTAAAGAGAACAGATCTCTTATACTGTGTACAAGAAAAAGGGCTCCCAGAGGTTGAAAGCAAAAAAGAGGGAAAGAAAGAAAATGGAAACACTATGGAATAATTAGTAATAAATCTGACAGAAGAGGTGAAACACATGTACACTAAAAACTACAAAACACCTCTCAGGGGATCTCAAGACTTAAATAAATGAGAGATACACTGTGTTCAAGAAGCAGAAGACCCAATGTTGCTGAGATGTTAATTCTCCCCAGTTTAATGTATAGAGTCAACACAATCCAATCAGAATGCCAGCAAGCTTCTCATAGACCATGACAAGCTGATTTTATAATTCATATGGGAATGCAAAGGATGGAGTATAAGCTAAAACAGCTTTGAAAAAGAAGAACCAAGTTGGAGAACTACCCACGCCCGAACTCAAGGCTCTTCTTCACTGTGCGCATCAAGATAGTGCGATATTGGACTTGAAGCCGATCAATACGCTCTATCACATAGATCAATGGAAAAGAATCTTGAGTGTGGAAATGGAGCCACACATTTAGGGACCACTGGGTTTTGACAAATGTACATAGGCAATTTGATGGAGAATCTTTCAAAAAGATACCATCGGTTTAAAAAAAAAAAAGTTTGATCACACCATATACAAAAATGAACTCAAAAGGACCACAAACCTAAAGATAAAACCTAAAACTATAAACCTTTTAGAAGGTAACATCAGGAAACTCTTTGAGATCTTGGGTCAGGCAGGGCTATCTTAGCCATGACTCCAAGGATGATGCATACAAAAATCAAACTGATACATTAGACTTTAACAAAAATAAATTTTCTGCTCTTCAAAAGAGGCAGCTTAAGAGAGTGAAAAAAATAATTCCGGGGAAGAGGTTTTCCTCGGGTCTCTCATTTTTCGGCATGTGTTTGGAGCAAACGCATTAACCACTTTTGTTCTGGACTGTTTTTCAAGGATATATCTAGCAAAAAGCGAGAAAGGCTCCCTCCGGGGCAGAGGGCACATTTGCTTCCTGACAGTGTAATAAAGAGTATCTTCTCCAGGGCAAAGTTTGGGCGGCCTTGCTACCAGCCCTCTTTAAAAGACTGGGGTTTCCTAAGCTTGGGTTTTCTCAGGTACAACACAAACCCACCGTGTGCACGGCACGTACCTGCCCGGGTCTTTCCACAACCCTCCTGGGTCCTGGGGGTAGAGGGCTGGGAGCTAAGGAAACAGGCAAATATGAGGCTCCAAAGTCCTTTCTCTCCAGCCCCGGAGGCTTATGTGTCCTGCTAATATCTTGGAAATCTGGGAAGGCTAATATCTTGCACATCTTAGAAGGCTCACATGTTACTTTGCCGGCAGGAAAAAACATCAGACCCTTCACAGCCCCTGACGCCACAGACTTGGGAGAAAATATTTACAAAGCATACATCTGGTAAAGGACTTGTATCCAAAAGATGTAAAGAGCTCTCCAAACTCAAGGTGTTGAACCCGTGTGTGTAGAGCACTCACCACTTTTAACACTAACTACATATTTGGAAGGATATTTACTTAATGTCTGTCTCCCTTGATAATCCCAAACTTCATCATTTCGGGGGCCTCTCTGTCTTTAATGCGATGCCTGCCTCTCTTGCTGTGCCCTGGGGGTGGTGGCTGTCTTTCTCCACTGGTTACAGTCCTGGGGGACTCTTGAGCCTCTGCCCTGCTGGCCGCCAGATCCGTGGCACTTCGAGGTGCCCTGGTGGCAACCTTAAAATTCAGGGTTGCCAGGCAAGGGTACAGGCTCCCTCCTGGGTGACAGTGGCCAGCTGCAGCTCCCCCTCCCCCCACAGGGCCCCCAAGGAGTGTCGCAAACCAGAGGCGTGCCCCTCAGGCCAGAGCTCCTGGACAAGCAAATGAGCTTCTCTCCCCAAACGACTGGGGTCTGTGTTAGTCCGCTGTCGCATGCAGTGCCCTGGGGGGAGGGACGGCTGCCAAGAACTGTCTCTCTGATTGTCACAGTCCCACAGACCTAGGAATGCAAACCCTTCCCGACCTGCTGAGCCAGGATTGAGGGCATCACCCCTTGGGCAGCGGCTTCAGGCGCTGAGGCACCAGACCGGGAGAGAAAGCTCCCTCCGGGGGAGGGCGTGAGGCCGGCACCTGCTGGCAGAAGGACCACACGACCTACCGTGGTAGAAACAAAGATGGCGGCCTCCAGTCCCGTCCCTGCAGGTGCAGAGAGCGCCCCGGCCTGAGACGTGCGTGGTCAACCCGATGGCTCCGCAGGCCGACACGCTTTACTAGAAGCAGAGGAGCCTTTCTCACGTCAAGCCTGGAAGGGATGGGGGGCCGCTGCGCTGAGCCCCGGGCTGGTAAGTCCACCGGCCAGTCCTTAAGGAGCAGGTCTCCAAGACACGGGCCCCGTATGGGTTTCCAAATGTTTTAGCTATCCGGGGGGAGGGGGGGCTCACCTCTTAGGTGCAGGTGGTTAAAGTCGGGGTTCCCGATGTGGGGTATGACCCCCTGGCTCCCCAGGGACAAGGGCTGGGTTTCCACTTCCCGCCTGGTGCTCCTCCCTGAGCCAGGGGTGAGGCTCACGGCCAGGCCGTGGCCCAGCCTCTCCTCCCTGCTTCCATGTGGCGTCCCTCTCGGCGGGTGGAGCCGTAGGAGTTGCTCAGCCAGGCTTTAGGGGTTTTGTTCCCCCCGACCTGCCGGAAGAAGCTTCCTTAAGGAGCTGGCGTTCCCCTGTGTCTGAGGGAGGGAGGTGAGCTCAGAATCTTCCCAGCTGCCATCTTGGCCCTGAACCCCAGAGACCTTTTGGTCCGGATCACTACAGAATTCCCATGAGCTCGGCCCTTTGCACACCATTCCGTCAACAAATATTTGTGGCATGAATTAAGAAACCGGTAGTAAGGTTATGCCTAATGATTATACGATTTAAGGTTGATATTGTTTCCGCTCTTACGAATGATTCTTAATGATGCACCTTGAACATGGGCATTTATTTTGATTTTCCCATACACATATATTCTCTACACACGTTTCTGGAAGCCAAGTTTGGGGGCTCATACGTTGCAAAAATGTTTCGGAGCACCTTGCTAAACTCTACTGTGGATGCTCAAACCAGTTTCTAATTCCTTTAGTAGCTCTGAATCCAATCGCTAGAAAACAATTAACTGGGAAAAAAAAAGTTGTAGAAGGGATGCAGGCAGGTGGAGTCTGGAGTCAGAGGACCCAGAGGGGCTCCCACAGATTCAGCCTGGAGGGTCCTTGGCTTCATGCAGGATGGGAATCGAACGTGAGCCATCAGGAGGTGAGAGCAGAGTTTATTGAAAATATATAAAGAGCAGCACAGCATCTGGGACACTTGGAAGGGAAAAAGATAGGGTTCTGTCTTTATTCGGGGTCTGGGGTTTTTATTGACAGTTGTGGTGTGGCGGACGTGTCCTCTCAGGCATCCAGGAACCGGTCAGAACAACAAGGTCCAGGCGTCGATCATAAGTCACTTATTCCCTGACCCGGAGTCTCAGTGTCAAGATGTCCAGCACCTGTGGTCTGGAATACGCGTGTGATCGTGGCCTCCCTTCATTCTCACCTGGTCCTTCATTAGATGTTATCTGTTCTGGAGAATTCCTTGTCCCTTACAAGGAGATTCCACACTATCTGCGTTCTGAGGCACCTGTCGAGTGGGGCAGGGTGCAGGTCCTAGCAAGGATAGAAGCCGGTTAAGAAGCAAAGGAAAAAGCAACAAAAAAAAACAAAACAGCTTTTTCTCTCATGGGGTCCCTTCAGTTCCCCTGTCTCAAAAGCAATTTAATGCTTATTTATTTTTGAGAGAGAGAGAGACAGAGCGTGAGCAGGGGAGGGGCAGAGAGAGGGAGGGAGACGCAGAATCTGAAGCAGGCTCCAGGCTCTGAGCTGGCAGCACAGGGCCCCATGCGGGGCTTGAGCTCTCTAACCGCGAGATCGTGACCTGAGCCGAGGTCGGACGCTTAACCGACTGAGCCACCCAGGTGCCCCTCAAAAGCAATTTATATTTGACCTGGGACCGCTTGTCATTTTACAGGCAGAGAAATGAACACTTGAAAATAGCCTCAATAATCTGGCAAAACGATTACTCAGCAAAATGATAATTGATTATTAGGAACATTCTTGAACAATTGCTGTATTAATTGTATAGGCACTTTGGTATTATGTCCCAAGCAATTATTCTTAAATTAACCGTGGAATATGACTTGGAAATACAATGCTAAGCAGTTACATTACCATATTATTGCAACTCTGTCATTTTAATTGTAGCCCATTAAACATACCTACATATTCTCAGAACAGTTCATTATGTCTGTTAAGGGGACTGTTCCTTAAAGTATGAAAAAAAATGTTTTTAAGTCCTCTGCTGCGAAAGATGACTCATAATCTCACCAAACTGAAAACAACCCGTTTCCTTCAAATGAAAGAAGAAGGAAATTACGGGCTACTCGTATAACGAAAAACCACGCATTAGTCAATTAAAGCAAATACAAGCCACAATACGGTAAACCTCACAAACGCGACATGCGCGAAAGAAGCCAAACGTGGAGGAAAATATGTTACATTTTTTCTGTTTAAGTTCAAAAGCAGGAAGAAGCATATTGTAATATATTGTTTACCTTTGGGGAGGAGAAAACATTTGCAATTGAGAAAAAGCCCAAGGCTTTTGGAGGCTAACAACATTCGCTTTCTTGATCCGTGTAGTGGTTATCTGCACATTTGTTTGAGAGAATTTATAGAGGTGATGAAAACACACACACACACACACACCCGTTAAAACTAGTCTGGGTCTAGATCAACTGGTGAGCAGAGCATCGTGACTTAAAATCTCAAATCGCCCCAACGGTTTTCTAAACCTCCTGGGAAGCACTTGACTTCTTCTTTAACGATGTCTTAACTTACGCATTCGTATCGAAAGGCACCCCAAATGCAGCTATACTTTTAACCCCATTATTTAATGATGTCTTGAACCAGCAGCAGCCATGAAACGTTCCTGCTTCAGTGCTCACAAGTGAATACTGCCAGCCTGATTTCTTCTATCTTATCACTAAAGGATCTATTTGCTGCGGTTGATCTGAGCGAACAAAGCAATCCCAAGAATCTTCTTTTTTAAAACTCTCTGAGTGCCTGGTCAGTTAACGGTAAAGGATACCGCCTGTGACAGGAAATTTTGGAAAGTCTCCCAGATTTACAAGCGGTCCCTATGCGGTGGAAGTGTTTCTCACTGGTCTGGGGGGGTCCAATGGTTTTGCCCTTTGCCCGAATGGCCATGCAGACCATTAGCATCCACAGACAGGTGCTGTGTGTGAGACGAGCAGCCGGGCGAGCTTTAGAATTCAGAGGCCTCGGCGTCATGTCTTGTCTCGACAGCAAACGAAGACCTCAGAGTATGTCCAGGGGAAGCCCTGAAATCAGCAGATGTTTTGGGCAGGAAATCACCCCGTTTGCCCCGCAGAAATAGAATGGCTTACCTGCTGGGTAGGTATGCTCTCACTGCGCGATGCCCTATCCCGGACAGTTAAACTTGGGATGCCGTGTGGCCGTCCTGGGTGATTTGCAGAATTCCAAAGGCCGCACAGCTCAGGACCAGTGAAACAGCGACAGTCACACTCTCGCCTAGAAGCGCTTTGCTCAGCAGTGTCATGCGCATGAAGAGAGCTAGAGAGGGACTCTCCCAGGGCTCGTCCACCCCACTCCTCTAGGTGTCCCTGACCTTGCTGGTTCTCAGTGACGGGGCCCCTGGGGGTGTCCATACTGACTGTCTGCCCTCCCTTTTGATCCCACTGCTCAACTTCTAGCTTTTATTCAACTGTGTATTCTGGCACTAGAACGTTTCTATATACATATAAATTTTTTTTTAATGTGTATTTATTATTGAGAGAGAGGCAGAGTATGAGTGGGAAAGGGGCAGAGAGAGAGCAAGACACAGAATCGGAAGCAGGCTCCAGGATCTGAGCTGTCAACATAGAGCCCGATAACGGGGCTCAAAACCACGAACCACAAGATCATGACCTCAGCCAAGGTCGGATGCTTAACTGACTGAGCCACCCAGGCGCCCCATATATGTTTTAGGGGCCCAATTTCTTGATAATACTCTGTAGATATTTCAGTCCTAACATCTGCTTTTACAGGGTGGCTTCTGGGGGAGAATATACCTGTGAGTCATGCTCTGCTGCGAGAACCTAGAATATTCTAGAGCACCACCATCCATCATCTGCTTTTCTGTGGAGTAATGGAGCTCACCTGGGTGTGGTCCAAGGAGGATTCATTAGGAGTTAGGGAAACTGGACCCTTTTTCATAAAATAGCAAAGCAAAATCCAACGGATGTGTATGAAGTAAAAACAGCCCTTCCTCCCAAACGAATTCTCCTTTCAAACGGTAACAGCCATTCAGTTGACTGCTAACCACAGAAGGGGAGCTGGAAATGGAGACTTTAAAAAATACTTTGGGGACAGAGTTGAGTTTCTGGGTCATGTGTGCCCGACGCAAAAACTCCTAGGTCCGAGCGGTGAGTCGATGCTCCTGGCCCCGGCACATCCTCTCTCTCAAATTCAGCACATTCCAAAATTTTCATTCTTTTTAGTTCGGAGCTCGGATTTACCGGGAGCTGAATCCATTACATTATTTTGTCTGTGGCTTCCAGTCCAGTACGTGTCAGGGGCCCCGGCCCCCTGGGCCCTCTGATGTTCTCGCTCAGGACTGAAGGACCCACAGGAGGTGCTGGCAGGGAGGGGCCCCGTCACCATCCTGCCGTCCCGGTGACCCTAGGGCCCTGGCCTGTCCGTGCTCCCTGGGAGCAGCTCGGTCGTGGGCTTACGAGCAGGTTGCTTTTTACAGTTGACTTCACAATTCTTGTCTTTGAAGCTAAGAATGGATTTGAAAACACAGGTTCAGGGGAACCAACCTCTGTTTTAAAACCTCACCACACGCGAGCAGAAGATAAAAATAGGAAATGTGTGGAAAGCAGGACTCACGGTCCCTTGGACGTGGTTTTACACACCGGACTGATTCGTGCAGCAAAATCCCCGAGGAATCAAAGTGCCGAACCCGGTAGCTCTCAGGGGAGGGTAGTGGGTCTGGATGGGAAATATATTCCAGAAGGCACCTGGCAGCTCCTTAGCTCTGGGTGACGAAGCCAGAGCCAAGAGCCCTGGGGAGAAGTGTACGCTCGGTAATTGAATTGAATTGATCAACCTCCGGCACTCCTTCAGAGGCGGGATGGTTCTGCTCTGAAAGGAGCAAACACCGTGAAATCTGGGTGTTCTTCGTGACGGGTGGCCAGTGCCCCTCGGCATGGAAGACGCAGGCGGGGCTGGACAGACGGACGCCGCATGCGATGCAGACAATAGAGACCAAGAAGCCTCGGAACCCGGCTGGCCGTGATAGAATGGTCCGAGAGTCTTGTGAAGACGCTGCCCGTGTGTTTCGCAGTGGGAGACATACATTGACTCGTCGAGTGATCCCCAGGCCCCTGTAGGATCGTTGCCATGACTGAGCCCTGTTTTATGGAGATAATAAATATTTGTCGAGTGAAATTGCAAACGCCTGTTCCGTGTAACCGCTGGCCACCTGAGGCCGCACGAGGGCACGCGCCTCGTCGTGTGGGCATTCTGTCAACGGCTCTCCAAGGTCCATCCTCGCACCATGTGCTGCTCTGGTCTGTCTGTGCCCAGGACGGGGGGTGCCGTGGGCAGGCAAACACCCCCGACGGATCTCGCTGGGAGGCTGAGCGCCGTCGGATTATCGTTGCGGAAGAGTGAAGGGTTTGAGTTTCCCAGCGGCCTGCCTGTCTTCCGTCCCGGCCACGCCGTCTGCTAACTATGTGACCAGGAAGGTCACTTTTCTGAAGGGCAGTTTCATCATTTGTAAAATCAAGCTACGAACGGGACCCGCAGCACAGTGGTGTGTGAGGATTAAATGAGCTAACACACGAGTTCAGGGCCCCCCCTCTCCAGTGAACTCTGTCGGAGGCCGGGCGTGAGGGGACACGCCTGTGGGGGGTCTGCAGCCCTCTCCCACTGTCCCCGTGGCAGCTCAGGGGGATAGGCTTGGTCGGTCCTGGCTATAATTACGCTGGAGGGGAATGATTTTTCCCTGGGATTCCAGTCTTGCCTTCCGGACTGCTAGGAAAGCAAATAAGGAACTCTTTTGAAGGGCCTCTCAGGTGCGGCACAGGAACTCATATACTAACTTCTGTCTTTCTTCTCTGTACATATTTCCCAGATATGTTTTCTTTTAGTAATGCTGCTCCGTCACTCCCCCTATCTTGTTTTTTAAATTTGTTTCTGGAATGCTTGGTAGACTTAACCAATGAAGCCGCCTGGACCTAGAGTTTCCTTTTAAGGAAGATTTTATTTTATTTTTTATTTTTCTTATTTTTTAAAGTTTATTAATTTATTTTAGAGAGAGAGAGAGAACGAGAGAGAGAGCACACACGTGGAAGGGGCATAGAGAGGGAGGGAGAGAGAGAATCCCAAGCAGGCTCTGCACCATCAGCGTGGAACCCGATGTGGGGCTCAAACTCATGAACTGTGAGATCATGACGGGGTGCTTAACTGACTGAGCCACCCAGATGCCCCCATTCTTTTGGGGGAGATTTAAAATGACTGGCTCAATTTATTTAATGGTTATGTGATGACTCAGGGTTTTAATTCTTTTGTAAATCGGTTTTGGTAAGTTTTTTGTTTTTGTTTTTTTAAGGAAATTTTCCATTTTGTCTAAGTCTTTCACTCTCTTGGCATAAAGATATTTCGGGACATTTTGATATGTGTGTGTAGTCATTCCTTTCTAAACATTGTTTAGTTTATGATCATTTCCTGATTAACCCATGGACACCTTGGAAGTCTGCGTCACATTTTCCCCAGGTACGAGCTTTTTCTGGTTGTCGTGTTGCGATTGCTTTTCCCTTCACTACATTGCTGTCAGTGAATAATTCTGTAGGATTTCCATCTTTTGAGACTTGCGTAGGTTTACTTTGTGACCTGGTACGTAGTCGGTTTCCCCCAGTAGCGTGCATGCCGTCAAAAATGGGTGGTAGTCAGCAATGCACACGGATTTTGCTCAAGTTGGTAGCTGATCGTTTGTGTTTTCAGTATCCGTCCTGGCACGTTTTGTCTGCTGGTTCTGTAAGGGACTCAAGTGAATTTTCATCCCTCCCTCCGATTGTCAATTTCCCCTTACAGTTATTCTATGATTATTTAATGAATTAATTTATAGGCAATGTTGTTCTGAGCGCAACCATTTGCAATTATTTTCTCCGCTTTGGGGACTGCGTCTTTCACCGTCACGAAGTGACCGCGCATCTTCCGTGCGCCATTTTGCTCGGGAATCTTTCTGGTCTGAAATTGATCTAGATGCACCAGTGTTTTGGGGCTTACCCTTTTTTCATCATTTTACCTCCTATTTTTACATATTTTAATGTTTTCGATGTTTTTCTCGTAAATAGATTAAAGTTGGAGTTTTCGGACACCGCGTTTTTCCTGCCGGCTGGAGCGTGGGGACTGTTTACAGTTGGTACAACTGCTGACATCATTAGGTTTCCTCCACCATCTTATTTGACCCTTTATTTGCCCTCCTCATCCTGTGTTTTTTCTCTTGGTTTGTCCCTTCAGTTGGACTGGCTAATTTCTATCATTCCATTTAGCTCTCTGCTGGTTAAGAAAGTTATATACTCTTTTGCTATTCTTTTATTGGTTCTTGAAAGAAATAGTATGTATTATAGCACATGATATGATATGTAATATACGTTATTTGGTGTTTTAAGTTTACGTATTTATTTTGAGAGAAGAGAGAGAGAAAGCAGGGGAGGGGCAGAGGGGGGGGGGAGGGAGGACCCCAAGCAGGGTACGCACTGTCAGCACAGAGCCTGACGTGGGGCTTGATCCCATGAACCACGAGATCATGACCTGAGTGGAAATCAAGAGACAGACACTTAACCAACTGAGCCACTGAGGCACTTTTATATATTATTATTATTATATACATAGAGTCAAGATTTAAAAAGTGTTAATACTTGTACTTGCTTCCTAGATAACACATGGGCCTTAGGACAATTTAACTCCACTCGTTACCTTCAAAACTATATGTTACAATTGATATATTAGTGTATTGTAATTTTGCTTGTAAAACAAAACCATGATTTGTAATTATTACTATATCATTCAGGAAATGTTTGTTCAAATTTATCCCTTATATGTACTTTGTTTGTTTTTTCCAAAGTCATAGTTTACCTCTCTCGACGATTCCAGAATCGTTCTCCACCTATACAACATAGTCAACTTCAGAGAAAAACTTCAGAGAAAAACTCTACGTATGTTTACTATCAAACACCCAGGTCAAGGGTAGAGAAGCATGAAGCTGATTCCTGGACTATATGTGTCATGGGAGGAACAAAAACCCGTTTCTAACAGGTGGTTTCCTTAGATATAACGAGTATCAAATCTACAGGGTTAGTGTGGTGGGATAAAGAAGAAAATGTTTGCCAGCATGCCTGGCAAGATGGCGGCCAAATGTCAAGTCATGGCCCTCCGCCTGCCATTTGCATGTTATGTGTACTGGGCAAGCTTCTGCCTTCCTATCTTCCTCACAGTGAGGGCTGTTTCTCACATTTCTTCAGCTGAAAATACTCAGTATGTCAAGGTACCTTATTTTGGCACAGTCTGAACACCATCACCATCTTTAGAAGCAAGGGGAAACCTGGGCCCTACTCCACCACTGTGGATTCTAGAAGGCACTCTCCCGATGCTGAGCCTCAAGGGGATCCGCAAGCACAAAAGGTCTACGCAGACCAGGAGAGCTCTGCCCTAGCTGCAGATGAGAGGGACAGGCAGGAGACAGGTCGGTGCCATAATCTGTAGGGAGAAGATGTTAGAATCTTCAGCTCTTTACATAGCGGCCGGTCCTACAGAGCATAACACGGTCAT
The DNA here is from genome assembly GCF_018350195.1 of Panthera tigris. Classification (NCBI taxonomy): domain Eukaryota; kingdom Metazoa; phylum Chordata; class Mammalia; order Carnivora; family Felidae; genus Panthera; species Panthera tigris. The sequence goes on from NC_056672.1 coordinate 8,177,281, forward strand.
CGAGACGACCGTTCTGGGGCCGGCTGGGTGGCTCAGTCCGTTGGGTGTCTGACTCCAGCTCAGGTCATGAGCTCATGGTTTGTGCGTTCAAGCCCCAAACTGCGCTCTGCGCTGACAGCACAGAGACTGCTTGAGATTCTCTCCCCCCCCCCTTCCCCTGCTCTCTCTCTCTCAAAAATAAATAAACATTAAAATAATGTTTAAAAAAGATAGCGGTTCCAGACTTGTATAGTTGGGGTACCTTTAGGTCTTTTTCTGGGTCCCACATCGGGTGTCTGATCTCATTCCAGGTGTGATGCATAAGAGGGAAAATGGATGCGAACTTGGCCGTGTGTATCAGTGCTTCCCCAGACACAGGGACCTCACAAGTTCCAAATGATACTCATATCAGCAAAAGAGCTGATAAGCCAAAGAGAGACCCCTGCAAACAAGGCCATTCTCCTGGCCGCTGTGGCAGTAAGGCATCACCATGGGAAGAGACCAGCTGAGGAAAGTGATATGGGGAGACAAAGGACCGTTTGATCCTGTGCTCTTATTCCAGAACCACTCCATCTATTTTTTTTTGGCTGTGGTTTCCAAAGGAACAGCATTTCTGATACAGAGTCAAGGACTAAAGTAGGCACGGAAGCAATGATCGCCATTGTTTCTCAACAAGAGTGTGGCCATCTTGGGTTCTGGCCTGAACAGAAGATGTAAAGGCTGTTTTTCACCTGCCTCTTTCATTTAGCAATATAACTTGGCTATTTCTCTCTTGCCCTCTAACATTCTTCTTTAAAACTTCTTTTACAAAATAATGTAAACATTAAAGACTTGTGTGAGGGTTCTCTTAGTTACTGGCCAATATTTTTTAGCAAGCTGGGTGGTGGGTGTTTCAACGTCTGTTTTATTTTAGTATTATTTAAACTTCACTCATATGTAGGAAATGTGTATGTGTACTCTTAGGGTCTTTTTAAAAAAGTTCTATTAACTTTTGAGAGAGAGAAAGTGTAAGCGGGGGAGGGGCAGAGAGAGGGGAAAGAATCCCAAGGAGGCTCCACCCTGTCAGCACAGAGCCTGACATGGGGCTCAAACTCACCAACTGTGAGATCATGACCTGAGCCAAAATCAGGAGTCGGACGCTTAACCAACTGAGCCACCCAGGCGCCCCTCTTCTTAGTGTCTTTTAAATTATAAGCGCTAATCCTGTGGACGTTAAGATTTGTCATGGAACCTATTCCCCTGATACTGTCTGGGACACTGTGACTGTCACCCACCTTCAGTCTCCGCTCAGATGTCATCAGAGAAGCCATCTAGTGTTACTGGTATTCCCCATCTCCCTCACCCTGTTTCATGTATCCCATAGTACTTCGTACATCCGTATTCTGTATTGTTTATTTGTTTATTGACTACTTCCTCCACTGTAAGCATCGGCGGGTCAAGGAATTTGGACTTGTTCTTTAGAGAGGGTGAAGGAGAGTACACACACGTGAGCAGGGGAGGGGCAGAGGAATAGGGAGAAGGAGACTCTTAAGCAGGTTCCACATCCAGTGCGGAGCCCGACACGGGGCTCAATCTTAAGACTTTGAGATCGTGACTTGAGTAGAAATCAAGAGTCGGACGCTTGACCGACTGAGCCACCAGGTGCCCAAGTAATTTGGCCTTTCGTAAAGGCCCATATATCACTGCAGAACAGTGAGTGAATGCGTGAACGATCTGAGTAGTCATGAAACCTAGCTGGTCCTAGAGTTAGTAACAATTCAATTTTTTTTTTTTTTTTTTTTTTTTTACCTCTGGTCAATCACTTATGAGGTTATAAACTCATGGTGGACCCTCTCTATTGTACAGGGGACGCTGGCCCTGGCTGTCCGCTTGCTGCCCCCTATACTGGGGGTGGGTGGTAAAAGCGTTTCTGACACGTTCGCCTAAACACGGTGGGAAGATGGTTTCTCTTCAATCCAGTGATTGTGGCAGCATTGCGGGGTTAAAAAGAACCCTGGCTGTGATTTGGTCTCACTCCCTTTCTTCATCATCGTAGAATGATGATGAAACTGAGGTCCCGGTAGACTCAACACTTAGCGGAAAAGATGGAGGAAGTCAGTGAACCAATTGCGGCCACGCTAAGTGCTAAGCTCCCTTTTAGAGACGAGGAAACCCAATTAGTGGTTCCTAATTTCTTTCATGTCATGATGCGCATAGATAATTGTTGTGCCGGGCTCTGTTGGGACAGTCCCTAGACAGCAGATAAGAGATGAGGTTGGGATTTGCATTCGGCTGACTGGGAACCGGAGCTCTTCACCGTGGTTGTAACGCCCCAAACCCTTGTTCAGCACCCAGCATGTCCCCAGGTGCTGAGGGGCTTGTAGAAAATAAAGGCATCGCTTCTATTTTACGGCCTTACACAGCTGCTTCTCCCTGACCATGACAGGTGGGAAGAACCCCCTCCAATTTTGTGAGGAGCTTTATGTCCACTCTCAGAGCATAATCTCCCTTATCCGGGCAAGGCCCCCAGACAGGTTAACATTACCCCCCCAAGGGCTAGTCAGTCTTAAATGCCACCATCAGGCGGGCATCCGGGCTTTTCTGGACTGGAGGTCTGTGTCCTTTGCCCAGTATGGCTGTATGTGGAGATGGGGCCTCTAAGGAAGTCATTCAGGTTAAATGAAGTCCTAAGAGTGGGGCCCTCCTCTGATAGGATTAATGCCCTTGTAAGAAAAGATACAGCTGCAGAGCAGGGGTGCAAGAACATCCGGCTCTGGGTGGGTGGGGGAGGGGCCCAAACAGACCAGATTTGGCCACCTGCTGCTGACCAAATCCAAAGGCGAGGCCGGCCCCGGGAAGACCGGGGACTCACCTGTCAAAGACTGTCTTTCCAGAATGCCGAAGATACTTCCAGGTTTGTATAAGGAACACGTGGGACAGAGGTGGGCAGGTCGGGTGCAAGCAGGTAGGCAGCGAAGGTCAAATCGATGCTTGCCGTGCAGTCAGTCGGGGCTGGTGTTGCTGGCTCAGGGCAGTCCTCATCGCTTGACAGGTTAGTGTTGGTTCTTCCGCCTGGGGCAGGTGACACTCTGGAGAGAAGAACCCAGCTAAAAAGTTTCAGGTCAAAATGGAGACAGCCAAAGTCTTCTTTCAAAGATACCAAGCGAGCTCCCTTGCTGTCTCTGCCCACGTGCATACACTGAAGAAAAAGCCATGTGAGGACGTGGCCCCAAGGAGGTGGCCATCTCTGAGCCAGGAGGAGAGTCCTCATCAGACATCACATCAGCTGGAACCTTGACCTTGGACTGCTAGCCTCCAGAACTGTGAGAAAATACATTTCCTTTGTCCGCCCAGCCTGTGGCGTTTTAGCACAGCAGCCTGAGCGGCCGAATCTAGCCACCGTTCAGACCGAAGCCTGATTTGGTAGGGCAAACTTCACCTCTGCCTAGAACAATCGAACTAAAGCTACCACAGAATGTATAATGTTGAACTAGATGCCTGCCTCTCTCAAGTCCGTTTACAACACTGAAGGTAACTTCTCAGTCCGAAACAAAAACACGGTGGCTCTTGTTTTCATCTGGGTCACAGAGGGCCTGCATGGATGATATTTTCAAGACCAAGGGAGTCTTCTTTGAAAAGCAATCAGATGCCACTTTCCAAAGCACAGATACCCACCTAGACTCCTGCCTACATTATAAACAGCTACAACAACAAAACTCCTCCATCAGAGGGCACCGTAAAAAGAGATTTCAAACTGGAATGGGTAAGCCTAGCTGAGAGAGCGTCTTCTAAAATAGGGTCTGCCCCGGGGCACCCGGGTGGCTCAGTTAGACATCCGACTCTTGATTTGGGGTCAGGTCACGATCTCACGGTTCATGGGTCCAATCCCTGCATCAGGCTCTGCTCTGATGGTGCAAAGCCTGCTTGGGATTCTCCTCTCCCTCTCCCCCGTCCCCTATTCCTCAAAATAAATAAATAAACTTGAAAAGTAAAGTAAAACAAGATAAGATAGGATCTGTAGGCCATAAGGGAGGAGACGCTTATGCATATCTTTATGGGAGGAACTATGAACTTTTTGAACTTCGCAGCTGGCCACAAGCCCTCAGCCTGGACTGAAGCCCCCGCCCCCGTCACCAAGGCACTTGGGGTCATCTGGGGTCTTCACTTCCAAAGCCTCTAATCCGGTTCAACAGGCTTCAAGCCAGCCTTTGCATATTGACCCAACCAATCCCAGTGCACCCAGTTTCAGTCTTCAGTGAATTCTTTCTTGGGTGAAAGCACCCGGCCACAGAGAAAGGATGTAACGAGGTAGCTAAATGCAAATGAGGGAGCCCCATGGTGGACCACACATCCGACACTGGGTGAGATGCACACGGTGAAGAAGTCTTTGCTACGATTAGGAACAAAATGACAAAAAGTCCTCAACCTTTATGATATACCACTGAGTCCCATATAAATTAAAAAAGCAAATTTAGGGGCGCCTGGGTGGCTCAGTCGGTTAAGCATCCGACTTCGGCTCGGGGCACGATCTCTCGGTTTGTGGGTTCGAGCCCAACATCGAGCCCAACATGTGCTGACAGCTCGGAGCCCGGAGCCTGCTTCGGATTCTGTGTCTCCCCCTCTCCCAGCCCCTCCCCTGCTCCTGCTCTGTCTCTGTCTCTCAAAAATAAATACACGTTAAAAAAAAATGTAAAAAGATAAAAATAAGAGCAAATTTAAACGTCTGTAGCGGTAGAGAGAAAAATATCTAGAGTATGTGCCTCAAAATGTTAGCAATAATTGTCCCCGGATGCACGGGCTTGCTGACTTGTACTTGCTTCATTTTACTTGTACGTAGTTTCTGCTTTTTCACAGCACCCGTGGAGTACCTGGGTCACTGTGGGGAGTCAGATAAAAATGTATAAATCTACCTACTTAATCCACCCACCCCCATCCGAGAGAGGAAACACACACAGCGGTGTGAATATTTTGTTCTTGTAGCACCTTCTTCCGGCTGCCTGTGGGCCGCAGGTCATGCTGGGAGCGCCACTCCTCACCTAGTGTGATCCCCTGGCAGGACAGTTCGGCCTCAGGATGAGCCCTAGGTAGGCTGGTCGCCCAGGCTTGCCAAACCTTGAACAAACCATCGAACAAAGCAAATAGTTAGGAATGAATAGAGAAGAGGGGGATTCGGGCTGACGGTGTTATGTGATGCGTCCTTAAAGACACTTTATGGACTGCGTTGGGGGTGCCCTTCTGCGAGCAGTCTGAACCATGAGGTGCAGGACAGGAGATTGGTGGGCCACGTGGAAAGAGAATGGGATTTGGAGCCCAAGATTTCTTGCTTTTGAATGCTGACTTTCTAATGAAAGGGTCTCTATTCTTCCCACCCAAGGGCTCCGGGTTTCTCTCTCCTGTGGCAAATACTCTTTATCAGTTTCTTTCTTCCCCTTCCAGAGAGTTCTGTGTCTATAGTAAACACCTGTCACAGACTTTGCTTTTTCTTCACTCACTACCACATCGTGGAGATTGTTGGGCATCCGTACATCTAGCTTCCTTCCTTAAAAACAGTTATGTTGGGACGCCTGGGTGGCTCAGTCGGTTAAGCATCCAACTTCGGCTCAGGTCATGATCTCACAGTCTGTGAGTTCGAGCCCGGCGTCGGGCTCTGTGCTGACAGCTCAGAGCCTGGAGCCTGCTTCGGATTCTGGGTCTCCCTCTCTCTCTGCCCCTGCCCCACTCACGCTCTGTCTCTCTCCTCCAAAAATAAATAAACATTAAAAAAAAACCCAGTTATGTTGTACTCCACAGGAAGAATTACCAAATTATGTAATCACCTCGTTCCAGTTTACAGCGAATATCCTTGTCTACACATCTGCACTTGCGTGATTATGAAATGGAGTTGCAGCAAAGGGCATCTGTGTGAGCTCAACTAGTAATGAAAAAACTGCCACAAATTTTGGAAAAGGTGGATTGCCCTGCAGCCACGATAATGAGGAGCCATCGGAACTCATTTTAAACCAAAGGATCCACCTTGTGAACGTGTTTTTACAAGCCAAGCAATCAACCTGGCCTTCTAGAAGCCAGCCAATCAGGGACAAGACTCAGGCCAATAGACTCGCCTCAGTATCCAACCGACAAACCGTCCCATCGACCCATCAAGTGGCCAGGCTAGCACCGCTGAAATCGGGTCTGCTCACACCCGTGAAAAGCCCCAAGCCCGGAACTCCGTGCTTTCCAACACAAACAACAAAAACGACCCAAGGAAGCTCGGCAATCTGCTGTTAGGCAGAGGCAATGTGCTTGTGCATAATTCCCCTTTGTTTATTTTACTACAATCCTCAATAAGTTCAGCTTTGTCTTTTTAACGCAGATAGAGTGACCGGTCTCATCATCCTTTGTTGCTGGAAATACTGTAAAGTTACATTTTACATAGGTATCTCTAACATTTACATATTTCTTATATGCAGATTATAATCGAACTCCAGAGGGTAGGCTGTACTTAAGGGGTATGGAAGGGATTTCAGAGGAAATTTGTAAAGATTGCTTAGATTTTGACCTTAAAAATCGGGCTTCCTCATGAGCTTTGAGTCTGTAGTCCATTTTTAGAAGTGGAATTGCTGAGTAATGAGATAGTTTGATAGATGCTATCCTCCAAAGAAATTTCCCAATGTACCGAACCATCATCAACGAGCAGAATGCTTACCCATCACAACTTTTAAAATCTTTTGTGATTCTACAAAGCGCAAAAAAAATTCTCTTTAGATTTTTATTTCACATTTTCCAAATTGAACTTGAACATCTGACCTTAAGTCTAAAAAGCATTTGTATTTCCTTTGTTTTTGGTGACTTGGTGGCTTATAGCTTGTGCACTAAGGGATGTTTGCAAATTGAAAAATCAAATTATCCTCAAGGCTGAGGATTTCTCTCCATTGTAGTACTATGCCTAAAAAACTAGGAAAGTAATTATTCATTTGTATGTATAATTGGTTTACCAATTAAATGTGCTATCTGGCCACTTCATTTCTGATGTTCAGAGAAACAGGTTCTTACTTGAAGAAAAAACCAGATTGTTTCAAGATACGGAGGAGGAAAAATCCGAATGTACTAAGGTCGAGGTAGTTCTCTGTCCCCATTTGTGTTAAGCCTACACAAGTTAAAGTGGTTTTCTATTTTTAAAGAGCAAGATTGCAGCTACTCTAGAGCGCAGCCCCTCTTAGCTGGTACCTGGGGGAGATAATTGGCAGGTACTCCTGAAGGTCAATGCAAAGTGCTGAACATCGCCCACTCGGAAAGGGCTAAGGAGGCGTGGGCAGAGCAAACCTGTGGGCGGCTCGGGCTCTCGGGTGACTGTTTGGGGCTGTTTCTGCCAATGGCCAGCCTCCTTGTGCCTTCCTTCCTTGTGAAGGTATATAGAATAACATTAATAAAATTCTTGGTGGAGTTCTTAGTATTACTAGGCACATTTGCATATATTATTCCTATTGCCAGACCTCATGCGTATGCTATGGAACTATGGCTGTTGGGGAATGGAAATAAATTTTATTTTTATTTTTCTTAAGTTTGTTTATTTTTGACAGAGAGAGACCGAGACAGAGAGAGAGAGATTGAGAGAGAGAGAGAGTGAGAGCAGGGGACGGGCAGAGAGAGAGAGAGAGAGAGAGAGAGAATCCCAAGCAGGCTCCACACTGCCCGCCCGGAGCCCCAGGCAGAGCTTGAACCCATGAATCGTGAGATCATGACCTGAACTGAAATCAAGAGTGGGACGCTCAACTGACTGAGCCACTCAGGCACTCAGAACACGATTCTTAAATCAGTGCAAGCAGGGGCGACTGGGTGGCTCAGTCGGTTGGGTGTCCGACTTGGGCTCAGGTCATGATCTCGCAGTCTGTGAGTTTGAGCCCCGCGTCGGGCTCTGTGCTGACAGCTCGGAGCCTGGAGCCTGCTTCTGATTCTGGGTCTCCCTCTCTCTCTGCCCCTCCCCTGCTCATGCTCTGTCTCTCTCTCTCAAGAATAAACATTGAAAAAAAAAATTAAATAAGTAAAAGCTTTAAAAAAATAAATCAGCGCAAGTAAATAAAGATTAAGAAGATAACCCTGGCCGTTACCTTCCGAGGTTAGCTTTGTTATATCCCCCTCTTGTAAGGGCGGGGGGCAATTGGGGCACAGAGAGGTTAACAGGTGTGAGAGTAGGGCCACATGTGCTGACCTGGACCCCTGTCTCTGCACCATAGTAAACCGAAAACTACACGCATACACATCCAGAGATCTTACCTCTGCAGCCTTTTCTTCATAACTTCCCAGGTATAACACTTAATGGCAGAAGGAGGGTAGACCCTTCGTGCGAAATACAGAGGATCTGGCTTTATTTTGAAAGCTTTCCAAGCTAACGTGGTATTCGACAAGCAGGGCAAGCGCTGCCGGTTTAGATCTGACAGCAAAGCTTGGGAGAGCTGTCTAAAATGGCCTACTTTGCATTTATGTGTATATAAAAAAAATTGTCTGAAGATTTATTTTTATTGTCTGCAATTAGTTTGTATACGTTGGCTCCTTGTCCCACTTCTGCCTCAGGGACTCAGCTGTGTATTTCTCTTTCTTCCCAGAAAACACTCGCTCGGTGGCCCTCGACGAAGAGCTCAATGATAGAGTGTCTCTGTCCTATTAGGCAAGTCCTACTTTTAACTTGCACAGTAACGCTGTCACACTAATAATGTCCTCATACCAAAAATTAATTTGGATCCTTGAAAGGTAAAAATGTGTAGGCTTTCTGGGTGTCAGTGTTCTTGGCAATCTAATTGAGCACTTCCCCGCCCCTCCCCAGACCATCATTATAAATTTGCCAAATCTGGCACACCCATAGGAGCTATTTGAGCTGCAAATCCGCATTGTGCTTGTAAATGCTAAGGTTCCTTGCTTATCACCGATTTAAATTTCCCATTAGGAAGGAGAACTCAGAAGCAACAGGCAATTCATTTGCAGGAATGAGAGACGAAGTAGATTCTTAAACAAACAGGGAGGACCCAAGAGACCAGCGGCTCAGCCATTTTTCGCTAGGAAGTAAAGACCCAGCTCTGACGCACAAGCGTTGACAGTCTTGGCTTTGGTTGCCGCGACAAACCTCCGAGTCCCCTGCAAATGCCGTGTTCACTTTGTAGCCAGTTCCGGCGTCCGATTCAGATTCCTAATTATTGAGGATGCCTCCCTCCTCTGCACGTCTCATTCCGATTGCACCGAATATTGCGTATATATCCATGTTGTAAATCGACATTCACTGAACTTTTACCATGGGCCAAATGCAGTCATTCACTGAATAAATATTTTCTGAGTGTCCGCTAAGAACCAGGAGCTGCGTTCGGCATCGTGGATTCGAACAGTGAGCGGAACTGGTGCTTGTGGGGTTTCCAGTAGGGTGGGGGAGAGAGACGATTAAATCCTCACGCGCACAGCCCCCCTACGTATACAGTTATAATCTCCGGTGAGTGTTCTGAAAGAAAAGAGGTGCCCGCAGAGAATGGGGGGGCAGGTGGTCAGGGGTGACTTGCCCGGGCTGGACCCTTGCTTTTATATGCCTCACTCATTCCATCTTCACGTCAGGTCTTTGCTATTGGAGTTCCCACCCTCACTTCGCAGAGGAGGACTTCAAAGAGCTGGGGAGGAGGTGAAAGGAAGGGCTTCTCATACCCTCCTTCAGATGCCCATGCAGCCATTGCATAGGGATCAAAGGGAGGGGCTGATTGGTTGGCTTACAAGCATGGAGTTAGGGCTCTTGAAGACAATCCCCCTCTCCCTCATCTGACCCCTCTGGAAATTTTGTGTCAACATCCCGCCCCCCCCCCCCCCCCGCCCTGAAAAGACAAACAAGCTGTTATTACAGCTTCGGAAGGATGTGGAAACAGTTTAAAATGTCTGTGGCAGAACCAAGCAGCGGCAAATCCCATTCATTTGCGACTGAATGCGACAGTGACCCCCCCCCCATCATTTGCATGTGGTTTGTCAGCTTCCTCTGCAGCTGCTGCACGTTTTAACCTGCAGCCTGCCTTTGGCCGCAACGCCTCCCAAGGTGAGAAGCGAGATACCGTGAGCGTGGACCACGGGCAGCCTGGGCATCACCAGAGATCTTGGGAGAAATCGAATGATGATGCTGGATGAAGGTTGGCCAGCACTGCCCTTCAGAATGTGGACTGGTGCTAATACCAGCCTAAAGGTAAATCTGCAAGTATGTGATATGTACAAATGAGGGTGCGTGTGGAGCCGTGAATAAATATCAGCTATTATTCGGAATCTACAGACACTGTGGCCCCTGGATGGGAGCATTGATGTGAGCTGGGGCCGCGACTTCCTTCTAGGTGTGCGAGGAGTGAAGAGTGTGGGTGTGTTAGTGAAACATACACTGATGCACTTTTGGGCATCATCCCTTTTATTCCTTCTGCAGCATTCTCTAATAAACCAGATGAACAAGTGTATTCTGGCTTCTGGTGAGTTTCTAAGAGAATGAGAGGTGGGTCAGTAAGCTTACTAGTCCGCCTTGTAATTACTGGTTGGAGTTCAAGAAAAGAACCTCGTGAGAAATCACACGTAGATCTCGTACAAACACATCATCTGTCTGGGGAGGACTCCAAGCTGATGATCAGCAAAGTAATTTCTTTGTAACTGACAACTGCGGGGTGGGGCGGGGGGGGGTGGTGGGCAGGTCTGACCGTGGATTTAAGTGTGGATTGGCAGATTAATAATAATTATGTTAGTTTTTCAAAGTGCCCCTCCCACTCTCCAGTCCCCTTCTCAATCCAGCTTGTTTTCCCTAATCTTTTTTTTTTAATGTTTGCTTTCACCTTCATACAAACGGATCTGGAATATAGCTGTTTATTTGGTAGTTTACAAAACATGCCAATGTGCCTCTGGGCATGAGTACAATATAAATCACAAGCCATAAATAAATGACAGAACAACAAAAACAAAAATACGTACAAGCTGCAACTCACATGGCTTGTAACTAATAAGTCTTTTTTTTTTTTTTCCTCTTATTAGGGGAAAATGGAGTCAGTCCTAAGGATATTCACACTATTTTTTTTCTCTTTCGATAAAAAAAAAAGTTGACTTAATGCCAAGATTAGCTAATAGAAAAAAAAATGTTAGAGATAACTCTTCTAAAATAAACCCAAAGGTTGCCCTCAGGTGAGGGAATATGGTTTATTTCAGCTTTTGTCTTTTTACGTTTCCTTTTTTATATTTCCTTCCACGGGTCATGGTAGTAATATTAGTCACTGTATGTCCAGGTCTTGCTCTACAGTGTCATTTCATTTCACAGTCAGCCTATCGGGTTACTCTGGGTTTACTGTGAAAGCTTCCATAAATTCAGGGCATCTGAGGAGTTTGCCTGAGTGGTTCAGGTAGTAAGGAATGCACCTGGGATCGGCCCCAAACCTGCTTCCTTCCTTTGCTTCCTCCCTTTGCCTTCCCCTCAGCACAACTATTCCTTCTTTGCATTCCCAAAGCTATGGGGGTCCCTCTCCCTTCTTGCTAGTAACTACCAGTAACTCTGGCACAGTTTTGTTTTTTGTTTTTTGTTTTTTTATTTCTTTAAAGCAATCTCTGTGCTCAATGTGGGGCTTGAACTTGAGACCCCCAGATCAGTAGTTGCATGCTCCATGACTGAGCCAGCCAGGTGCCCCTGGACACAGTCTTCCAGGGAAAGTGCTGCTTCCTCCCAGTGGGGCCAGCAGAAGTACAACTGTGCCAGGGAGCTAAGAAAATTTAGGCGTCGGGGCTCTTATTTCATGGCCCTCGTGATTGCTGGGAGTTGCCAAAAGTTATACGGTAATCTGTCGTCAAAAATTATATTTAGGGGCGTCAAAAATTATATTAGGGGCGTCTGAGTCAGTTAAGCGTCCGACTTTGGTTCCGTCATGATCTGGCAGTTCTTGGGTTCGAGCCCCGCGTGGGGCTCTTTGCTGACAGCTCAGAGCCTGGAGCCTGCTTCAGATTCTGTGTTGCGGTCTCTCTCTGGGCCCATCCCCCACTCGTGCTCTCTCTCTCTAAAGTAAATATTTAAAAAATTAACAAATTATGTTTAATGATCTCTCAGTTGACAACTCCATTAGGTCTCCAATTTCATTAAAAACAAAGAATTGGATATTACCTGACTGTAAAAAAAATTTTTTTTAATGTTTACTTTATTTTTGAGGGGGGGGGTGTGGAGGAGCAGAGAGAGAGGGAGACACAGAATCCCAAGCAGGCTCCGGGCCGTGAGCTGTCAGCACACAGCCAACGCGGGGCTCGAACCCATGAACTGTGAGATCACGACCTGAGCTGAAGTCAGACGCTTAACTGACTGAGCCACCCAGGCGCCCCTACCTGACTTTTAAAAAATACTGTATTCCTTTACTTTCTGTATACTTAGACCAATATTTTGAATTGTCTCTTTATTTGGTGTCCTGGATGTGTTTATACTCCGTGGCAATTAGTTCTAGTAAAATTAGGCTAAGGGAGAGAGGCTCCTGTTCTTAATAAAATGAACATGTTTGTTATGCATATTTCTTAGGACGATCACTTTTAGGAAAAGTACTTATGGAAGTAGATCTGGAGATTCATTCCCTTAAAATCCTCCGTGCTGGGTCTTCATGTACTACGGCATGCAGCCCATTGGTGTAGAGAGGAAGTAAGGATCGTTCTCTCTTTCCCTCCCGTCTCTCTCGATAGAGTTTGTTTTCCAAGGAAGAAGATAAACATCCTTACGATCTTTCTCCACAATGTTCCCCGTCTTTCATAATGGAATCAGCACCCCATCCCCTCTCTCAAACTGCCTCATTCTACACCTGCAGGAATAGAAGGCGTGCCCATCGCCAAGTCATAAACGCAAAAGCTGGGCCAGAGCTTTGAAATGGTATCTTGCATTGTCTGGTCGTCACAGAGGCCTCTTTGCCAAGCACCATTAAGATGAATTATTGTTGTAAAATATAGTCAATTCCTGTCATTCACAGTACTTATATTCTCTAAGGCTGCTGCTAACACTGAGTTAGCAAGTACGGAACCATTGCTCCTAGGGGAAATACAGTGTTACGTTCCTATAAGCCTCTGGTTACGTTTTCGTCCAACAATCAATATATGACCTGTTTTAGGTGTATTTCTGTTTAAAGGCACATTGTTGCATATGTACTATTTATTCACTGACATCGAGCTCACAAACAACAGCACCATAAGCCATGCCTAAACAAAGATGATATAAACCACTTATTTTCTCTATAAGATACATCACAGCCATCTTGCGGTCACAAGCAGTAGATAACACTGTGCTTGGGGATTGTTTAAGAAAATTTTTTTAATGTTTATTTTTTGAGAGAGAGAGAGAGAGAGAGGGAGAGCGTGCGTGCAAGTGGGAGAGGGGCAGAGAGAGAGGGAGACACAGAATCCAAAGCAGGTTCCAGGCTCCGAGCCATCAGCACAGAGTCTGATGAGGGGCTCGAGCACACAAATCACGAGATCGTGACCTGAGCTGAAGACCTGAGCTGAAGCCTAATCGACTCGGCCACCCAGGTGCCCCTCGGGGGCTATTTTACACAGCAAAATCACCAATAAAGAGAGCGTAAAATGTGAACAATGTGATACTACGTAGACTGCAAAAGACCACTCTTTAAAGTAGAAGAACAGAAACAACAAGACAGAGCGTGGCTTCATTCAATCCCAGCTGGGCCTGTGCTCATCGGGTGACACAAAGTTTTCATCGCCCTGCACGTGTCTGCAGATGATCATCAAACGTTGCTAATAGTGATTTGAGGGTTACAAATAAACCTCAGTGAGTAGGTGAATTCACAAATATGGGAAACCCAAGTAAGAGGGTTTTTTTTTAATGTTTATTTTTGAGAGAGGGCAAGTGGGGGAGGGCCAGAGAGAGAGGGAGACAGAGAATCCGAAGCAGGCTCCTCCATGAGGCCAGCACAGAGCCCGATGTGGGGCTTGAACCCAGAAACTGAGATCGTGACCTGAGCTGAAATCAAGAGTCGGACACTTAACCGGCTGAACCACCCAGGGGTCCCTCAAATAAGAGTTTGAATCCCACTGTTGAATGGTCTAGACCATGTGCAGATTACCATACTCTGTTTTAATTCCTTATGCATGACATCAGACCATGATGCATGACCATATGCATGACCATGATACGTAGACGTTTGTTTCTAAATTGTTTGGCTGAGAAGCAGATAGTTTTGTGGAACACCATGTCAAGTGGTATGGCTACCATATTGCTGAGGATAATATACTTCAGAGTGAGGAGAAGGGGGCAGGAGGCACTATGGTCCGAGTTCCTTTGAAGCAACTGTGGACCAGGAGGTGGGATCTGCTAAGAGGTATGAGGGAGAGCCCATGGGGGGAGTTGAAGACCTTGGTCTAGACTTCAACCTATGGAATCGCAGCCCATTACCAGATTGGGCTGCTCCCTGTGGGAGGCAAGAGATAGACAAAGGGGCAGATGCTCACCCAGAGACCATCTGACCTCCGGGAATGCACCCAGTTCTGGGTTTCTTTGCTCTCAGCTCAGCAGCTGTCTGGCGATGTCCCTCTGGATGCCGAGCTTGCTGTCACAGGCCCTGGGCAGAAGAGGTTGGCCAGAGGTCGCTTTCCAAGTGTCATTGGGAGAAGGAAGAGGGTAGAAATCATCTCTCAAAGCTTTGGACAGATCATCCTCATGAGAAAAGTCAGGGCTTTGGATGCTGCACTGACAACAGAGTCCATCGGGAGGCGGAAATGGAGGCGGGGTGGTTTCAGGGAAATCGTGTTCCAGGGGTCCTCCTCTCACTTCTGACAGGAGTTGCTCCATCTAGGGGATAAACAAGAGGAAAACTCTGGATCGCGGCTGTGGTCTCCCCATTTGATCTTCTGACCTCCATTCAGTCCCTACAGATAGCTGGGAGACATCCCCTCACCCCCACCCCCAGCACGGTCGGAGGCCGGCCCACCAGAGACGGGACCTCAGCAGGCGCGTGTGCCCAGCTGGTCTCTGCGAGCGCTCCATTGCACGGTGGGGCCCCTGTGTCGTCTCAGCCACCCTCCCGAACTGAGTAAAACAAAGCTGGATGGCCCGGAGAAGAAAATGCTGATGACCGGAACGAGGAGGAGGAAGAGAGTGACGGCTGTCGGACAGAAAACAGAAGCTTGGGATACGCTAGAGAGTCGAAAGCCGTGGTGGTTCAATTAGATGGTTCAATAGATGGAGTGGATCTTATGTTCAACACAAAGGTAAGAAGAAATGACTCCCTTTCTCCCAGTGCTTGGCCCCGGGCAGATACCGCTCAGATACCGTAAAAACAACGGCTGGAAGGTGAAACATTCCAGGGAGGGGAAGCCTAAGGAATTCTTAGACATCTTCGCGAGCCTGGGAAGACAGGAAGGAAAGGAGAGTAGGAATTTCTGTACCCACACTTGTGGGGGCTCGAGCTGTATCCATTTGGAATACTAAGAAATTAGCCTCCTAGCTTCTGACGTTGGAAAATGGTAGTAAGGGCTATTCCAAACTTACTTTTGTGTCTGAACCGTTGGAGAGGGCTTCTGCGACTTCTCAGCTGGGAGCCCGGGCGAGTGCGTTGCTCTTTGGTGCCTCAGTTTTCTCATCAGTAAAGATGAGGGTAATCACAGTATCTCTCTCTCAGGGTGGCAGGGAGGAGTAAGTGCATTAATGCACATGCTACGCTTGGGCCCGCGCCGGGCATGGGGTAAGCACGATGAGATGCCATCGCTCGCATCCCAGCTACCTTCCTCTGGTGGGTGTCTGCTCATCCCTCATTCTGATGATGCAAATTCGGGGAGGCTCCCAGTCTCCCTGGCCCAGGCCGAGGTTGGGTAGACCCAGCACAGCAAGCCGGTTATGGTCCACTGACCCAAGCTGATTTGGAGCGAGTAGAAGGGGCCTTGCCTTTGCTGAAATGGAGGAAATCGGCGACTGCTTCCAGCATATGACGAAGACCTTCCTGTAAGAGGCGAGGCGAGACCATATGGTAACCTTAATTGAGTCCCTAAATCTAGTCATGACCAAAGCTAAGATTTCCCAGTTTCGTAGTGAATCACAATATTTTGATATTTTGCTCCAGTTAGCTGAAGTTGAGTCCCTGCCCCCTGTATTAATGTGGAGGAAAGACTGCCATTACGGTTTTTTGTTTAAGTCACAAAACTCCTGGTTTCTTGAGGGTATGGTGGGAGTTCTACTAAGGTCAAGATAGTGCCCTTTTAGAGGTGCTTTTTTCTTTTTCTTTCTTTCTTTCTTTCTTCTTTCTTTCTTTCTTTCTTTCTTTCTTTCTTTTTTTTTTAGCAATCTCTACACCCAGTGCAGGGCTCTAACTCACAACCTAGAGATCAGGAGTGCACGCTGTACTGGCTGAACCAGCCAGCTGCCCCTAGAGATGCTTTATGAGTCATTTTCATCCGCCATTCACTTCTTTTTATGTTTACTTTTGAGAGAGAGAGAGAGAGAGAGAGAGAGAGAGAGAGAGAGAGAGAGAGAGATGGGGGAGGGGCAGAGAGAGAGAGAGGGACAGAGGATCCAAAACGGGCTCTGTGCTTGACAGCCGCAAACCTGACACGGGGCTTGAACCCACGAACCTGAGCTCCAAATCGGTGGCTCAACAGACTGAGCCACCCAGGCGCCCCCACCTTTCACTTTGAGGAGAAATCAGACATCCCCTCCTTCCCCAGGCCTACTTTCCACTTAGCCTCAGACAACATATGAAGGCTGAACAGGCTTTTTTTTTTTTTTTTTAATGTTTATTTATTTTTGAGACAGAGACAGAGCATGAACGGGGGAGGGTCAGAGAGAGGGAGACACAGAATCCGAAGCAGGCTCTAGGCTCTGAGCTGTCAGCACAGAGCCCGAGGCAGGGCTCGAACTCACAGACTGTGAGATCATGACGTGAGCCGAAGTCGGAAGCTCAACCGACTGAGCCACCCAGGCGCCCCTGAACAGGCTTTTTTGACAGAGGATAAAGAGGTTCAAGAGCTACTTTAGGGGTCTTCAGCAGCATGAAAGTACTTAGCGCCATCTAGGCAGTGGGTAGTAAGGGGAAAGGATGAGGGAAGGGCAGGAGAGTGCTCTGAGGAGGCTGGGAGCATGGCAGGTGGCCTGGTTGGTGGGGGGTGGGGCAGCCTGCAGGTGCTCTGTGGTCCCCACCCCAGAAACCCTCTCCACAGCTCCGACTCTCTGGATATCTGATCCCTGGAAGCTCCGAGGACACAAATCAAAGCCATGATTTGTGAGAAGTGAGAATAAGAGGTAAGGAAGTGAGAATGAGGTAAAAAGAGCATGGTGCTTAGATGATAAGAGACAAGACAGCGAAGGAGGCCACCGAAGGCCTCTTTATTTATTTATTGTTTTAAGATGACATTTATTGTCAAATTGGTTTCCATACAACACCCAGTGCTCATCCCAACAGGTGCCCTCCTCCCTCCCCCCCATCAACCCTCAGTTTGTTCTCAGTTTTTAAGAGTCTCTTATGGTTTGCCTCCCTCCCTCTCTAACCTCTTTTTTCCCTTCCCCTCCCCCATGGTCTTCTGTTAAGTTTTTCAGGATCCACATAAGAGTGAAAACATGGTATCTGTCCTTCTCTGTATGACTTAACTTCACTTAGCCTCACACTCTCCAGTTCCATCCACGTTGCTACAAAAGACCATAGAGAAGGCCTCTTCAGGGAACAAGGTGAGGAGTCAGAGAGGCCACATCAGGAAGCAGGACCACAATGGGGGGTGGAGGGGGCAGGGAGACCCTGAGACCAGGGATTTCTTAGACCTGGCAGGGTTTGAGGGTCGGGACAGAGACCCCCGCGGGCCTCTAGGGAAGCTCATTCCTCTGAAGTCAGCCTGCTTAGTTAAGGACATCGCCTTCGTGGAATCCCAACGGATTTACAATCCTTGCTTCCTTCCTGCAATCCATTCCGCCAGAGGGGGGGTCACCGACCAAGGACACACAGAAGTTGGTTCCGAATGTGAAGAAAAGTTCCCCTGATGGCACATGGGTCTATGGCCGTGGGGGCCTCTGGTCAAAAAGAAAGAAAAAAAAAAAAAAAAAAAAGACGTCTTTCTTTTCTTAATTTCCTGCCGCGGACCAATTTCTCTTTGCACAAGACTAACGTGTGATGTGGCTCCCGGGGGTTTGGAGCCCCCCCACCCCCACCCCCCATCCCCCCATCCCCCCATCCTTGGACGCCGGAGCCAACCGGCCAGGTTGGGTAGCTGCTGGGAACAGGCGTCAACTTGGGGACGAGCGTCCCAGGCCCCCTCGACCCACAGCGAGGGCAACGGTCCATCCGGCAGAGCGAGCCTGCGACGCCAGGTGACCGGAGGGGACTGCGGTCGTTGGAGGCCAGCCAGGTGCCCGCGCGAGCGTCTCCCCCGCCGCCGTCCGCACTCGGGACGGCCGCTCCCCCGCGGGTGTGAGTGGCCCGGAACCCGGGCGAAGGCGCGGCCGGCAGAGGGCCCGGGCCCCGGCCGCAGAGCGGACCCAGCGAACAGCAGGTGTCACCCTTCTGCTTGCAAAGCCCCGGCGCCTCCAGGTGCCTCGCGCCCTCCGCCAACTTGCGGCTGGGAGCCGTGGCCGCGCGCACCTGCGCGGCGCCCGCGGGGCGGGGGTCGCCGCGTCCCCGCGCGCCCCGGGCGGGGGCGAGGGGCGGGGCGGGCGGGGCCCCGGGCGGCAGGTGCCGGCAGGAGCCCGCGGGCTGCCGGAGGTCGACGCTCGGCGGCGCGCGGAGGTGAGGAGGGCGGCCGGCGCTGGCAAGTCCCTCCCCTTCCCGCGGCCGTTTCCCGGGGCGCCGCCCGGGCTCGGGGCGGCGGCGCTCGCAGCATGGCCCGGGGCCCGGCGCGCCTGCAGTTCCGCGTGCAGCTGCGCTTCGTGACCGAGGAGCAGCTCTTCGGGGCGGGGCCGCTGTCGCCCCCCAGCCCGAAGTGCCTGCGGCTGGAGGTGCACCCGGCGGGGGAGGAGGCGGACGCGACGGTGACCGACGGTGAAGTACCCAGTCCCGCTCGGAAGTTGGGGCCGGGCGCGCGCGAGCGCGGCCGTGCGGGCGGCGGGGGCGGCCGCGCGTCCGCGGGGGTTGCGCGGCGCGGGCGAGTGCGGGGTGCGCTCCGCGGCTCCCGGTGGGGGGGGGGGCGGGAGGTGGGACGTGCCGGGAGGCTTCCGCCCACCCGGACCGGCCCGCGTTGCGTCTTTAGTGCGCTCAGAGAACTTGGAAGCCGTGGGCAGCCGGGCCCTGAGAACTTGGCCGTAACTTAGAGGTGTCCAGAGCGAGGTGCCGAGAAGAGAGGCGCGCGACGCACCCACCCAGGAGCAGAGCGGGACGGGAAACCCTGTCTCCTTTCTTCCAGGCCTGCTGGGCTCTCCTTCCCTCCCCGGCGGCGGGCCGCCCTCCAGCCGCACCTGCAGCCTGGTGCTGCCCGGGTTCTGACGCGCCGGGAGGGCTGTGCCGGGGGGGTGCACCGGTCCGGAGCGGCTGTCGCGGCCGGTGTGTCTCCTTTTAGGTTCAAAACGCGACCTCTTCCACGACGTGCACGTTTTCCAGTCCCTAGGTTCCTGGAGCTGTGGGCTGGCGAATGCTTCTGATCTTTCTAGGGTCCTGGACCTTTTTGAGCATCCGAGGAAACCCATAGAGCCTGGCCCCACAAAATGTGTATAGGGAGCACCAAACTTTGCACAGAGATATGACGGGGTAACAAACATCTCCACGGCGCGGCTCGTATTAAACACCCCATCCTAGGAAGGGTGGGGAGCAGAGAGCCCCAGACAGCTGCAAGCCTCCAAAGACTCCTGGGGCTTCTTTCTTCCGACCCTAACTTCTAAGATTCTGAGTACAGTTGAAAATGCTCTGCTGTTGTGATGTGGTTCCGTTGATAAGAATTCCCACAAGTTCAAATAACTCTCAGGTCTAGACGTGCTCGTCTGGGACAAAGCGAATCCAAGTTCACTGCTACACCTCCAAGGCCTTAGAACAGACTCAGGCACACAGTAGGCATTCGATAAATGCTTGTTGTGGTAGAAAAGAAAACCATCCGATGTGTTTTCTCCCTTTACTCTGGGCTGGAATGGAGAAGTCTGGGTCTTTAAAAAATAAGTATTAAATACTGTTTGACTGGTGTCTTAGTTTGAGTCTTGGCCCGGGATCAGAAGCCTTACTCAGCAACTCCTAGATTGCAGGAGGGAAAAGAAAGTAGCTTTCAGTGTTTCCCCTGGGAATTTTAAAATGCAAGGTGCCAGAAAAGTGTTCAGTTTGTCAATGATGGTATTTTTTTTAAATGTTGGTGTTTTTTCCTTTTGAGAGAGAGCATGAGAGAGCCCAGGGGAGGGGCAGAGAGAGAGAGAGAGAGAGAGAGAGAATCCTAAGCAGGTTCCATGGTCACCATGGAGCCCCAATGTGGGGCTCCAGCTCACCAACCTTGAGATCATGACCTGAGCAGAAATCAAGAGTTGGACGCTTAACTGACCGAGCCACCCAGGCACCCCAGTGATGGTAATTTTATTTAATCTGTAGGCATACACATGGAGAAACAAAGGACCAGGTTTGAGATTCACACATTACTCAGTGTCCTATGAATTCCTTTCCCACAGATACGTGTTCAGAGAAGAAATATTGGAGGTTCGAGGTCATTGAACTCGTAGACTCCCCAACAAGTAACCCAGTGCCTGACCTGTAAAGACGAAGTTCCTTTACACAGAAGAATATGTTTTCCCTTAAAGCAGTAAATAGAGTCTAGAGGTGACCTCTGTGGTAGGGATTAGACCAGACTCATGGAAATAGAAGGAATAATTAAAGCTGAGGCAGGCAGGCAGTCATTGTGTGAATTTTTGAAAATTCCTTGGGAAAGATTCACTAACAAGGAAGCAGAGAACTCACGCTCTTAACAGCTTGAGTCCTAAAATGCAGTTGTTAAAGCTAGCTACTCTTTTTATGGAGAGTTTCTGGAGAGAAACTATTCTGGAGTTGTGTTTTTAGTAGCTCGTCTTACTGTATGGCCAACTAGACCACTGTGGGTGATGGCCAGGCAGAGCAGGTTGAGAAACAGATTCTAGTGTACTCTTTGAAGAAATGGTGTTGTATTCAAATAGCGGACCTTGAGTAGCAGAAGTCCGAATGGCCGAATGGCGAGGCTTTCTCCCCGGGTGAAGTTTTTGGGATGGGTGCGAAGTCTTTAATGGATTTGAAGAATGGGTCTAAGCAATGTATCCTTAGAAAATGATACAGTTTCTTAGCTCACGTATGGAATTAGTTATTAAACAAGTAGGCTCTGGAGTAACTGTGCCTGGATTCAAATCCCGGTGATGTCTTACTAGCTGTGCTGCACTTAGGAGATGATTCACCCTGTGTAAGCGTCAGTTTCTTCATCTGTAAAGTAAGAATGGTCACACGCATGTTACATCATTAAATAAAATAACATATATACCACGTATAATGCATGGCATGTATTAAGAGCTCAGCAAGTGTTCACCATTATTATTAATATTTATATTCTGCCCCCCCCCCATAGTTTCCTTGGCTGTTCTGAAGATAGCCAGGCTGTATTTTTGTGAAGATGTTCCAAAGGAAACTCCATTAAGTCTAGTTGATAATAACTAGGAAAAACTGAACAATCTTTTAGAGTCCCAGTCTCAATAGCTTGTCATGTAAAAAAAAAAAAGGAACAGAACAAGACAAACCAGTTTATTCTAATTTCAGGCCCTCCAAAACTGACAAATGATTTTATGAAGGGAACACACCAGGGGATCCAGCACTCCAGCTTATGAAATCTGAGAAGACAATCATTTATTCCTTTTTTTCTCAAACATATTTTTTTGAGACCCTCTTTCTACTGCGAGCCTTCCCAAGAGCATGCCTGGTTCATCCTTTTCTCCCCAGAGCCTTCCACAGTACCTGGTACCCACAAGCCATCAGTAAGTGTTTGTTGAGTGAATTGGGGATCTAAATCAAGAATTTATTTTAGTGTTTATTTATTTTTGAGGCAGAGAGAGATAATGCGAGCGGGGGAGGGGCAGAGAGAGAGGGAGACACAGAATCCGAAGCAGGCTCCAGGCCCGGAGCTGGCAGTAACAGACCCCACAGTGGGCTTGAACTCACGAGCTGTGAGATCATGACCTGAGCCAGAGGTGGACACCCAACTGACAGAGCCACCCAGGTGCCCCTTAAATCAAGAATTTTTAAATTTTGTGGGGCGCCTGGGTGGCTCCGTTGGTTAAGCGACCGACTTTGGCTCAGGTCATGATCTCGCGATTCGTGAGTTTGAGCCCCGCATCGGGCCCTGTGCTGACAGCTTGGAGCCTGGGGCCTGCTTCGGATTCTGTGTCTCCCTCTCTCTCTCTCTGTCCCTTCCCCTGCTCACTCTCTTTTCTCTCCCAAAAATAAATAAACACTAACAATTTTTTTAAAACAAAATACAGTGTATTGATAGGAAATTTGAAGCGTAGTGAGGTCAACGAATCTGGAGATGGTTGCCACTGGAAGGTTAGTTCCTCAGGGTTCCCAAGAGAAGGAAACATGCCACACCATGGTGGTGAGCACGTGGAGAAGCAGTAGGCGGGTCAGGGGGCAGGGGGAGTAAGGGGAGTTGTGGGTAAGAGCCTTCACTGTGGTTTCTGTGGGGGAAGAATGGGGGAGGCGGGGTAAGCAGGCTGAGGGTGGCTGCTTTGAATAATTTCAGCAGGCTGGGGGTGTAGGGTCTCTCCCGAGTTGCCGGACACCTGGCCCTGGGTTGATTATCGTTGATGGTGGCCTGGATTTGGAGTGTGAGAGCCCGCTATAGGGAGTGTTGGGGGTGTGGGCTCTGGATTGACCGGCTTGTGTTTGAAAAGTGTGTTTGCAGTGAGTTGTTGACTGTCTCCAGGAATTGGCTCATCTAGGAGGGGCGGTCTCCCTGGGGTCCCCAAGGTCCCAAATGTCAAAGCATCAGTATACAGGAATAAAAGACAGAGTTGGGGCACCTGGGTGGCTCAGTCCGTTGGGCATCCGACTTCGACTTGGGTCATTATCTCGCAGGTCATGAGTTCAAGCCCCACATCTGGCTCTCTGCTCCCAGCGCGCAGCCCGCTTTGAATCCTCTGTCTCCCCCTCTGCCCTCCCCTGCTTGCGGATACTCTTTCTCTGTCTAAAATAAATTAAAAAAAAAAAAAAAAAAGAAAGAGTTAATACAAGGGAGAATCAGAACATACCGGAATCGGTTAGTATATAGGGTGGGGGTGGCCGCACAGAGGAAGGGCCTGTGGATAAGGTCTTGAGTTCGGGTGATGGGGGAAGAGTATTATTTTCATCCCTCAAATGTGTTAAGGAACTGGAAAATGGAGAGGAACCACACAGTGGGTGGGGGATGGGCCTGCCTCCTCTCTACCCCTTCCCCAAGGTACGTTTCCGGGTTGGTGGGGGGGGGGGGGCCGGAGGACAAAGGAATTTAAGATGTGGGACTGTGTCACACAAAGGTTAATGGTAGACCAGGTCTCCAGGAGAGGAGACAGACGCTTTCTTCCTTGTTCGGTTTAGAGCTGTCTTTTAATTAATCTGGAAGAGTTAGGAAGATACATGAATAAGCCTCATAGGTAATCAAGTATAAAAAAGCAGTGATTTTCTTGTCTCCGAGGTATTTTAAAAGGACGCTGCGTATCTTGTTCCCTTGCGGTTGCTCATCTCATTAGAGGGGGAAAAAAAGAACAGAGGAAAAGTCAGAGAAAAACATCCTTTGTATCACATGGGAGTATTAATCTCCCTTCATTAAATTCTGTGGTAGCAAGTGAGTAAGTTGGAGCCTATGACCAGGATCCTGAAGTCAGTCACCTACAAACGATAGAGGCATTCATTATTTTTCATTCAACAAACACTCATCGAACTCGTGTTCTGCGCGAATCACTGGCTGAACAGTAAATGAGCTGGAGAAAGACCCGTTTGTATGGAGCTAATATTTTAATTGGGGGAAGACAATAGCCAATGACAGAGCGAGGCAGTTGCAGAGCGAGATAAATGTTTTGAACCCAATGGGAAAGAGAAAAGAAAGAGACAAAGGAAGGGAGGGAGGCCAGTTCAAAGAGTGGTCAGGGAAGGTCTCTCTGAGGAAGGAACATTTGATGTCAGGCAGCAAGGATGAAAGCAGCCAGCTAAGCCAAGAACCGGAGGACGAGCACCCCGGGCAGAAGAAATGGCAGGTGGCAAGGCCCCGAGGCTGGAAGGAGCTGTGCTTGTGACCGGGTGGAGAGGGATGGGGAGCGGTATGAGTGAAACTTAGTGCTGCAATTATTCTTAGAGTATAACGAGCCATCTCGGACCCAGTGACTTAAAATAACTATTTGAGGGGCGCCTGGGTGGCGCAGTCGGTTAAGCGTCCGACTTCAGCCAGGTCACGATCTCTCGGTCCGTGAGTTCGAGCCCCGCGTCGGGCTCTGGGCTGACGGCTCGGAGCCTGGAGCCTGTTTCCGATTCTGTGTCTCCCTCTCTCTCTGCCCCTCCCCCGTTCATGCTCTGTCTCTCTCTGTCCCAAAAATAAATAAAAAACGTTGAAAAAAAAAATAACTATTTGATCACGTTTCCAGATTCTGTGCGTTAAGGGACCAGGCAGGGTTGGGCTGGGTGAGGCTTTTGCTCCTTGTGGCATCGACCGAGGCTGCCCTCTGGGACTCAGCTGGTGGCCAGCCTGGTCTGGGGGGATGCAAGAAAGCTTCCTTTACCTGGGCTGATATCTGGGCTGGTGTGACAGTTAAGCTTTTGTGCCGGTTTGGGTGGGCTGCGGGCCCAGATATTTGGTCAGATATTACCTGGATGTTTAGGTGAGGGTGTTTTTGGATGAGACTAACATTTAAATTGGCGACTTTGAGTAAAGCAGATTGCACTCCCCTCCCCTGCCCCCCGAATGTGGGTGGGCCTCGTCCAATCAGTTGAAGGCCTTAACAGGACAAAGCCTGATCTTCCCCGAGCAAGAAGGAATTCTGCCAGCAGATGGCCTTTGGACTTGAACAGCAACACTGGCTCTTCCCCGGGTACTCACTCTGCCAGCCTACCCTGTGGATTTTAGATTTGCCCGATGTACCCACACACCCTATGGATACTGTTTCTCCAGAGAACCCTCATAAAATGGAGAGGATTCGGAGATTAGGACAGTCAGTGGGGAGCCTGCGTGTGGCTTGGCTCCCTCCCACATGAGCTCCTCCCACCACGGGCTTCTTCCATGGAGACGCATGGCTCCAAGAGAGAGTTTTCTCACAGACTAAGCAGCAGCCGCATTACTCTTGGTGACACGCACCTAGAAATCAGTACGACATCACCTGTGTCGTACCATATTGATCACCGCAGGGATAAGGCTGCCCAGGCTCGAGGAGAGAGCGTGTAGACCCCACTTCTTTATGGCCAGAGTGGCACGGGATTATGTGTATAAACTGCGTTAGGGCGAGCCTGAGTGGCTCTTGGTTTCCGCTCAGGTCGCGATCTCATGGTTCATGAGATCGAGCCCCACATTGGGGCTGACAGTGCAGAGCCTGCTTGGGATTCTCTCTCTCTCTCTCTCTCTCTCTGTCTCTCTGTGTGTCTCTCTGTCCTCCCCTCCCCTCCCCCCCCCGCTCATGCTCATTCTCTCTCTCTCTCTCAGAAATAAAAATACAACTTTAAAATTGCCGGTTAGACCAACCAGGTCATATGGGATGTAACACACAGACACTCTCTCACTCGCTCACTCACTCACTCACTCACTCACTCACTCATGGGGTTTGGGGCATGAAAACCTCCCTCTCCATCGCAATTACTGAAAAAGCTGGTTAGAGGGCATGGATTTTGATAGGTGCCACAGCGGACTCCCTAACTCTTCTCTCTTGAATTGAATTTGCTCCTCCTCACCTCCCCCTGCAAAAACAAACAAACAGCACACAAAACCCCTGTAAGCCTACCACTTGGTGAGCAGCCCAGAAAACACCATCTCAGCTGGTCATGAAGCGGGTGGGAGGGGGCTGGGATGGGTGGGCTCCTGTCCTTCTCCCGAAGGCTTGGAGAACCCTGAGGGGACAGGGGGTGCAGTGAGGCTAGAATCGCCCCTGGGGAGCAGCATTTCTGAGTGAGGCATGGGTATCGCGTGTGCTGGGGTAGTTCTTCGTTGTGAGAGACATCACAGAGAGGTTAGCGTCCCTGGCCCCTTGGTGGTAGGTGCCAGCCACCCCCCCCCCCTCCGTTGTACCTGTTTCTGTGACAGTGAAGAAGAAGTTCATGTGTGCCAGCCGAATGCCCTTCACGTGGGCGCAGGAGGAAGGAAAAGTGCACAACTCTGGCCCCTGCTCACGCCCCGATAATCACAAACTCAAATACTCTGAACTTCTCCATCTAGACCACCAGAGAAATGCAGCATGTACCTTTGGCATGGTAGTCCCTCTCCCCAACAGTAGACCCCTCCTGTTCACAGTCCGGTCCGACCGTGGTACCATTTAATCACGGCAACTATTCAGACGTTATGGTTGGACCAAAGGGTTGTTAAAGGAATAGGAATCCTGCCGAGTAACTTCTTTCTTTTCTTGCTGTTTTTACCAAGGGCAACACTTGCATGATTTCGTTTTAGTTTTCCCAGGAAGATATTTAATACAACTAAACGGGGATGCCCAGCTAGACCTGGTTTGGGGCTCCAGCCCTGTGGGCTGTTCGTCAGTGAAGAGAAAGCATTGCTTTCCTCTGTGAGGCAGTAGGGGTATCTCGAATGGATGCAAAATATAAAACCATCCAAAGCCCTTGTGTGTTTGAGTCTAACGTCACTGAAGGGAAAATGAATGAAAAGACTCCTTTTCCTGGCGGAATACGGACTCTTTATGATTCCTTTCTTCCTCCACTTTGAATAATTGTACTGAGTTGTGGTCTGTATTGAGTACCCATGAATAAACCAGTTTAAAGACAGGCACTCCACAGATTAAGACTTAGAGTCCGTGCCACATGGAAGAGAAAACAGACATGGGCATCTTGTGAGTCAATAGACAGCACAGCCGTCCCTTAATTTGACGAGTTAGCACTTGAAACGAAGAGGTTTATCTAGGCAAGAGGTTCTCCTCCCAGGATCATCCCCCCCAAATAAGCCCCTAGTGCTTGGGAGACCTCCCCACAACCCTCAATTCTCTCTCCCCTGCAGCTGGGTTTTCACAGTGAACATTTGCAGATAAAAGCTGAGGGGTTAGATTTTCCCAGCATTTAGTCCTTGAATGTTTCACTCAGAGGAATGACTTTGCATTCTTGAGCAAGGTCTTTTTTTTCCGGGTCTGAGAGATTGCTGGGTATCCTTAATCACTCTCCAATTGTATTTACCTCCATTCAGCTAAGCTACTCCTTCGTGGTAGGTGCTAGACATGTTATGTCTAGACTCACTGTGAGCTGGAGGGAAAAATAATATTGACCTGATTTTATTGGTTCATTGTGTCCCAGGTGTATCGTCCTCAAAACCTGACTCTGTCCCCCTTTCCGTGATACTGTCTTGTGTTTAATCACCCAGTCTTTAGCCTGGGGCGAGGTGGGACTTCTAGCCACAAACCCAAAGTCGGATTAGGCCCCGGAATTAGAAAACACTGTTTGCTCATGGTTTGCAGCAACTAGATTTATCAGTGAGTTTAGAAACCCGAGTAAGAGAGTCGCGTGGCTGATGATACGCCTCTTGGCATATTTCAGGCAGAATTAAGGTTTTCTAAACTCTGGACCAGTCATCTAAATAGAATTGTGTGACCTTTCTCTGTTAATTGCTTCTCACCATTTTAACCCCTGTGTTATAAGGAGGGTGGCGAGGTGGTTGGATTAACCAGATCAGATTTCCCCATGCTTTAGCTTCATGACCTTGGGTTTAGTGAACCTGCCAGAAGCTCACTTTGTTTTCTCTTGTAGAAGCTGAGATCATTTTTACCTCATAAGGTTATGTGGGGGGTGGGGGGGGGGTGGGTAGAAACAGAACAATGAAATGTGAAAGACAATACAGTGACTTCCATTTATTTTTGAAGGAAGTAGGGTCAAAACGATCCAATAAAAATAACGCAGAGATACTCAGCAAGCAGTCGTAAAGCAAAGTTACCACCTCTCTGGGGCGTACTTAACGTTCTAGAACCATTTGCAAAGCGGTTTCTGTGGGATTCTGTCCATGGTGGACTTCGCACAGGACTCTTTGGGAAAAATATATTTTGTGATTCTAGCCACTTTCACCCTGTGGCTCTCTGTCACACCAGTCTGTCTCTCTACTGAGGGATCATTTCTCGGGGCCTTTTTAGGTACCGTTCCATTTGCCTACAATGCTTTTCCTACTCCACATCTCCACTCCAGCCTTTTTGTATATTTGGGTCCTTCTCGTTCTTTACTTCAAAGCTTGGAAATCCTTTTCGGAGAAAGGACCTCTCATGGCCCGCCGTGCCCACCGCCATTTGTCTAAGCCCTCTGCTTTCGTGGCGACGATCACAACTTGGAATGAGAAGCGAAAGAATTTTACGACCTACTGTTGGTTAAAATCGAAGCTGGAAACGCAGGCCGCAGGTTGCAAGAGGATTTAATGAGAAACCTTGAGAGGCAAGGAAGAGGTTGACCCAAATGCTTCTGCGAGCATGAGCGACAAGGTCGAAGTGTGTTTTCCAATTAGGGGCCATGAAGGCATGGAGAACGGTGAGTGAGTACTAGCCGGGTCAGGAGAAAGCTCTGTCTCGGTCAGAGTTATGCACGTTCTGAATCTTGTCATCATGAAACTGAGTTCCTGGTCAGTGTCTTTACTAAGAAGGGCAAAAAGGTCTCCAGTCATATTTCGTTTTTAACCGTAGAAAGGCCATGGTTATCTGCTGGGAAATAGAAGTCAACCTTGAGGCGATTAAGACTGCTGAAAAGCTTGTTTAACATGTTTGTTGTGGGAAATTGTATTTACTTGCTATATGTTTATGTTAGAAAATTGCATTCTTTAGCATGTTTGTTGTGGAAAATTGAGTTTATTCGCCTTGTTGTGTTGTACGCGGCAGCACCATGATGAATAGCTTACTAACTTCCTTCAGTAACTCTAGCTGTACCTGTGAGAGGAATTTGTTTCATTTATTGATTCGTGCAGTTCATATTTATTGCATACCCACCGTGAGCCAGACACCGTTCAGGGCAAATAGCAGTGTATCAGTTACCTGTTGCCGGGTAACAAATAACCAGAGACTTAGTGGCTTAACACGACACGCATTGATTGCCTCCTCATTTCTGTGGTCAGGAGTCTGGGCAAGGCTTCGGAATCCTCTGCGTTAGGGTCTCAGAACCTGCAGTCAGTGCTCTGGCCAGTGCTGAGATTTCAATATAAAAACTTGACCGGGAAGGGATCCTCTTGTGTGGTTGTCGGCTGAGTCCGGTTTTTTAAGCGCTTTCCACTGTAGGCCTTGGCTTCTTACTGCCCGTTTGCTGGAGGTTACCTCCAGTTCAGTGGTACCTGGGCCTACACAATGTAGCCCTATGTCCTCAACGCCAGCAAGCGAGGAAGGGGTCTGACAACAAGATGGAAGTCTCCGTCAAATGTAACTTAATCATGGAAGCCACACCCGTGACCTTCGCCATCGTCTGTTGGTTAGTCCCTAGGCCAGTCCACACTTGACGAGAGGGGATTACATGATGGCACGATCATGCCCTCCCGGGAGGCAGGGATCATTGAGGGCCATCTTGGAGTCTGCCGGCCATGTGGAATGAACAAAAGGGGGTCACTACTTTCACAGAGCATGCATTCTAGTACCATTTGGAAAGGATCAGGGACATTGCGCTGGACTTCTTGCAGTCTTGGCTGAGAAAGACATAGTTGGAGTTCTAACATGAATTGGTAAACATCACGTAAAGAATCCTTCTTCTTTAAATTAGTTATCAAGTACAGTCCTGCCCTGAATCTCCCAGGGAGTCTGCAGCTAAATCGCAGAACAAAAGAACGCATCTAAAAGTATACAACATCTCCTAGCAGAGTTGCACTGATCGATAGAACCAAAAATCAGCTCCACTGTGCCTCTGGCTTCTAGGTCCTTTGCTCTGCTTTGGACAGCTGGATGGAAGAGGCCCCTGTCTAGGACCAAGACAAATCCCGTGGTGGTAACTCGTGTTTAGTTTTTAGTCAGGGTTACTTCATCATGACCTCATTGCTTTTTGTGGAGGGCTTAGCTAGCTATTCTTCTTTGTGGGGAAGAGATGCATTGAAGGTAAGTTTGTGCTTAGGTTCAGACCCTGAAGCATTTTCAGGTTGCTCACGGGACACAGTGCGACGTTGTTTCAAACGCGAGAAATTACAGTGGCCGTTGTATGGAGTGAACCAGGAGGCCGGTGCAGTATGGGAAAGGAGAAATGGATAAGGAAGGGAGGAAGGAGGGAAGGGAAAAAAGGAGGAAGAGGAAGGGAGAAAGGAAGAAGGGAAGAAGGGAGGAGGGCAGAAGGGAGGGAGGGAGAAAGGGAGGAAGGATAGAAGGAAGGGAGGTAGGGAGAAAGGGCGGGAGGAGGGGAGGAGGGCAGACGGGAGGGAAGGACAAAGGGAGGAAGAGGGAGGAAGGAAGGAAGGAAGGAAGGAAGCTAAGTCCTCACTGTGTATTTATTGCATCTTAGGTGATAAACGAGGGATACACTCTATGGATCTCGCTGTTTTCTGTGGCAGTCACGTTGTATGACTTAAAGTCATAATCTAAATCCTGTTTCACAAACCTTGACATTTACCCAGTCATGGGTTTAGAATTCATATTTTATTTTATTTATTTTATTTTATTTTATTTTATTTTTTTTAATATTTATTTTAGTTTTGAGCGCGAGAAAGAAGAACGTGAGCAGGGGAGGGGCAGAGAGAGAGAGGGAGACACAGAATCCGAAGCAGGCTCCAGGCTCTGAGCTGTCAGCACAGAGCCTAACGCAGGGCTTGAACCCGCGAATCATGAAATCATGACCTGAGCCCAAGTCAGGCGCTTAGACGGCTGAGCCACACAGGTGGCCCTAGAATTTGTATTTTAAAAGACTTGGAGATAGACTCTGGACAGGCTTGAGAGAGCAGCTCTGCCTTGGATCGCAGGTATCAGAAAATCCGAGATGAATGAAAATCCATAAATCGGAACAGGGAAGAGGAAGGTGGGTCTGAATGGTGTTCACTGCTCTTCACTCACCCGCGTGCGGCTAACGGCTGCCCACATCCCAAGGTGAGTATTGCAGGTTAATGTGAGATGCTACGTGCAGAATAAGAGCATGTTTGGGAAAGCCTCTGACGTTCAGAGGAAAGGACAGACCTGAGATATAAGCCCAGGCACTGGGCTGGAGTCTCAGCCCTCATAGTGCTTCACTGTGCTTGGAGAACAAATGCTCTGTCATTGCTTCATGCATTTCCGTTGGATGAAGCTTCTTTTTTCCTTCCAGGGACGCTCTTTCCCGATTTCGTATTTTTTCTTCCTCCGAGAATTGTTTCTTTTAATCTACAGATTCTACAGATGACAAACCCCTCAGGGTATGAATGCTGTTTCCTTAGGTTTTTAGAATATCAGATCAGAAGAGCACAGAACATGTCGGCTATAGGCAATGAATATTAATTTCCTAATCCATAGAATAATAACAGCTTTAGAAGAGCCTGTGGTTCAGAGACGTGGAATCAACGTATAGGCTCAGCCAGCTCCTGCATATAAAAGAGCCAGGCTGGAGCTCAGCCCCCCACTGTCCACCTCAGCTCTCTCTCCTGGTCTCCTGGCAGAATATTTAGAATGCGCTTTCTTAGCCAACTTGTATGACTTTTTTCTCCTGCCTCACAGAAATAGTTGTGATTTTTCTGTCTCTCTGTCTCTTTCTTTCCATATAGCATTTGATTCTTTGATATTCCACTTAGACTGGGAGTACATTATCTGGTGATAACGCATTTCAGCATTACCTGTGTCTTTGCATTTCCCCATATTACTTTTTAAAAATATTTATCTATTTTGACAGAGAGAGAGTGAGCACAGGTGGCAGAGGGGCAGAGGGAGAGGGAGAGAGAGAATCCTCAGCAGGCTCCCTGTTGTTGCACTGTGCCCGATGTGGGGCTGAATCCCACGAACTGTGAGATCGTGACCTGAGCTGAGATCAGGAGTTGGATGCGTAAGCAGGTGCCCTGCATTCCCCCATATTCTGACGTGGCCCTTTACTGTCAGGGTCTTGGGGTCAGGGCTTATGTCTTAACCATTTCTCTATTTCTAGGGAGATATACAGTAGCCCCTGGTTCTAGTGGGCGTAGTTATGTAGCTTCTGGGGTGGAAAGTGTAATTTTTCCTTGGAAAATATGGGCCTAGATTCCAGATCAGCTTTATTCAGCCATTATTACAGTGAGCTAAGTTTTCTGTAACCCTTCTTATAAATTAACCAAGTTTCTCTTCTTTTATTGCTTAATTTTGTTCTTCTTGGAGCAAATCCTTCCTACTCAGAACATGTGCTGCCGTTTATTATTTTTATGTGTTTATTTTAAATTTTAGTTAACATACAGTGCCATATTGGTTTCAGGAGTAGATTTCAGCGATTCCTCACTTAAAACACCCAGTGCTCATCACAGCAAGTGCCCTCCTTAGTACGCGTCACCCGTCTAGCCCATCCCCCATCCACCTCCCTCCATCAACCCTCAGTTTGTTCTCTGTATCTAACAGTCTCTTATGGTTTGTTTCCCTCTGCTCTTTTTCTCCCCCCCTTCCCACATGTTTACCTGTTTTGTTTCTTAAATTCCACATATGAGTGAAATCATATGGTATTTGTTTTTCTCTGTTTGACTTATTTTGCTTAGCATAATACACTCTAACTCCATCCATGTCATTGCAAATGGCAAGATTTCATTCTTTTTGATGTCTGGGTAATATTCCATTGTGTATACATATGTATATATATGTATATATATATGTATATATGTGTGTGTATATATACATGTGTACATATATACGTATATGTATATATACACCACATCTTCTTTCTCATTCATCAGTTGATGGCTATTTGGGTTCTCTCCATAGTTTGGCTATTGTTGATAATGCTATATACTTTGGGGTGCAAGTGACCTTTTGAATCTGTATTTTTGTATCCTTTGATACACTACCTAATATTTTTGTATCCTTTGATGCACTACCTAGTAGTGCAATTGATAGATCATAGAGTAGTTCTGTTTTTAGTTTTTTCAGGAACCTCCATTCTGTTCTCCATGATGGCTGCACCAGTTTGCATTCCCACCAACAGTACAAGAGGGTTTCCCTTTCTCCACATCCTCACCAACACCTGTTGTTTCTTATTAATTTTAGCCATTCTGAAAGGTGTGAGGTGGTATCTCATTGTAGTTTTGATTTGTATTTCCCTGTTGATGAGTGATGTTGAGCATCTATTCATGTGTCCATTAGCCACGTGGATGTATTCTTTGGAAAAGTGTCTGTTCATGTCTTCTGCCCATTTCTTAACTGGGTTATTTGTTTTTTTGGGTGTTGAGTTTGATAAGCTCTTTATGGATTTTAGATACTAACCCTTTATTAGATATGTTGTTTACAAATATCTTCTCCCATTCCATCAGTTGCCTTTTAGTTTTGTTGACTGTTTCTTTCTCTGTGCAGAAGTTTTTTATCTTGATGAAGTCCCAATAGTTCATGTCTGCTTTTGTTTCCCTTGCCTCTGGCAATATGTCTAGTAAGAAGTTGCTCCGGCCGAGGTCAAAGAGGTTGCTGCCTGTGTTCTCCTCTAGGATTTTGATGGTTTCCTGTCTGACATTTATGTCTTTCATCCATTTTGAATTTATTTTTTGAACTTTAAAACAATAGTCCAACACATGAGGGGAAGCAGTTGAGCTCATTTGTGATGTTCACCTCAACAAAGCATCATTTAGTGTTTTGGGAATCAACTCCAGGCTTCTCCACTCCTTTTTCCCTGCTTCTTTCTTAAATGTGTTGTTACGCTGTTAATTAGCTCAGTTCACATGGGGCCAAATAGACTTGCGGTGAGTAGATAATAGCCATCTTCTAAAAGGTCCTGGAATTGCTAAAAAAATCAAGCTCCCCAGAAAGCTGGAGAAGACGCTTTTTTCCATGGAGCTTAGACCTCAGAGACAGGGACGTCACATCGTTTGAGGCCCAATGGCTTCCTTGACACAAACTTTTTCCAAAGCAGGATGTTCTGTCATTGACAGATAGCAAGATTATGAAATGTCATGGTCATTTTCATTATTTCTGATAGTTGTTCATTCATTTGTAATTGTTATTAAGCACATTTCTTTGCGCCATTATAAGACCTTCCTCGTAATAAAAAAAATAACCAGTTTACAGGGTGCCTGGGTGGTTCAGTCGGTTGAGCGCCCAACTCTGGATCTCAGCTCAGGTCTTGATCTCACAGTCATGGGTTTGGGCCCCATGTTAGGCTCTGTGCTGGGCATGAAGCCTCCTTAAAAACAAAACAGAACAAAACAAAAACAACAACAAAAAATAATCAGTTTTTCTGTATAATTCTTACTCTTGATAATTTTACCTAGTAGACACATAGACTGTTGTCAGCAGTTGGTGGACTCAGTCCCAGGACTTAAGAAAAAGGCGCACACTGGCCCTTATACTTCTTGATGAGTGTATACTTATACACTCCTCCTGAGTGTGCCTGTGGATCCCACCAGCTCTTAAATTCATAGAATGAAATTTCTATTGTAGACACCCAAAACCACAGTATTAACAGAATGAGAGAAAAGAGACATGTAACCCAGGGGAACTGAGGCATGAGAGGCAAACAAGGTTAGAAAGAACCATAAGCCCATGTCCGTCTTTTTATAGTAGCCTCAGAAAGTAATTGCTAAGTGTCACATTTCCTATGCAGCAAATGTCTTTTACTGGATACTTACGCACCACATAACTGCTCCCCAGCACTCTGCTTTCCTTTTTGTCTCATATTTTTCACTTCCGGCCAATTAGCTGTCTGTCTTTTTGGATAGACTCTCAAATACACATAAGTCTTTTGTGACTCTTGAGATGTGCAGCCTACTAATGTCACTGCAGTCATAACAGTACATGCCAACAGTTTACTGGCGAATTAATAAACCTGTTTTGCAGTGTGTATTCTGACAGAGGTAGAAAACTAGGCCCTCCTAGCTGTCATTAGAAATATTTTATATGGTACGACAATGTTATTAAACATTCATTTGCGGCATAGTTGAGCCGATGGTGATGGTGTAAATCCTAATCTCCCAATATATCCTTCCCCCAAAACAAAAACAGCAACAGAGGACTAAAACTCATGCTCTCGGCATAACAAGAAGACAGATACTTTCCAAACATTGTCAAAATACCTGCCACTACAAAAGTGAACATGGAATCCCAGTGAGTTGTCTCTCGTTTTCCTGCTATAAACTCTTGTGAATTACAAGGGCAGCCCCTTAACATTTTCATAGAATAGAGAAGGAAAAACTAGCAGCAGGCCTGGTATTGATCTAAAGTCATCACCAGAAAGAAAAAGTCCACCATAAGAGTGAAAAGACAGGGAACAAAAAAGTGATCGTGTAGATCAGGAAACTGATAACAGGAGAAACTTAAAATGGCAAACAAAGGAGGCAGTTTTGGGAAAGTGACACTTCAGGAGAAGAGAATGAGTTTAAAATGGAGAGGCATCTTTTGAAAGCCATAGGTAAAGAAGGGGTAAGGGAAAGCACATTTGTGATCCTTTGACATAAAAGAAAAAAGCGAAGAACAAACACCGCCCCCCCCAAAGCCATCCAGTAAATGTACCACATTGCACACCCTGATAGAACGAGGTGTCTCTTAAACCACTCGAAACCACCTGTACATCACACAGAAATGCAGAGGCATAAACAGTCTTCATCTATATATAACTACCATGAAAATACAGTAGTGAATGAGAAATTAATGCAGCTGATGAAAATTCCACCCACTAAATAAAATAGAATAAAATATTCTCAAATAAGCATTTGGGGATTCGAAAAACAAACCACTTCAAGATAGAAATTTAAAATCCAAGAACGTAAATGGACACAACATAAAAAAGACTGAAATAAGGATTGATTAAATTCAGGAAAAGCATTGAGTAGTTTAAATTACATAAGAAATGAATACTAATTTAAAAATTCCCTAAGGAATAAGACACTCAAATGAAAACTTAATAAGAGCATTGGAGAAAATTAGGAATATATCACAAGAATAAAAACAAGGTAAAAAAAGAAAAGAGAAAGTGTTTGAAATGAAATGTAAGCAAAGATGATCCAATTAGTTATAATTGGAGTCCCCGAAAAAAGATACAAAAAACAATGGAACAAAATTAATATTTAAAACTGTAACTTAAAAACACCTTTTATTTCTTATAAATAAAAAGTTAGGCTATAAATATTGAAAGGGCTTCCTGGGTACCAGGGACTACTGGTCTGTAACAACTAATTCCGAGACCTAGCTGAGTAGCTCTATTAAACATTATGAAGATATCTTTTAAAGTCTTCAGAGTTAGTGGCAAAAACGATAAAATATCTTACAAAGGCAAGAGTGCTAGGCTGGCTTTAGATGTTCAAAAACATGTTTGTTGTTCAAAAGCAACATACAAAGTGCATCACCAATAGAGTAGCATTGTTGTCTTTTTTTTTTTTTTTTTTTTTTTTTTAATAAATGCAGGAACTCAGGAATGTGTATCCAGGAGGCTTCTTGAGAATCTACTGGAACGCCACTAAAACATGAGTGGATAAGCTTCAGTGTAAGGACTGATGAGGAGAATTTGATGTATTTAAGGGTACATCTAACATTAAATAAAACATAGGGATGAGGATAGAAAAAATATATGTTAATTGGTGATTAAAGGAAGATGCACAGCCTTAAATACTTTCATCAATGAAAGGGAAAGGATGAAAATTAACAAATTAAATTCCACACTTAAGAACTTAGAAAATGTTAAAAAAAAAAAGAAAAGGAGGGAGTTAATGAACAAATGTAGATATAATTAACAAGTCAAAATCATGGTTTTTGAAAAAATTTGCAAAATATACAAACCAGTAACATAATGAGAAAGCATAGATATTCAAAACAAGAATTGGGAAAGAGGAAATAATCATTAAAACAGATTTTAATATAATTAAAAATATGGTTTTTGAAAAAATTTGCAAAATATACAAACCAGTAACATAATGAGAAAGCATAAATATTCAAAACAAGAATTGGCAAAGAGGAAATAATCATTAAAACAGAATAATTAAAAATATATTAGGGATTCTTTTGCCAATATCCATACAAATAAATTTGAAAATCTGTACAGAATGCACAATTTCCTAAAGAAATTGACTCTGTTGGAAATAGAAGGTTACGTATGCCTATTTTCATCAAGGAAATAGAGAAAGTCATAAGGTAATTGTTCCATAAGGAAGCATTAACCCCTGATGGTTTCACAGGGGAATTTACCAAACCTTCAGAGATCAGATAGACCCAGTGCTTAATAACTTATTCTAGAATTATGAAATTATTTTAAAGAAGTAAGCTAGTGACAATATAATTAGAAAATTATTGCTGATATCACTTTTGAATATTGATGTAAAAGTACTTGATAAAACCTTAGCAAACAGAATCCAACATCCCAATAAAAAAACTAATAAATTACAATGAAGTGACATTTATTGCAGGAATGCAAGCTTGGTTCACTCTTAGTAAATCCAGTAGAGTAATACACTATGTTAACAGATCGAAGGAGGAAGAAAAAAATAATATGAATATCTCCAGAGATGCTAAAAAAATCTTTGGGCAAAATCCAATTTAATTAAAAACATATAATTCATTCTTAAAGCCAACATCTTAATGGGAAAACATTAGAGGCACTTCCACTAAGATTAAGAGCAAAGAAAATAGATCTCAACTACAATTAACCTTGTCCTGGAAGTGATAGCCAGTGCAGTTGGAGGATAAATACTGGAAAAGAAGTAAAATGATTTGGGTTTGCAGATAATGTGATGATGTACTTGGAAAACCCTAGAGAAACAATGGTGAAACTTTCCCTCAAAATAAAAAGAATTCAGGAAAATAGCAAAAGTGAAACTTAACATAAATTGAAATTGCTAGCATTCTGATACAGAATCAATACCCAGTTGATGGATATAATGGTAGAAAAGCCCCATTTAAACAGCAACAAAGGATAAGTGTACTCTTTAATCCCTACCACCTATTTTACCCATCTCCTCACCCCTCCGGTAGCTTTGTTCACTATATTAGCCTTAAAATAAAAAACTTAAGTGATTTAAGAATAGTAACAAAGGAAACAGGCACATGAAAAGATGCTCAACGTCGCTCCTCATCAGGGAAATACAAATCAAAACCACACTCAGATATCACCTCACGCCAGTCAGAGTGGCCAAAATGAACAAATCAGGAGACTATAGATGCTGGAGAGGATGTGGAGAAACGGGAACCCTCTTGCACTGTTGGTAGGAATACAAATTGGTGCAGCCACTCTGGAAAACAGTGTGGAGGTTCCTCAGAAAATTAAAAATAGACCTACCCTACGACCCAGCAATAGCACTGCTAGGAATTTACCCAAGGGATACAGGAGTACTGGTGCATAGGGGCACTTGTACCCCAATGTTTATAGCAGCACTCTCAACAATAGCCAAATTATGGAAAGAGCCTAAGTGTCCATCAACTGATGAATGGATAAAGAAATTGTTGTTTATATACACAATGGAGTACTACATGGCAATGAGAAAGAACGAAATATGGCCCTTTGTAGCAACGTGGATGGAACTGGAGAGTGTGATGCTAAGTGAAATAAGCCATACAGAGAAAGACAGATACCATATGGTTTCACTCTTATGTGGATCCTGAGAAACTTAACAGAAACCCATGGGGGAGGGGAAGGAAAAAAAAAAAAAAAGAGGTTAGAGTGGGAGAGAGCCAAAGCATAAGAGACTCTTAAAAACTGAGAACAAACTGAGGGTTGATGGGGGGTGGGAGGGAGGGGTGGGTGGGTGATGGGTATTGAGGAGGGCACCTTTTGGGATGAGCACTGGGTGTTGTATGGAAACCAATTAGACAATAAATTTCATATATTGAAAAAAAAAAAAGAATAGTAACAAAGGAGATTAAATACTTGAAATAATTCAACACTAAATTTGCAAAAGCACTCCCGAAAGACACAAAAGTATATGATTTAACACAATCTTAATAAAATATCAGCAAGCTTTTTGTTTAAATGGAATTGAGTGCATTGATACTAGGGTTTATGTGGAACAACAAATAGCCAGGAAGACAGTGAAAAAGAAAAGCTATGTGGGAAAACTAGCCCTACCATGCATTAAAACACACCACAAAGCCTATATAATTTCTAAAAAAATATTTTATTTATTTTTGAGAGAGAGACAGAGACAGAGTAGGAGTGGGGGAGGGAAAGAGAGAGAGGGAGACACAGAATCTGAGGCAGGCTCCAGGCTCTGTGCTGACAGCCCTACGCAGGGCTCTAACTCGTGAACTGCAAGCCAAAGTTGGACGCTCAACCAACTGAGCCACCTGGGCGTCCCTGAAAGCCTCTATAATTAAAACATGATGAGAAAAATAGGTTGATGGAATAGAATAAAAATTCCAGAAATAGACCCAGGAATATGTGGAAATATTAAAAAGTCATCAAAATAATCTCAAAGATGGACTTTTTAGTATGTTATTCTGAGGCAACTTGTTAGCCCATCAGCAAAAGATAAAGTGAGATCCATAGCTCACTCATATCATACACAAGAATAAACTCCAGATGGATCAAAAATCCCAATATAAAAAATATAATCATGTAAGTACCAGCAGAAAACATACATGATTCTTCTCTTATTTGTGTGAAGGAAAAGACTTTTTAACCGGATTCAAAATACCGATGTAATAAAATAAATGATTAATCAAATTTATTACAGAAAAACACAAAGGCTTGCAATTTAAAACATAAGTGACAAACTTATGCAAACGTTTTTTGCAACAAATAGCCCAAAGATTTAATATCCTCAATATATAAGTAAATCTTTAAAAATTAGAGGAAATGAAAAATGTGCAAAACACACGAACAGGCAACTCAAAGTAAAAGATATAAAATGACCCTCTAACCTATGAAAAACTATTCAACCTCACTTTAATAAGAAACATGAAAAATAAAAGTACTCTGAGACATCACTTCCTACGTATCAGATTGGTAAAAATCAAAAAGTACATGAACACATTCTGTGTTTGGGGCTGTGAGAACGTAGGCACTGTTACACATTGGTGGTGCCAATGCAAATTGGTACAGTCTTCATAGAGGAAAGTTTGGCACTACGTAAACAAAACAAAACTATATATGTATTTGCCATTTGATCCAACAATTCTACTTTTAGGAATTTACCCTGAAGGTACCCCCTTGAACAGTGTGTAAACACATATGTGAAGTTTTTTCATTGCCGTACAATTTGTAATTGCGCAGTATTGCAGTCTAAATGCTGAAATGTTGAAGATGGATTAAAATACATAGTTACCCACGTGCCATGGAGAACCGTGCATGTGTAACACAAATGAACGAGGACAGTCTCTCTGAGCTGTTATAAAGTGATTTCCAGGATAAATGAAAAAGGCAAAGTGGAAAAGAGTAGCTATAATCCGCTATGTTTTGTATAAGAAAGAAGGAGAAATAAGAAAATATGTGTACCTGAAATTCATACCAACAAGAAGGAAAGGAAGGATAAATGAAAAACTAGATTGGTTACCCAAAGCGGGTAGATGGGAATCAGGTACAAAGGGTAGAAGTAATTAGAGGGGAGAGGGTTGACATTTTTAAAACTACATGTGTTTAGATAGCTCTTACTTATCGAACTATGCTGATGTTTTATTTACTCAGTATAAATAAAGTAAATAAAAATAGCATATATTGGGGGGGGACTTTCAGCTGGAATACAGAGACATAAACTGAACAGTATTGTGAACAAATGATGTAACCACACTAAAGTCTCTGTGAGAGAGAAATTGAAATTCTATGATGTTTGAGCATTAGAAGCCTTAAAAGTACTTAATCCAGTCGACCCTTGTTTTGATCACCTTCTTGGTAGAAAGTAATTTGTGTTAGAGGAGAAAGATGCAGTGGTTGTGGGAGAGAAAAAGGCCTGTGTACCAAAATGTGGGAGTCCGTGATAAAATAATAGGGGAGGGATGAAAATGGCACCCTAAAATTGATGTAGGCCCAGGCAAATTTGGCTGATGCAGACATTCTGATCCTGTGGTGTAGCTGATCGATACAGTATCTTAGATTATCACACTATTGTTATTTGTGCTTTCAATTCTGGTTTAAAGACAGCAATAAATAACTACAATAATAACCATAACAACATTGAGCAAACCTATAGCATTTAAGACGTTTAAAGTTCCATTCTGACACCTAGCTTAAGGAAATAGCTTCATATATCATTTCTTTAGATGAAATCAGAATATTTGCAAATAAAAATTAACTCAGAGAGTGTGAAAATAGATTAAATTTAATGTGCTTTGTTTTATGTTGGTATAGTATGATTTTCAGAAGTTAAAAAAAAATCATAGGGGTGCCTGGGTGGCTCAGTCGGTTAAGCATCCTACTTTGGCTCAGGTCACAATCTCGTGGTTCGTGGGTTCGAGCCCCGTGTCAGGCTCTGTGCTGATGGCTCAGAGCCTGGAGCCTGCTTCAGATTCTGTGTCTTCCTCTCTCTCCGCCCCTCCCCTGCTCATACTCGGTTTCTATCTCCCTCAAAAATAAATTAATATGAAATTTTAAAAAATCATCAGTGGAATCTGAAAAAATACTAAAATCTTTTTTTTTATTAGACTTGCTGGAACTTCGAGGTAAATAACACAGTCTATAGGAGCAATGATCAAGCAGGCATGTGCAGAAGTTGAGTATCTTTATTATTTAGTATTAGAATATGAACACTTACTTTCATTCAACGTCCACTTATAATAATCATCCTGAATAAAGACTTTAAGATATTGTAGACAACAATAATTTTCCATTAAGTAATAACCCAATTTTTTAAAGATCATGTTAGTTGTTCTCTTATTAAGAACAAAATCTACCCTATTCATGGATTATATAGGTCAAAATGTAGTGGGCTAAGTAAGTGTGTCCAAAAAGATAGGTCCCTGTCCTAATTCCCAGACCCTGTGAATATTACCTTATATGGTGAAAGTGAGTATTACCTTGTATGACAAAAGATGAGATTAAGTTAAGAGTCTTGGGAGGAGGCGCTTATCCTGGGTTTTCTGCATGGGTTCTCAATCTAATAAGCAATGTCCTTATAAGAGAGAGACAGAAGGAGATTCCACAGAGAGAAGAGGACGCATCGTGACTCCTGGCCCGGAGACTGAGGTCATGTGGCTGCCTTGTAGTGGGGGACTTTGTGCCACATAATCTCAGTCCAATTGTATTATTTTGAGACTGAGTAAAAATATAGCTCAACATTTCTCTGGACCTTGGAGTTAAATACAAATCACCTAATGAGCATGGCTAACCATGTACAGAATTTGAAATCTAAGAAACATTTGCACAGAGAGGATATATCCTCGTAACAATGATACTTTTTCTTGATTCAGATACTTAGAAAACATTCTGAGTATGAGGGAAAAAAAAACCCTGAATATCTTATAGTACAAAAGGGTCAACTGAATAGTTTGAGACCGTAGGAGCTGAAGCCACCCTTCACTTTTAGATAAGAGCACATGACATATAGGGAAGATTGCAGGTTGAGAGCTTATTCAGTTGCGTTACGTTTTTCTAAGTTCTCTGCAAGAAATCCGTAAAGTATAAATTGTTGCAGTGAAGGATTACAGCGGGTTGGAAGGGTATCTCTTGTTGCAAGGGAAGCAGGCTCTTCAAAAGGAGATAGAGGTGTTGTATCAGCAAGCTATGTGCCCATGGAAGCTCTTGACTGAGATAGAAATTTGGGAGCTAGAATGATGTCAAGATGGGAATGTGTAGTAGAATTCCTGACCTAAAAGAAGACGTGGATGGATGTTACATGCCTGTCAGCAATCACCTAAGGAAAGTACAGGAAGGGTGAGAAGTTTCAGTTATCTGGGTATCCACGGGTGAGGAATTTGAGTCATCTCCTGTGTGGTATAGACACTGTATTGAATAAATGTTTGATTTTTTTTTTTTTGGTTGACAATTCCTTCCTTTAGGAAGCAAAAGAATTTATCCATCCTACACACCAGGGAAAAATGAGTTAGAGATGCAAACGTGATGGGAACTTTGGATAAAAGTGGCCCTATTCTAGAAGGGAGAACTCTGGGCATTTGGAGATACGTACTCTGGATGTTAGGATGTATATGTCACTTTGTTCAGGACTCAAAATGTGAAGATTGTTCGTCATGATTGAAATGTTATTAAAATTGAAATTCTCATAAAAATAATGGTGTATAATTCCAACAAAGAACAAAGGGGTGACCCCTTAGAAGACTTGATGATTATGTGAAGAACTTAAAAATGGGTTTTAATTGCCCATGAATAAAACATATGAAGTAAAGAGATATAACTAGGGATAAATAATTGCATGACACACAGAACAGTAGGAAATTAACCAGAACATTCTAGTTCCATCCACATTGTTGCAAATGGCAAGATTTACTTCTTTTTGATCACTGGGTAATATTCCATTACACACACACACACACACACACACCCCCCACATCTTCTTTATTCATTCATCAGTTGATGGACATTTGGGCTCTTTTCATAATTTGGCTATTGTCAATAGGTCTACTGTAAACACTGGGGTGCATGTGCCCCTTCAATCAGCATTTTTGTATCCTTTGTTTTTTTTTTTAATTTTTTCTAACATTTATTTATTTTTGAGACAGAGAGAGACAGAGCATGAACAGGGGAGGGGCAGAGAGAGAGGGAGACACAGAATCAGAAGCAGGCTCCAGGCTCCGAGCCATCAGCCCAGAGCCCGACGCGGGGCATGAACCCACGGACTGTGAGATCGTGACCCGAGCTGAAGTCGGACGCTTAACCGACTGAGCCACCCAGGCGCCCCAACATTTTTGTATCCTTTGGATAAATACCTAGTAGTGCAATTACTGGGTGGTAGGGTACCTCTATTTTTTTTTTAATTTTTTTGAGGAACCTCCGTACTGTTCTCCAGACTGGCTGCACCAGTTTGCATTCCCACCGACAGTATAAAGGAGTTCCTC
Source organism: Panthera tigris (assembly GCF_018350195.1). NCBI lineage: Eukaryota > Metazoa > Chordata > Mammalia > Carnivora > Felidae > Panthera > Panthera tigris. Next base: position 8,221,289 of record NC_056672.1, read on the forward strand.
TTTCTCCACATCGTCACCAACATCTGTTTCTTGAATGGTTAATTTTAGGCATTCTGGCAGGTGTGAGGTTGTATCTCAGTGTGGTTTTAATTTGTATTTCCCTGATAATGAGTGATATTGAGCATCCTTACATGTGTCTGTATTATGCTAAGCGAAATAACTCAGAGAAAGACAAATATCATATGATTTCACTCATATGTGGAATTTAAGAAAGAAAACAGTTGAACATAGAGGAAGGGAAGGGAAAATAAGATAAAACAGAGAGGGAAGTAAACCGTAAGAGACTCTTAAATACAGAGAACAAACTGACGATTGCTGGAAGGTTGTTGGGTGGGGGGATGGGCTAAATGGGTGATGGGCATTAAGGAGGACACTTGTTGGGATGAGCACTGGGTGTTACATGTGTGATGAATCACTAAATTCTACTCCTGAAACCATAGTGTAATAACACTGTATGTTAACTAACTTGGATTTAAATTAAAATAATAATAAATTAACCAGAAAACCTACAATTTAGCATGGTTTGAAACTGGTTGAAAGTAAAGTAAAACTCAAAGGATTTTTAAATGCTTTGATGATTTGCACCACCACTTTGGGCTGGATGATACAATGTTAGTTGGTAACAAAAAGCAGACTCTGTTTTGCCTCTCTGTTCTTTATTTATTTATTTATTTACTTACTTACTTACTTACTTACTTAATGTTTATATTTTGAGAGGGAGAGAGACACAGAGTGTGAGTGAGGGAAGGGCAGAGAGAGAAGGAGACACAGAACCCGAAGCAGGCTCCAGGCTCTGAGCTGTCAGCACAGAGCCCGACGTGGGGCTTGAACTCATGAACTGTGAGATAATGATCTGAGCCAAAGTCGGATGCTTAACCAACTGAGTCACCCAGGCACCCCAATTGCCTCTCTGTTCTTTAATAAGGTGGACCAGAATTCCAATGTATGTGGAAGGATGGAAAAAGTTAAACGCTCAGAAGTTCTTAACCTGGGATCCATAGACTCCCAAGCAAACCATGGAGAGAATTCAGATAGTTCAAAACTTGAATGGGTGAAAAATACATCTTTATTCTCACTGACCTCTGGCTTCAATTTAATGTTTCCTTCAATTTTGAATGTAGGCAACAAGCCACAGTAAAATCAGCATTAAACTTTGTCACTAATAATATTTTTGTATCATATTACAATAGTTGTAGCAGCCTCAAAATATCATTTATGCACATCACTGCTTTAAAATTACAATAGTTATTAGAACTACAACTAGATCATGTTACTTAATTTCTCAATAAAGAAAGCATATATTATTATATTTTGAAAACTGCGTTTTGAAATTAGTTTTCTTAATAATGTCATACATTTTTTATGCATTTAAGGATATTATTCTGAGAAGGGACCTGTAGACTTCATCAGACTGCCAAAGGGGGTTATAGAATGAAAATTATACGAACCCCTGAGTTGGCTTGCAGCTTGGATATCCCACGTACTTGGTGAATGGGGAGAATTCTGAACTGTACTTGGTTGTCTTTAGGGAAATTGGAGAATCACAGAGGTAACTAATGATTAGAAATGGGTAAATGTCATAATTTAATCTAGATCAGTTATGTTGGCCCTAATATTCAGAGACTCCTATATTAGGGCATTAAAAGGATCGATTAGGAAGATAGGGAATAGTGGTTCTCATAGAGCTGTACGTATTATTCCTGTGATCTTTTTTCAGCCTCTATCCAAGCTCCCCACCAATCTCTGTGGTCAAGAACTCAGCTTCACACCATGACCCCATATTTCATTCTGAGGTCAGTTAAAAATCTACCAGCACTTACTATGCCCGCCTTCAGCGTCCAACCCTAGTGGAGCCTCTATGGTCATCCAACCTCTTCCTTAAGGACGATGGCACCCGTTCACAGATTTCCTCTTCAGTTTCTCATCCTCTCATGATCCTTGGTAGTTTTGTGGTCTTTGGGTAACCTGTGTGACCTCAAGCTGAAATTTCAATTTGACCATGCAGTATGTTGACCACACTCCACAATTTGTTCTCGACCAGAAATGTTCCATCTCTGAAATCTTAAACTTCAGTATCTTATGGTCTAATTGTAACAGGCTCACCTGTCCATGAAACAAATGTTTAAAAATGATAATTAATAGCCATCAGTTAAAAATGGAGAAATTTAGCATGAACATCTGGATTTTTCAGCTTCTTCCATAAATTGGAGGGTTTACAACATTGGTCCGGAAATCCTATGTGGGTAGAGTGGGATAGGGCTGCCACATTTTCATGATGGTTCTTTATCTATTCAAGAACTTAGGCCTTTTGGTCCTTTTTCTTCCCATTTTATAAATCTACTCATTGCTTTACTGCTTTTCTATCTTGTGGGATCCAAAGGCTCCTTACTCTGAAAACATTTTATCAGCACTCTCAAATGACCTTAAGGTCATTAGTGTAAAGGAGACCTTAAGGTCATTAGTGTAAAGGAGAAATTGGGAACAAAAAATTTTTAAGCAGACTCCTTTTCCTGGAAATTAAAAAATAAGCAAAATAAATTAACAAGCTTTTGAACATCTCTTAACATTTCACCGCCTGCAGGAAATCAGTAAAACAGGGGTTACAGGGAATTTATGGCATTGAGTTATATCAATAAAAAAAATGCAATACCCAACTCATTAAGTCACCAAAATAATATTTATTTAAACAAACCAGAAGAAAATAAAAGAAATTAGCATTAAAAGCAGGACTTCATGAGTTAGGAAATGAAAATACTGAATAAACCTTAAAAATCTTGTTCTTTGAGAAAATCAACAAAAGGGAAACCACTAGCTAACCTAATCTGAGAAAAAAGGAGAAGGCACAGATACACAAAAGTAGGATCGATAAGGGCAAGTAGCTATTAAAAGGGAGGAAATTGTAAAAGATCATGGGACTACTTTGTATTACTTTTATCAAAAACATGGAAAGAGTAAATACCATGAGTATATTTTTCTAAATGTAGCTTACAGAATTGACCCTGATAGAAGCAGAAACTCTGAAAAGATCAATTAGCATAAAAGGAAATTGAGGAAATATTTAAAGAGCACTCCCAGTACAAGCACCAGGCCCCGATGGTGTCACAGGGGAAGGCTGTCAGACTTTTTAAAGGTCAATTATATGAAGAAATACCTAAGCTATTCCGGAGCAGAATAAGGAACATCTTTCCGATGTGTTTTATCAAACATGTATCATTGATCTCAAAACTGAGAAAGATTGCATAAAAAATTTATTAGTTATCAAAATGAATAACTAATCTTGGTTAGGACTATTGATGCAAACATCTGAAGTAAAAGTAAACAGACCCCCAGAGAGTATCCTTTAAATAACCAAGGAAATGTCATTCTAAGAATATTAGAAAATCCATTAATTTATTATTTTAATAGGACCAAGGCGACGCTCCTCTCGGGCTCTGCATCCCGGGCGAGCAGGCGTGATCCTCAGGTTAACTGTCTTGCCCTTAGTCTTTCTCATCACCCTGAGGGGAAGCGCATAGGAAGGGGTTGGTGATGGGTTAGGACTCCACTCGCATCTGGGGCTCCCGGGGATTCTAAACTCTCATGCTCGTCTGCCTTCAATCTTTAAAAATTCTTTAATCTTTAATGTTCCTAATTGATTGTTCTTTCCTGCTTTTAAGTTTGCCACCGCTTTCTCCCCGAGCCTTCCAAGACGCAGAGCAAATTGTGTTTCCCATTTCTCCTCAGAGGGATCTGGCACCCCACTGAATTTCGTTTGCTTGTTTGCTTTGTAACCTCAGCTGTAGTTAGAGTTCTCCGGAGAAATAGAACCGACATTTACCAATAGGGAAATGAAGAATTTATTCTAAGGAATTGGCGTGTGCAATCATGGAGGCGGAGAAGTGCCCTGATCTGGTCTCTGCAAGCTGGAGACAGATGAAAGCCAGTGGTGTAATCCAGTCTGAGTCTGAATGCCTAAAAGCCAGGAGCACCGAGGGCAGGCAAGATCAATGTCTTTGCTCAAGCGGTCAGGCAGGAGGGATTGAATTCTTCCTTACTGTACCTTTTCTGTTTTATTGGATTGCCCTCAGCAAATTGGATGATGCTTACCCACCCACACTGAGGAGGGCAAGATGCTCCTCTGACCCCACTAATTCAAATGCTAATTTCATCCAGACACATCCAGAAATAATGTTTGGACAAATACCTGGGCACCCACGAACCAGTCAAGTTGACAAATTAAACATCATATATATAAAATTAGGGCCAGGGTAATGTTCTTTTGTGGCTTTCTATATCTTAAACTCAGGAATCATGCCTTATTCGTCAATATATCCCTATAACTAGGGGCACCTGGGTGGCTCAGTCAGCTAAGCGTCCAGCTCTTGATTTTGGCTCAGGTCGTGATCTCGCGGTTCATGAGTTTGAGCACCACATCGGCCTCTGCGCTGACAAGGTGTGGAGCCTGCCTGGGATTCTTTCTCCCCTCTCTCCCTGTCCGTATCCTGCTCACGCCCTCCCTCTCTCAAAATAAATAAACTTAAAAAATGTTTAAAAAAATGTCCCTGTAACGAAACACATATTCCTCTCTTGTTCCACATACTTTATTCCATACCTGTTCCATAACCTTATGATTGACATAAAGTAGACATGCCTAGTTACATTAATTGAAAGATTCTCTATTTTTTTTCCTTCTGTGCCTAAAGAATCTTCATATTCGCTCTTGGTTACTTCCTAGTGGTAGTTTCAAACAACTGACAATGTTTATTAGTAAAATATCTGACGGTATTTCAGGAATGAAGGAGAAGCTGTAACTTACAAGCCAGGACCCAGAGGGACAGAAACAAGTTTTTCTGGAGACAAATAAACATTACAACATTAAAGAAAGGTAAAGAAACAATAGATCACCAACCCTTTTCTTCGATTGCTACATTTCTGAAAAATGGTACCAACCCCCTTGATTGTGATCCCAAAGACTTCGTAAGGGCAACTGGGCCTTCTTTTGTGTTGTCAGAGTTCCCGCCTCTAACGAATGTTGAGTTTAGGAAGAAGAACACGGACACGGACCAAATAGATGCACAATTAAAAGGGCAGCTGGAAGAATGAGAAGTCCGGTGTGTTATATCTGTGCACAGCCATCAAGACTGTTGAAACTCATTGGGCATTTCCTTCAGTCTCATCTTTCTTAGTCTCTTCTATGATTTGTTTTCTCTTGGTTTCCAGTTTTTGTCACCTATCTAATCTATCTTAGTGTTGAAAAAAACAACTCTGATTCTGGATTTGACTCCTGCAAGCCATCCTTCTCATGCCAGATTTTGACATCAGTTTCACAGCCTCGGTTCTTGCATCTTGGAGTGGATCTGACGGGTGTTTCTGCAGGTGCACACCCCTGGTATGATCACGCCCCAGGCTCTGGCCAGTGTTCCAAATTAGATTAGGATGTCTACATTTCTACCCTTGCCTCCAACAGTCCACATCTCTTTCACGTTTTGCGTAATGTCTTCCCAGCAACGTGTTTTTCGTTAGTTTACCTTAATCCAGAATGGTCTGCACCACATGGTGCTCAAACCATTCGCTCAAACCAATTTGTGTATTAATATATGTAAATTATATGTATATTTTTCATAGTTTCCTTGTGCCAATTGAATCTGTGTAGGTCTCTGGTGAGCCATTGGTGGGATATTTGTGGTATCTCTCGGTACCTGTCCTGCTTCCTTAGTAGCTTGTAAATTCGGCATAGGCAAGATTGAAACTTAGCCCATCCCTAAACTTTAGAACACATCTCAGTCTTATGCTTCTTGGGAGGATGCAGTAAAGCCTTTTATGATTCTGGTGCCCTCACTGTAAGCTGTAATTAACATCTACCCTTTAGTAGTTGTTTGGAAACGCGCGAGTATGGACGTGCTAGGGATGGAAATGGCTTATGTAAAAACTTATAAAATATTTATAAAAAAACTTAGATAAAAACCGATCTTACAGAGTTTATAGAAGGTAATGCACCCAGTAAGCATCCATATTCACTCTTCTTATTCTTACTACATTTTGTACCCTTTTTCACTGGGGACTAAAAAAAGCATATCCGTAATTATGTAACCACTGAGAACTCTTTGATTATCCACATTTACCGCTGACAATATGGGTGACCAATTCTTTTTTTTTTTTATTTTAATTAGAACCAGTTAATTGTGACAGTTGACAGACTTTAGAAAATGCTTCCCCATCCTTTGTTTTCAAATCAGCTGGTTCAGGCTGACTCCCCTTTGAGAGGATAATATCTGATGGAACATATATAATGTCTCCATGTTCTTCCTCCTTCTCTTTCCAAGCTAAGTCTCCCTACCCCCTTGATTTTTTTCAAGTTTTCTCTTTCCTTCAAATTTCCTGAGTGTTGAGTATCTTATCTTAGTTCAGGCTGCTGTAACAAAATATCATAGACTGGGTGGCTTATAAATAACAGAAATTTATTTTTCCCGGTGTTAGAGGTTGGAAGTCAGCATCGGCGTGGCCAGCATGGTCAGGTTCTGGTGAGAACCCTTTTCCAGGTTGCAGACGGCTTGACTTACTACATCCTCACATGGTGGAAAGAGGGAGAGAGCACTTTGGGGGGCCCTTTAATGAGCCACTAATCCTATCGATGAGAGCCGCACCCTCATGACCTCAGCACCCCCCAAAGGCTCCACCACCAACACCATCATGGTGGATTTCGATATGTGGATTTTGGAGGGACAGTAACATTCACACATGGCAATGTTACATTTTGTAGCAGCTAGATTAGGGGTAGGTGAAATCTTCGCCTCTGTATAACATGCTACACTCCGAATGTCTTTGAAGAAAAATTGCCTCAAGAATTGGTTTTGGGTAGCTAGCAACTGACCATTTCGCTGTATAATTTAATTTTTAAAATCCTGGTGTTTTGTTTCTCTCAGTCATGTCGTACCAATTTGTACTTGAAAAAGTTTGCCGTGTGAATTAAGAACAATGTTATTTAGCAAAAGCAATTATTTGATTACCTCCCCTGTGCTAGTCACAGCCTGGCATTTAATCTGGCTGAGGCCCACAGACCGCAATTTGAACAATCAGGGTAGTTTTCTGTAATTGCAATAAATCATATCATTAACCATGACAGACTTTTCCTCCTACATGTATTTTTTTTTCCCCCAGTAACAGTTAACTCGTGAACTCCTTATGAAAGCCACATTTCACTGTAGTCAAGTGAATTTCATAGTCAGCTGGGAGAATCTGAAGACAGAGTCTGTGTTGGAAAAACACTGATGTCCCAAGAGCAGAGCCGAAAGAGGTCACTCTAACTTTAAGAGAGGTAAAGCTCAAATGAATACCCCCCCACGGAGGCCATCTGAAAGAATAATTTGTGAAAGGATTAGCTGTGGCAAGGCTGTTTAATTTTCTAGCAGGGAGACAGATGGAGATCAAGTTGTGAGGCATCCTTATATTGTTGCATTTTGGTCATTTATATAAAATACACCTGCCACTGTATTGAGGCTTCCTGGAATGAAAAATATGAAAAGAGAAAATATTTCAAAAGGAACACTTACTGCCACCTTATGCGAGCTCATGTTACAATATGTCCTCTTCAAATAGGAATTTTAAAAGTGGGCTGTGTTCAAGGCCCTGTCATCTTAAAAGCTTTACTTTGGGGCGCCTGGGTGGCTTAGGCGGTTGAGCGTCTGACTTCAGCTCAGGTCATGATCTCACTGTTCGTGGGTTCAAGCCCCACGTTGGGCTCTGTGCTGACAGCTCGGAGCCTGGAGCCCACTTTGGATTCTGTGTCTCCTTCTCTCTCTGCCCCTCCCCTGCTCGTGCTCTGTCTCTCTCTCAAAAATAAATAAAGATTAAAACAAACAAACAAAACATTACCTTCACATAAACCTTCTCTGGTCCCTGCTATGTGACCACATTTAAGAGTTTATGATTTCAAATGATACGCTTTTCTCTGTGTTCCATTTGGTGTTCAAACTGTGGGCTCTCGCTGGGGAAGATGGGAAATATAGGGCATTTTTACTCTAGCATTATTGATTTTGTTATGCACCCGGTTTTTTTTTTTACTTATTGATGTTTTGACCATTTATACCTGGTTCCATGTCTCCAAGTCTGCTTTGCTTTTCTATATGTTCAATAAGATAGCTCAGTATTATGATTATGATTATCTAAGCCTTCCAACAGCATCCAGTACTGATCAGGGCTTCTCGGAAAAGAAGTAATTGCCATATCTTCAAACCTTTGCTAATCAATGAAGCATGTCCTAATGTCAAGGACCCTTTGCTTCTTTTTAATTTCTTTGAGCTTTCTTGCTACTTTTAAGTCATCCCTGAACACTGTTTTGGGTCCAGGGGAGGTAAATTCTCTGAGTCTTGTATGGATTTGTGCTATCTGTATTTTGCCCTCAGATTGATTTCTGTCTATTACCTATACGATTCTAGCTTCAAGACTTTTTTTTCCTCAGATATTTGCATGCATTTCCACATAGTCCTGCGGTATTCGCCGTTGTATTGAGAAGTCTGTTGTCCGTTTGATCTCGTGTTTTAAAGGTAAATCTAGTTTTATTTTTCTCTTTATACTTGGGGCTCTGAAACTTCAAAATAATGAATTTGAGTGCTTGTAAGTTGTTGTTAAAGTGTATTTCTTTTGAGGGAGAGAGACAGCGCAAGTTGGGGGAAAGGCAGAGAGAGAGGGAGAGAGAGAATCCCAAGCAGGCTCCCAGCTCCCAGCGTAGAGCCCGATGTGGAGCCTGAACCCACAAAACCATGACTTCACCTGAAACCAAGAGTTGGATACTTAACCGACTGAGCCACCCAGGGGCCCCATGAGTCAGAAGTTTTTAAGCCTTTCTTTTAAAATTTATCTGCCTCAGCATGTGGTGGTCTTGTACCTTTTTAGTTTTTAGACCCATTCATTTTAATAGTTAATTCATTTCATTTCAGAATTCCTTCTTGTTTTTCATTCTTAAATTACAGTAGCCTGTCTTTGTCCTTTTATAGATGCAGTATCATTTTGCCTGTTAACTTCTCAGAAAATTCTGAGCGCGGAGAAATACTGAGACTTGGGCACTATGAATAAGTAATACCCCCCAACTAGATTCAACCACTGCTAACCATTAACCAAGCCACAGCAATCAGACAGTAAAAGAAATAAAAGGCATCCAACTTGGCAAGGAAGAGGTAAAACCTTCACTGTTTGCAGGTAACATGATACTCAATATCGGGAACCTGAGATTCCACCCCAAAACTGCTAGAACTGATAAACAAATTGAGTAAAGTTGTAGCACACAAAATAAGCATGTAGAAATCTGCATTTCTATACACCAATGATGACATAGCAGAAGGAGAAATTAAGGTATCTATCCCATTTATAATTGCACCAAAAACAATAAGATATCTAGGAATAAACCTAACCAAGGAGGTAAAGGACCTGTACTCTGGAAACACTGATGAGAGACATTGACGAGGGACACAAAGAAATGGGAAAACATTCCATGCTCATGGATTGGACGAACAAACACCGTTCAAATGTTCATACTACACAAAACAGTCTACACATTGAATGCAATCCCTATCAAAATACCAACAGCATTTTTCACAGAGCTAGAACAAACAATCCTAAAATTTGCATAGAACCATAAAGGACCCTGAATTAGTCAAAACAACCTTGAAAAAGCAAAGCAAAGCTGGAGGCATCACAAGTCCAGATTTCAAGTTATGGTACAAAGCTGTAGTCATCAAGACAGTATGGTACTGGCACAAAAATAAACACATAGGTCAGTGGAACAGAATAGAAAGCCCAGAAGTGAATGCACAACTATATGGCCAATTACTCTTTGATAAAGGAGGAAAGAACAACCAATGGGGAAAAGATAGTCTCTTCAACAAATGGTGTTAGGAAAACTGGACAGCAATATGCAAACAAATGATACTGGACCACTTCTCTACACCTTACGCAAAAATAAATAAAAAATGGATGTAAGACCTAAATTTAAGACCGGGAAGCATAAAAATCCTAGTGGAGAACACACGCAGTAACCTCCTTGACATCGCCTGTAGCAACTTTCTTCTAGATATGTCTCCCGAGGCAAGGGAAACAAAAGAATTTAAGAATTTAGAATTTAAGAAACAAAACAGACAAGCAAAGGGAGAAAACAGAGAGAGAGAGAGACAAACCAAGACATAGACTCTTAACTACGGTGAACAAACTGATGGTTATCAACGGGGAGGTGGGGGGTGGGGTTAAATAGGTGATAGGGATTAAGGAGTGCGCTTGGGGGTGCCTGAGTGGCTCAGTCAGTTAAGCATCAGACTTCAGCTCAGGTCATGAGCTTGCAGTTCGTGGGTTCAAGCCCCGCGTCGGGCTCTGTGCCAGCAGCACAGAGCCTGGAGCCTGCTTTGGATTCTGTGTCTCCTTCTCTCTCTCTCTCCCCCTTCCCACTTCATATTCTCTCTCTTTCTCAAAAAAAATAATAAAAAGTAAAAATAAACATTAAAAAAATGCACTTGTTGTAATGAGCACCAGGTTTGTATGGAAGCATCCAATCACTATATTGTACACCTGAAACAAACACAACACTGTATGTTACCTAACTGGAACTCAGATAAGAACTTAAAATAATCTGGTTCATTTCAGAATTCTTATTTTTCATTCTTAAATTATAGTAGCCTTTTTCCTTTTATTGATGCAATATCATTTTGCCTATTAACATCTAAAAAAAAAATCTGAACGCAAAGAAATACTGAGAAGTGGGTGCTATCAATACCTAATACCCTCCAACTAGATTCAACCATTGCTAATCGTTGACGGAATGTTCTTTGGAGTCTAGATAGCAGACCTCCTCAAATATCCTCTTAATGTTTATTTTTGAGAGAGAGAGAGACAGAGTGCAAGCAGGGGAGAGGCAGAGAGAGGGAGACACAGAATCCGAAGCAGGCTCTGGGCTTTGAGCTGTCAGCACAGAGCCCGATGCGGGGCTCGATGTCATGACTGTGAGATCACCACTTAAGCCGAAATCAAGAGTCAGACACTTAACTGACTGAACCACCCAGGCGCCCCTAGCTATTTATATTTTATATTAGTTGTTTTTATTAGTTTCTTATATATATTTCTTAAAAGACTAGATTGATTAGTGTATAGGATTGGTAGGAGTTTCTTAAGCAATTGTGTATTGATTATTCTGTAGGTTGGCATGAGTTTCTACTGGCATTACATCTTTCTCTTCAGTGAGAAGGCTGACGGTAGGCTGTGTGTAAGAAGGCAGGTGTGTCGGTCATCAGGCTTCACTTTACGCTGTGGGTACGGAGGAGACAGCACGGGGACTTCTGCCCTAATTGCCAAAGGTGCGTGTGACTTCAGGACTTCAGCGTATTTGTTGCCGGACAGAGCGATCTTTCTTCGTTTTCCTCCTACGTGGCCTATTGTGTGGCTTAAGAGTTGTAGTCAACTTTGCTTGTCTGTTAGACTTCTACACACAGGTCCACTGTTGAATTAGAAGAAGGCACCCCTCTCTGCACGGATACAGAAGTTGTGGTTAACAAGAAGATGGCCCCCGTGTCACCCCTGGCCGGGAACCTTTGTGCACTGTGCAAGCTGCACACCTGTGTGTGATGGCCTTACCTACATCCAGGACCTAAGGGTTTGCCCCAGAGTGTAGGTCACTTTAAAGAGCTCTGGGGGGTGAAGAGTGATAGATGGAAGGGTGCCGTTGCTTTTTGAGTGCTCACCCCAATTCCCACCTCAATGTAATTTCCTCTTTGCTACCAGCCAGATCTTCCTAACATTCCTAAGCACGACTTTCCCACTTGTCCAGCAAGAGAGGGAGATGTGAGCGTGCGGAGTGAAATTGTACTAACAGATTCAGGGAAGTCACGGTGGACAGCTGCTGGAGTCTAGAACAAACATAAAATGCCCAGATGGAGGGAAGAGGTGTGAGGGAGACACTTGGGAAGGGACACGGGTATCTGGAGAGTCACCTCCGTGGAGGTGAGCCCTGACGCCGTGAGAAGGAGAGAAGCCGTGGGCATCTGAATGAGGAGAGGTCAGGGGTCTTGCCCGGCGCACCAAGGGCGGGAGAGACAAGAGGAATTTGGGAAGTTAAGAGAATGGTCTGTGCCATTTGACATCATATTTGTCCTACATGTATGTCTATTCAGAGTTTCCTCATCAGCCATGGGAAGAAGTCAGAAGTGTTGTGCATGTATACAGTTTCCTCCACAACCCGGCACTGTGCCCTCCTGCATTTTTAAGCCCTTTGTGGCACCTTGAAAGTTGTGTTCTCTCAGGTGCCTGTAACTTCGAACGGAAGATTTTATCTGATTCTTTTTCATCGACGTGAAAAACACATTCGCCTCCTCCTAGACTTCGCTGAGAGATCTCTTTGCCACTTAAATCGTTCCTAACTGTAGTCAGTGCTGAGCTGTTTTGTTCCTCCAACCCCCTCCCTGGGTCCATCGCCCTTGAACCGTGCTGCATTTATTCAGTTACACAGAGCAAAAACGATTTCCGTGTGGAGCTGTCTTCATTATGACGTTGATAGTAACCTGATCTTTAACAGAGAGGTAGGTGCTTAGTGATTGTGGGCTACATGGATGGATGAGGTCCCCACCCCAGCCATCTCCAACCCTTCATTCTCTGGCACACCTTCTCATTTTGGCCCTCGACGTTAACGACTTCCATTCTTCAAACTGAGAAAAACCTTGTCTAAAAGACTCATCTCCTCAGAGGCTGCAATAGCAGTTCATTTATTCCTTCACATACCCTTCCATACTGTACTGGGCACTGGCAGAAGCTGGAGATGATCACAAGCAGAGTCAGTCCTCACCTTCTTAGGGCTGACTGTTCAGTGAGAGAAGCTGACCTTAATCCCATGATTACTCAGATAAGTGTAATCTTGTAAAGGGGAAATATGTAGTCCTGGGAGAACCTCAGATGGGGCAGAAGATAATTCAGGAGGTCATGAAAGGCTGCTTCCGGGAAAGTGACAGATGAGCTGACGTTGAAAAGGACGAGAGGGAAGGGGGTCCAGCAAGTGTGAACAGTACGTGCAAAGACCCTGTGGCTGGCACAGACAATAAGAAGTCGGAGAGCAGTAGGCGTTAGTACATGCAGTGTCCTCTGGGCGCTGCTAAGTGGCTTTTGCCTTTAATGTGCCGCGATCCAGGGACCCGGCTCCCTGGGTTCGTATCCTGACTGTAGCACTTACTTCCTGTGTGCCTTGGGGAAGTCTCTATGCCACGGTTTGCTCAGCTGTAATGTGAAAATCATATTAGTACCTACCTTATAAAAATCATATGTATATATTATAAATATACCTATAGTGATACACGTATACATGTGTAGGTATAGATACATGTATAGATCTATATGTATACATAAAGTATACACCAAAGATTGTATAGGTATACATACATATACATACATTTATACCATTGGTATATGTTTTATTTGTGCATATATATCTATATCATTATAGGCATGTGTGGGTGTGTGTATGTATGTATGTGTGTGTGTGTGTGTATATATATATATATATATACACACACATATATACACATATATACGTATATATGTGTATATATACACATACACATATATATACATACATACATATATACACACATATATATACACATATATACACACACATACATACATATTTCCATGACTTAGTGTAAATACTTCCTTGTGTCTAATCTTGCTCGTATTTATTTTGGTAAAATTTGCCTGAGAAAGACATTTTGTTTTGGAAAGTAGAGAGAGAAAGAAATTAAGGGATTGTTTCTCTAATTTTCCCTTTCAGAACTGTAATTTTGAGACTTACGAGGACTTTGAGGCAGTTAAAAACCTCTGCATGTGAAGGATTGTTTTTTCCTTTCTATTTCTTGTCCCTATTTAAGAGCAGGAAGAGCCCGTAGGTAGCATTTCTCTCTAAGCTAAGCGACAGCATGCTTCCAACACCTGAATACATTGATCCGGCACCCGTCACCCCTGAAGTTGAGGCGAGACGTGCAGCCGCAGAAGTCTTGCTGATAAAAACCCCCTTTTTCAAGCCACTAACTACTACTAAGACATTCTTGCATAAAGGGTATAAAGGGATTTCATTTCAAGCATCATTGAGTTGTGAAGGTAAGAATTACGCATAATTTGTTTCCTCGGACCTGTTATTTGAGAGGCCTTATTGATTTTCATCGGTGACCACATATAACTTGCAACATTTCCCTCAATGATCATTTTGATTGCACTTGTGTTAAAATAGCATCCAGAGCACAAATAGAGGGGAAAGGGAGATTTCATGTAGAACTCCTGTTTTATTGAGTGCCTGCTTTGTGCTATTTGGCAAAAGTGGAGTCCTGTGTGTGTGTGTGTGTGTGTGTGTGTGTGTGTGTGTGTGTGTTTCACAAGTATCACCAAGTGTAGTGACTCTTAGAAGTTATTAGCTTCTGAATACCTTTAGACCATGAAACAATTATTTCCCTTTGTCTCCCTTTGTCTTTGTTAATTAGGAAAAATTGCCACACTTCCCAGTGGTAACATGTCTAATTTAATAACCTGAGAACCTGATGCTTGAAAATATAATGAAGCGAACTAAATACCATGGCCGTTTTATAATTACTAATACAAAGCATATTGTAACGAATCTTTACTGATTAGAAAAGACTTTTATAAGGCACAGAATCAGATGAGAACTACAGCTCTATCTGCAACATTTAATATAATTATCAATCAGGAAATTGAGCCTTGAACACATAGGCTGACGGGGCAGAATTTGTTTGAAGATGGAGAGGATCAGCCAATAAATCCCCTGCCAGATTTGTTTCTTCGTTCTGCAAAAAACACGCAGAAATAAATGTAGTGGAACTTTGACTCTATCTTCTCCTGGGGAAAAGTTTGCATCATTTCGTTTCCATCGGGAGCTTAAGTGATCACCCCAGCAGAACTGGCGATTTTACTTGAAGTTTTGGTATCTTGTATTCCCTGCCTGAGGCAGTATTTCTGTATACTGTAGAAAACCTGGTCTCTTTCAGTATTTTTATGTAAAAGAATCATACAGGTGGCATTATGGCATGATGGGACTTACACTGAATCCCAGGTAGAGTCTTCCCTAGGTGTAGGACCACAGAGAAAGATGAAATTTGGCAGGTGACTTACCCTCAGTATCTCAATGTCCCCATCTGAAAACACAGATGCTTCTTATGGGGATTAAATGAGATTTCATTATAAAGCACACGACCGGATGCATCAAACGTATCAAAAAATGTTTTCCTTTCTTTTCTGCCCTTTCCTTCTGGGCAAGCGGCCGTGACATGGGAACAGTGACACACACAAAGACGTAGTGTGATGTGTGATTCTGAAGCTGTGGCACAATTTATTTTATTTATGTTTAAGTGCCTTTAGTTCTGTGGGGAGGGTCCAACCCTGAGTGTGGGGGGAGATGGTTGGGCGGGGTGATTCAGAGCTTGGAGGTGAACAAATGCAAGCTTGGGTGAACTTGAATCCTGGGTCTGCTCCATATGAGTTCTGTGGCTCTGTGGAGATTACTTAATCTCTGGCAGCCTTATTGTCCAGATGGGGATAGTCTTAGTATCATTGGCTAAGGGATTAAATAGGAAAGGTTAAATGGAAAAGCATATGGAAACCTCATGCCATAGCGGACCCATGGATGTTTTTCTGTGTTGTGGTATTTTAGGTCTCTTATCATTATCTTTTTTTAAATGTTTATTTTTGAGAGAGAGAGAGAGAGAGGGAATGAGCCAGGGAGGGGCGGAGAGAGAGGGGGACAGAGGATCTGAAGCAGGCTCTATGCTGACAGCAGAGAGCCTGAGGTGGGGCTCGAACTCATGAACCATGAGATCATGACCTGAGCTGAAATCAGATGCTTAAACAACTGAGCCACCCAGGAGCCCTTCATTATATCTTTTACATATATATTTTATATGACATGTATTTATATATGATATATCTATATATAGATCTTTGTGTCTTTTAGAATTCGCACACTCCTGCAAGGCCTTTCACTTCACTCATCTACCCCCTTATGTCTGATGTTGGTATTTGAAATTCCCTTAAGGTAAAACCTAGGTTTTTATTTCCCCATTTCACAACCACTTTGACTCTGCAAATTTTGCAAACATAGTTTAATTAGTTTGAGTGGATCTGTGATTGGTGGTGGAATCAGATTTTTTTTCCTGGTAACCGTGGTAGCAAGGAGGCTCAGAAGCAGGCAAAAACTAATAATACACGTTCCTCCAGAGAATAAAAATGTCTCCACGTAGTTTCTCCAAAATTACAAAATCAGTTTCAGGGAGTTGAGGAGGTAGAAGTTCCAAAATGTTGCATATTTCAAAACCTCTTCCCATTTCGTGTTTGTGTCAGCCAGTTTTTCCCCCAAAGAACATTTATTGAGCATTTATAGGACACAGAGTTTGGGATGTGATCCTTGCTATCAAGATATTCAAGGATGGGGGCAGGAAGCAGTGGGGACAGGTGCACAAGTGGGTAACTGTCATACACCTTATGGGGACAGTGGTAAAGAACTAGAGTGATGTTAAGGGGACCTGAGAAGGCAAGGAAGGAAGGGAAAAACGGAGTAGGTGATGGATGGGGATTGGTTCTAAGTCAGAGGCCAGTTCTACACTCCTTGGAGGTGTTGAGAATGTATAGGTGCATTTCTGGTTGTCATAGTGATTGGGGGTGTGGCCTTATTGGCCCTCAGTGAGTGAAGGCCTTCCGTGTACAGGATAATGTCACGCAGCAAAAACAGTTGTCTGACAAACGTCAGCGGTGTTGTGGGTGGCAAACATTGAGCAAAGAGGGGAAACCAAAGGAGTCATATTTATATGCTGTGTGTACTATAGGCTTGGGGAAAAGATTTGCTTTGGGCTCGCAGCATTTGTGAAAATAAAGGCAATTAAAAATCGGGAATCTTCTTTTCCCATCTACTGCCTTTTGTCGGGGTGTCTTGAACTGGTTTTTCAATCCCGTGACTTTCCCAAAGCTTAATGTGATGATGCGTGTTTGCTTGAACATGCCCATCGAGGGTCCGGGGCCTCTTCTCAAGCACCTGGAGAACGAGTCCGCCCAGATCACTCTCAGAATGATGAAACCCCAGGAAAAAAAAAAAATTTTCCATTTTTTTTCTTTCCAACAGACTGCCAAGTTAAGAAGGGGCCAGCTATAAAACACTAGTGACATTCTGAACCAGAAAATCTGTTTTCCTTTGCTTTGATGCATTTTAAAATAAAATAGATTTGCTCAGACATCCAGTGCAGTTAATAGACTTGTCCCTGATGGTGGCCTAAAAGAAGAGAAGACACCAGGAGAAATAATTAAGTTGTGTACGTACACGAGCAGAAGGAAAGGAAGACGAACAGGAGATACGAGTCTGGGAGCCTCAGGCCCCAGTAGTGCACCTGCCGATCGCAGAGGATGTAGCCCAATAGGGAAGGCACAGACAGGGGGCCCCAGCATTTCAGCAGAAACCAGAGTCTCATGATGATATATGCAAAGGTTCAGACTCCACTCCATTAATTCCAGACTTTTGCAGAGGCATCTGTAGGCCAGGGCTGGGGATGGGGGGAGGAAGTAAGACAGATGGGAAGAGGGATAAGGAGACACTGGGTTAGATAGTCCCTCCCTTGACTTTTAGTAGGCATCTCTGACCCTTATGTATATTGGAGTTCTGTGTAAGATTACATTTGAAAATAGTAAAAAGCATTTTCCCTTAAAAACGATTTGAAAAACCACTGGTTTAAAAAAAAAAAAAACATTGAAGTGCTCATTCCTGTGTTGGCTATTCATTTAGAAATTAATCTGCTGTGCAACTTTGGTCAAGTGCCTGGGCCTCTCTGTGCCCTTGTTTATTCCCTCGTCTGAGTGATAAACGATTCAGACTATAATTTCTTATTTTTATTAAACATTTTTTTAAAATTTATTCATTTTTGAGAGAGGGAGACAGGGCGTGAGCAGGGGAGGGGCAGAGAGAGAAGGGAGACACAGAATCCGAAGCAGGCTCCAGGCTCTGAGCTGTCAGCACAGAGCCTGCTGTGGGGCTCAAACTCAGAAACTGTGAGATCATGACCTGAGCTGAAGTCAGATGCTTAACCGACTGAGCCACCCAGGCACCCTGTGACTAGAATTTCTAAGGATTCTTTAGCTTTAACCTTCTGTGAATTTTTAAATGTGTTAACCAATTTACTGCCCTGTTGTGAAGGAGAAGGATTTGGTGCCCTGAGAGTGGATTGCTTTCATGAACTGCACAGAAGACCTAGGAGAATCTAGGTTTTTGATCTGAAAGTCATAAGAGGTGTGAAATGAAAATGAGGTTATTTCTGGAAATTCACAGTTTCCTCCTCTCACAGTTGCTAGTGTTTTCATCAAGGCAGAACGTCTTGACAAAGTACAAGAGCCCTAACTCACCGATTTATTCCGTGTTGTAGTTTAGGCTTTTCACCGGAATGACTAGTGGGCCAGCCTTCCACCAGCTGGATGTTAGGTTTTTACGGAGTAACATTTGTACGGTGGGATTGTCCAAAAAGAGGCCTTTCAGCTGGCAATAAATGTTTTTAGTCAGATACAGGTGCACGGGGTATACATTTATTTGTCTAGGAGTCCTTTGATTAAACAAAACTGTCTGTGTGGCTGGGCTTCCAGAGTAATGCAAGGATCTGAAGTCACTGTCCAGCCTGTCGGTTCTTCTGACAATTCTGACTTTGCTTCCCATTTTCCTGTTAGCATTTAAAGACTTGTGTTACTGGGGCACCTGAGTGGCTCAGTCGATGGAGCGTCTGACTTCGGCTCTGGTCACGATCTCACAGCTCGCGAGTTCGAGCCCAGTGTCGGGCTCTGTACAGACAGCTCAGAGCCTGGAGCCTGCTTCGGATTCTGGGTCTCCCTCTCTCTGTCCCTCCCCCACTCGTACTCTCATCTCTCTCTCTCTCTCTTTCAAAAATAAGCAAAGATTAAAAAAAAAACAAAACAAAAGAAACAACTTGTGTGACTTATTTGACCTGCATTCATTTGAAGCATCTTCCGCGGCCGAAGGTTCCAGCTGCTCGTCTCCTCTGTTTGCCTGCGTGAGTCCCTTGGCCATTTGCCAGCCATTTACAATGGTTTTGCAGGAGTGTTGAAGGTAGCCTGGCTCTCTGCTTGTTTTGAAATACAGTGGCTGGCATTGTAGTCGTTTGTAGAGGATGATCTCCGTGGGAAAGAGAGCCAGGAAATCAAATCAGAGGAGAAGAGTAGGGCCTAGCACGTCTTCACACGGTGATTACAAATCCGCACGTGAGTACTGTGCACAGTGTGTGAATGGCCTCACAACACCCCTACGGGGAAGGTATTATTATTACTGTCGTCGTCATCACCACCACCCCCCCTCCTAATTATAGATGAGGAGACTGAGGGTTAGAGAAGTTGAATAATATTCACAAGCCAGTGTTGATTGCTTTGCGGACTTCCTTAAGCTCACTTCCCCTTGGTGGCTGTACGTGGAAATGATATAAAGACACATGGCCGTGTAGTCCTTCACGCATATGCTCTCGTAGTCTAATATCCCAGATTTTTGTACTAATTTAAATGGCTGTGGGACTGCATGGCCTTTATTAAGTTAATTCACACTCGGGTCTGATGAAATGTCACGGACTCCAGGTGAAGTCTGCCTGGTAGTTAGTAAGAGCCTTGGGTTGGGGGCTGGCGTTTTCCTGGCGTCTCGCCGAAGCGTCCGTCCTCGTGGTGTGTCCAGGCGGGGCGCAGCCTGGCCCACGGGCCCCTAGCCACCGAGCACGTGGCCACGGGTGTCTCTCAGTTACATTTTGTAATTCTGCAGTTGAGAACACTCCATCCCGTTCCTTCCCTTGTCGTGCCCGAAAGCAGCTGGGAAGCCTGAAGTCTTTGTTTCCTTCGGCGCATGCTTAGCAGACCAATAGCGAGAGAAAAGGATTCGCTAGACATTGTTTCTCAGCCTTTCTCGCAAGAAAGGAAGATGGATAGGTGGGTTCAAGTGATGTCAGGTCTCAGTGCCAGTTTGTTTTGATCGTCCAGCACAACGACTCCTTTCCGAACGCTCTGAGTATTTAACAGTGCCGTGACCCAGAACTCTCTGTGCTGCGGCTGACGCAAGCCAAGTTCACCCGCACTCTCCAATGAGCTTTTTTTGCAAGTTTTCCCAATGTTGACCTCACCACATCTTATGAACAGCCTGAGATTCTTATCGGAAGTAGGTAAGGATGTAAGTCATAAATGGATAATTTCCACTGTGCTCTCTGGCCAGCACCTCCTCTGTGCAGGTCTATGCTTCAACTTACGCTAATTTCTTGCCCCCGTCCCCTTTTTTTTTTTTTTTTTGCATGTTGTTTGGTCATTATTTCAGTTTCATGGATGTGCAAATTATCTCTTGAAGCTTTTGAGAGCACCAAATTATATTCATTTTTCAACATAAAAGGCTGCCCCCCACCCCCAGGGTAGAAATACTACAATCTCATTGTGTAAAGAAAAAAGGAAACTGTAAAGGTGGAAAACAGAAAAACCAAAACTGTCCCGTGAGACGATCATCCATAATACTTTGTGTTGCGACATCTCTTTGTTCAAAGTATTTTTTTTAATGTGTCTATGTTTACAATGTGTATAAAATTGGTGTCTTTTAAATGTCATGTAAGTGAATCTATGGTATTAGCATTAAGAAATTCGACCATAGAGGCGCCTGGGTAGCTCAGTCTGTTAAGCATCTGACTCTTGATTTCTGCTCAGGTCATGATCTCATGGTTGGTGAGATCAGTTCGTGAGATCAAGCCCCACGTTGGGCTCTGTGCTGACAGCATGGAGCCTACTTGGAATTCTCCCGCCCCCCGCCCCGCCCCGCCCCTGCAAAATAAATAAAACTTAAAAAAAGGAAATTCCACCATAATTTTATGCTATTAAACTAAGGAAGAGAAGGATTCTTAATATTTTTAAGGCTACAGATCTATATACCCACCAGCCTGGTTCATAATGATGATATGGGAGAAAGTACAGACACTGGGGAGCATAGCACATGGACCGCTGGACAGGGTGGCCGGGAACCTTTGAGCTGGACCGGCATTCTCTGGAGGCCTCTGCTGTGTGAGACATGAACTCTTCTGGGAAGAGAACTGGGCTTTTTCTGTGAGTGTCCAGACAGCAGCTCTTTCCCTATCGAGAACTTGAATTATACAATTTTTTTCTTGCAGTAAATCTGTTTTATAAAAATTACTTTTATTTGAGAGCATTACCATTATTTGCCATGATATTTTTGGGTTTGAGAATAATTTCATAAGGTCAGGACAATCTCATCCTTACAGAGAATAGTAATTATTTTGTGGTTACAGAGTGAGTTTTCATGCTTTGTGGGCAGCTTTTAGGATCTTATAAGGAGAATGCAGAAGGTCTTTTTTTGGGCACACATCGAAGTACCCAGTGTGACTTATATCTGACTTATTTTGTTTCCTAAATCTGACTTTATATGTGGTACAAAGTTCCCCTTCATGATTCATTTTAATATGGAGAGGATCCTACTTGTTTCGATTTCTGTGACTCCCCAAATCAGGACTTTGATTTCTGTAACTCATATTATTTTGTCATCAAATAACAATTGGAAATGCATGCAGCATTTTAATTGTTGAAGGTGGAGGGATTATACCAAGATCATCCCAGAACTCCGTGGCTGAAGAATGGCCCCGTCCAGAATGCTCTCTTCACTTTGGACCGTGTAACTTGCCGTGATAGAGTAGTGCTGTCCTGAACCTCACCATTTGTTGATCTGTACCAATTCCCATGTTTGGTTTGTGATACGTGAGTATATTCAGTGATTGTGCAGTTTTAGAAAATTCCAGAAAGAATTCTCAAGGTAAACGTAATTGCAACTTATTATAGATACAAATGTCAGGTGGCTTCCTGGAGAATGATAAAGGACATTGATGCAATTAGCATTAAAAATAATGAAGGAGTCATCAGATAATAAACAGATAACGAAGTCAAGACACTGAAATTTCAAGTTTTTCCAATGGTGTGGACACTTTTATTTTGTGTTCCCCCCTTTTTGGGCAATAACACTTGTCCTAAAGTTATAGCTTGCTTCCCCTTTTCCTTGCAGTTGCTAAGACAGTTCAGTTGCTAATGAAAATGCCTTCATCTGGGGCACCTGGGTGGCTCAGTCAGTTAACCGTCTGACTTCTGCTCAGGTCATGATCTCACGGTTCATGGGTTCAAGCCCCGTGTTGGACTCTGTGCTGACAGCTCAGAGCCTGGAGCCTGCTTCGAATTCTGTGTCTCCCTCTCTCTGTGCCCCTCTCCCGTTCACTGTCTGTCTCTCTCTATCAAAAATGAATACACGTTAAAAAAAATTAAAGAAAAAAGAAAATGCCTCCGTCTGTTTTTAAGCTGTGTGAGAATGTGCTTTGGAGGCAGGAGTATTTTCTCCCTTCTTCACACACTCTTCTAATAATCTGTATTGATGTGCTAATCTGTCTGTATTTCCAACATCTTATAAGAATGGTCATATTACAGAAATGTTCAGCATTATACCATGGGCGAGGAAAGCTATACCAACCTTCAAGGTTTTTCTTATTAACTGTTGAGAAAAATTGGTGATTGTGTTTGACTTAATGGATTTGGTGCATTTATTTGAACAATACTAGGTTTTGAATGAAGTTTCTTTTTTAAGAAAATAAAATGCATCATAGCCTTGTGTCACCAACGTGCACAGCTGACAGTTTTTTTTAAGATAGTAATTTCAATCTATTTGTTACCAAAGGTCTGATTACAGAGTTCCATAATGGTAGAGATTTATTTAGCTTGGAAAACCTATAGCAGCCTATTCATATATCCTAAGATGGAAACTAGGTCAAGGAAATTTTTTATAATGTAATGTCTAACAAAGAAGAATTAATTAAGGTGGCTATTGGTTTGTTAATCTGCAAGAATGTGTGAGTTTCCGTGTTTCATAGTTCCAATTCCGAGGTGGGATGGATGGGAGCAGAATAATTTTAGTGAACATTCTCTTGAAATGAGAAGGAATTTTTCAGTGTGGCTCCCTAATTACAGCCAGCATGTCAATATCTGAGATGCCTCATAAATTTATATTTGAAAGACTGCCACTGGTCAAACTTTCCTGAAGCCTTTGATTCTCATGAAACAATATTATTTGAACATCTGGGTGGTTTCCCCCAGATTCGTGCAAATCCCACAGGGGAGGAAACAAGCTGTATCCTTGTTCTACAGAGAGAAAACCAGTTTTATAGAGAATTGCCACAAACAGAGTTACGTAGCCCAGTGGCACAGCTAAGAGGTAGAATCTGTTTACACAAGTCATGCTAGGTTTTTTTTCTCTGTCACTAATTTCTACCCCAAAGAGTTAGCTCTTGTATTAGCGATCAGTCTTACGTGGTTGACATGACTAAAAATCCAGGACTCACCGTTTGGGTATTCTGAGCTCTTTTGGCCTATACGTAAGATCTTATAAATAGCATATGGTACAAGTGTCCCAT
Organism: Panthera tigris; assembly: GCF_018350195.1. Lineage (NCBI taxonomy): Eukaryota > Metazoa > Chordata > Mammalia > Carnivora > Felidae > Panthera > Panthera tigris. Next base: position 8,244,757 of record NC_056672.1, read on the forward strand.
ATTGTGTCAAATATTGCCATCCCCATGCCAGTTGTAGCTGGTGATTCATCCCTGATATAGAGCCACCAATCACACTCCAAATATAACCTCAGAAAATTTTGAATCACAGATTTTTTATGAAATCAAAGCAAAGTGAGGCAGGGAATGGGACACAGAGCATTGTGCGTTTGAAACTGAGCCCAGTTGGGTAGAGAACCTGGGATTCCGAGAGCAAGTCCAGTAGCTATGCTGGGCTCCTACATGGAACCCTTTCCAGAAAACCACCTTCTCCCTCTCTTTCAGTGTCTTTATTAATTGTTTATGTTTCCGTTATGGGCTGATCTCCCCCCAGCCCTTATCTTGAGACACATAGTCAACGTAACTAGTCATGTAAAATGATTAACTGGAAATGGTACATGCCTGAGTCCCCTGTTCCCTGTGATGGTTAATTCTGTGTGCCAACTTGGTTCGATCATAGGCACCAGTTGTTTGGTCGAATGCTAGTCCAGATGTTGCTGTAAAGGCATTTTTTAGATGTGAATTTAAAATTAGTTGACTTTAAGTAAAAGAGATTACCCTTTATGGCACAGGTGGGCCCCATCCAATCAGTTGAAGCCCTTAAGAGCAAAGACTGAAGTCTCCCAATGGAAGAAGGAATTCGGCCTCCACACAGTGTCTGGACTTGAGACTGCCACCTCAGATTTTTCCTGGGTTTCCAGCTCAACAGCCGGTCCTACCGATTTAGGACTTGCTAGCCCCCCAGAATAGTGTGAACCAATTCCTTAACATCTCGCCCTCTATTGGTTCTGTTTCTCTGGGGGAACACTGACCGTTACAGCACCCAAGAATTTTCCTCGTGATAGCAAAATACATTTCAGTGGAGTATGTGTTACATACTGGACATTATGCTAGATCTTACTCAAGCTACACAAAAACCCTATGAAGTGAAATTCTTATCCTGTCTTTAGAAATGGAGAAACCAACGCTCAGAGACTCTAAGCAACATGCTAAAGTTTCATACTCAGTTGGTTGGCATCTTGGAAGCCATTTTGAAATTTTAAATCAAGCCTTTTTTTTTTTTTTTTTTTTTTTTTTTTTTTTTTTTAATTCTATCCTCTTTGCACAGAGGAATGGCTGCTGCTTGGCTATGTGTTTGTCAGATAATTTCTTAGATGACTGGGAAAGCAACCTTGCCTTTTCTCCTCCAGGTTAATTGTGGGTAGCAGCCTAGCCACTAGGGCAGTGAGTTTGATGGAATTCAGCACAGCCACCTCACGGGCATTCCATTTAGATCTCACTCCAAACTTGTTGTCGTCCAAGTGGAACTGTCCGTGTAATGTTGGTTCATTTTCCCTTGGGATAGAGCTCAGGTGTGAGAGTTCTGGGTGCCCGTATTCCACCTGACCCAAGAGACACACTTCGATCAGCTTTATAAACCAAGGGTCACTGGCCAGCTCGAGTTCCCGAGGAGGCTCCTTTCAGTTGGGCACAGCTGGTGTCTTCTCTGTAGATAGCTGAATCAGCCAGTGAAGATGTCCCACCTCTGAAACTCTTCACATTCTACTCTGATCCCTTGTAATTCATGTGTTTAATTCTACAGGTAAACCAGTTCCTGGATGTGATAAAAAACCATTGTAGATTCTGTTCATTTAAAAAAAAATTTTTTTTCCCTGTGTTAAAATAGAAATAAGATGAAATTTACCATTTAAAACATTTTTAAGTACACAGTTTGGTAGTACGAAGTACAGTCACAGTGTGTGCAGTCATCGCTGTTATCTATCTCCCGAAGTTTTTCATCATCCCAAACAGAAACTGGGGGCCCATTAAATAATAACTCTCCTTTCTTCCCTCCCTCTACCCCTGGCAACCTCTATTCTACTTTCTGACTACTTTTTGTCTCAATGAATTTGCCTCTTCTAAAATCCTTTATAAGTAAAGTTATATAATATCTGTCTGCGTGTGTCTGGCTTATTTCACTTGGCTTAGTGTTTTCAGGTTTCATTCATGTTGCAGCATGTGTCAGATTTTTTTTTTTTTTACCTGCCCTGGTCCTGCCTCTCTGCCTGGATCAGAATTTTCTTTCTTTTAATTCCCTGCTTTGGATTCTTTGTGGTATATATCTAGAAGGGAACTGCTGGGTCGTATTGTAATTCAATGTTTAACTTTCAGAGGAAGCATGCAACTTTTCCACTGTCATTGTACCATGTTACATTCCCATCAGTAATGCACAGGGTCCCTTCCATTTTCTCCCCACTCTCACCAACACTTGTTTTGTTTGTTTGTTTTTATAGTAGACGTCCTGATGGGTCCGAGATGGTATCTCATTGTGGTTTTGATTTGCATTTCTTTAATGGCTAGTGATGTTGAGTATCTTTTCATATGCTTCTTGACAGTTTGTATATCTTCTTTGGAGAAATGTCTGTTCAAGTCCTTTGCCCATTTTTGAATTGAGCTGTTTCGCTGTTGTTGATGAGTTATAGACGTTCTTTATATATTCTGGATATTAACCCTTAAATCACATATATGCTTTGAAACTATTTTCTTCCATTCTTTGGATTGTCGTTTCACTCTCTTGATGTTGTCCTTTGATGCCCCCAAAGTTTCACATCTTGATGAAGTCAAATGTATCTGTTTTGTTGTTGCTGTTGCCTTTGCATTTGCTGTCATTTGTTCTTTTTTATTCAAAGGATGATCTTACATAACCATCCTCTCCCCAGATTGTAGCTCCATTAGCTTTTTGGACATCTCATCCAAAATGTATCCTAAGCCTCCCTGAAAAACCATGTGCCTTATGAGCCAAAGAGTACAGCATACAGAGCATCATGAGTAGAACATTATTCTGAAGTAAGATTGTCTGGGTTCGAAATCTGTTCAGCCACCCTCTAGATGTGTGATTTGGGACAAATTCATTCATATTTATGTGCCTCGCTTAAATCATCTGTAAATTTGAGTTCTAACAGTACCTAATTTATAGGATTGCTATGAGGATTCAATGAGACAACAACATTAAAATCTAGATAGAATATTGCCTCTCAAATTGCCAGAATCAATGTGTGTTGGCTGTTATTATTATACCTTAGAAAGCAAGTGGATTTAGGTAGAGCTGGTATAAAATAGAACACTACTATATTATTTATAACCTCATTGAGAAACCTGTCAAGAACTATATATTTATTTCCAGATTTTTTTATTGCTCTCTCTTCTATCTTTGACCCTCTGTACAAGATCTAGCTAACTTGCTTAACTTCAATAAAAACTTTGTCTACAGATGTTTGTGTAGAGCTTAAAACTCAATACCCCCAAAAAAATCAGAATGAGCAGGCACAGATCTCCTGACACAGGGGATAATAATTCCTCATGCTGTAAAACTGGGAAAGTTTGGACAGATTTTCCTCTTATGCTTAACTTGATCTTATAGATGTCAGACAATTTTTGGATCACATTTCTTTATCTAGAGAAGGAAAATATAAGATATTTTATTACCACAAGCTAGGATCGAACTCAATTGACACCTGGTTCAGCGAGATAACTAATTATGGTCAGAACACACGATGGCCCGCAATCAACTGCTTCTCAACCAAAATAATTATTTTTACCAGATGTTTTAATGATATTTAATTGGCTTATATCTAGTTACTATGCAAAAGGTCAGCTCAAGGTGTTGCCTAGGGGTTAATTTTGCAACTGATTCATCTTAGAGGGTTCATCAGGAGGTTACATTGCTTAAAATTGATAATGCCGATTTTGAAAAATTTCCAGAAAGAAACTATCATAGCCATGCTCTTTTTGGAAAAAGCGTGAGCAGTCGTTCTTTTCCCCCATTTCCCCATTTTGGATGAGAACAGCCCCAGAGCTGTTTTCTCCACATTTGTTAGCTCATCGTCCATCACAGCTCCTTGGGCTCATCTCTTGTGAAGGTGGGGTGTCTTATTCTTTGGACAAGGATCTTGGTTAGACTCCTCAATTTTTTTTTTTTTATATCAAGACACATAGCTTTTTTTGTTTGTTTTTTCGGAAACAGAGAACATGGGCATTCTAGTCTCGCTCTCAAAAGACTAGTCTCTTAAGAGAGAGACCATCTGCCAGGAGTTTGTGAAAATCACCAATGTAAATTAATATTCATGGAGGTAGATGTCCAAAACAATTAAGTTAATCCCTTACTCTAGATGGACTAAGATTTACTGTGGATAAAACTAGGCTATTTATGGCTGAAGAGCATTATTTTGATCTCTAGTAGAATGGCTTTTGATTTAATTACAACTTCTGTATGAAACTTAACCTGGTATATTTTATGGGCATGTTGAGAGCGCTGTCTACCACATCACTGTATGTGTTTATGAAAATTCAGAGGCGGCATTTATTTAGGTATCTCTGATTTCCGTGAGTAATTCATACATGTTTATATTCTGGATACAGTGGGCCACTGTCTGAATGTGGTCATCTCTCTGTGTAACAGCTTATTAACCAGATAGAAAGGTCTCAGACAAATGGCTAGCCATTTCTAGAGAATGTATAAGACTGTGGGTTGTATGTCTATGTAGTCATTCTTCCTTTATGTGGAGCAGTGGAGGAGCCTATCGATGAAGAGGGTAGCCTCTGAAACTGAACAGCTTTGGTTCAATTCCCAGTGCGTGTATTTCCTGACTTTGTGACCTTGGGTAAGTTAATTTCTCAGTCTTTGTGTGTTTCAATTTCCTTATCTGTAGAAGGGAGATAATAGTAATATCTTTCGCATTGTTTTGTCGTGAGAATTAAATGAGTGTTATACGTAAAGCAATTAGAGCAGTCTGTGATACCTGTAATTTTCCATACATAAGTTTCATATCATTTTTGCTCTCCCACCATTGTTCTCAATTCTTTTTTTGTTTTTATTTTATTTTATGACATTATAAACGCACACACACACATAATTATTATTAGAATAGCACTCCTTCTGGGGACTCTTTGTTGGAGGTATGAGAATCACATCTTAAACTGCAGTAAGTTAAAAAGACTAACAAAATTTCAAGAATGAATCTGCTTCAGGCATAGTAAGATCCAGGAGCTCAAGTGATATCATTGTTTCTCACATTCGATTAATCCTGGTTTATTTTAAATGGAGTCAGAGATCACTGCTTGCCCTTTTAGCCCAGTTATTCCGTCCGATGGATTTATATGAAGGCAAATTGAATTGAAATAGCTTTAATCCACCATCTGTAACCAGAAGTTCCTCATTAAAAACCACCCAAAAGAAAATGAACAAACTAATAAAATCCATTTCTACTAAAGATTTCTTCAGGACATTCAGAACCTTTTGGAATGAGATAGTTTAAAAGTTACTAAATAAAAGATGATACCAGGATCTTCAAATTTGTACTCTTTTAATGAACACTACTTTTCATAGCAAACAAATTTGTTTTGCTAAAATGGGAAGCGTTATTTTGCCTCTGCCATCACAGAGTTTTTCAGCCTCGTGGTTTGAAAATTCCTTAACAACCCAGCCTGTGTTGCCAAAGAGAATACTCCACAGTCAACAGAGTTCAATTATGTAACTGTCAAGTCATGTTTGTAGTTAACAGAAATCTGACTTCTACATCCATGACTTAAAGACATGTAGGCAAGGGCCGAGATTACTACCTTTATCCCGTGTCAGGTCTGATCAGTTAGTAAGGCCTGTCTGTCCCTGTGTTGAGAAGGATTCTGTGGCTCTATTGGGCCAGGTAGGAAAGAGTGCCCTGGGGGATTAGTATGATCTACACTGAATCAGTGAACTATCATGTATCTGTCATCCTTGTTTTATGCTGTCAGTTCTAAAGAGCTACAGATTATATCCTAAGGAGCCACATGGGGTTCTCATATCCCTACATAAGGTAATTCCAAGATGTTCATAGTCTGTCACACGTAAAAATTTAAAGAGTTAGAAATGCTGCAATCTTCTTGATAGAATTATTAGGAATTAGAATTGCCACTGAGAAATTCTACTTTAACCCATCTGTTACTATTAAAATGTGTTTTCTTTACTTCCCTATGTAGCAAACAGTTGAAGAAAAAAAGTGATTGCTTTATCCTAAACAACTCAAAATGAAAAGTCATTAAGTTTCCCAGCTGGTTAGAACTTGACACGTATAGATATTAAAAAGAAGCTTCGGTAGAGGTAAATAATTATCTCTTTTGAAGACAATTATTAAAAACCAATTCATCACTGACTTTCAAAATACTGCTTTCAAAGTTACACTCTAGCCACAGAATACAGATTGAGTGTTCTGATGTAGTTTTTTATTGAACTTTTAAGCTTTATTTTTGAGAGAGAGAGAGACAGGGCGTGAGTGGAGGAGGACAGAGAGAAAGGGAGACACAGAATCTAAAGCAGGCTCCAGGCTCTGAACTGTCAGCACAGAGCCCGATGCGTGGCTCAAACCCACGAGCCGTGAGTTCACGACGTGAGCTGACGTCGGACTCTTAACCGACTGGGCCACCTGGGCGCCCCTCTGATGTAGTTTTAATAAAAATACCAGATAACATAAATGTGGCTATTTCAAAATTTATATTTTAGGTTATATTGCAGATGAATACACTTTGACTTTATAAAAATAGGACCACAAATCCTCAATTTTCAAAGATAATACCACTTAGAAATATTTTCACCTAAATATCCATAAGTAGAATCAAACTTCCTTTTTCCCCAAATATTTGAATATGAAAATTTTATGTTGTGAGTGAACATCCATATACCTAAAATCTAGATTCTGTTATTAATGTTTTCTTATTCTTGCTCTATCTTGCCTATTTATTAATCCTTTCCTCTCTCCATTAATAAATCCACCTGTTGGGTTTTTTTTTTAATGCTTATTTCTTTATTTTGACAGAGAGCATGAGAGTGCACGTGTGTTGGCATGAGTCGTGGAGGGGCAGAAAGGGAGAGAAAGAATCCCATGCAGTCTGCATGCTGTCAGCATGAGCCCGAGTCAGGGCTCGATCTCACCAACCCTGAGATCGTGACCTGAGCCGATATCAGGAGTCAGATGTTTAATCGACCTAACCACCCAGGCGCCCTCACCATTTTGTTTTTGACACATTTTAAGATCAGCTGTAGACATCAGTACATTTCACCCTAAGTTCTTCAGCATGCATATCATAAAGTTTGATATTTGTTTACTGTATTTTCTTTTTTTGTAAAATTTACGTGAAATGAAATGTGTAAATCTTATGTATACCGTTTGATGAATTGTGATAAATGCTTCCATCCATGCAACTTAAACCCTATCAAGATAGAGAACATACCATTACCCCTGGAAGTTTCTCAGTCTTGCACCTCTCCACCCCCGCAGGCACAACCACTGTTTTCACATTTTCCCCCTTGAGTTTCAGTCTTGCCTGTCTTCTATGTAGAATCGCACAGTGTGTATGCTTCTGTGTCAAGTGTCTATCGCTCAACATAATGGTTTTGAGATTCACCCATGCTGTTTTGAGTATTAGTACTTTGTCCTTTCTTAGCTGGGTTCTAGTCCATTATATTAATATACCTCAGTTTGTTGATACATTTTTATTGACGGACATATGGGCTCTTTCCAGTTTCTGGCTATTATAAATAAAGCTGCCGTAAATATTCTTGTACATAAAATGTTTTTTGATGGATGTATGTTTTCAGTTCTCCTGCAGAAATACCTGGGATTGGAAGTTCTGGGTCACAGGGTGGGTATATGGGTTTTAAAAATTTTTTTTCTGTTTATCTCCATGATTCTGAAAAATTGGACAATATTCTTGGGTTTGATAAATCAACTAACTCAAATAAAACAAATATTTCTTGCTCTGTATTTCACAACAGACATCTAATCAGTCTCCTGTCATTAATTTCAAGATATGCCCATGCATTTTGCTGATATCATAAATTAACACATTAATTCCAGTGGCTCTTAATGAAGGCCCAAATAAGACTCTACTCTTCTCTGAGCTTAATGAAGTTATGTCATTCTGAAATGGAGTCATTGTGCCTTTTTTTCAATCAGCAGAAAATAAATGAATATAATTTTCTTAAAATTTCTATGTTTGCAACTATTTCTCTATGGTGTTAAGAGGTGACAAAAGAAATTTCCAGAGATGCACATTAGCAAGAAAATCTTGAAGCATCCAGTCATGCCTTATCCAAGAATGCTGGTGCTTTCATGGGCATGGTTTTATGGTATGATGTTTTTAACCTGTTGTTAAAATGTTTGAAGTATATGTAAAGGTATATGAAGTGTATGTATCAACATGCAGTGTTATATTACTTTCAGGTGTACAATCTAATGCCTTAACAATTCTCTACATTACTCAGTACAATAAGTGTGTTCTTCATGTCCTATTTTACCCACCCTCCCTCCCACCTTACCTCCAGCACGCTGCTAGTTTGTTCTCCGTGTTTAAGAGTCTGGGGTTTTGTTTTTTGTTTTGTTTTTTTCTTTTTTAAAAAATTTCATACGTGAGTGAAATTATATGATATTTGTCTTTATCGGATTTGTTTCACTTAGCATTATATCTCTAGGTCCATTCACGTTGTGGCAAACGTCAAGATCGCATTCTTTTTCTGGCTGAGCAATTTCCACATCTTTTTTATTCATCTACCCATGGACAATCAAGGCTGCTTCCATATTCGGGCTATTGTAACTAATGCTGCCATAAGTATGGGGGTGCATGTATCTTTTTGTATTCGTGTTTTTGTATTCGTTGGGTAAATGCTCAGTAGTGGAATTACTGAATCGTTTGGTAATTCTGTTTTTAATTGTTTTTTTAAGAACCTCTACACTGCTTTCCACAGCGGCTGCACCAGTTTGCATTCCTACCAACAGTGCACGAGGATTCCTTTTTCTCATCATCCCCGCCAATACCTGTACTTTCTTGTCTTTTTGTTTCTTGGCGTGCTGACAGGTGTGAGGTGGTATCTCAGTGTGGTTTTGATTTGCATGTCCCCAACGATGAGTGATGTTGAGCATCTTTTCGTGTGTCTGTTGGCTGTCTGTACGTATTCTTTGGAAAAAATGTCTATTCAGGCCTTCTGCACATTTTTTTATTGGATTACTTGTGAGTTTTTTGGTGTTGAGTCGTGTAAGTTCTTGATATATTTTGGATATTAACCCCTTTTCAGATAATATCGTTTGAAAATATCTCCTACCATTCAGTAGTTTGCCTTTTTGTTTTGTTGATGGTTTCCTTCGGTGCAAAAGCATTTTATTTCTGTGCAGTCCCAATAGTTCATTTTTGCTTTTGTTTCACGTTGCCAAAGGACACGTATCTAGAAAAATGTTGCTCAGGTCAGTGTCAAAGAGATTACTGCTTGTGTTTTCTTTTAGGAGTTTCTATTAGGTTTCAGGTTTCACATTTAGGTCTTGAATACATTTTAAACTTATTTTTGTGTATGCTGTAAGAACGGGGTCAGGTTTCATTCTCTTGCTTGTAGCTGTCCAGTTTTTCCAGCACCATCTGTTGAAGAGACGGTCTTTTCCCCCATTGGATATTCTTGTCTCCTTTGTCATAGATTAATTGACCGCAGGTTTATTTCCGGATTCTCTGCTCTGTTCCATTGATCTGTGTATCCATTTTTGTGCCAGGATGCATGTTGAGTTTTATAAGAAACTGACAGACCTTTTCTATAGTGATTGTACCATTTTGCATTCCAAGCAGTGACACGTGAGAGTTCCAGGGTTTGACAGACCCACCACTAGGGTTATCAGCCTTCTTGCCTTTAGCTATTCTGCCTGGTTTTAGTAGTATTTCCTGGGAGTTTTGATTTAATTCTTCGGATGACTACTGATGTTGAGCACTTTTTCAGGGGCTTATGTTCTGTGCCTATTTTCTCTTCTGAAGTATTTTAAGTCTTTTGCCTACTTGGGGGGTCATTTGAATTGTAGTCAGCGATTATTAAATTATGTCAAACGTGTTTTCTTTGTTACTTAAAACTTTACAGTGTTAATGTGTGAATTATAGTGATCGAGTTTTGAATGTTACACCAGCCTTGCATTCGGGAGAAACCCTACTTGATCATGATATATTGTCTTTTGTGTATACTACTGATGCAGTTTCCTTTTATTTGGGAAAGAAATTTTGTATCTGTTTCACGAAGAAAAATGGCATATAATTTTCTACTTTTGTTGCTTCTTTGTCACAAGTTATCCTGAATAAGTATTGCAGTTTTATTGGCCTCAAAAATGACTTAGGAAGTGTTCTCTTTTCTATATTCTTGAGCATTTTTATGGGATTAGTATTCTTTTTCTTTAAGTGTTTAGCATCAAATTCACCAAGAAAACTATTTGAGCGTGTAAAAAGTTCTTTTTGGTCAAGTTTTTGATAAGAAATAAAAGTTTGTTATTTATATAGGACTTTCAGACGTTTTATTTCCTTTTGTGTCATTTTGTTAAGTTGTACTTTTCAAGATATTTATCCACTTTATCTAAATGGCAAATTTGGGGATTAAAAAATAGATTTATTATTATTGATTTCTACTTAATTCTATGTGGGCGGAGGACACACTCAATATGATTTCATACTTTTTAGAATATTCAAAACTTCATTTATGGTCTATGATATGATGTATTTTGGAGAGTATACTTTGTATTTTTTTTTAATGCTTATTTATTTCTGAGACAGACAGAACACAGTCAGGGGAGGGTCAGAGAGAGAGAGGGAGACACAGAATCCAAAGCAGGCTCCAGGCTCTGAGCTGTCAGCACAGAGCCTGATGTGGGGCTCGAACTCATGAACCATGAGATCATGACCTGAGCTGAAGTCAGATGCTTAACCAACTGAGTCACCCAGGCTCACTTGTATTCTTGAAAAGAATATGTATTCAGCAGTTTGGGGGAGAGTGTTCTATAAATATCAGTTATATCAGGGTGGTCTATGGTGTGTTCAAATCATGCATGCTTTTACTTTTTTTTGTCTATTTCTGTCAAATTTTTCTTTGTATATTTTGAAATTCTGTTACTAGGTACATCTACTTCTATGATTGTCTTCCTGATGAAAGGACCCCACTACATTATCAAACGACTCTTGATCTCTGGTAATACCTTTTTTCTTGAAATATACTTTATCTGATATCAGTACACCTACTCCAGCTTTAAGCTTACTGATTGCATGTATATATAAATACATTTATGTACATGTATATAAATTTATCCCAACATATCTGTATCTTTATGTTTAAACTGTTGTAAACATCATGTAGTTGGTTTTGATTTTTCGATCAATTCTGATCATCTCTATGTTTTAATTAGCATTTGGTCTACTAACTTTCATTTTTTTAAAAATGTTTATTTATTTATTTTGAGAGAGACAGAGCACAAGCAGGGGAGGGGCAGAGAGAGAGGGAAGAGAGAGAATCTCAAGCAGGGTCCACACAGTCAGTGCTCAGAGCCTGATGTGGGGCTTAAACTCTTGAAACTGTGAGATCATGACCTGAGCTGAAATCCACAGTTGGACGCTTAACTCACTGAGCCACACAGGTGCCCGAGTCCATGAACATTTAATGTAATTGTTGATATGGTTGGATTTAGGTCTGTCATTTTATTTGTTTGTCTCCTGTGGGTGGCTTCCCTGTTCCTTCTTTCTCGACTTCTTGTGGATTATTTGAGTATTTCTGAGAAATCCATTTAAATTTATTTTTTGACTTTTCAGCGCTTTTAAAAACACTTTGCTGTGTTAAGGGTTGCTTCAGGAATTATAACGTATACTTTACCTTTTCACAGTCTACTTAGAGTTATTCTTGTACCGCTTATGTAAAATGTAGGAAATTTCAATCCATTCGGTTCCCTTTACTTTCTTACTGTTTATATTTATCATATGTGTTACATATCCATGTGCTATAAACCTCAGAACAAAATGGTTAAAATTTTACTTTAAACTGTCATTAATATTTTAAAGCAATTGGGAGAAATATTGTTTTCATTAAAACCTGTACTTAACCATTTGTGATGTCTTTCATTCCTTCCTGAAGATCTAAGTTTCCATCTGGTATAGTTTCCCTCAGTCTTTGTAATTTCCTCTGGCATTTTGTATGTTGCAGGCCTCCTAGCAACAAATTCTTTTCAGTTTCCATTATCTGACAATATCTTAATTTTGCTTTCATTTTTGAAGGGTGTTTTCTTTGAATATAAGATTTGGGGTTATTGGCTACTTTTTTTTTTCGTTCTAGTACTTTGACAATGTTCTCCTCTCTTTGAACTCTGTGGTTACAGGTGGAAGTCACTGACAGCTCAGATTACTGTTCCCCGTATGTTATGTGTCATTTTTCTCTATTTTAAGGTTTCTATATTTGCTTTTTAGAAGGTTAGCGGGGCACGATTTTCGTTGTATTTATCTTGCTTAGGATCTGCTGAGCTTCTGGTATTTCCAAGTTTGGGAATTGCGCAGCCCTTATATCTTTAAATATATTCTCTGCTGTGTTCTCTCTCTTCTCCTTCTGAGATTCGGATGACCTGTATGCTCGAACTTTTCATGTTTTCCCATAGTTCATTTGAGTCTTTTGTTGTAATTTATAAAATATTTTTTTTCCTCTTGGATAGTTTTTATGTATGTACAGATTCACTGGCTGTTTTTTCCTCTCATCTCATTCAATTTTTCCCATTCTGTACATTTGTAATTTCAGATCTTTTTTTTTTCGTATTTTTAGAATCTCTTTTGATTCGCTTGCTAGTTTCTCTTTCTTTGAATTTCTCCTATCTTTTAATCCATTGCAATTATTTTTGCTTTATGTCCTTGAGCATATGTAAGTAGCTGCTTTACAATTCTTGTCTGGGGGCTCCTGGGTGGCTCAGTCAGTCGAGCATCTGATTCTTGATTTCAACTGAGGTCATGATCCCAGGGTCATGGGAACTGAGCCCTGCATCATGCTCAGCATGGAACCTGCTCAAGATTCTCTCTCTCTCTCTGCCCTTCTCCCCTGCTCCTACTCTCTTTCTCTCCCCCTCTCCCTCTCTCTCAAATAAAAAAATAAAATAAAATTCTCGTCTGCTAATTCTTTATCTGGATCATCTTGGGGGCATTTCCTGCCAATTGTCTTTTGAGAAACTGGTTACTTTTTTCCTGTTTATATATAAGTCACCTAATTTTTGGATTGTATCCTGAACATGGTGAATGTTATATTGTGGAGCCTCTGGTTTTTGTAATATTCCTCCAGAGTTGATTTTCTCTTTTATAAGAGCCTACATCTCAGTTGAGTTCATTTACTTCAGCTGAACTGTTCAGCGCTCGTCCACGTGTGCGTGTTTTAGTTGTCAGCAGGTGTTTGTGGAGCACATCTGCAGAGTCACCTCCCCCTCTCTGGCTGTCTTCTTTCTAGGATTATCCCCTTGCTGTCTGGCAGCTGTGGGCACCCATAATGATGTCTTCTTCTTCAGGCCAGAAAGACTACTTTTTGTTTTTTGCATTCAAAGTGTTGCCCAACCTTCGTGGGACACCGGGGTCTTATTCTCAGGCTAGATGCTTTGGAAAATAGAGAATCAACACAGTGCTATTCCTGTCTTCCCTGGGTCAGCTCCTCTCTGGTTTTGGCCTGCTCTTGATGGATGCCAATGCAATGCCAACGCAAGGCACAATCAATAAATATATATTCAACGAAAGATTGTGGAGCAGGTTATTATAGCATACAATAAGGCAAGAGTACGTCCTGATATGATGTTAAATTGTGCTTGCTGCTCTGCATGAAAAAGCCATTTATTTGTCTATTTATGTTAGATTTTAAACCTTGTCCACTGGTGTAAGTGTTTCTACCTTTTCAGAAAGATTTTATTAGAAGTGATTAAATCCCCCCCCAAAGATTCTTAGAAGGATCCTGTTCACTTTCATAAGACATTGATTTACATGGGACATGTTTTTGGGTATCAGACAATTAACACATTTAGCAGGTTGCACTGTTCATTTGCTCATTAAGTCATTCACTCATATGGGACACCTGGGTGGCTCAGTCGGTTAAGCTTCTGACTCTTGACTTTGGCTCAGGTCCTGATCCCACGGTTCATGGGTTCCAACCCCATATTGGTCTCTGCGCTGGCCGTGCACAGCCTGCTTGGGATTCTCTCTTTCTGCCTCTCTCCAACTGGTGCTCTCTCCCTCTCTCTCAAAATAAATAAACTTAAAAAAATTTATTCACTCATTCAAAAATGTTTTTGAGTCCAGGTCTGTGCCAGACTCTATGGACACAAATATGAACAAGCAAATTCCCAAACTAATAACGATGCCTCCTGACTCCCAACATTCCCTATGGACCATGTCTGTGATTTTGTCTTTCCTCTTGAAGCCAGTTATCTTTTTTTGCCTTAAGCTATTATCCTGTAAAAATCAAATCAAAAAAACCCCCCGTTATTCTATTCTTTGAAGTCATTTATAAAAGTCGTTACCAAACCACAGTGCTCCGTCTTCGAGCACTGTCCTGAATGAATTCGGGTGAATCCACTCACAGTGCCCATCAGCACCTATACTGAGCATCAGGAAACACACACCAGCGCTTTTGATGTAATGTTCAGACATCAGGACTGCTCACTCAGCCACGATGAGTCTTTAGACGACAGCCAGTTGCTATTAATAGAATGAACTCTGGCGGGAAACAACACTCTGGCCAGCCGGTTTTTATGTGCACATGCACATCGAGGGACTAATACTCTCTGCTTGTAGCCTGTGATGGAGTTTTACAGAAGGGAGAATGAAAGACCCTGCTAGTGAGCAGGCTGCAGTCTCTAGCTGTGTTTGCTTGGCACACACATTTAAGACCCATGTATTCCAAGTAGGCCAACCTACATTTCTTTTTTTTTAATTTTTTTTAACATTTATTCATATTTTGAGAGAATGTGAGTGGGGGAGGGGCAGAGAGAGAGGGAGACACAGAATCCGAAGCAGGCTTCAGGCTCTGAAGCACAGAGCCCGATGCGGGGCTCGAACTCACAGACCGTGAGATCCTGACCTGAGCTGAAGTCGGAAGCTTAACCGACTGAGCCACCCAGGTGCCCCCCAACTACATTTCTGTTTGCAAGGGTTGGGTTTTTGCTCTGAAGTGTTGATGGGTCTCCAGTTTTGTAGAGAATGCTCCTAAGAGCATGAACTCTGTGGCACTCCTAGCCTCCTCTGAACACGGGCTAACTCTGTTTCTGAACCAGAAGCTTTCAGGTAAAGAGAGAAGTTCATGGTGAAAAGCCATTGGCATGAATGGAAAGCATCCACCAAGCAGCAGGTGATCACGGGAAACTGACAACATGTAGTGTGCAAAGTGTTTGATATATATATATATCCAGTAAAGGCATCCTTTGTAAAGAACTTCTGCAAACCAATATGGAAAAGGCAGACATATCGCAGGATGAATGTATAAAAGCTTAAGTAGGGTTTTCAAAAAGGAGGCTATCCAAATGGTTAATAAACACGAGGAAAAGCCCTGAATCTCACTGGTTTTTAGGGGAATAGAAAATAAAACCACAATAATATATCATTACGCACACACCAGAAGGGGTAAGATTTTAAAGCCTGACCCTACCAAGTGTCGGTAAGAGTTTGAAACGACGGAACCTCTCATACACGGAATTGTTACGACCACCTTGGAAACCTGCTTCTCAGTAGCTCCTAAACTTGAACATACACCCAGCAGTTCCAGCAGGTAGATTACAGAAATGCAGATAGGTGTGTACCCCAGACAGGTACACGTGTTTGTAGCATCACTGTGCGGAATAGCCCACACTGGAAACAACCCATGCCCGTCAACAGCAGAAGGGGTAACTTAATGGTGGACTTCTCCTAAAATGGAATATTCTACAGCAGTAAGACGGAACTAAATCTTTTCCTCTTCCTCAGCAAACGTACATGCCTTCATCCAGAAACACCAAATCAATAAATAAGTGTCTAGTGAAACTCAGATTAAAATTATCTCACATTGTGATAATCAGTAATCTCTTAAATGATCTGGACTTTCTTGTGCTAACTAATTTCTTTAAAATCTAATAACTTGGACAGGCGTTTGACTTGGTCTGATCCAGCCAAGAAAGTGAATATGGCCTTCTGATTCAATTTCTGTCTCTGTATGTCTGTCTGGTTTTTCTTTCCTTTCCTTCCTTTCTTCCTTTCTTCCTTTCTTTCTTTCTTTCTTTCTTTCTTTCTTTCTTTCTTTCTTTCTTTCCTTTTGTTCTTTCTTTTCCTTCCTTCCTTCCTTCCTTCCTTCCTTCCTTCCTTCCTTCCTTCCTTGTCTGTCTGTCTTATATGTGCTTTTGAGGGACTTCTTGTTTTTTTAATTGAATAGGTAAAGCTTTGTTTTATTGACATGTTGCACTAGACCTGTTGAAGGTGAAACTTTAGGAAAATACATGGGTTAGATTGTGGGTCTAAAGAGCTCATGATCATATATTCCTGGATGGAACAATGATCTTGATGGGTCTTAGGCCATAGGTAATATTCGTAGCTTCCAGTAACCCCTTTGAAGAGGCCTTGACACAGACCAGGGGAAAGGATATATATGTGCCTCAGGATAAATCCAAGGTGGCCATATCACACTGAAGGCTGCAATAGTGTAAGTCTTCTGTGAAGAAGACTTCTTTTTATATAATTAACCATAATATTTTCCCATGGGAACATGTACTCATCTTTTTTTAAAATTTTTAAATTTTTTTTTTATTTTTTGAGAGAGAGAGAGAGAGAGAGAGAGAGAGAGCAAGCAGGGGAGAAGGGAAGACAGAATCCCAAGCAGGCTCTGTGCTGTCAGTGCAGAGCCCAACACAAGGCTCCATCCCATGACTGTGATATCACGACCTGAGCCGAAATCAAGAGTTGGACACTGAACCAACTGAGTCACCAGTCGCCCCAGTTTCCTCATCTTTTTGAACATGCAGTTTAAAATTTTTTTTCATGTTTATTTTTGAGAGAGAGAATGGAGAGAGAGAGAGAGAGAAATAGTGTGAGTGGGGGAGGGACAGAGAGAGAGGAAGACACAGAATCCAAAGCAGGCTCCAGGCCCTGAGCTGTCAGCACAGGGCCGGATGTGGGGCTTGAACTCATGAACTGTGAGATTATGACCCAAACAAAAGTTGGACGCTTAACCAACGGAGCCACCCAGACGTCCCTTGAACATGCAGTTTTGAGTAGAGTAGCTTTCAAGGGACTAACATTATTAATGTATGCAGAACTCTTATAATAATGTGTACAATCCATAGAGATACAAATTTAATTTGCTTAGGAGCAGACAGTTATCCAGTAAGGGGCACATCTCCATCTAGAGCTGCATTGTCTTTAAAATGAAATGTGCAAATTTCATATATTGAAAAAAAAAAAAAAGAAATGTGCATGGCTATCTATTTGACCTTCATAAATACAGCATACTTTTGTAGTGCTTGCTAAAACACAGTCTTCTTTGTGTCCTCCCTCCCTGCCCATTAATCATTAATTGCCTTTATTCTTTCCTTGAATTATTTCTTTTGCTTATATTATTTGTACCTATCAGGGTACCATCATTCATTCATTCAGCTGCTCATTCATTTATTCATAATTTATCAAATATTTATTGAGAGCTTACTCTGTGCCAGTCACAGTGCAAGTTCCTGGAGATGGAATTGTAATTAGGTCACAGTTTCGGGCCTCCATGACCTCCCCATCCTATAAGAGAGGCTAGTAGATAAATACATCTTTGAAATGCAGCGAGCTCAGTGCTCTACAAGGTATCGTGGTAAGAGAAAGGGTTGCTTAGTTCAGCTTCCGAGTCCAGGGAGGTTGGGTTGGATGGAAGAATTAGAAAGAATGGTCTATCTATCTACCATTTGCAGAGGTTAGATACTTGGGTTGAGTCTGGCAAAAGAATGTTGTAGGACGTACTTCACGTAGAGGGAACAATACGTAACTCCAAGTAATTTGTTATGAGCAGATCACAGTTAATGCCAAAAGGGCTAAAGACACATAACAATGGCTAATATGCTTTAACATCAAGTCTCAGAAACTGTTCATAGTATTTTATTTATTTTATTTTTATTTTAAAATAGTCTTTTTTAAATATGAAATTTATTGTCAAATTGGTTTTTAATTCCCTTGCCTTTGGAGATGTGTCAAGTAAGGAATTGCTGCGGCTGAGGTCAGAGAGGTTTTTTCCTGCTTCCTCCTCTAGGGTTTTGATGGTTTCCTGTCTCACATTCAGGTCCTTTATCCATTTCGAGTTTATTTTTGTGAATGGTGTGAGAAAGTGGTCTATTTCAACCTTCTGCATGTTGCTGTCCAGTTCTCCCAGCACCATTTGTTAAAGGGACTGTCTTTTTTCCGGTGGATATTCTTTCCTGCTTTGTCAAAGATGAGTTGGCCATACTTTTGTGGGTCTAATTCTGGGGTTTCTATTCTATTCCATTGGCTATGTGTCTGTTTTTGTGCCAATACCATGCTGTCTTGATGATCACAGCTTTGTAGTAGAGGCTAAAGTCTGGGATTGTGATACCTCCCGCTTTGGTCTTCTTCTTCAATATTACTTTGGCTGTTCGGGGTCTTTTGTGGTTCCATACGTTCTTAGTATTTTATATATAGCAACTGTTTTCACCTTCTCAACAACCTGTATGGTAGTTACTCTTCTCATTTTTTCATAGATGAGGAAATTGAGTCCAAAAGGCTTAAATAATTTGTCCAGTTAACAGTATATGGTAATTGGTGACGCCAGGATTTGAACTCTCAAGTTCTCTGCCACATTGCTTCCTAAATAGGAAATATGAGTTTGGAGAAAGATCTTGGAGGGCCTATCTTAGTCCATTTGGAATCAGTTCTTTATATTATGGAAACCCCTTGGAGAGTTTTAAGGATGGCAGTGGCATGATAAAATGTGCATCAGAAAATTCACTCAGCATCCCTGGGGAGGATAAAAATTAGGGAGAGCAATTTTAGAGGCAGGGAGATCAACTATTTATCTGATCCCTGTTTTATTGCAAAATTAAATGAAGGAGACTTATAAAGGTTATACGAGACACAGTAAGAAAACTAGATTACAAGTAGGGAGATAAAGAGAAAAAAGGATACGGATAGGAAATGGTACCAGCGTTAAGACAGAGGCCGCAAACGTGTGGTACTGTGCTGTATGTTGGTTAGGGATCGACTGCAAGCTTAGTTCTAAGCCACCAGGATGAAGAATTTATTTATTTAGAAGGAGGGAGGGTGAGAGGGAGGAAGAGTAGGGGGAGGGGAAGAGAGAAAGGGAGAGAGAGAATCCCAAGCAGGCTCTACGCTCAGCATGGAGCCCGGTGCAGGGCTGGATCTCCTGACTGTGAGATCCTGACTCGAGCCAAAATCAAGAGTCAGACGCTCAACTGGCTGAACCACCCAGGCGCCCACATGCTACACCTCTTTCTGCTGACTTGGCTTAATATAGTGGTCAAGCCTGGAAGACAGTATTTTATAAACATTATTACCGTTAGCCCGTGTTTGGGTAGATCCCGGGTAGCAGAGAGTTCACAATTCTGTGTCTGAATAAGCTCTGAATGAGCACTTTCTGTGCCCTACCCCATTCCACTGCTTACGCCTGCACTCCTCAACACATATTCTGCTGGGCCGTGAACCGCGGGACAGGGCTGAGAGTAGAGACCCAAAGGCAGGATCAATATTATCATAAGAAAAACATGTCCATCTGTGCTAACACAGAGCCAGCATGTGCAGGCAAGACCAAAAGTTCTACGCCATATAGCACGACCACGTAAATTTCAGTCGGGAAAAACCACTGAAGCAGGTGCAAGCGAATGCCCACCAGAGTCGTAACTCCGTAAAACATCCAGAAGGCTGGGTTTGAGCAGGACGGCCCCCTGGCGTGTCTTCCAAGATTAATCGTTTGTGAAATGCAAGCCAAAGTGACTGTTGCAATGTGCTATGAGGAATTATTTGCTGCAAAAATAGTGGTTCCTCTGAAATTCTTCCTGCTGGCAACTATTGAGACAACAGGGTCAATTTCTTCTTCAGGCCCACCTTGCTCATCATTAGAAACCATAAAGCAATAAGTCTATCTCCTTCAAAAGTGGTATCTGATTATCAGGGAACAAGCGTAAAAGGTCATGGTATACATTTGTCTTGAAAGAAATAGGTCAAAAGAAACATTTTGACTTATGGGAAAGTATTAGCGGAGTTCATGCTGCAGAATGCTGACTCTTCCACTCGCTGAATAATGGGAACTTGAGCAGCAGAAACCAGGGCGTCTACACTGAGAGTGAGTGGCTTTTAAGCCATAATCAGTTCCTGCCTTTGGACTTACCGGACGAGGACAAGGAGATAGGAGATAGCAAAAGTCACAGATGATCTGGCATCCGTCCTTTTGGATGTCTCTGGAGCTGTTACACACACTAGGATAGCCTGAAGTGGGTTGACCCAAGCACACACTTTCTCACCTTGCTTCCATCGTCTCCCTTGTTTTTTGGGTAGATTGACCTGAGAAACCCTGGTCAGCAGTTTTGTAAAGCAAGAAACCTGCATTTTTTTTTTTTTTTTTTTTGGAATCAGCATATGGTTTTGAAAGCATTTCCAAAAGACAAGAAAGAGGAGAATTCTGGAGAAGTTTTTTTTTTTTTAAATGCCGTATTTTACAGCACTCAGGATAGTTAATTGGGAGACTTTTATCAGTCTTTTAAGAAACAGATCATTCCAATGCTGTTAAAACGGATCCAGAGTTAGAGTATTTGGGTCGAACTTCTAAGGCACTGTGTTCATTTCCATGAGGTTGGCATGGCACTGATGGCCAAATATGGCGAAAAACAAAACAACCATAGATTAGTCTCCCATAGGAGTGAAGAAGTGAAAATACACAAAACTCTCACCAATTTAAATACACTCGCTTATAAGAACTACACTTACCAGTATCCAAGTCAGTTTAACAAAGAAACGAAGGAATCGTTTAACAGAATACCCATGAGTAAAATTTTGCACTTAGCACATTAATAGACTAAAAAAGAAAACATAAATAGATGCTGAAAATTAATATATTCAAGCTTCATTTGTGGTAAAAATATTAGTAAACAATGTTAAAAAGTGCTCTTAATATGGTAAGGAATTTCTATCGTAAATCTGTAGCAAACATCATACTAACTGGTCACACAATAGAGACATTAACCTAATATTTTTCTTCTCATTTTTTTAAAGTAAACTCTATACCAAACGCGGGGCTTGAACTCATGTTGCTGAGATCAAGAATCATGTGCTTCACCGACTGAGCCAGCCAGGTGCCCCAATATTAATTTAATATTAAAAAATATGACATAGATGCTTTCTCCCACTGCTGTTTATTCCATGGTGTCATGGAATTTTTAGACGAGAAAATAAGCTTTTAAAAAGGGTACCAGAGAGGAAATTACAAAATCGTCATTGTTTTCAAATGTTAGGTTATCTACCTAGAACCAACTGCAAATACTGTTAGGTGTAATAGTGGAGTATGGTAAAATTACCAGATAAAGGGGAGAAAAAGTTCCAAGTAAATATTTTAATGGAGAACTTATAATATACTAAGACATAAGTAATAAATAAAAACAATAGGCAACGAAAAAACTATGTGGAGAATTAAAATAGGGTTATATGAGAGGAAGTCACTGAGAGGCTAAAGATGGAAGGTTGGGGACAGCTTTATTTAGGAAGTGATGTTTAAACTGATATTTGAATGCCCCCAAAGGATCCAGTCACGAAGAAAAGTACTTCTCACTGACGGAACCGTGAGCCAGTAGATTTGTGTTGATTAAACTGCTAAGGTGGTGGTAATTTGTTGTCAGAAAAAAAAATAGCATTGAGTTGAGAGGCCTGCAGGAGAAATGGGCTCATTAGGTATAGCCAGATTTCTCTATGTTTTAAAAAAAAATTAATATTTACTTATTTTTGAGAAAGAGAGAGAGATGAGCACAAGCAGGAGAGGGCAGAGAGCGAGGGAGACACAGAATCTGAAGCAGCTCTAGCCTCTGAGCTATCAGAGCCCAATGCAGGGCTCGAGCTCATGAACCAAGAGATCATGACCTGAGCCAAAGTTGGACGCATAACTGACCAAGCCACCCAGGCGCCCCCAGGTTTCTGATATAAAAGAGGATGAGGGACACTTGATACAAGATCAAGGTGATGGAGGGAAAGAACAGGTGTATAGTACAGGGGTGTTGGAGGTCAAGGAATTATGGGATGCTGGGTCAGATAAACGAATGGCTTGGGGGGCTTGCCATTCTAGTAGTGCGTGAGGTTAACAGGAGCGTGAGGCATGATGGGGGAAATCCTGAATGTTAGGGAAGTGGGCAGCTAGACGGGAAGTATGGGGCCACTGGGTCATTATTCTCTTCTGTGGTCCCTGGTGGTGTGATAGCAAAGAGGCGAGTAAAGTTCTCTTGGAAACTGTTCTCTTGGTGATGGAACTACTGCTTTTGTCTTTCCGCAGAGGTGGTGTAGGGGGCTGGGAGATAAGTGATCTCACTGGAAGCAGGAGCCTAGGAACTGCCTCTTCCTTGTAGAGAGTGTTAGGTGTGGAGAGACACAACATACTGAAAGACGTAACAGACACTAAATATAATGATGATATAATTGACCTCGGTTTATAACGCAGAGAGAGTGGATCTCTCGGTTATTGACCTTCATTTCCATATCTTCCCATCTTGTAATGCTTCAGTCTACTGCTTAAAATCCTTAACATCATACTTACCGGGGAAACACTGAAAACTTTCCCCCTGAGGTCAAGAGTGACGCAGAGGTGTTTGCTCTCACCAGTTCTATTCAACGTAGTATTGGAGGTTCTTGCCAAAGGATTTATGAAGAAAATATGAAATAAACGACATCTAGATTGAAAAGGAAGAAGTAAAAACATTTATGTTTGTATATAAAGAATCCTAAGGAACACCCCCCCCCCACACACACAAATAATAAACTGTTAGAGCTAATAAAGAAGTTCAGGGGCACCTGGGTGGCACAGTCAGTTAAGCATCCAACTTTGGCTCAGGTCATGGTCTCACAGTTCATGAGTTCGAGCCCTGTGTCGGGCTGTCCACTGTCAGCACAGAGCCTGCTTTGGATCTTCTGCCCGCCCCCTTTCTCTGCCCAGCCCCCATTGGTTCTCTCTCTCTCTCTCTCTCTCTCTCTCTCTCTCTCTCAAAATAAATAAATGAATGAATAAATAAATAAATAAATAAATAAAGTTCAGCAAGTTTGCAATATACAGGATCAACACACAAAACTAAGTTGCATTTCTAAACACTGAACAATGTGATGATAATATTTTAAAATTCCAAATTGTTTGAACATAACTATAAAATACTAAGAGTTGATTTAACAGAAGAAGTGCAAGAAACAATGAAAGCTCTAAAACATTTTTGAAAGAAATTAGATAAGACCTAAATAAATGGAGAGACATCTTGTGTTAATGGGGGGGGAAGACTTAATGTTGTCAAGATGACATACTTATCAAACTGACCTGCGGATTCAGTGCAATCTCTGTCGAAAGTCCAACTGCCCCTTTTGCAGAAATGGACAAGTTGATCCTGAAATTTATATGGAAATGCAAGGAACCCAGAATAGACAAAATAATCTTGCAGAAGAAGAAGAAAATTGGAAGACTCACACTCCTCAATTACAAAACTTACTACAAAGCTATAGTAATCAAGACCGTGTGGAACTGGCATAAGACTAGACATGTAGGTCAATGGACTAGAATTGGAAGTTCAGAAATAAACCCATACATCTATGATCAGTTGATTTTTCGACAAGGGTGTCAAGTTAGTTAAGCGGGGAAAGAATAGTCTTTTCAGCAAATAGTACTGGGACAACCGGATGTCTACATTAAAAAATGAATTTGGATCACCTCACTGTATACAAAAATTAACTCAAAGTGGATAAAAGTCTAAGATTTAAAACTATAAAACTCTTAGAAGAAAACTTTGGTTTAAATCTTGTGACCATGGATTAGGCAATGGTTTCTTAAATATAATACCTAAGGCAAAGCCTCTAAAGGAAAAAAAAACATGTATTAGACTTTATCAAAATTAAAAACTTTTATGAATCAACAGAGAGAACCAAGACAATGAAAAGCCAACTCACAGAGAGAGACAAAATATTTTTGAAAATCACTATCGGATAAGAGTCTAGGATTTGGAATATACAAAGAACTCTTACAACTCAATAATGAAAAGACAAATAATAATTAAAATATGAGCTAAGGATATGAGTGGACATTTCTCCAAAGAAGATATCAAATGGCCAATAATGATAGTAATACTAACAGCAAAAAGACCAAATAAGACTAGTGTTGGAGAGGATGTGGAGAAACTGGAAACCTCATATGTTGCTGGTGGGAATGTAACATGGTGTAGCTGTGGTTGAAAACAGTTTTACAGTTCCTCAAAAATTTAAGCATAGAGTTACCATATAATCTCACAATTCTACTCCTCGGTACGTACCCAAGAGAACTGAAAACACGTTCAAACAAAACCTTGTGTAGGAATGTTCATAGCAGCATTATTCATGATAGTAAAAAAAATGGAAGCAACCCAACTGGTCAGTGGATAATCTCATGAATAGATAAACAAATTGTGGCATATCCATACATTTGAATATTATTCAGCCATACAAAGGAGGGAGGTATTAGAACATGGCATGGATGAACCTTGAGCATATCATGCTAAGTAGAAACAGCCAGACACAAAGATCACACTTCATGTGACTCCATATGTTTGAAAAGTCCAGAACAGGCAAATACATAGAGACAAAGGAAATTAGTGGTTAACAGGGGCTGGAGGGAGGGAGGAATGGGGAGTGACTGTTGATGGGGATGGGGTTTCTTTTCAGGATGATGACAATGTTCTGGAATTAGATAGTGATGATGGTTGTACAGCCTTGTGAATTAAAAATATCACTGAATTGCACATTCTAAAATGGTGAATTTTATGGTGTGTGAATTACATCTCAAAAAAAAATCCTTGGTGAAAACCAGGCTCATTGTCATGGTGGGCCGGAGATCATACTTTCTATGACTTGAATGCATTTCAGCTGTCTTGTAGCAATCCTTAATGCGTGCTAGATGCTGGAGAGTTTCCATCGAGATGGTGGACCAGGAATGCTTTTTGAAAGCCAGAAAGGATCCAGAGGTATCACTTCTGATCATTCCGTCACAAATGCTTTGGGATTTTTATCTATTTTTATTTTTAGAAAATGTTTATTTATTTTGAGATAGAGGGGGAGAGAAAATGAGCAGGGGAGGGGCAGAGAGAGAGGGTGAGAGCACAGAGCCCGACGCGGGGCTCGAGCCCATGAACCGCAAGATCATGACCTGAACTGAAATCAAGAGTTGGACACTTAACCCGACTCAGCCACCCAGATGCCCCTGGATTTTTAAATTCATTATTATTTCTTTTTGGTGCCAGAGACAGCAGAGTTCCCAGGGACTGGTCCATAGTTACATGGGTGTTGAGAGCGAGGACTGAAATATCCATTTTGCTGACATCATCTGTAGCTGAACATGTGTGGCCCTGGAACCAGCAGCCACAGCACCAGCTCCGATTCCCCAATTCCTGATCATGACTGAGACGGTGGCTTCAGTGGAGGGTCATTTTGGAGTGGGTGCCGCTCCTTAAAGATCAGCCTCGCAGCTGCTCACAAAGCCCTTCCAGTTTTTTCTAAGCTCTTGTTTCTCCAAAGGAAATGTCTTTTTTTCCTTAGATGGAATGATTTCTGCTCCTTCAGCTCTAGACTGATGGATGAACATGGTATATGAAGCTCCCACTCACATCCTCCTCCTGTCCTTCCTGGCCGCACACTTTATGTCCCAGCTCCATCAGACTAGGGTCATTTCCCTCACATACCCTGCTTGTGCGTGCCTCTGTGTCTTTGCGCCTGTCGTTACTCCATCCTGGGTCATCTCGATCTTACTTCTCTGCCTACCTATGTTTTGAGCCTCTGGAAGTCTGGAATCATCTCCGGGAAGTCTCTTGAAGTACCCTTCTTCCCCTCCAAGTCTGGCAGGTGCTCTTTCTTCCTACACATTGTCTCCATGACACCCTGTTATATTTGCAACACTCCGCTTGTAAGTGGAGACTATGAGCACCTCGAGGGGCAGAACCTCTTCCTGCTTTTCTTTGTTACCCTCTAACTCGGCAGCCTAGAACGATTCTAGTGTTCATCCATGCTTTCTTTTCTGAATTGAACTTGTGCCTTTTAGCATTCCTACTGATTTTTTGTGTGTGTAACTCTATAGAAGAAGTGAACACCAGCCGGAGAAAGTAAATTAAAATACCTGAATATATACTATATACTATATAGCTTTATATATGTAGTATATAAATTATACTATATATTTAGTGTATATATATATATACATACACTATATATATATATACTATATATAGTATAGTATTCCCTAGAGGACAATTTCAGTGCGCTGAAATGTACATGCACACGATTCATTTTCCGTGCCTTTCAATTCAGTATAATACTAAGTGGTTGTTACCACTTCAAGGCATAGAAGACATATACTATGTGTCTCTCTCTTTTTTTTTGTAAAAATAACTTTTATTTTCTTATTAAAATTTATACATATGAATCACTGAAACCTTTAAAAAATGAGGACAAGGGAGGAGATAAACCATGATTCTACCTACCACTTAAAAAAAACACAAACTATTAAAGTTTATGTGCTGATGCTTCCAGACACTTGTTTCCTTATAAAATTAGAGTTATACAAAATATTTTATTTAAACATGTCATTTAAAACACGTAAGGACCAACTACCCACGTTAACATCAGTTTTGGCAATTCCATGGCATTCCCATGTGGATTACCACCATCTACTTAATTAATCCCCCATTGCTTGACGTTTAATGTTTTCCAATTTTTCCAAAGTACAAGCAGCACCACAGTGGAGAGAATTGTAATTAAATCCTTCCACACAGACATTATTATATTCTAAGGGTAAACTCCTCAAACTGAAATTACTGGGTCAGAGGGCATGATTATTTTAACAACTTGTGCTATCCATTACCAAATTGTCCTTCCAAAATGTCCTATCGTCTACACTCTCATCGTATAAGAGTATTATCTCTCTGGATGTTAGCATTCACTAAAAACATAGAAAAGTATCCGCACAGATTTAAATGACAGAAAGGTTAGTTATCTCTTTGTGAGTCTTTGGCGATATTATCCTTCTGTTAAATATGGTAGCATGTTTCCAGTTTGTAATGTCGTACGTTTGTGTCCTTTCAAAGAATAGATTGCAGATGTATTTGGTTTTTTTCTTCAGTGGTTCCTGTCATTGGTATCCTGCCTGGAAAACGTATCCAAATGTTCTGCGGCCCAAGTTAACCTAACAATTTACCTTTATGTTATCCCTCTTATGCTTTCATTTTTCTTTTACAAATGAAATTTTAACCTACTAATAATTTTTAGAGGGAGAAGTGAGAGGTAAATATGTAACGATTTTAAATGTTTATCCAATTGTCTCAACACAATTATTGAGCAAACCATTTTGTCCCCTCTTATTTGTGTTTTCCTAGTTACAGAGTAACTCAAATTATTTGAAAAATCGCATGGTGCTCTTTAAAAACATGCTCATCTAAACATTAAAGAGTCTTTTTGTGACTGCGGTAAAAATGCAAGTGCTTTATCAGATCGAGTCTCTTTTTTTAAAAAAAATATTTTTATTTTTTTAAAGTATATTTACTAGAGAGAGAGAGAGGGAGTGTGCATGAGCGGGGGAGGGGCAGAGAGAGAGGGAGAGAGAGAGAATCCCAAGCAGGCTTCATGCTGTCAGTGCAGAACCTGACTTGGCACTCCCAAATGCCATGACCTGAGCGGAAAGCAAGAGTCAGTGGCTCAACCAACTGAGCCACCCAGGTGCCCCTAGATCAAGTCTCTTAAAGGACTTTTGGATTCCTTCATAAAATGAGAGGGGTGGTGGCAAAATTATCATTTGCCTGTGAAGCTCCTATCATCTTGTCCTTTCTTCAAACCTAGAATTTCTTGGAAAATTCCAAGACGAAGTCACCTGCATTAAATGGCACTAGAAAAAACGTTTCCTAGTTGTTCCCTAATGGCAAAAGAATATTGAAAGTATTCTACATTTAAAAATTCTCAGGGCACTTGGGTGGCTCAGCTGGTTAAGCCTCAGACTTTGGCTCATGATCGCGTGGTTCTTGGGTTCAAGCCCCATGTTGGGCTCTGTGCTGACAGTTCAGAGCCCGGAGCCTGCTTCAGGTTCTGTGTCTCCCCCTCTCTCTACTCCTTCCCTGCTTCTGCTCTGTCTCTCTCTATCTCTCAAAAATAAATAAATGTTAAAAAATTTAAAAAAGATTCTAGATGGTGTATCTATCGAGTTACCACTTTGGAAAATAAAACATTAACTGATCCTTCCTAAATCATTGATTTTTGTGAAAACTGGTGGAACATGGAGCTGGGTTCACTCAATAACTGATTAGAGTGTTTCTTGTTGTACCTTTATGTACACAAAGGAGCAGAAACATTAAATTATATCTTTCTCAAGGGGAATTGAAGCATTCATTGAATTAATAAGCATATTTAAGTGGTGTTGGAAATTACTTTTGAATAAGAGATGTAGTCAAATGCCTAATGGTTTTAATGGTATTTTGAGGTCTACTACTCACATCTAGGAATTGTCTTTTTTTTTTTTTTAACTTTTAAGCGTTTATTCATTTTTGAGAGAGACAGACAGAGTGCGACAGACACAGGGAGGGGCAGAGAGAGAGAGGAAGACACAGGACCCGAAGCAGGCCCCAGGCTCTGAGCTGTCAGCCCAGAGCCAGAGGTGGGGCTTGAACCCATGAACCGTGAGATCATGACCTGAGCCAAAGTTGGATGCTTAACTGACTGAGCTGCCCAGGCGCTCTATGGAATTTTCTTTTTCAAATAGTGGCAGTGCTGTGAATAAAGGTACATGTGCTATAAAGGAATGTATGAACGAACAGAAAGGAATGAGAAAACGGAATATGTGGTGTGACATAAAAATAGGATAGGGAACCCTCATGCTAGGATGGTTAGACCAGTCCTCAAACTTTCTTGTTCATGAGTCGTCCTGGAATCTCGCAAAGATACATACTCGGATCCAGATTCTGGGCGTAGGCCTGAGAGTCTATGTTTCCGACAAGCTTCAGGTGATGCTAAGGCGCTGGTCCATGGAGCACCCTTTGGGCCGCAATGATATGCAGAAACTTGGGTTCTTTTTAGTTCTGCAATTCTCGGCTTAACTAACAGGAAGAGATTCTTTGTTTACTTGGTAAAGAGATAACTTTGGGTGTAATTTTTCCAAGTCTATTTCTATTTCAACGTGTGAATCATCCACACATCCAGAATCTTGACCCGCAAATAAATTACTTACCACCTGAAGGTAATAAGGAAGGTGATCGCATGTGCTCAGATTTCTCCAGCTGGAAATAGCCAACAGAACTTGGGTAGTGCTGAGCAAGGAAAACGCTGTTACAGCTTACGCGCAGGAGAGTCTCATGCAATCTCGTACACCGGGTGGTAAACGATCGGTATCTGCAGGGAGCCGTCCAGACTCCATAAGAGCTGCTTCTGATTTGCCCAGAGTTTCAGAAACCGTGACCATTTTTTGGTATGTTTTCTAATCAGTGGTAATATTATCAGCATGTGTGAGAGGCGTGTCGGTATGAATGCGCGTGTGTATGAATTGGCAGATAATTTAAGGTTTTTGGAATAAGCGTTATAAGGCAAATGTAGTAAACTAAAGATAATCCCAATTTTGCAGATTTCCACTTGTGGGGAGATTGATGGAAGACACTAAAGGTCTAGGGCCAGACCTGCTCTTTTAACTAACTCTCAGGTCTTAGAGAAATCACTTAAAACCCAGGCTTTAGGTCCTCCTTGAGTAAGTAGTTAGGTGATAGGACCTCAAGGGTCTTTCAAGTCCATAATTTCATAAAAGAGTTTGGTTTAAAACCTCAGATTAGTTTTGAGCCAGAGTGTCAGCTTAAAAAAAACAGCAAACAAAAAAACACTTCTTGATTTCTGAGTCTGACAATTGTTTGTGATAAGAACACAAAAGGAAGCTCCGTTCTTTTGGAAATTGTCAGTGTACTTTTCATTCCCATGTAGTCGACTTGGTTTTTTTCTTCTGGCTTTTTTCATGTTTTTTGTCTTTGTTTTGGCATATTTGTCTTTGTTTTGGCTTGTTTTGGCATTGCAATTTTACCAGAGTGTATCTAAATACAGAATTTTATTTTCCTTTATCCTGACGGTAACTCTTGCTTCTTGTATATGAAGATGCATATTTTCCGTAATTTCAGTTCCGATGTTGTCATCCATTATATTTCTCTCCTTGTTGCTCTATTCCCTTCTCATACAATTCTTATGAAGGCTAAATTAGATCTTATTATGGCCTCGGTCTCTTAACTGATTTCACATTTTCTGTGTCTTCGTCTTTCTCAGAGGCAATCTATAAGGTTGCCCAGCATGTGTTTTCTGTTTCATTCTTTCTTCAGCTGCATCTAATCTGTTTTTTTATTTTTATTAAAATTTTTTTTTTATTTTTGAGAGAGCATCAGTGGGGGAGGGGCAGAGAGAGAGGGGGGGACAGGAAGCAGGCTCTGTGCTGATAGCAACAAGCCCAATGCAGGGTTCGAACTCCTGAACTGGGAGATCGTGACCTGAGCCGCAATCTGATGCTCAACCGACTGAGCCACCCAGGTATCTCTGTAATCTGTTTTTTTTTTTTTTCAATTGAAAATTTTCTCACAAATCTGTTTTAAACTCATCTATGGTTGTAGTTTTTAATTTAATTTCTAAAATTTCTATTTGGTTCTATTCCAGTACCTCTTTCATTTTAAAGACATGTATTATACTAACAATAAATTATCTGAAAAAGAGACAAAGAAAATGATCCTGTTTGCAATAACATTAAAAACAATAAAATACTTAGGAATAAATTTAACCAAGAAAGGGAAGGATCTCGACACTGAAATCCACAAAACACTGATGAAAGAAATTGAACAAGACACGCAAAAAATAGAAAGGTATTCTGGGTTCATGGCTTGGAAGAATTAATATTGTTCAAATGTCCCTGCTGCCCCAAACCATCTATAGACTCAGTGTAATCCCTATCAAGATTCCAGTGGTATTTTTACAGAAGTAGAAAAAACATTTCTGAAACTTCTATGGAATCACAAAAGACCCCAAACAGCCGACGTAGTCCTGACAAAGAAGAACAAAGCTGGATGCCTCACACTTCCTAACCTTTCAGCTGTGTTATAAAGCTGCAGTAATCAAAACAGTATGGTTCTGGCATAAAAGCAGGTACCTGGACCACTGGAACAGAATAGAAAGCCCAGAAATAAACGCTTGCATGCATGGTCAATTCATTCATGACAGCTGGAGTTTGAAGTAGGCTTTTTTTTTAAGTTTATTTTTATTTATTTTGAAAGACAGAGAGCAGAGGATGGGCAGAGAGAGGAGAGAAAATCCTAAGCA
Source organism: Panthera tigris (assembly GCF_018350195.1). Lineage (NCBI taxonomy): Eukaryota > Metazoa > Chordata > Mammalia > Carnivora > Felidae > Panthera > Panthera tigris. Next base: position 8,276,104 of record NC_056672.1, read on the forward strand.
GGCTCCGTGCTGTCAGCACAGAGCCCAACGCGGGGTTCGAACCCACGAACAGTGAGTTCACGACCTGAGCCGAAGTCAGGAGTCACGCTTAACCCACCGAGCCACCCAGGTGCCCCGAAATAGGCTTGTAAGAGTAACTAAGGTTAAGCTGCAAAAGTCGGGAATATTTACACCTTACTGCTTTGAAAACAGGATCTCAGAGCTCGCGTATGGAGAAATTTTGAAATGCCTCTGTCTGTCTTCTTCCTCTTTGCTTTTACTTGTCGTAGGGAGCTGTGCGATGCGGCGTGATGAAAATAGAGGGTAGCGATCGGGACAGAGGTGAGGTGACGCAAACATCCAGGTAACTCTGAGCGTCAGGATCGCTGTGGAGAGAAGAGGCATCAGGAGCCCTTCCTCATGACAAGCGGTGAGGAACAGACGAGGTGAAGGTCGTGAAAGTGTGCCACAAGGATGGCTAGCTGCTCCCTGGAGCAATTCTCCCCAGTTGAATCCCCAGTTGTCCACATTGGAGCAATTATCCCCAATTGAATAACTACAAGAAGACAGTTTATAGTCTTTCGAAGCCACCAGGAGAGAGCTGGTGATCGGAGAAAATGCCGCCCAGACAGCACGTAGACTCTACAGTTTTTAGTCACTCTAAAGATACATTCGCAGTGAAATGAAATTGAAATCTAAGAGAAGCAGCTTCCTGAGGAAGAGTAGGAGGATTTTGCCTGTTTCTGTGGAGAAATGAGGAAGACAGGTTTTTCTTTTGACCTCCTACCATAACTGGGAAAACCTTTTATAAACCCAAAGATCCCAACCGTTTGCCAGAGCAGAAAAAAAAAAGTCAATTAAAAATACCAAGTGTTCAGTGGACACTTTGATATCTGTAATGCTCCGAGGTTTCACAGTCTTTCTTTTTTATGTGGTTTAGGGAGCTACCTCTGTGACTGTATTGATTCACTTGTTTAATTCAGTAAGTGTGTATCAATCCCATCCTATGTGCTGAGTGCCGTGCTAGAAGCAGTAGACGAGTGTATGATCAGAAAGAGTTGGGATTAAAAACAGAACAAGATCCGCTCCTATTTTCCTAGAATTCCTAGGGCTCTCTGAGCACCTGGTCACTTTCCCACCTTGAGAAATGGCGGGGGGCGGGGGGAGCTGAAGGATTACTCAGACAAGCATCTCAAATAAATTTGAGGGAGCATTGGGTGTCTAGGGGAGCTATTCGGGAGGTGGAGTGCTAATTTGCTAAAGACAGGATGAAAAGTTACTTCCTTCTGATTTGAAAATATTGGTCACAGAGGTGTTTAAAGTTTCATTACGGAGTTAGTTTCAGTGTTTATTCTTTCTGCCGTGGTCATGTGTGGAGAGAAGGATATGGAAGAAAAGAGGCAATGGTTAAAAACATTTTAAAGCTGATTCAGAGGCTAGAGACATGAGCGAAGTTTGTCCGTTTACTTTGTTTTGTTTTTGACGGTGGGTATGGCAAATAGGCCATGTACTTGAGTTTGAACTTGAGTCTGAACTTGAGTGATGTGTGTCTGAACGCGAGTGATGCCGTTGGTGGTTGCGGTCATGTCGCCAGCATTGGTCCCTGCTGTGTACCAGGTCTCCTGCGGGAATCAAAGACAAAGAGGTCACAGTTCCTGCGCCTCATGGGTGTGATATCTTGCACAATGAGTAAGATGGGGGTGCAAATCAGAGAAGAAGCAAAAGGCTGTAAGAGAGGCACAACGTGCTCTTGGGGTGGTGGGGGTGATAACATCTACCAGTTGGGGGCCATCAGGAAAAGTACCATGGAGGTGGTGGCGTTTGAAATGGACATTATAAGTTACGTCGTATTTTGAGTGGCAGAAGGGGAGCTGTGTCACTTCAGAAGTCCCGCTCTTGAATTTCACATCGCTACTTCCCCATAATTATAAACCCTTTTTGGAGATCAGCTGGTCCTTAGTTTGGCTATCTGGTATATGTTTGGGGGGTGGTTTGGGAAGGTGCCTGGGTGGGGGTAGACATCCTTGAAGGTTTGAGCAGAGCTGTGCAATGACTGTGCATGTGCTTCATTAATTGTAACCTGGAAGCAGTGTGAACTCACTTCAGTTATGAGAGCAGATTGCAGTGGAGAGATGGTCACAGTTGTCAAGATGTAATGAAACCATAGAATGAGCAAAGTCAAGGAGTCAAAGAGTTCTTAGGCTTGGCACCAAAAGATGGTCAGGTTCCTCTTGACACCAAAAGGAAAAAACGATCAGTTGGATCTCATCAAAATTGGAAGCTTTTACTTTGTGGAATATCCTGTTAAAAGGATGAAAAGTCAAACTACAGAATGGGAGAAAAATATTTGCACACCACATGTATGTATATAACAAAGGACCAGGATCTAGAATATAAGGACTCTCAAAACCCAACAGTTAAAAAATAGTTTAAAAAAAATAGTTTAAAAACACATGAACAGAAGAGGATATACAGATGGTAAATAAACACATAAAAAATATTCAGCATCATTAGTCATCAGGGAAGTGCACATTGAACCCACGATGTGATAACACCACACGACTATAAACATGTCTACAGCAAAAAATAGTGACAACACCAGATGCTTTGAGGATGTGGAGAAATTGGATTATTTGTCCATTGCTGATGGGAATGTGAAATGGCACCATCACTCTGGAAAGCAATTTGGTGTGTCTTATAAAACTATATGTGCAATTATCATCCTTCTAAAAGTTTAGTAAAATGGTATTCACAAGAAATGAACAACAGAAAAGTGTTGAGGTCAAATGCCATGCAGAGTTACTATGAGAAAAAAGGCAAGTAAGGGGCAAAACAACATCATCACCAACCATGAAAGCATGCTAGAAAGATAACACGCTCCAAAATATGTCTGTAAGTTTAGATTTTTTTAAAAAATTCAGAGAAATTATCCCAAATAGCCAAAGCAATCTTGAAAAAGAAAACCAAAGCAGGAGGCATCACAACCCCAGACTTCAAGCTATACTACAAAGCTGTAATCATCAAGACAGTATGGTACTGGCACAAGAACAGAAACTCAGATCAATGGAACAGAATAGAGAACCCACAAATGGACCCACAAACATATGGCCAACTAACCTTTGACAAAGCAGGAAATAATATCCAATGGAATAAAGACAGTCTCTTCAGCAAGTGGTGCTGGGAAAACTGGACAGCGACATGCAGAAAAATGAACCTGGACCACTTTCTTACACCATACACAAAAATAAACTCAAAATGGATGAAAGACCTCAATGTAAGACAGGAAGCCATCAAAATCCTCGAGGAGAAAGCGGGCAGAAACCTCTTTGACCTTGGCCACAGCAACTTTTACTCACCGCGTCTCGGGAGGCAAGGGAAACAAAAACAAAGATGAATAGCTGGGACCTCATCAAAATAAAAAGCTTCTGCACAGCGAAGGAAACAATCAGCAAAACTAAAAGGCAACCGACAGAATGGGAGAAGATATTTGCAAATGACATGTCAGATAAAGAGTTAGTATCCAAAATCTATAAAGAACTTCTCAAACTCAACACCCAAAAAACAATCCAGTGAAGAAAAGACATGGGCAAAAGACATGAATAGACACTTCTTCAAAGAAGACATCCAGATGGCCAACCAACACGTGAAAAAATGCTCAACATCACTCATCATCAGGGAAATACAAATCAAAACCACAATGAGATACCACCTTACACCTGTCAGAATTGCTAACGTTAACAACTCAGGCAACAACAGATGTTGGTGAGGATGCAGAGAAAGAGGATCTCTTTTGCGTGGTTGGTGGGAATGCAAGCTGGTGCAGCCACTCTGGAAAACAGTATGGAGGTTCCTCAAAAAACTAAAAATAGAACTACCCTACAACCCAGCAATTGCACTACTAGTCATTTATCCACGGGATACAGGTGTGCTGTTTCGAAGGGACACATGCACCCCCATGTTTATACCCAAAGTGTGGAAAGAGCCCAAATGTCCATCGATGGATGAACGGATAAAAAAGATGTGGTATATATATACACCATGGAGTATTACTCAGCAATCAAAAAGAATGACATCTTGCCATTTGCAACTACATGGGTGGAACTGGAGGGTATTATGCTAAGTGAAATTAGAGAAAGACAAAAATTGTATGACTTCACTCACAGGAGGACTTTAAGATACAAAACAGATGAACATAAGGGAAGGGAAACAAAAATAATATAAAAACAGGGAGGGGGACAAAACAGAAGAGACTCATAAATATGGAGAACAAACTGAGGGTTACTGGAGGGGTTGTGGGAGGGGGGATGGGCTAAATGGGTAAGGGGCACTAAGGAATCTACTCCTGAAATCGTTGCACTATATGTGAACTAACTTGGATGTAAATTTTAAAAAAATTAAAAAATTAAAAAATTTTTTTTTAAAAATCAGAGAAATTAAGAAAATCGTACAAGACATTCAAGAATAACATACGGAAGAATTAGCCAACACAGAAATGAAATGATAGAATTCAAGATTATACTTATAAATAAAAGAAAATAATTTTAGAAATGAAGATTAAACTATAAGGAACAGGAAATACATCAAATAAAGGAGAAAAGATGGAAAAATATTTAAATGTGAAAAGAGATCAAAAGGGGTCAAAAGAAAATTTCAAATATCAATGATCTGCCAAGAAGATCCAATGCATAGATGAGAGGAAGGTAGCAAAGAAATAACACAAATACTAAAATTATAATTGAGAAATTTTGTCAACATAAAAAAAATGGAAAATATCTATTGAAAGAAAGCCTTTGTACCTGAAAATATTGACCTAGAATGGCTAGTATAAACCACATTCCAGTAAAAATTACTGATGTTTAAAGAAAGAGAGGAAACCCTTTGGATATCTGGGTAACATTCGTATATTACCTATACATGAAAGAAAAGGGGATTATCATCAGTCTTTTTGACAGTAATGCTGTGTGCTAGAAGAAACTGGAAGACTGTATCGGAGATGTCCGCAGAGAAAGAAAATGTGAGCCAATGGTTCCATATCTGGAAAAACCGACCTTCAAAAACGTAAAGGACAGTGACGACTGTTGGCCTGCAAGAGTTCAGGGAATATTGCTCCCGTGACCCTTCTTAAGGAATCTGCCGAAGACTGTGTTTCCCTGAGCCCTTCTTCAGACTCTGCTAGACAATGACTTTGGACAAGCACAGCGACTGGAGAGGCATCTACAGAGGACTAGCTGTGAGCACTAAGTAGTTGCTAAATGGTGGCTGGGAGGAAACCACTGTGCTACGTGATGGATGGCTAATCTGACAGTGCAGGTTTAGTGTAACTATAAAAAAATGTAGAGGAAGGGGATGATACATTTGCCAAAACCCCCCCAAAACAAAAACAAACCCAAACGAAACCAACAGCAAAACAACCAGACAACTGAGTAATCATAATCGGTGACGACATTGTTGGTCTTCTGAGACTAATGGCTTAAGAGCCTCACTTCCGTGTTTTTCTCTCTCTTTCTCTCTTCCACCTACAGATACTATCCCAGTTCTCAATTCCAAAAGCTCCTCCAAAGCCCTGTCTTGCATTTCCCACATACCTTCCCGTTCTCTTTTCTGCTGTTAACGCTCGCTTGGCCCCTTTTGACCTGAATCCATCAGTCCATTTTCCGTTTTCACTCCAGCAAGCGAAAGCCTAGGATCTAATTTTTCAAATACAAAATTCTCCAGAGGAGAAGGGAGAGGCCGTCATGTATCATTTATTAGTATTGGGTCATATCTCATAGGAAATGGTGGTGTTAATATGATCAGTATGGCTAATTCTAATAGTAGATTTCCTGGAGTGACATAATCCTGTCCTCTTTTTTTTTTTTAATATATACCTTTTTTCTGGTTAAATTCGTCAAAAATAATAACTGCACAGTTGTCTATATACTTTATTCTATCTATAGAGGCGCTGCTTATACAATCATTATTTAGATCTCTTTCTAGAAAACACATTCTTTAGGTAGACTAACTTGTATTTCTAGACAGAAAAATAGTAAAAGGGTCGCTGGGCAAAGAATTGGCATAAATGCCATATTATTAGGTCATGAGTGCTCTTCTTTCCCGGACTTTATATATAAAAATCTATTTTAGAACCTCTGTTCTAGACCATGCCTGATACCTAATGTTCTTGGTCAGCTAGTATTGTAGCTTTTTTGTGGAGATTTGACTTTGGCATTTGCAACGGCTGAAAGAGGAGGTACATAGGTGGAGAAGTAGAAAATTTTAGTTAATAGGGACGCCAGGGTGGCTTAGCTGGTTAAGCGTCCGACTCTTAATTTTGGCTCAAGTCATGATACCATGGTTTGTGAGTTCGAGCCTCACATCAGGCTCAGCGCTGACAGCTGGATGTACTCGTAACACAGGTAGATCCTGGATTTCTTGGTATGCCTCTGGGAGTCTTGTCAGATGAGGCTAGGTGGAAGATAGAACAGGCATCTAGGTTTACCACTGTCAAGGTTTTCTTTAAGAATCTTCTGGGAGAACAAATGGCTTTTCCTCAAGGAGGAAGCAACAAAGCTCTGGGCTTTTCTAAAGCTGCCCAAGTTTTGTGCACATGAACTTCTGGTGCTTGTCACTCGGCTGGCAGATCCAGGACTTGCCCTTTGAAGAAGTAAGCAAAGGTGTCCCAGATGAAGGCAAAGTTCAAAAGCAGAATGACAGCAAGGACACAGAAGCACCCAGCCTTCTGTGCCACTGAAAAGATGAAGGAAATGTTTGTAGAGTCAGAATGTTCTGGAAATGTGCTTTTTATTATTATTACTAGTAATAACTTGGTAGGAAGATAGATGTACAACGTATGGTGGAAATGATCTCCCCGTCACCCCCACTTTTCGTCAGTGTTGTAATGGTGTTTCATGGTCTTGGATTTTGATGTGCCCCCAACAGTTGTTTATTGTATTCCTTATTTTTCTGATACAGATTCTTTAAACTTAAAAAGACACATTTCTTGGTGGATAATAGACTTGATTGTACACTTGATAGCTGCACTATTATACTGCTCACATTAGTTAACAGAAAGCAACTAGAATGTTTGGTTTATGTGCGAACATCGTCTAAGGATAGGAAAGGAAATTAGTCGAAGTTATAAGATTAGCAAACAGAAAGCATGAGAAAACATTTATTTCTATGAGTTAATTTATTTTTTTAAATTTTATTTTCTTAGAGCATGAGCAGGGGAGAAGGGCAGAGGAAGAGAGAGAGAGAGAGAGAGAGAGAGAAGATCCCAAGTAGGCTCTGCACAGTCAGTGCAGAGCCTGACATGGGGCTTGATATCACAACCCTGGGATCATGACCTGATCCGAAATCAAGAGTTGGACACTCAACCGACTGGGTGTTCCTCACTTCTGTGAATGATTTTAAAAATGAGAATTAAAATAATGCTTATATTAGATACACTAATCCCGAAGTCAGTATTTTTGAACGAATATATTTTTGAATATATCTAAAACTACCAATTAATATCTAATAAATGAGAAAATGAAAAGAATGGTAATATCCACCAAGATGAGAATGTGGTAAAATACACCAGTAAGGGTAGTGTGTTTTCTATTTGATTGCTTGTATTCTCTGATTGTTAAAAATAAGTAGTCACATGGAAAATTCAAATAAGGCAGAACCCTATAAAGGGAAAAATAAAAATGACCCCACATCTCTCCATGCAGAGGAAACCCCTGATGACGTTTTGGTGTGTACCTTTTTGAACAGCTTTCTGTGAAGATAAACACTTTAAATTGCTGTAATAACATCATATGTACTGTTTTGCAACCTGCCACGAAGGCATCATGTTCGATTTAACCAACTATGTACAGGGTGGACTCCTCTTCTCTGCATTTTCTTATGAGTAAACATAAGAAAGACGTTCAAGATGAACGTCCTTGAATATACATTCATCCGCACTTGACCAGGTACATCCTGGAAGAAATGATTATGAGCAGAATGTTTAGCAAAGAATACACTGACTTTAAACTTTGAGCCCCGTGGGCAGAATACACCCCAGAAATAGGAAGTTTACGTGCAAACTTATACAGTAACTGCTGTTCACCGTATTCGCATACGCTTTCCAGTATTTGGTGTTGTTAATATGTATTTTAAAAATTTTGACATTGAGGCATAAAAAAATTTTTTTTAACGTTTTATTTATTTTTGAGACAGGGGAGAGACAGAGCATGAACAGGGGAGGGTCAGAGAGAGGGAGACACAGAATCCGAAACAGCCTCCAGGCTCTGAGCTGTCAGCACAGAGTCCGACCCAGGGCTTGAACTCACAGACCGCGAGATCATGACCTGAGCCGAAGTCGGACGCTTAACTGACTGAGCCACCCAGGTGCCCCTAAAGTGTTCTTTTTTTTTTTTTTTTGAGGCATAAAAATTTAGATCTCATTCTTTTATTACACATTTCTTTGAGTCTCCCTGAAATTCATTACTCATATTCGTTTTGCTTTTGGCATTTTTCTAGTTGTCAGTTGCCTACTGATCCCTCTTACTAATCAATAAGGATGTTCCTTCTTATTTTTTTGAGTTAATGGTATCATGAGGATATTAAATCTTTGCTGGGTATGCTGAAAATATTTTCCGAGCTGATAATTACTTTTCAATTTTGTTTAAAGCATTGATTTTGGTTTTTTTTGTTTGTTTGATTTTTGTTTTTTTTTTTGCGGGGCACCTGGGTGGCTCAGTCGGTTAAGCTTCTGACTTCAGCTCAGGTCATGATCTCGTGGCTCATGAGTTCGAGCCTTGTGTCGGGATCTCTCCTGACAGCTCAGAGCTTGGAGTCTGCTTCACATTCTGTCTCTCTGTCTCTCTGTCTCTCTCTGCCCCTCCCCCACTCACACTCTGTCCCTCTCTCTCAAAAAGAGACATTAAAAAAAACCTTTATAAATCTTTTTTTGCAAAGGTAGATTACAAAAATTAAGCAGTTACGAGTACTTCCTGGATTTTTTGGCATACTTAAAAAAGATCTGCTCCGCCCATATCTAAACAGAGGATAGGAGAGGATGAAGAAAAGGGGATATATGGTCAGGCATTTTGCAACGTCTGAAAGTAGGAAAAAACAGCAATATCAAATCGTAACTGAACACACAAACAACAGCAAAACAAACAAAAATTCTGACCATATCTATTTCAGGAGAATTGAACCAGATAAATTTTGATGCTTTTATTCTATTCTGAGAGGCATGTAATCAATATGTGGAGAGATGCTTTCACTGCTTCAAAAGGTATTAAGTACGAGGTACTGTGCCGGGTTTTGATTCAGAGGAAGAAAAGATCGTGATTCTAAAAAATAAAGTCACTCCTGCCTGCAAAGAGCTCCCAGCTCCCAGGCTGTAGTAGTTGTGTGTGTGCAAGGTCCTGGAGAAGGCCAACATCTTTATTTTCTCTCATCCTACTTCAAAACCATAAGAAAACAATTGGTAAATGCAGAAAATCTTAACTTCTTGGGAAAAAGCCACATTTCTTGTGATTTAAAGAAAACGTATTATATATACAAGAGCCCCAGACTCCCTCTTCTGCATCTACTAGTGGCTGCGTTCTTGTGAGGAGACATCGACGCCTTTGAGACACTGACTGGGCTGTAACAGTTAAACCTGCAATCATGCTTTATGCCAGGAAAATGTTTTCAAAATATCTGCGCTATTTAACCAGCCGGGATGTTTTGTGCGAAATATATGTGAATGCTTCCGTCAGGAGGTAATCGTTCAGTTGAAGTAATGGCTGAAAATATTTGAAAATATTGGGTCATCTTAACTCTGTGTGTGTGTGTGTGTGTGTGTGTGTGTGTGTGTGTGTGTGTTGAATGGGTGTGCATGAATGTGCCACATACTCATGTAACAGTAGAATTTTATATGTAATTATGTTTTTAAGTCAAAGCACTTACTGCATTTGATCTTGTAAGGGAAAATGTAAGACATTAAGGATGGGAACGAAGATCTTTATAATGAGAGCAATGACATTAAATCACATCACGTAAAATTCCTTTTCATGGGATTTGGGAAATTATTTTACCTTTATTATTCAGTCTTCACACAAAGCTCGTGGAATAAGCTCAGTGTTTTCATTTTACATAGTGAAAAAAAAATGTGACTCAGTGCAATTAGGTGCTTGGAGTCCCTAGGTGAGTAAATCGCAGAGATAAGAACAGAACCCAAGTTGATTACTATTGTCCCCACCCTACAGCTGCCCCAACGCCAAGACCTGTTTAACTTGTAAAAGAAGGAATAGCAGGTCACTTCCCAGTTACCTATGTATGAAGCTAACGAGAGCCTGGCTGCTCACCATGGCCCCGCTTGCACAAACTAAGCTCCCTGTTGACTGAGCCTGCCTTGCACAATGTGGGAGGAGCAACAGTGGGCTTTGGAGTCAAATTTAATCTTGGGTCTTAATTCTGGTTCTGCCACTTTCTAGCTATGCATATTTGGACCTAAAGTCTCTGCCTTGTCTTTGTGCCAAGACGCTGGCGGTGACAATGCTTACAGTGAAGATTATGTGAGATCTCTGGCACATACGAGGTGAATTACCCACCTCAAGAGTCACCAACAGGGGGCGCCGGGGTGGCTCCGTCCATTAAGCAGGAACCCTTGATTTCCGTTGGGCTCATGATCTCATGGTTCGTGAGTTCGAGGCCCACATCAGGCTCTGTGCTGGCGGCGTGGAGCCTGCTTGAGATTCTTTCTCTCTCTCTCTCTCTCTCCCTCCCTCCCTCCCTCCCTCCCTCCCTCCCTCTCTGTCTCCCTCCCCCTCTCCCTCTCTCCCTCTCTCTCTCTGCCTTTTCCCCCCATCTCTCAAATAAATAAACTTAAAAAAAAAAAAAAAAGAATCACCCACAGGGACATTCCCCGACTTTCCTGGAATGCCATCAAGGGATACAAAATGATTTGGGGAGTACAAGGTTTATAGGGAATGGGGCCTTGGACATAAGTCAAGAGTTTTGAGCTCTGTGCTAACCCACCTGCAAAAAATTGGTATGGGGCCATAGTTAAATTCGTCTTTTATCTCCGACCCTCATATCCTCTTACGTCTCAAGAGGCGTTCTATTAAGTAGAAAGAAATGGAGAGCCTTGAGAACATGAGAGAAATAGAGGAATTGCGTTGTGGAACCTTTTTACGATGCTCAAAATGGGTTTTCCTAATCCTTTCTTTTTTTTTTTTTTCACCCTTTGTAGCTGATGGCGTCTGTGTCTTTAAATGCTTACTCAACAGAGACACGGAATGTTGCCGCGTGGGGAAGGAATCCGTCTTGATCACTCTGGGATACAGCAGTGCTCTCTTGAAGTTTGAATCTCACGCGGGTAAGTTTTGCGCCTGTCCTGGCTCCCTGGCTTTTCTGAGGCCGAGTCTCCTGACTGGGTGACTTTGCTGTTGCTGATTGGCTGGCTCTGGCGGTGTGTTTCCTGATGTGAGCTGTCATCAACCGAGACCCGGCTTTGAAACCGGTGCTTACCTGACACCGTGGCTAGAGAACAACCAGCCTTTTCGTAGACCATGAGAATGCTGTTATTCTTGGCCCCCCCTTTTGGTCCTCCTCCATCCAGAGCCGCGGGAGAGGCCAGGAAGGATTGTCCCGGTCGTTGTCACTTACTGTTGCTTCTTCTTGAAGAGGAGGTTGTTTGCAGAAATGTGGCGTTTCAAGGGGAGTGCCGTTCAGAATGATTTGACCTTGTTTTTGTCTTTGAATCATCAGCTGAACATTTTTAGACTCCGGACGACAAATGAACAGCGGCAGGGAGGTAGAGTATAACCGGAAGCGTTTTAAGAAGGGACGGAAAGGCCCTCTGGAAGATTGTGAATCTGATCAAGGAAATGAAGGCTATCAGTGCCTCAGGTCTACCTTAGGTGGTCGATGGTCATTTTTTTAACTTGGATATAAATTGATCCTTGGTGTTAATCCAGACAGTGTAAACCATTAGGTTTGGTAAATAGTCTCCTCTGGTTAGCTAAAATATCCTAAGCTCTTTCATAACTACTTGGGATAAAGAAGTTAACCTGGGTTCTTGCTTTGAAATTCCACTCATGCAGGAGTCAGCCAGAGTGAGGAACATATCACGTGTCTGTCCGTCTCCATTCTCTGTTCATCCATCTGTCCATCTTATTTTTATGATGCATTTCAGAGGACATGATAATAACCACCACATCTAAGCCCCTCTGGTTTTCAAGGCCACATGTTACGGGGATTCATCTTCCCAGTGTAGGTCCCTGTGTCTGGGGTGCCTGGTGTAATAATCTGTTTCTTTCCCCTCTCTGTGCCCACATTATCCCTCCCTCCTACAGACAGTCCCGTGGGTCAGTTTGGTTCCCGACCGCGTCTCCACCTTTCCTATCCTCTTCAGTGTGGCCTCTTCTCTACATTTAGCTGTGGAGACTCTGTTCTGCCAGTCTTCGGGTCATTTTCTGGGTTAGTCACTCTGATGTGGGTGTTAACGAGTTGTATCCATGGGACAAGTTAAGCCCAGGATTCTCCTACTCCGCCAGCCTCCCTGGAAGTCTCTAATTAATTTTCAATATTAATCTTGGATACCACAACCTTTTATAATCACTTACTAGTTCTAGTAGTTCTCTTTTAGATTCCTTAGAATTTCCTATGTTAAAAAAAACAACTGTCGTGCTCGCTTCGGCAGCGCTTATACTAAAATTGGAACGATACAGAGAAGATTCGCGTGGCCCCTGTGCAAAGATGACACGCAAATTTGCGAAGCGTTCCATATTTTTAAGGGGCACTAAGGAATCTACCCCTGAAATCCTTGTTGCACTATACACTAACTAAGTTGGATGTAAATTTAAAAAAATTAAAAATAAAATAAAATTAAAAAAACGAAAACAAAAACGAAACTGTCATCTGCAAATAGAGATGACTTTCCCTGTTTTCTGATCTTTATGACTTTTATGTTTTTTTCTTGACTTTTTGAAATTCTTGTGACTTCCAGTACAATGTTGAATAGATCTGGGAAAGCAGTTGTCCTTGACAGTCTCCTGATTGTAAGGAAAGTCCACTTGTCACCATTAAGTATAATGTGTGTGGTCTATCTTTTGTGGGTGCCAGTGATCACATCGGGGAAGTTTACTTCTTTCCCTAGCTTGTTGGAAATTTTTATTATAATTAGGCATTAGATTTTAAGTATTTTTCTGGATCTGTTGAGACTATCATATTGTATAAATGTAGTGAATTACCTGGAATGAAATAGTCTGCATAGAACTGGTATTAATTCTTCATTAAATTTTTGATAGGATTCACCTGCGAAGTGACTGGGGCTTAAGGTTTTAGCAATAGATTGATTTAGTAGATATAGGACACTTCAGATTTTTTCCTTGTGTCGATTTGATGTTTTATATTCTTCCATGGAATTACTGCATTTCATCTGAGATGTCAGATTAAAATTTCTTCATAGTTTACGTGTTATCCTCGTTTTTTATCATTGTTTTTAAAGTTTATTTATGTATTTTGAGAGAGACAGAGACAGCATGAGTGGGACAGGGGCAGAGAGAAAGGGAGAAAGAGAGAATCCCAAGCAGGTTCTGTGTTGCCATTATAGAGCCGGCTGTGGGGCTCGAACCCACGAAGACATGAGGTCAAGACCTGAGCTGAAACCAAGAGTCAGACACTTAACCGAGAAGCCACCTAGGCGCCCCTCCACGTTATCCTCTTCATAATATTTATTATAATTTCTTTTTTCCTGATAATTGGTTATTAATGTCTGATCTTTCTTTTTTTGATCAGCATTGCTAGAGGTTTATCAATTTTATAAGTCTTTTCAACAAATCAGCTATGGGTTGCATTTTTTTTCTCTTTTGCTCACCTCTTTTCTATTTCATCGATTTCTCTTTATAATTTTCTTTGTTTTTTTTAATTCCATGATTTTGCTCTGCCCTTGTGTTTTAACTTCTTACAGTGAAGCTTTAAGTCAGTATTTTGTCCTTTTATTCTTTCCTAATATAATTTCCTGAAGTCGTTAACCTTCCACTAATTCTGGCTTTCCTGATATATAACCAGACTTCCCTATGTTGCATCTTCGTTGTCATCCTGTTCAAATACATTCTGATTTCTCTTCTGATTACTTCTTTGGTCTCTGAGATATTGAGAATTATTTTAATTTTCAGGTACTTGGAAGTTGTGCAGATCTCTTTCCGTCATGGAAGCTGGACATTCTGAGTGTTGTGCTATTGGGTGTCTGGATTCTGCTGACTTCCTTTACGGAGTATTAAGGTTTGTTCGCTCAGATGGATTAGCTAATTTTAGGTCAGCTTGATTCTTCTGAGACTTGCTTTTTAGCTTTGCCTTGGCCGGCTTAGGGAAGTCTTTATTCTAGGTCTAGTTTCGACATGCTCCTAAGGTGTGTCTGATCCTTGGTTTCTGCTGTTACGTCTTAATTGTTCAGCAAGGTCTCTCCACTCTGGCTGGAACTAGAAGCTCTCCCCACCCTGTGTTATCTCTGGGAATTGTTCAGCTTAGAGCTCTCTCATAGTTATTCTTGGCCCACTGTGGTTTTGACCATCTTCTGGGCATCAACCCTACACATATTTTATTTAAGATTTATTCAGCTAGAAACTCAAGAGGAGCCCTATGCAAATATTTTTAGTTTTTTCTTCATATAGAAAGAGCTTGCTTTCGAGTAATCGGCCTTAGAAATTCCAGCAGCTTCAGCCTTTCTGAATACCAATCTCTGTATCTTCAACTCAGCAAGATCTCTCTGTCCTGGTTTGCTTTCCAGACCATGTGCTGCAGTATGGATAATGTCTCTAGACAGAAAACCAGGCTAATTGTAGCAGTGTCCTCATTGGTTTCCCTTCTGGATCACAATTTTGCATTGCCTGTCTGTTCTCTGCTGTCTGACGGCACTGTTTCATATATTTTCCTTGTTTCATGTAGTTTTCTTGTTTCAGTGGAAGGAAAAGTATGGTACCAGTTAATCTGTCATGATTATGAGAGGAGTGTTCCCTGTTTCTTTCAAAAGAAAGAAATTCACACACTCAGAACACTTCACATTTCCTGGGCAGTAGTAATGGGTATTCATGAAAAGCCAGAAGCAATCAACATTTTCATTACTTTAGCATACATTCTAGCTCATTTGTACAATTACCGTACAACCCACAAATCAGAGCCTTCTGTCCTGCAAGCCAAGAGAAATGAGTTTCAACTCACAAAATATTTGCAAACGTTTCCTTCCCTTCAGTGGTAGATCTGCCTTTTTGACTTTGATATATCTGTGACGTATGCCAATGACATATTTCTATGATCTTCCCGAATCTTCCTATGATCTTCAAGGGTACTTTCAAAAGATTGGCCATAGACACAAAGAGGTACAATTACAGACCCTATTACAAAGCCATTTGTTTCTGCCACGAATGGTGAAGGGTAAAATTTTATCTGACTTGCAAGCTAATAAGTTAGTTTGCCACTGTTTCATGAATGCTAACAGAAGGCACAAGACTTCTGGTTCAGAGGTAAGGAGTTAATGACTCCGAGAAAGAGCAGTAGACAGAATGTCAGCATACTGTTAGTTTTCTGAGCCCCGATACCCAGAGGCAGGTGCAGAGGATCCAATGGGTGTCTGAACATGCAATGGTAGCCATTACAGGAGAGGAACAGCAAGCTTGGAGAACCCGCTGTTTTATAGCAAGCAGTAAGCAAGCTAAGCTCTTTGCTCCAGAGGAAGATATTATTTCATACCTGAAGGTTGATTGTTGCGTACACAACCCTGAGAAACAGCCCAGGCAAAGAGTAGTCAAGGCCTTGAACTCTTGGCATACTAAGTAAGACAGGAGTCCCAGAAAGAGGCCTGCAGAGGAAGTACTCCCAACACTTTTTCTCTGTGAGGAGGAGGGAGATTTTCTCATTTATAAACACTCAGAGAATGACAGTCTTGGAAATTTCATTCATAGGTCACATTGAGTTGAACAAATGCATATGTGAACAACCTTTGCAGCAAAGACAGGCACAGACAAGGCAGTTTAGAATGTCTCTTGTAGCTAAAAGAAAATATCAATAGTGAAGGACATCCCACAGGGCACCTCTCTTCACAATTCTACTGAGACAGGCCCCTGGTCTTGGTAAACTAAACACCTGATGTAGAGAAGCAGATGCTTCTGTCATTCAAGGTAGCCCCCAAAGTGTAGACCAACAGCACCAAATGAAAATGAACATGAACCTCTCGGCACTTCTCATTTGTTAGAGGGGACCAGACATCCATTAGGTAGAAATAATTCAAATAGGCTTTGGGCAGAAATAAAAGCAGATATCCAGACAGCAAGAGATGAAAAATAATTTAGAAACAGACCAAGTCAGTACGAAATCACTACGTTAGTACAGTTAGACTCACCCTAGAAGCCAGAGAACATGGGGTTGGACCTGCTCGGCTTATAAAGTGCACGGTTCAAGTAATGCAGCTTGGAAGGTCTGGTGGATAAGTCTGTGTGAGCATCTCAGTGAGACCTCCGTGTTAAAAGTCAAACAAAGAAGCCAAACTTGATAAACATTTTTCGAGGACCGAGCGGAGTTATATCTGCAATAATAAAACATATGTGAGGGCGTCTGGCTTTCCCAACAGCTGGCTCCCAGATGAAGAGAGAAGGCTATGTTTGTGGGTCAGATAGAACATTCTGCGGTTCTAGCTGGATTACACTTGAGTTGGGTGTTTTTTTGTTTTTGTTTTAAGGTATTTTTTGTGTTTTGTTTGTCTTTTTGTTTTTGTTTTTGTTGGGTTTTTTTGATCACAGCTTTTAGAAACTCTTTATTTTCTGTCAAGCTTATTTCCATTTTCTGGCCGAGCAGCTTAAGACCACTCAGTGGTCCTTGCAGCCGCTCAGCAGCCTGAGCAGTGGGCTCTGTGGTCCGGTCCTCCGTGGCAGGCCAAGCGCCCACGTCTTGAGCAGACATCCAGATGGGCGTTGCACTCAGTTGGTTTTTTTTGTTTGTTTTTTTACTTTTAAAAAAATGTTTATTTTTGATAGAGAGAGAGAGGGAGGGAGAAAGAGTCGGGGGAGGGCAGAGAAAGAGGGAGACAGAGGATCTGAAGCAGGCTCTGTGCTGACAGCAGCAAGGAGCCCGATGTGGGGCTCGAACCCATGAAGCATGAGATCATGAGCTAAGCTGCTCAGATGCTGAACTGACTGAGCCACCCAGGCCCCGTGAAAAGCTGTCAGTTTTCATAAAGACAAGTAATTCCTACGTTCGATAATGAGAATCAGGATGTGGCTTATCTCAGGATGCAAATGTTTTAGAATGTTTGCCGTAGTTCACGACTTTCAGGAAGGCAAGGCTTTAAGCAATGGAAAATTGTTCTGTCCTATATAATGGGACATAATGAGGCTAAGGGCACAATGTCATTTTTACTTTTTACACCATACACGTTTGACCTGTCACATAAGACACCGTCTACTTGAGGGAAGATTAAACAGATCATCTTACTGATGAGGAAACTGAGATTCAGAGAAGATCAGTCACTTTCTCAAGGTAATATGACTAATAATTAACCTACCACGGATTGGAATCCCTAGCTTCCTGACTCCAAAGCCCACACTCTCTTCCCACGTTCTTGCACAGCCTCGCCGATGACACCTGGTTAGTTTTAAGAAAGAAGCCAGGGAAACAATGAAAAGAGCTTGTGCCAAAAGAAAAACACAAGGAAAGCCTTTCGTCCAATGTCTTCACACTTGGAACACTTAATCCTCGAGGAAACATACTCGTAAAGCCCACATGGAGTGCGCGTTTCTATGGTATCCGTGTTTCGTGAGGGTACTGTTCAGAGTCGGTACAAAAGTCTGAGCAGTCCTGGGGATTTGATGTTTCAGGGACTCTCAAAATTGAGGCTGCCTTTCATTTTCTGGACAAAAAGTTTTCTTTAAGTCTTTATGTTGTGGCGGGGTAGAAATTTTGAGACGCCAATAGAAAAGGTCTCAGGGTTCCTGGGTGGCTCAGTGGGTTAAGCGTCCCTCCTGGGCTCAGGTCATGATCTCGCGGTTCATGGGTTTGAGTCCAGCGATGGGCTCTGTGTTGACAGCTTGGAGCCTGGAGCCTGCTTCAGATTCTGTGTCTCCCTCTCTCTCTCTTGCCCCTCCCTCACTTGCACTGTCTCCCTTTCTCTCTCTCTCCAAAGTAATTAAAAATATTTTTAAAAATTAAAGAAGAAACAGTCCTAAGAAATTGGGATGAATTTTACTCCCTAGGATATCCAATGACCAAATGTCTTCTATCCACCACCTGTACTGCTTCCCGGCTTCTTCGTGAAAGAAAGTATCTTAAAGAGCCTAGATAGTGATGAGGCCAATAATGGGAGTCGGCTGCCCTGATCCTACACGAAGCCCTCTGTACATGATTTCTAGTCACTTACCAGACAAAGTGGGGGGTGGGGGGGGAGAATCACCTGACCTTTTTCATTACATTCTCTGAGACAGGGATTTGGGGCTCAGTAATGAAATCCAGGTTCAATTTGCTTTTGCCTGATATAGAATACAAACGATCAAGGTTCTCCTTAATCTGTTTACATCCATCACAAAAGCAAGAGGAACATTTCTAAGTAAGGAGCGCATAAGCGGGACCAATTCTGATACAAATTTTTCATCAGTTCAGTGCGTCACTTACATTTCAGGAATGAGCATAATGGCCTTGACCGCCCCCCGCCCCCGCCTTGCTTTAGAACACTGGCTCTAATCTCTCAGTCTCCCTGGTTCTCCAAGAAGGAAAAAATAATTGCTACCAGGAGTTTCAGACTGGACTTGAGAATTTTCCCACGGATGCCTCCTAACCCCTTTGCATTCTGTGGTTTATGTGTCTCTTGACTGCTCTCCTTGAATCCCTGAACCAAACCGATTGCAAATGCAGGTGTTTACGGATTGATGGGCTTCCTCGGTTTAATCTAATAATAGTTTTCAAAATCAGTGAAAGCCCCCGGAGGAGTTACTTGCCTGTCTGATTTTCCTGGCCTGGGAGACTCACAGTTAGAACGGCCGTCTCCTCACTCTGGGTCTGTCGGTGCACGTTATGAAGCGAAAGACCGGAGTCCCCAGCTGTAGGAAGTGGTGGCAAGGGAGGGCCAAGCTGGCTGTCACCCAGAGGGTCCCAGATGGCCCGGGTCCCTGCTGGCAGGGGGGTCTTGATTGTCATTTGTCAGCCTAGGTGTTGACAGTGAGCTGTCGGCTGGTGTCACTGCCCATCAGACACAATTGCTGAATTTTTGAGATGCGCTCGGCTTCTCCGGAGTGAGAGAATGTGGCATTTGAAATGTGAGGCTGCTATTTTAGATTTAGAAGTGAGTCAACAGCTGCCAATTATCTGTAACTTGAGTAAGAGAGAAAAATCCAACTTTATTGGGGAGTTGACCTGTATTGATAATTAGGTGGCATCTCTGGGAAAGAAAGGATCAAATATTCAAATATGTCTGCGTGAGGAATGTTTTTGCCCTTTTTCTCCTTCTTCAGAACTGTGACTCCGTGATCTCCAAGCCTGATTTTGTCACATGTCCCATGACCTCCGGGAATCTCAGAGACCACTGTGAAATCCAGTACATTTAAATTCACCGCGTTTTAGAAGCAGTGGAGATAGTTAGTGACAGATGCCAACGGAGAAAAAATGTTTAATTAAATGGACTTGGGGTAAATTCTGTGAAGCAGTAGTCACTGCTAGTGGAATTGCACTAGGCGTGTGCAAGGTTGACATCCTGTTCAGTCATTTATGCATCTGGCAAATATTTATTGAGAGTCTCTTCCGTGCCAAGCACACATTTATGTGCTGAAGACAGAGTGCCGAATAAATAGAAGTCCTTACAATGATATAGCTGACATTTATCTCAATGTTTATTTGTTTTTGAGAGAGAGACAGAGCACGAGTTGGGGGAGGGACAGAGAGAGAGGGAGACACGGAATCTGTCAGCGGAGAGCCCGACGCAGGGCTCGAACTCACCAACTGCGAGATCATGACCCGAGCCGAAGTCAGACGCTCACCCAGGCGCCCCGTGGCTGACACTTGAAGAGAAGGGCACAGACAATAAATAAATGAAGAATTATAGTGAAGTTGTGTGTGATAAAGGCTGAAAAGAAAAGTAAACCAGGGAAAGAGGCAGAGGAAGGCTGGGGACTAAGCATGTGTACCGTTTGTAGGTAATTTGGGGGGGAAGCCTCATGGATAAGTGACATTTGAGTAGAGGCCTGCCATGCAGGACGGGGAGCCTTGTGCGGATCTGGACAAGGCGGTGGGGGGGGGGTGTCCAGACTGGGGAGCAGAATTACATTGACCGTGAGGCAGGGTGTGTCTGAAGAAAGGCACTAAGAACGGGGGGCCTAGATGAAACGAGGGAGAAGCAGAGGGGCGAGGTCAGAGAACAGAGGCCAGATCAGGTGAGATGTTGGAGGCATGGTGGGGAGCCTGGTTTCATCCCAAGGGAGAATGAGAGCGTCCGGAGGCCTTGAAGGAGGCCCAGCTTTGTTGTGAGCATTATGCCATTTTTATGTCCACTTGCCAAGCGTGTATTCATACTTCCGTTCATTGTGATTCTCACAGCAGCCCTCCTGTGAGGCCGGCATGTTATCACTCTTGGTTTCCACATTTAAGCAAAGACACCGAGGCTCACAGACAGGAAGGAAGGCGCCCAAGTGACGAAAAGAAAATGCAAGGCCTGTGGACCCAGCTTCTAAGCTGCCCTTTTCATTTTTCACTGGTTGACGCTGAACCTAGAAAACTCGTACCTTGAGTTGGGATGCTAACGACAGACACAGCAAAGCCAGCTTGTGTCAACATTTCACTCACGGAGAAAAGGAAATGAAGAAAGACAATGGTGGACCTTCTTCTAGGAGTTTGTGAATCATGGGAAAGCTTTCCCATTTTTTTTTTATTTGAAAAAAATTCCAGTTTACAGAGAAGGTACGTGAACGTGACAGAGAACTTCTGAGTACCCTTTAAGTAGATTCATTAATTTACATATTTTCTCACATTTGATCTCTTAAACCCACACACGCTATCGCTTTATTTCTGATCTATTTGAGTACTTTGGGCTTTACCAGGTATAGCCTGATGCTGTGTCCTTCTGTAGATACCCCATTAGGGAGCACTGAGGTCCCTGCCTCTTGTTGGTAATAGGAATTTCGGGCACCCGCTCAAGTTGTTTTCCCGTTTCTTTACTGTTAACGTTACCGTGCTTTCCCTGTTCGTTGTGACAAATAAGCATTTGGGGCAAAGGTACTTTGAAATTACATAAATAGTCTGCTCCTCCTCAAGTAGCCTGAATTTAGTGTGCATTGATTATCCATTGCTTTGGGAACATGGTTGATTTTTGGATACATTAGTCTCATATCCTGCAGTCCCACCGAGTCACTTAGTTCTTGTAGACTTCTTTTGTAGATTCCTAGGGTTTTCTATATAAGTGATCATGTCATCTGTGATTAGAAACAGTTGTACTTCTTCCTCTCCAATCTGTACGCTTTTTATTTCTTTTTCTTGCTTACTGCACCAGCTAGGACCTCGAGGCCAGTGTTGCATAGAAGTGAGCCTAGACATCCTGACCTTGTTCGTGACCTCAAGGAAGGCATTCAGTTTTCACCATTAGCTGTAGGTATCTTTATAGACATCCTTCGTTGGGTTGAGGAAAGTCCATTCTGTTCCTAATTTGCTAGTCATGTCCATCTTGAATTGTGTTTTGCAAAATGTCTTTCTCGATAGATGAAGAAGAGAGTATCGTTTTTATTTTTAGCCTGTGAATAGGGTGAATTTGATTTTTCGAATGTTAAAACAACCCTGAATTTTTGAGTGAAAGCTCATTGTCATGATGTGTGTTTCTTTTTATAAATTAGATGTGCTGGAATTTCATAAATAGTTTTTGCGTCTGTGTTCTTCAGGTGTTTCTTTGTAGTTTTTAAAAATGTCTTTGGGGGTTTTGGGGGTGGCTCAGGAAGTTGAGCGTCTGACTCTTGATTTCAGCTCAGGTCATGATCTCATGGGTCGTGAGTTCAGGCCCCGCGTTGGGCCCTGTGCTGACAGCGTGGAGCCTGCTTGGGATTCTCTCCCTCCCCACTCTCCCTGCCCCTCCCCTGTTCGTGCTCGATCTCTCTCAAAATAAGTAAATAAACATTTTGGAAAAAATAAATAACATGCCTTTGTCTCGTGTAGGTATCAGGTTAATGCTGGTCTTGTAAAATGGGGGCATGTTCCCCAAACTAGTTTTGTGAGCTCTTTGTGTGGAATTTGACATCGCTTTTTTCTCAGATGTTTGTCAGAAGTAACAACGGAAGCCAAATGCACCTTGAGTTTTCTCTGTAAGAAGATATTTAACTACAAAGGCAATTTATTTAATATATAGAGATCTAGTAAATATATGTACTGTTAACTGAATGAATTTTACTTATTTATGTCTTCCGTGCAATTTTTCCGTTTCATTCAAGTTGTTAAATTACCTGCCATTATGTTCCGCGTAATCATTCTTTGTATTGGTATGATCTCCCTCCTTATATCAATAACAGCTATTTCCCCACCTTGATCAGTCTAGCTAGAGACTTACCAACTTTATTCAGCCTTCCCGTGAAAGAGTTTTTGGTGTCGCTCATTTTTCTCTATTTTGTTCGTTTTCCATCTTCTTGACTCTTTCTCTTGTCTTTATGATTTCCTTCCTTCTGATTACTTTGATTCTCTGATTACTCTTCTCCCTCTACCTTCTTAAGGTAGATGCTTAAAGCATTAACCTAAGTGCTTTCTGTTTTTCTAATAGACACATTGAATGCTACAAATTTTTTTCTACACACTCTTCTCTGTACCTCCCATGCATTTTGGTATGTTGTGTTTTCCTTGCCATGCAGTTCGAAATAATGTGTGTTGTTCTTTGGTCTGTAGTTTTTCCTTTTTGATCCATGGATTATCTGGAAGTAAATTGTTTAATTTCCAAACATTGGGAGACTTACCACATATCTTTCACTGTGCTGGTTGAATTCTTTTATGGTCTGAGAACATGTTTTGTTTCAAGTTTGTTGGAGTTTGTTTTAGGGCCCACAGTATGGTCCATCTTGGGGAATGTTCCATGTGTTTCTGGAAAGAGTATGTGTTATGTTACTGTCAGCTTGGATTTTTCTCTAAATGTCAGGTAGTTCAAGATCTTTAGTGATTCTTGGTCTATCGATTATTGAGAAAGGAGAGTCGTAATTAGCAACGATGGCTGGATTTTCCCTATAGTTGTGTCTGCACCTTTGCTGTAGGAAAGTTGATATTCCACTGAGCATTTGTGCACTGATGCTTCACATAATGACACAAGAAAGCAAAAAGTCAAGACTCCAAGCTTTTAGCAGCTGATTTTCAATTTTGTTCTCTTTTGGGGAAAACTCATATTTGCTTGAACCCAGCTGGCGCCTGGCCCCCTTCCGTGCCTCTCTGCTCTCAGGATTTATTATAGGAACGTACTCTCTGGTCCCCATTTCCTGTGGAACATGCACACAAAATATCTGAAGAGTACTAAAATATTTGTGGATGAAATGACATTAAGTCTTGGATTTGCTTTAAAATGTCCAGCCAAGAAAACACAAGATACATGGCAGTAGAAATGAATGGAGATTGATGAAATCTCAGTCAGCTTTGGATCTTGATGATAGAAAGCTTTATACTACTCTCTGAGAATTTAAAAATCATGATTAAAAAATTTAAAAAATGATACATGGGAAAGTCCGTTAAAATATGATTTGGAAGGGGCGTCTGGGTGGCTCAGTCGGTTAAGCATCCGACTTTGGCTCAGGTCATGATCTCACAGCTCGTGGGTTCGAGCCTCTTGTCAGGCTCTGTGCTGACAGCTCAGAGCCTGGAGCCTGTTTTGGATTCTGTCTCTCCCTCTCTCTCTGCCCCTCCCCCACTCATGCTCTTTCTCTCTCTCTCTCTCAAAAATAGATAAACATTCAAAACAAAAAAAAAAAAGAACGTATTGAGACAGCATGTGTCAGTTTGCCTGTTTTCAGGAACATCAGATCTACTGGGATGTGTAGTCAGAGGCAATCTCTTACATCAGAATGGAGTTAAAAATCCGCTTCTGATAGTTTGAAATTCAGCAGTCATTTCTCTCCTGAAGTTATCTGCAGGCAGTGTTCAGGCCCCGAGACCTGAATCACGGTACTCAACGTCTTTACCAACAAGTAGTGTTGCAGAGTCTAATGTCCCTCTCCAGCAGGAGGAACACAAAGCGTGAGTCAAGGTTTCTCTGTGGAGAGAGCTGAAGATGCCGAAATCTGTTCTGCGATGGTTCGGGGGTAAGGAAACAGTTGCCCACAAGTCGCACATACGGTAATGGTTCCTGTCGTGTGAACAAGAAGCACACGGGTGCTTCCCGGGGTTCCCAGAAGGAGGAGCTGGAACAGCCCTTGGCCTAGAAACACCGACAGCTCTTTGGCCACATCTCAGTCACCCCTTTCCGCTGTGCCCGGTCGAGAAATGGGCTAACCCTTTCTTCTATTGTCCACACCTGTAGATTCCGCCCAGGGTTTAAGGATTCTCTTCACATCAGGCTAAAAATTGTTTCTTTTTTTCTCTCCACCGTGACACCATTGACGTTGGAGGCTGGCTGATGATGTCTCTGTTGGGCTGGGGGGGGCTGTGCTGCACCCTGTTGGGTTAGTCGAGCAGCACCCCCGGCCTCTCCCCACTAGATAATCAACAGCACCGCCGTCCCCAGTTGTGACATTGTCCCCTCTCCAGACATTGCCCAGTGTTCCTTGGGGGAGAAAAATCACCCCTTGTTGAGAACCACCAACCCAGAAGCCTTTTGAGGTTTCTGTGGGTTTGACTGCGGGAAATAAGGAAGATTAAGTTTCAACAAATAAGCTGCTCTCTGTCCTTCTTCTCGTCACTTACCTGACCAAGAGCCAGAGTTTGTGAACTGTGGACCAGGCAGATGCGTTTACCAGATGAGTTACGTTTACCCTCCAGGGTGACTTTGTGTTTTAATTAAACTTGAAGGCACTTACACTAGGTCTCTACTCTCCAGCCCTGTTTCTTTATAGCCGCAGCTACTTTCTAGAGATGCACACATGTGGGCCCCTTCACCTACTTACGGAACCTGTCTGGCTCATGAAGCATTTGAATGTGCCACCTTGTAAGGTGAGGCCATGGTGGAAAAGGCAGGGACTAATATATGTGCTCATCGAGCAGACTTGAGAGCCACTGCGGTGCACATAACACTTTGTCTAAACTAGGGAAGAAAACAAAACCCAAAAACCTCCTTCCTTAAGACAGTCTTTCATCTGCTAGAAAGTAATCATGATTTTGCTAGGGAAAAAAAATACTATTGACTGTCATTGGCTAAAGAATTGTAATAAATTAATCAATCTAAGTATTTCTGATAAATAATCTAGTTCCTGGGTTGTGCAGTGCACATCCTGTGCAACCATACGTGGCAGTCTTGCATAATTAGGTTAAGGAAGGTCTGGATTCCATAGGGAAACCTAGAATTAGGCTTTCCTGGGAATTTCATTAAATAATCGGGGTTTACAGAGGATCTTTGAGACAACAGGGCAGATCATGGAGTGAAGGTAAGATCACTATTATATATATATTTTTTTTTGTGGCTAAAGGAAAATAGCTTCTCTTTATACCAGTCAGATGTTCCGACTGACACCCTATCCTGGACCAATCTTGGGGGTGTGAGGATATCACTCAAGGAGGGCGTGACTGAGAAGGAAGTAACAGCAAAGGTGCCATCAGGAAGAAATAAAGACTTTCCATGGCTGCTAGAACTTTGTGCTCACGCAGAACTGATCCTAAGAGACTGTTCTTTCTGGGCCTGCACACCATTTCTCTGATTAATGATGAACGGTTGTCTAGCCAGGGTTCTCAAGAGAGACGATCCCTACATCTTCATGTTCTTAATTTGACATCAATTTATTGCTATTTTTCTTTCTTTGCTTCATTCACTCTCTGTGTTTATTTATACAATAAATGTTTTTGAGCACCTTCTGTGAGCTTGCACTATCATAGATCCCTGCTCTCGTGGAAAGACCATTTTCCAAAAGTGACTTCAGCCCCAGCAGCCACTTCACAGAACCCCTCTCAATCGAAGATAATTGTAGTTTGTTCAGATTCCACTTCAAAGTTTATTTTTCAGTATTATTGTATCTGGGGCGAGGATGTTATCAATACAGCTGCTGTTAGCATTTTGGCTTCATTATTTTCAGCATTTTCGTTTTGTATCCGTCTCTAAATGGTTGTGATTGTTGTTTATGTGTTATTTCGTACCCTGCTATTTTCATGTCACATTCTGTCGTCAGTATATTTCCATGTTTGTTAGTCGTTATAAGCATCATTGAAAATGCTTAAGTGATATTCCACAAACGAGTTCCTATAAAATACTTATGTGATCCTTTACAGTAGGACATTGAAATTATTTCTATTTTTCAGTATAAATAATAATCTTGCAATTCTAATTAGTAATAGCGACATTTTTCATATTACAAATAAATAAATGTTTTTGGGTCCATAGCTTTGGGATGGTTTCATTCTTCCCAATCCCCAGGCGTTGAACAAATGTGCCAGAGGATATGAAGTTTTCTTTCTTGCTCCTATACATACTGCTGGGTTGCTTTCCAGAACACATGTTCTGGTTTATGATGACTCTAGTGGGGTTTCTGTGTATTGTTTCATTGAAACCTTAACATAATTGGATGTTGTGGGTTTTATTAATTCAGCTGTCCTTTTTTTTTTTAATGTTTATTTTTGAGAGACAGAGCATGAGTGGGGGAGGGGCAGAGAGAGAGGGAGACAGAGGATCCAAAGCGGGCTCTGTGCTGACAGCAGAGAGTCTGACGCGGGGCTCAAACTCACAAACCATGAGATCGTGACCTGAGCCAAAGTCAGATGCTTAACGAACTGAGCCACCCAGGCGCCACTAATTGAACTGTCCTAAAAAATAATACATCCGGGGTGCCCCGGTGGTTCAGTCAGTAGAGCACACAACTCTTGAGCTCAGGGTTGTGAGTTCAAGCCCAGCATTGGGCATAGAGATTATTTAAAAAAAAACCAAACAATTAAAAAATAGTGCGTCAGTAGAATTTGCATTTCACTGCTTTCTGTTGATGCGAAATTGGGGGAGATTTTGTTAGAATCCCAGAATTTGAACTCGGGACACTGGGTGTGATCAGATCTCTGCCTCTGGAAGACCCTCTACTCAGGCAGTGAGACGAGCCGTGCACGGATATTTGCTCTGTTGTCGCTCTCGCGGCCACGAGCTAGGGTTCCCCTGCCATGCTTCCTTCAAGTTAGGCGTGGAGGTGAGACTTGCCTTGGCCAATAGCTGTGTCCTTTCTGTCTGAAGGTTTTACAAGCCCGTGTGGCCACTGTCATTTTCTGGTGTTTTGCACCCACCATCCTGAGGCACTTTCTTGCCTGGGTCCTTGAGTGAGAATAACGTGAAACAGAGACCCCGTGCTGACCGGACGTGGACACAGAGCCTAAATTAGCAGCAGATGCTGTCCCACACCTCTGCGATTTGGAGTGTGAAGAGGCAAACAAGCCTCTTCTGTGTGATTCAGCCACCACAGCCGGTCCACCTGCCTGTGCTGCCGCGACATCGTGCGGCTGCCGCGGGACCAAAGAACACGTAGCA
The DNA here is from genome assembly GCF_018350195.1 of Panthera tigris. Lineage (NCBI taxonomy): Eukaryota > Metazoa > Chordata > Mammalia > Carnivora > Felidae > Panthera > Panthera tigris. Next base: position 8,303,657 of record NC_056672.1, read on the forward strand.
GCTCCAGGAGTCAGATGCTTTCCCAAATAGGGAAAGAGTTTGGTATTTATGTATAATCTACTCAATTCCGAGCAACAAAGTGGGTGACAACATTATGCCATCTGCCAGCTCAAATTATTTTTGTCCTCTCAGATTAAAAATTGTTTTAATATTCAGCAGGGAAATGACTTAATGCAGGTTGGCTTCGGGCAACTTTGTAAAAATTGCTTTTCCTTCATGACAGGCCCGTAAAAGTGAATAATAATAATAATAATAATAATAATAATAATGATAATAATAATAAGTAACATTTATTGATTGTTTCATTATGCTTCAGGGACCGTGGCAACAGAACCCCTTTATTTCCCTTTGCAACACGATGAGGTCAGTGCTGTCATCATCCCTGGTTTACAGATGAAGAAACTGAGGCTCAGGATGATTGTCACTTGTCAGGGTCATTCACGGGTTAGTCACGGGTGTACTAGGATTTGAACCCAGGTCCGTGGGGCTGTGTGCCAGCCCCTACGTGACAGGGGCCACATTGTTGCTTCCCATACTTTTCTCAAAGCCCAACATGGGACACATTTTGGTTCTTCCAGACCCTTGTCCTCCCACCTTTTCCTGTCACCCGCCTTTGCCATATATGTGATCAAAGATTTTATCCCATATGAGAAGTCTGTCCAGCCCATGCTGGGCGGACGGGCACTGCGCAGGCTCGAGACACGAAAGTCAATGAGCTGCTGTTGCTTCCCTCCAGAGGCTTTATACGTTGGAGCAGCTCCCACCAAGAGCAGTAAGGCATGAGCCAGAAAAGTGAGCCACACATGTAGTTTTTAAAAAATATTTTTCCGGGGCGCCTGGGTGGCTCAGTCGGTTAAGCGGCCAACTTCGGCTCAGGTCATGATCTCACGGTCTGTGAGTTCGAGCCCCGCATCGGACTCTGTGCTGACAGCTCAGAGCCCGGAGCCCGTTTCAGATTCTGTGTCTCCCTCTCTCTGACCCTCCCCCGTTCATGCTCTGTCTCTCTCTGTCTCAAAAATAAATAAACATTAAAAAAAATTAAAAAAAATATTTTTCCATATTTTGTTAGAAATAATGATAATGTAAAATTTACAATCTTAACCATTTTTAAGTGCAATTCCGTGGTATTAAGTACACTCATACTATGCCACCATCACCAACATCGGTCTCCAGAACTCTTTCCACTTTTGGAATTGTAAGTGTCCTTCCTAGTAAGCATGTCTTTGAAGCCAAAAGAAACAGGTAAAATTACTTTTAATAATCTGGTTTAACCCAGGAAACCCACACATCGTAACTTAAACACGAAACCAGTGCAGAAAAATTGTTAATGCGATGTTTCATGTTCTTTTTCTCTTGTGCCATGCTTTTTGGAATCTCCTGGATTGCGTTTTACCCTTAGCAGCACATCTGAATTTGGACTGGCCACATGGGAAGGGCTCTGTTGCTGCATGGGGCTAGACCTGTTGTGTCGCTCAGTGGGAAGCACAAAGGCAGAGATTGATCATTTCAAGGTAATAAGGGGAAAGATGGGATAGAACATCCCTGGGGCACTGTGGGAGCACAGCAAAGAGACACCTAGCTCACTCTGGAGCTCTAAGGAGGCTTCTCATATGGGCAAAGAACAGTAAAAGACACGAGATCCACGGCACAGAGACAAGCCATGCAAGGAACTGCCCACACTGGTGAGAAGCCAGTGCGAGGCCGGCGGGAATGAGGCCGACTGGCTTCTAGGGCAGAATGGGGCACAGTCAGGAAGGGCTTTGTATGGAAGCAAAAGAGTGGATTTTGTTTGCATGACCCTGTGCAGCCTTACAGTGTCCTTTCCTACACATGAGGTCATTTGGGAATGGCATCAGCCCTCGAACGAAGTAAGCATTTGTGGCTGATTGCCACAGACTGCTAATTGTCTCCTTCTTCTCTTCTCACCTTCTTCCGTGTTGTCAGAAGTCATATACTGTTAGGGGTGATAATGAGCATAGCTAACGTGCACCTCCCAGCCAGCCTTGCAGATAAAGAGGGGAGCTGGAGTTATTTGATTGGGTTTCTGGGAAATCTCCTTAACAGGGGCTGTTTGCCCCTTATCCATTGCCCCTTTCAGTTTCTTGCTACCTGGGATGTATACATGATTGCTGTGGGGCACCCTGAGGATAGAAAGTATGTTTTTTAAGTTTATTTATTTTAAAGTTTATTTATTTATTTTGAGCGAGTGAGAGAGAGAGTGTGTGCCAGCAGGGAGGGGCAGAGAGAGAGGGAGAGAGAGAATCCCAAACAGGCTCCAAACCATCAGCACAGAGCCTGCTGCGGGCCTCAAACCCATGAACCGTGAGATCGTGACCTGGGCCGAAACCAAGAGTCAGATGCTTAACCGACTGAGCCTCCCAGGCCCCCTGGAAAGTATGTTTGAAACACATCACAGGAGAAGGGTCATGATACTTGCCTATGTATGACTGTGGAATGACTCCACCAGCCCTGAGCTGCCTCGTTCTGGACTTCTTTTATGCGACAGAAAAATAAATCAAAATCACAGTCTCGTTGAAGTCATTATTATTTGGGTTTTTCGCTGTATGCCGATAAACCCAACTCTGAGTCCCACAGGACACACAGCCCATCAATTAACTCTCTAAGTTCATTTTGCAAAGGAGCTTGCCAAGGATCTGAAAACTTCCGTGACCTGGTAAGGATCAGGCAGGAAGCTATAGGGTCAGAGGTAAAACTGAAGCCTGGGGGTTCTGGCTCCAAAGCCTCTTCTTTATCTGTTGTAAGACTTTGTTGTCCAAGGATGTGCTGTCTGTTCCCTCCGGCTCCTGTCGCGGCATGTTTTCGGGGTAGCCGTCCTGCAGAGGATTGGCTAGAGAGTAGCAGGTCACAGCTGGTGACAGCCTGTATTGGTAGCTCATAGGAACCGGTGACTCGTGCGGTGACCACTGTGTTCCAGCTCCTACTTGGGCAGGGGTGTCGTCTGTCTTGACCATCTGGCAGGAGACCCATAAAACGTACGGCTCTCCCTCCTCTTGAGCCTCCTGCCAGAGTTGATTTCTTGCCTTTAATGCTTCCCAGCCGCTTCTGCTGGGTCCTCCTGGCTGTGCAGAGAGGAGGCTCAACCAGGCCCCTCTTGCCCTGCCGGTACAAGATTGTGCAGGCATCTGGCTTGCCCCTCTCCCTTCCCGCTGTTTGCCTCCTGGCTATGTCACTAGTCAATTAGCATCCCCAGCAGAGGGTGGGGATGCTCAAATCTGTCAGTTCTGCAACTTGTTGGCATGTCTGCAGAGAGCTCAGCGGGAGAGGGGGTTGCTGACTCAAGGCTAAAAGTGATTTTCGTATCATCCGCAGAGCTCAGTCATCCGTAAGATCCTTATGACTTGCAAGGTGGCCAAATCAATCAGTGGTTTATTGAGCATCCTCACTGACCTTCAGAACTCCCGTTAGCAAAACCTCCGGTCCCCAGAACTCCCGTTAGCAATCCCTCCGGTCCCAGTGCCCATTGCTGAGCACCTTGTGCCCGCCTCACTGGTTCCAGTGTGGCCAGGTTGTCAGCCTGGCCTTGGGCGGTGACGCCTCCCGGCTGACCCGACACGCCTCACTCTGATTTCTCGGACCTTTTCTGCCAATCTGCCTGCACAGCTGGGCACAGAAGCATGTGTGCTTCTTACCTGTGTATCTAGAGATGGGATGACGAGGGGCTGGCCGGTAAATATTTTAGGTTTCACGGGCCATGTGGTCTTTGTCACAGGTACCCAACTCTGGCGTTGCAGGCACAGAAGCAGCCATAGACAATACGTGAAAGAATGCATGTGGCTATACTCCGATAAAATTTAACTTAGGGACGCTGACGTTTGAATTTCATATCATTTTCATTGGTCACGAAGTATTCTTGTTCTGCTTTTTTAAAAAGATAGGTGAAAATTGGTGCCTGGGTGGCTCGGTTGGCTAAGCATCCGACTCTCGGTTTCAGCTCAGATCGTGGTCTCGCGGTTGGTGAGTTCGAGCCCCGTGTCGAGCTCCACGTCGACAGCTCAGAGTCTGCTCTCTCTCTCTTTGTGCCCCTCTTCTGCTCATGCGCGCTGTCTCTCAAAATAAATAAGGAAACTTTAAAAAGTGAAAAAATATGTGAAAATATAAAAACTATTCTTGGCCTTTGGTCTATACAAAAACATGCCAGAGGCTGGATTTGACCCATGGGTCATAGTTTGCCTACCGGTGATCTAACGGCAGGGTAACATGGTAACTAAAAGGAGGATTTGTAGGGCGCCTGGGTGGCTCCTTTGGTTAAGCATTCGACTTCAGCTCAGGTCATGATCTCGTACTATGTGGGTTCGAGCCCCACGTCGGGCTCTGTGCTGGCAGCTCGGAGACTGGAGCCTGCTTCGGATTCTGTGTCTCCCTCTCTCTCTGCCCCTCCCCTGCTCACTCTCTGTCTCTCAAAAATAAATATATATTAAAAGATTTTTTTTAAGAGCGTGATTTGTTTTGGTGCAAAGCCTGGTGCTGTCGCCAGTCAGCTGTGTAATTTAATTGTGGTTACTTTATCCCCTAAGGCTTGGTTTCCTCATTGCGAAGAGGGGATAATCCCAGTACACGAGATGGTGGGCTGGGCTAGTCTCTGTGGGAGATCCGAGAGTGAAACAGACAGGGCTGCCCTCTCCAGGAGCTGGGAGTCCGGCAAAGAAGGGTCTGCGCGCCCCAGTCCCTGTCACACAACGTGACATTGTGATCATGGCTGTGACAGAGGCACAGCGGGGACCGTCTGTCATCTCCACAGGGGCAGTACAGCTGCTGGAGATTTTGGAATGCTCTGGGTGTTGGCTCCAAGCAAGAACAGACCCACCCACCTGGCACTGCTGCGACAAGGCCCATGCGTGCACCTCTATGAACCCCTGCAGCCCGCCGCACCCCCGTGGCAGTAGGGCCCAGCTCCCCCGTCCCCTCGGCCACCGCCTAGAATCCTAATGGGCTTGGGGACCACCTGTCTGTCCCTAGGTATCGACTCCTTTGACTCAGCCTGTAAAGACAAAAGATAACAAAGTGACTCGTGAATGATTAAAACCTCCATATGGTTGGGATCGCATAGTTTTCTAAATCGTTTTCTTTTAGACAACATCCGTGTCACAGGCATCCTTCTGAGACCATAATGGTAAGTAGTGGTAACGCACTAATTGTCGATCTTCCCTCCAGAAAGGAGTAAACCCCTTACTTAGCAACAGTCCTGCCCCTTTCCATTTGTTTCCTAAAGTTTTCCTGAGTCTACATCACTCATGAGTCCTTTTGTGTCCTGAATCCTGTGCTGTTCTGTTCCATGCACGTATTTTATACCAATCGCAGAACTTTCTCACGCTCTGAGTGCAGTTACCTAAGTTCAAGCTTTTAAAGCAGTGATCTTCTCATTCTTTCCTTTTTGCAAACTCTTTTCTTCTGATATACTTTAAAAAATGCCAGCCGCAGCTCCAGTTACCTTGGGGATTTCTTGTCTCATTTCTGCAGTGCTACGCTTCCTTTCTGCTCTGTCCACTCTTTGATCTGCCTTCTGCTCTGACAGTGGGAAGGATTTTTGAGGTTACTCTGGAATTTTGAAGTGTGAGAGGAACTTCCAAGTTGAGTATGACATGGAAAGCTTGCCTGTGCAGGGCTGCTGTGTAAAACAATTCCACACAGCGCTCTTCATAGCCTCTGTGGATGTTTTGTGCAGTGCACAACCTGTGTGGTGATACTTGGCTACCCTGGCCCAGTAGACCGGACTCCTTGAGGCTGTGATGCACACTTTGGATGGTACTGCCGTACTCGTGAAGAAGGAGGGGGACGAAGAGAAAGAGGGGGAGGGGAGAATAGCAGTACTTTTGTAGGGCGTCTTTTGTGCTGGACACCCTTGTAAGCACTTGACATATATTCACTCATTTAATTCGTAAACAGGTGAATTTTATTCCGGAAGTCGTGCCTGGCTCCCACAGTGTGCCAGCCCCTGTCCTGGACAGAGTGGTTCTTTCTTTCACGCAAGCTGGGTCGCAGTCCAATGCATTTTGATGGAACCGATCAAGAAGTCACCTGTGATACCCATTGGTAGCCCCAAACTCAATGCAAAGATCATTAAAATTGGCATCTGACCCTCCCCCTGTTAACGAGTCCAGCCTCACGTTGAGCATTGCATCACCAGGGGGCCCTTCTGTTCAGCTGTCGTTTTCTCCATAACTCTCTGTCTTGGCCTCTGCACCCTGGAAAACCAGGCCATCTTCCCCACCTGCACTCCCGCTCGGAGACCTCCCTGCCGTGAGCTTTGCTTCCGGCCATTTCCTTCTTCCTCTTCACCTGCTCGCATTCCTCCTCCTACCTTGGCTCGCCTGTCACCTCCTCTAAGCAGCCTTTCCTCCTGGAAGGAATACAGTCTGCCTTCTGGAATCTGTGAAGACAGATCGTCCTGCAACACTTTGTGTGTAAAAGTGCATTGCTTTGTAGTCGTTCTTGTGCGTGTGTGTGTGTGTGTGTGTGTGTGTGTGTGTGTGTAGCCATGTATTCCTCAGGGTGAGAACCTCAGTTCTAACTTTGTTTATAGCCCCTCTACAGCCCCTCATCCTGTGCCTAGCATACCACAGGTGATCAGCGAATGCGTTTGGATAAGGAGGTGCCTCACCACCAGCCCTCTGGCCACCGCGGCTCAGGTTGTTCAGAGGCTTGCAGCCTACCGAGCAAAGCTGGCTTTCTTGGCTCCCTTCCCTTGTGCCGGTGTGATTTCCACGCTGGACCTTCGGTGAAAACACTCAGAAAGGGCCCTCCTCCCCTTGAGTCATTGTGAAACGAAGAGCTCCCCAGCGAAGACAGCCCTTGGGGCCACTTGGATAAAATTCACACCTATGTCCACCCATTTTCCTTCTGTAGAATAAAATAATTTCCAACCCGAGCTAACACTGAGTGCTTCCTGATAATGCGTGTATGTAAATATACACATTTACAAGTGTAAATTGCTTACATACGTAAGCAAGTAGGAACATACTTTTGTATTGTATAAAATATAAATCGGCATATGCACACGTGTGAGTAAATATAAACATACTCAGCCACAACCCCGGGGGATGGGTATTCTTTGCATTCTCATTGTACAAAGGGTGGGATGGAGACACATCTTGAAGGAATCTGTCCACAATCACACGACTAGTGAGCAGAAGAGGCAGGATTGAGAGGAACCACAACTGGATGCCAGACAGGTTAGAGTGAGCCTACACCCTTGGTATCTACAGTGTAGACTTGTAGACTGTACTTCCTGGGATTTGAGTCCTCTGTGGGTGCGTGTACGTGTGTGTGTACCTGTGTGCGGGCGTGTGTACGTGTGTGCCTGCGTGTGTGTACCTGAGTGTGCAAGAGGCTGGAAACAAATTTCAAGCGCAGTATTTCGTAAACTTGATATTCTTTTTTGTTTGCTTCCTTTGCTTTGTATTATTTCGGGATATCCCCCTTCAGCTTTATCAAGGTGTAATGGACATAGAACACTGTGTAAGTTTAAGGAGTACAGTGTGGTGATTTGATACCCTTATCTGTTGCAAAATGATTACCTCAGTAGGGTTCATTCACACCTCCATCACCTCGAAGACCATTTGTTTGTGGTGGTGAGAACATTTAAGGTCTCAGTGTCTTAGCAGCTTTAAGGATGCAATACTATATTGTTTTTATTTTAAGTTTATTTATTTTTGAGACAGAGAGAGACAGAGCATGAACAGGGGAGGGGCACAGAGAGAGGGAGACACAGAATCTGAAACAGGCTCCAGGCTCTGAGCCATCAGCCCAGAGCCCGACGCAGGGCTCAAACTCACGGACCGCGAGATCGCGACCTGAGCCGAATTTGGACGCTTAACCGACTGAGCCACCCAGGCGCCCCTACTGTGTTGTTAATGTAATCACCACACTGTGCATCAGACCGCCAGCCCTGGATCATCTTTATAGCCAGGACTTTGTATCTTTTTTCCACATCTCCCCATTTCCTGCACCCCCAGCCCTGGACAACCGTCATTCTACTCTCTGTTTCTGTGGGTTCAGTCTTTTTAGATTCCACGTGTAAATGATACTATCTCTTACTTGCCTTTCTCTGTCTGGCTTATCTCACTTGGTTTCATGCCCTCAAGTTCTATCCATGTTGTTGCAAATGGCAGAATTTCCTTCTTTCTCGTGGCTGAATAATATCCCATTGAATATATGAACCCTATTTTCTTTATTCATTTATCCATAGACAGACACTTAGGTCGGTTTGGCTACTGTGAATAATACTGCAGTGACCTGGGGGGGTGCAGATATCTCTTCAAGATAGTGATTTGACTTTATTTGGATATATACCCAGAAATGGGTTTGCTGCGTGCTACTTTTTTAATGGTAGTTATTTTTGAGAGAGAGACAGAGGCAGAGCACAAGCAAGGGAGGGCAGAGAGAGAGGGAGACCCAGAATCTGAAGCAGGCTCCAGGCTCGGAGCTGTCAGCACAGAGCCTGACGTGGGGCTCAAATCCATGAGCCGTGAGATCATGACCTGAGCCGAAGTCGGACGCTTAACTGACTGAGCCACCCAGGCATTCCTGCTGGATCCTGTTTTTCATTTTAACCTATTTATAACTCTTTGAGGAACTGCCATACTGTTTCCCATTGTGGCTGCCCCAGTTCACATCCCGACTAAGAATACACAAGTGTTCCTTCTTCACATCCTTACCAACACTTGTTATCTCTGATCTTTTTGATAATAGCCATCCTAACAGGTGTGAGGTGACATCTCATGATGGTTTTCTCCCCCTCATCTTTATTTATTATTTAAGTTCTAGTTAGTTAACATACGGTGCGATACTGGTTTCGGGAGTAGGATTCAGTGATTTATCACACACAGCACCCAGTCCTCATCACAAGTAGCACCCTCCTTAATCCCCATCACCTCTCTAGCCCATCCCCCAAACCCCCTCCCCTCTAGCAACCCCCAGTTTGTTGTCTGTTGTTAAGAGTGTCCTGTGGTTTGTTTCCTTCTCTCCTTTCTCCTATGTTCATCTGTTTATTTCTTAAATTCCACATGCATGCATTTCTATGGTATTTGTCTTTCTCTGACTTATCTCACTTAGCATGATACTTTCTGGCTCCATCCATGTCATTGCAAATGGCAAGATTTCATTCTTTTTGAGGCCTAATTAATATTTCATTGTATGTATATGTTGGTTATTGTTGATAATGCTGCTATAAACATTGGGGTGCATGTACCCATTCAAATCTGTATTTTTATATCCTTTGAGCAACTACCTAATAGTGCAATTGCTGGATTGTGGGGTAGTTCTGTTTTTAGTTTTTTTGAGAAACCTCTATACAGTTCTCCAGAGTGGCTGCACCAGTTTGCATTCCCACCGGCCATGCAAGAGAGTTTCCTTTTCTCCACATTGTCACCAACATTATGGTTTTGATTTATGCTTTTCTGATTAGTGATATTGAGCATCCTTTCATGTACCTGTTGACCATTTGTATGCCTCCTTTGGAAAAATGTCTATTTAGGTCCCTCTGCTCATTTTTTTATTGGCTTTTTTTTTTTTTTTTTTTTTTTGCTATTGAGTTGTGAGATGTGTGTGTGTGTGTGTGTGTGTGTGTGTGTGTCTATCAACCCCTTATCCGATATGTGTTTTGCAAATTTTTTCTTCCATCTTCCTTCATTTTGTTGGTTGTTTCTTTTTCTGTGCAGATTTTTGGTATCATCCCACTCATTTATTTTTACTTTCGTTGCCTTTGCTTTTGGTGTCACATCCAAAAAGTCATTGCAAAGACCATCGTCAAGGAGATTCTCCTTGTTTTCTTTCAGGAGTTTTATGGTTTCATTTCTTACATTGAAGTCTGTAGTCTATTTCACATTACTTCTCAGGAGGCCCAATTGCAAATTTCTACATGTGGTTCGTCGTTTGTCCTATCACCATTTGTTGACAAGATTAGCCCTTACCCGTTGAGTATTCGTGGCTCCCCTGTCAAATGTTAGTTCTCCATATATGTGAGGATTTGTTTGTGGCTCTAAGTTCCATTCCATTGGTGTATGTGTCTGTTTTTATGACAGTACCATACTGTTTTGCTTACTATAGCTTTGTAGTGTTTTTTGAAATCAGGAAGTGTGATGCCTTCAGCTTTTGTTGTTCTTTCTCAAGATTGCTTTGGCTATTCTGGGGTCTTTCATGGTCCTGTACAAATTTTAGGATTGTTTATTCTATTTTGCTGAAAAATGCCAGTGGAATTTTTAGTTATTATTATTATTATTATTATTATTATTATTATTATTATTTTTTGCCATTGGAATTTTGATGGAGATTGCATGAAATCTATAGATGACTTTGGGTGCTATGGACATTTTAACAATATTAGTTCCAAACCATGAACATGGTATATATATATAGATATATAGATATAGATATATAGATATAGATATAGGTATATAGATATATATAGATATAGATATGTTTCCATTTGTTGGTGTTTTTGAGTTTCTTTTATCAAAGTCTTCTTCAATTTTCAGTGGGCAGATCTTTCGCCTCCTCGGTTAAATTTATTCCAAAGTATTTTATTGTTCCTGATGTTATTGTAATGATTTTTCCCCTTTCTTTTTTAGATTCATTGTTAGTATATAAAAATGCAACTTATTTCTGTAGATTAATTTTGTATCCTGCACCTTTCCTGAATTTGTTCATTAGTTCTAATAATGCTTCAGTGAAGTCTTGAGGATTTTCTCTCTATGAGATCATATCATCTGCAGACAAGGAGTTTTACTTTTTCCTTTCTGATTTGAATGTCTTCCCCCCCCCCCCACCCTGTGATTGTTCTGGCTAGGACTTCTCACCCTTAAATAGGAGGGGTGAGAGTAGACACCCTTGTCTTGTTATAGAACTTAGAGGAAAACTTTCAACCTGACCATTGCATGATGACCATTCAGCATGATGTAATCTCTGGTTTTGTTATATACAGTCTTTATTAAGTTGAGATACGTTCCTTCTGTGCTTACTTTGTTGAGAGCTTTTATCAGGAAAGGATGTCGTATTTTATGAAGTGCTTTTTCTCCATCTACGGAGATGATTGAATGACTGTTATCTTTCATTCTGTTCACATGGTGTATCACATTTAGTGATTTGCATATGTTGAGCTATCTTTGTGTCCCAGGGATAAATTATCATGGTGTGTTGTTAAATTTGGCCTGGTAATATTGTGTTGAGACTTTTTGCATTTATGTTTATCGAAGATAATGGCCTGTAGTTTTCTTTTCTTGTAGTGTTCTTATATGGCTTGGTGTCAGGGCAATGCTCGCCTTGTAGAATGAGTTTGGGGGTGTTTCCTCTTTTTTAACTTTTAGAAGAGTTTGAAAGGGATGGCGTTAATTCTTCTTTAAATATTTGGTAGAATTCACTAGAAAAACCATCTGGCCCCGGGCTTTTTTTAGTTGGGAGGGTTTTTTTTTTAGTACTGATTCAATCTCCTTACTCATTATTGGTCTTTTCAGATTTTGAATTCCTCATAATTCACTTTTGGTACTTGGGTTGTTTCTAGGAATTTCTTCTAGGCTGTCCACCTTGTTCGTGTATAAAATCGCCCATAGTAGCCTCTTAATGACCTTTTATATTTTTGTGATATCAGTTTCAATGTCTCCTCTTTCATTTTTGATTGTACTTATTTGAGTCATCTTTTTTCAGCTAATCTAGGTAAAGTTTTGCCAATTTTGTTTGTCTGTTTAAAAACCCAGCTCTTAGACTCTAAAAAACGGAGAACAAACTGAGGGTTGATGGGGGGTGGGTGATGGGTATTGAAGAGGGCATTTTTTGGGATGAGCACTGGGTGTTGTATGGAAACCAATTTGGCAATAAATTTCATAAAAACAATAGAATAAAATAAAATAAATTACAATTCAAATAAATAAATAAATAAATAAGTAAAATAAACACCCAGCTCTTAGTTTCATTGATGTAATTTTTTTTTTCTGTTCTCTATTTCATTCATACTCTGATATTTGCTTTTTTTGTTCTGACATTGGACTTATTTTGTTCTTCCTTGAGGTGTAAAGTCAGGTTGTTTATTTGAGATCTTGTTTTCATTATGTAGCTATCATTAAAGCTTCCTTCTTAGAATTGCTTCTGCTGTATTCAATAGGTTTTAGTATGTTTTATTTCCATTTTTGTATGTATCAATATATTTTATTTCTTCTTTGACTTATTGGTTGTTTAGGAGAGTGTTGTTTCATTTCCATGTATTTGTGACTTTTCCAGCTTTCCGCTTATTTTTTATTAGTTTCCTACTTTTGTGGTCAGAAAAGATACTGGTATGATTTCAGTCTTCTTAAATTTGCCAAGACTTGTTTTGTAACATATCGTATGATCTATCCTGGAGAATGTTCTGTGGGTATTTGGGGAGCATGTATATTCTGCCATTGGATAGGATGTTCTATAGATGTCTATTATGTTCATTTGATCTGAAGTATAGTTTAAATCCAGTGTTTCCCTATTGATTATCTGGGTGGGTATTGAAGTGAGAATTGGAAATTGAAGTCCCCTATTATTAGTTTTTTTTTTTTATCTATTTCTTTATCTATTTCTCCCCTCAGATCTGCTAATATTTGCTTAATATATTTAGGCGCTCCAATGTTGGGTGCATATACATTTATGATTGTTATATCATCTTGATGAATTGATTCCTTTATCATTTTATAATGACTTCCTTTGTTTTTATGGTTTGGGGCTTAAAGTCTACTTTTTCTGCTCTAACTATAGATACCGTGCTCTTCCCCTTCATGGGAGGTCCTTTTATACCCCTTCACTCCGAGCCTGTGTGTTTCCTTAAAGCTGAAATAAGTCTCTTGTAGGCAGCATATAGTTGGGTCGTGTGTGTGTGTGTGCGTGTGTGTGTGTGTGTGTGTGTACATGCATATGCTTATCCAACCAGCCACTCTCTGCCTTTTGATTGAAAATTAACTAGAAATTAATCCATTTATGAAACTAATATTATGCTATATGTTAACTAACTAGAATTTAAATAAAAACTAGAAACAAAAAAAAGAAATCAATCCATTTACATTTAGAGTAATTATTGGCGGGGTAATTGTTGATAGGTAAGGACTTACTAATGTCATCTTATTGATGGTTTTCTGGCTGTTTTGTATTTCCTTGTTCCTTCTCTTAATGTCTTCCTTCGTAAATTGATGATTTTTTTTTTGTAGTGGTATACTTCGATTCCCTTCTCTTTATCTTTTGTGAATCTACTATAGATTTTGGCTTTATAATTACCATGAAGCTTACATAAAACATCTTATGGGGCACCTGGGTGGCTCGGTTGATTAAGCGTCCAACTCTTGAATTCTGCTCAGGTCATGATCTCATGGTTTATGGGATTGAGTCCCACATTGGGCTCTGTACTGACATCTTAGAGCCTGTTTGGCATCCTCTCACTCGCTCTCTCTGCCCCCCATGATCATGTGCATGTGCACATTCTCTCTCTCTCTCTCTCTCTCTCTCTCTCAAAATAAATAAATAAACTTAAAAAAAATCTTATAACAGGCAATTTTACACCAACAATTCAATTGCGCAAAAACTGTGTTCTATAGCCTCCTTTCCCCATGTTTTGGTTTTGATGTCTCAATTTACCTATTTTTATATTGTGTATTCATTAACAAATTGTTATCGCTATAGTTATTTTTTAAATGGTTTGGATGTCATTATATCCTAGCCAAGTTTTTTTATAGTTTTTTAAAATTGTATTTATTTTGAGAGAGAGAGGGAGACAGAGACAATGCGAGTAGGGTAGGGGCAGAGATAGGGTGAGAGAGAGAATCCCAAGCAGTTTCTGCTCTGTCAGCACAGAACCCGAGTCAGGGCTCAATCTCACCAACCATGAGATCATGATCTGAGCTGAAATCAGGGTCGGATGATTAACCGACCGAGCCACCCAAGTGCCCCTGCTATAGGTATTTTTGATATTCTTGTCCTTTAACACTTAAACTAGTAGTAAGTGGTTAACACACTGCCATATTATAGAATGATGGTATTTCTGAATTAGTGTATTGTATATTTTCATATGTTTCCATGTTACTAATTAGTGTTCTTTCAGTTCATCATAAAGAAATCCTTCCAGCATTTCTTATAAGGTAGGTCTAGTGGCAGTGAACTTCCTCAGTTTTTCTCTGTCTGGAAAAGTTTTCCTGTCCTTTATTTCTGAAGCATAACTTTGCTGGATAGGGTATTCTTGGTAGTTTTTTCTTTCAGCACTTTAAATATATCCTCCTACTCTATTCTGGCCCATAAGGTTTCTGCTGAGAAATCTGCTGATATTCTAATTGGGGTTCCCTTGCAAGTTACAAGCTTTTTATTCTTTTCCTGCTTTTAAAATAATCTGTCTTTGGGGTGCCTGGGGGGCTAAGTCAGTTAAGCACCAGACTCTTAGTTTCAGCTCAGGTCTCATGGTTTCATGAATTTGAGCCCCACATCGGGCTCTGTGCTACCAGTGCACAACCTTCTTGGGATTCTCTCTCTCACTCTCTCTCTCTACCCCTACCCTATTCATGCTGTCTCTGCCTTTCTAAAAATAAATAAAATTAAAAAATAAAATTCTCGTTGATTGGTTTGCAGTTTTATTATAATATATTTGGGGAGGATTCTTTCACCTTGAGTTTATTTGGTACTATGGATGTCATCAACTTGGATACCAAGTCTCTCTTCAGAGGAAAGGAGATTTACTCCTTTAAAGAAGGTTTCTGCCATCTTTTCCCTCTCTTTCCTTCTGGACCTCCAGTAATTTGCACGTTTTTTCTTTTTATGGTATCCTATAGGTCACATATGCTGTGTTCACTCTTTGTTTTTTAAATAATAAAACATATAAATTTATGTAGGTACCCTCCATTTATGTATATTATTTTGTTCACTCTTTTTCATTCTTTTTTCTTTGTTCTCCTCTGACTAGACAGTTTCAAAGTTCTGTCTTGTAACTTACAGATTCTTTCCTCTGTTTTGTCCAGTCTGCTGTTGATATTCTCCATTGCATTTTTTTCAACTCATTGTATTCTTTAGCCCCAGAATTTCTATTGGATTCTTTTTTATGATTTCTGCCTCTTTGTTAAACTTCTCATTTTGTTCATGTATTATTTTCCTGATTTCATTGAATTATCTTTCTGTGTTTTCCAATAGCTCATTAAGTTTCTTTAAAACAGCTATTTTGAATTATTTCCTGGGTAAATCATAGTCTAGTCTTTGTCATTGGTTACCAGAAGATTATTGTGACCCTTCAGTGATATCACATGGCCTTGATTTTTCATGTTCCTTGAAATTTGCAGCATAGCTGTCTTCACATTTGAAGAAGTATCACCTACTCCAGTCTTTACTAACTGGGAGAGAAATACCTTCCATCAGTCCTGCTAGGGATTCTGAGGCTGTCTCAGACCTTCTGTGGATATACCTGCTCTACATTTCTTGCTCCCTTATGTGGCAGAATTCTTTTTTTTTTAATTTTTTTTAATGTTTATTTATTTTTGAGACAGAGAGAGACAGAGCATGAATGGGTGAGGGGCAGAGAGAGAGGGAGACACAGAATCAGAAGCAGGCTCCAGGCTCTGAGCCATCAGCCCAGAGCCTGACGCGGGGCTGGAACTCACGAACCGTGAGATCGTGACCTGAGCTGAAGTCGGACGCTCAACCGACTGAGCCACCCAGGCGCCCCGAGAATTCTTAACCCTTAATCTGTTCTTTCAATCTTGCGATGCTCGAGGTCAACTACTGATGGTTTTCCTTTGTTTCCCAAAAGATGATGCTCAAGCTTAAGCGTGTGGTCTCTTCTTGGCCCACGATTGGGGGCTGGCTTTCTACATGCTCACCAGCCACCTGCCGGAGCTTGCTCTCACTGCCACCATCAGGAGCTCACACAGAGAGCTGGCCATAGTGGGGAGGTGTGTGTGAGTGAGGCATGCAGAGCATTGAACATGCCTGTGGGCCATCTGCAGAGATCCATGAGCAAGATGTCTCCAGCAGCTTGTTAGTGAGCTTCTTGATGGAGTCCATAACCCAACTTCGTAGGATTCTTGTCCCTTTAATGCCCTCTGTGAGTCCTGTCTGCCACTCTCCTAGTCTCTTCCCATTCCCAGTCATGCTTCTCATGATTCGGTAGTCTGGATGGGGTGAAAAAGAAGTGAACATCTTTGGCAGCATTCCGCACAGCTGGAGAAGCTGGGAACTTACACACTCTCACTTTCCCCCGTGGTAGAAATCATGGGCAAGAAGATCTCTCCTAGCCTTAAGATCTGCTTTCTTGGAAGAGGAGTGATGTGGGTAAAGTCAAACTGTTCCTCTTACCCCCTCCAGTGTGTCCAAATTCGTATTTTTTTTTTTTTTGCTTTGACAGTGTGTTGACACTTACCCATTGAAAACCTGGATTTCCACAAAAGTGCTCTCGTCCATAGGTGATTATCCAAGATAGTGTTTTCTTGGGGACTCTCAGACCACAGTTGAGAAGGGCTGGAGCTAGTTCATAGGTCCCTGCAGGGTCCATTGCTGGAACCAAGATCTTTGTACCTGGCACCTGACACATGGTGGGGTGAGACTCTGCCTCTGTCTTTTTGTGTACAGGGCTGGATCCCACAGCTCCCATGAAGGTGCTTTAGGCCATGCGTGGATGCCAACTTTTTGCTGGGGTATGGGTTGGGCGGTAGACACAAGGGATGTCTTACTCAGGTCTGATGCTGACATCACTGTAAACTTGGTGTTCTTGTTGCTTTATTGTGATAAGTCATACATTGTGTGATTGATAGTTACCTGGTTTATACAGACAGTTATTGATCAGCTGGAGTATTTTTTAAAAGTTTTGGGCATAATTTTCCCAACCTAGAATAATGGAAAACTAGTCTCCAAAGAAGGGAATTCTGCATTTACACACATAAAAGCCATGACTGTCATGATTTTGTAGTGCTGGGCATAAAAAAAAAAACATTTCTCTGTGTAATCAGTCTCTCTGGCTGCAGCTAAGCCATTTCTCTGTTAGTTATGTCACCTCAGTCTAGTACCTCTGAATTCTGTCTTTGTTCCTTTTGCCCTCCAGTGTAGAACATGCTCTTCAAGAATGTCCTACTCTCCCTCTCTCTCTGCCCCTCCTTCACTCTGGTGTTTTCTCTCTCCCTCTCTCTCTCAAAACAAAAAGAAAAGAAAAAGGAAAAAGAAAAACAAAGTCCTATGTTTTAGAATTCCCCACTTTCTGGAATGCAGATGCTGGTAGGGGCAATAAACATTGGCCTCGCTAATTTGACTCGGAGGAAACTGTGTCTGTATCTCACCTTCATCTGTACAGCAGAGATCATAACACCTCCCGGCAGTGGGGACTGAATTAAACAACACCATGAATGTGAAAATATCAAATGGAGCGTTCATAAATATGTGCTTGCTTTTTAACCGTGGCTGAGACTGGTAGCAGGAAGTATCTCTCTTCTCCACTCCTGATTGCTCTTTTGTGTTTATCTCCCCTCCTGCTCTTTCCCCCAGCCTCCTCCTCTTCACTTTGGTTCCTGGGCAGATGCTACTATGAAGACAGTGCAGCTCCCATCTGCTTTCAGCATATGGGACCAACACTGTTGCTTCCAAAGTCCTTGTATTTGCTGTTCAGAGCCGGGGGAGGGGGAGGGTGGTTATTGTGTGGAAAGTGAGGCAGAAAGTTGCAGACCGATTTAACCGGTCTGTTAAATCTTCATATAGTAACGGTGGAATCAACAGATCGATCTTTTTGTCCGTCCTCCATCCGTGAATCCAGCTCCCAATTTCTTCCACCATGAAAGTGGAGTTTCCACACATATTTATGTAAGAAAATTAAAATCCATACATTTCAAGATCAGGGAGAATATAGAAAGCACAGAGAACTGAGGCCAAGAGGACATTAAAACACCAATCTGCATAGCATAGGACCCACAAATACTACTGCAGACCCATGATTTTGGCTCTCAGCATCCTGGCACCCAAGCAGAAGGGCAAACGTGATCAATTTACAAGATTCTCAATGCCCACAGGGGCAGAGCAGTGGCCAGCAGGCAGACTATATCAAGCAAAGCTCCTTTTGGCATTAGATCTGAAGAAAGTTTCTCAGCGTGGGCCCCTAATCATATGTGGAACATCCTTCAAATGAGAATATCAAGAGTTCTAAGCTCAGTGCTCATTCGAGAGCTGGCGTGTAGTTAAAGCTTCAGCTAAGTCACCCCCTACACACACACACCAAACAAAAACAAAGCAAAAAAACACAACACCTGCTGGCTTTGGCCATGAAAACACTGCCTGTAACCAATATCATTGAGTGTAATCCTCCTGACTTTGGGTCCATGGTATACACCATTCCATGTGAGGAGAGTACAGATGGATGTCGACCAAGGAGCGTTCATTCAACTCGACTATACCCATTGGCTGCTTATCACAGAGGTAGATGCTTGGGCCCGTTTCTCATGGAAGTAGATGGTTGGGCCAGTTTGTGAGGAGAGGGTGATAATGCAGGCCATGCTATGGGCATCCTTGCTGGGCAGGATTGCTCTTCATCTATGGATGTCACACTCCTGAGGTCCCTAGATCATCTCTAGCTGTAGGGGAGGGTTAGGGGAGGTAGATGCCCTGATAGAAACTCATCTTCACCGCTGAAATGACACTCAGGACAGTCAGCAGCCCCACAGTGCTGGGAAGGTGAGTTGTTCAGGAATGATCCGGACCCATCCCTAGAGCTTATCTAAGCGCTGTAGACTTAGAGTTTGAATGTGCTCTCTTGAGCATCTGCACAAAATAGCCAAGTAGAGTCACTGCCAAGAAGATCAACAGCTTCTTCTATAAGCTCGAAATGAAACTAACATGTGATTGAAAAGGCAGCATGGTAAAATTTCGTCTATCATTTTCTGTAGCTTTTCTGACTTCATGATGCTTGGAAATAGAAGGGGGGTTGTTGATATTTTCAGTTGCAGACTTGCTGTCCACTTAATTTTGTAGTGGATCCTGGGGGATATGGGAGCACAGACTCAAATGCCAGCAGGGCCCAGGCCGGGGACAGAAGTGCCCAGAAGAGGGCCGGTTGCAAATATGAGAAGTCCTCCCCCTTGGCCAGCTGGAGATCCGTTTGCATTCAAAACACGACAGCAGCTCCTTCCCTTGTGGTGGTTGTTGCCACGGAGAAATTCAGACCCAGGGATATCCTGATGCACACTTTTAGCCAGAAACTCACATTTCCTGTGAAATTTTTCTGGTTTTTAAGACACAGGATGGCCAAATTTAAAAATGCCTGAGGGCTGGATTTAGCCTGTGCTCAGTCATTTTGTACCCAATGAACCAGCTATATAAATGTGAAAGAGAAAACAACAGAATAGCAAAGAGATTGAGCTACAAAGGCACGTGCATATCCCTGCTTCCAGCCAATTACAGATTCGTGTCATTGAGAAAACCACCGTAGGTGAGTTTTTCTATCTCTCTCTCAAAAAAAAAAAAAAAAGGAAGACAAGAATAATTCATTGTAAGGTAGCACAGCTGTGTAGTATTATTGTTAAATCCATGTTTGAGTGGAAAAGAGCTAGATCTTAAAAAGAGCTGGCTTTGAGATCTTAAAAGCTCGATCTAAAAGTCCCCTATTGGGGCACCTGGGTGGCTCAGTCGGTTGAGCGTCCGACTTCGGCTCAGGTCATGATCTCATGGTCTGTGAGTTCAAGCCCCACATCAGGCTCTGTGCTGACAGCTCGGAGCCTGGAGCCTGCTTCCAATTCTGTGTCTCCCTCTCTCTCTGCCCCTTCCCCACTCATGCTCTGTCTCTCTCTGTCTCTCAAAAATGAATAAACGTTAAAAATTAAAAAATAAATAAATAAAAGTCCCCTATTGTGGGACGCCTGGGGGGCTCAGTTGGTTAAGTGTCTGACTCTCGATTTCAACTTAGGTCACGAGCCCATCATTCATGAGATCAAGCCCCAAGTCGGGCTGTGTGCTGACATGTGGAGCCTGTTTGGGATTCTCTGTCTTCCTCTCTCTCTCTGCCCCACACCTCTCTCTCAAAATAAATAAATAAACTTTTAAAAAAAGTTGTATTGGGGTGCCTGCGTGGCTCAGTCGCTTGAGCGTTGGACTTCGGCTCAGGTCATGATCTCGCGGTTCGTGGGTTCAAGCCCCGCGTCGGGCTCTGTGCTGACAGCTCGGAGCCTGGAGCCTGCTTTGGATTCTGGGTCTGCCTCTCTGTCTATCCCTCCCCCGCTTGTGCTGTCTCTCTCTTTCTCTCTCAAAAATAAATAAACATTAAAAAATTTTTTTAAGTTGTTTTGAAAAAGCAAAAGATGCTCCTTGTCATCTGAAGTGGTCTTTTTATGTGACTTGAAATCTCAAGTCTGTCAGGTACAAAGTACCTTCTTTCCTGTGCCTTGGAACAGGTACAGATGTGCTCAGCTGAGTTTAGGGTCCTTCTGTCTCATCCATTTACAGATAACACATAAAGAGAATCCCAGAGAGATTTTTTTTGTCTACCTATTATGCTAAGTTTTCACTTGGCTAAATGAAGTACCCTGAACATTATGCTCTGACAGTACAGGTTGCTGTTCCAGTTTTTAACATTTTATGTTGGATTTTATTAATGCTTACCCAGAGTTAGTTGTTTGGAGAATGTAGGGAATATGGCATAAGCAACCATAAAAATGTTGATTTTAAGGGGCTCCTGGGTGGCTCAGTCGGTTGAGCATCCAACTTTCGCTCAGGTCATGATCCTGCGTTTGTGGGTTCGAGCCCCGCGTCGGGCTCTGTGCTGACAGCTCAGAGCCTGGAGCCTGTTTCCGATTCTGTGCCTCCCTCTCTCTCGGCCCCTCCCCTGCTCGTGCTCTATCTCTCTCTCAAAAATAAATAAAACATTAAAAATTTTTTAAACGTTGATTAAAGTTGTTAAATGTCATTAAATTTTTTTTAATGTTTTATTTATTTATGAGAGAGAGACAGAGACAGAGAGAGCATGAGCAGGGGAGTGGCCGAGAGAGAGGGCGTTACAGAATCCAAAGCAGTCTCCAGGCTCCGAGCTGTCAGCACAGAGCCCAACGTGTGGCTCGAACCCACAAACGCAAGATCATGACCTGAGCCGAAGTTGGATGCTCAACCGACTGAGCCACCCAGGCGCCCCCTTTTCTTTTTCTTCTTGTCATGATAAGCATACTCTTTAGTCCCCATCACCTGTTTCACCCACCCACCCCACCCACCTCCTGTCTGGTAACCATCTATTTCCAGAACTTTTTTGGGTGTGAAAAGGAATGCAATCAGTAGTTTCTGCAGGATAACCTCCCTTCAGAGCCCCAGAGCCCATCCACTGTATAACGGCGTCTGAGTCTCTTCCTTCAGCCTGCGTGACCCTGCTGTCCAGCCACTCATTCTTTTCCTTTTTAATTTTTTTAACGTTTATTTATTTTTGAGACAGAGAGAGACAGAGCATGAACAGGGGAGGGTCAGAGAGAGAGGGAGACACAGAATCCGAGGCAGGCTCCAGGCTCTGAGCTGTCAGCACAGAGCCCGACGCGGGGCTCGAACTCACGGACCGTGAGATCGTGACCTGAGCCGAAGTCGGACGCTTAACCGACTGAGCCACCCAGGTGCCCCACCAGCAACTCATTCTTAATTAAGGTGGGACACAGAATCCGATGCTCTGCTGGGTGGGATATGGGAATCCAGTGGTAGAAACAGAATGCCAGGAGATGTGAGCAGGGCCAGATACTCTCAGCGAGTGTGGACAGGAATATGGAGCTGGTAAAAACGTGCCACATCAGGGCTGCAACATGATCCAGGACCGGAAGTGTTGACTCAGTCTGCTGCTGGGAGCAAAACCTGGGTTTGGGCTAGCCACAGCTCAAACACTGCAGAAGCCACACAGCTGAATGTGTGTTTTCCATGGCTCACCTTTCCCCAGTTGGCCCCTTGAGGCACACTGATCTTCTCACTTGTACTTCCCATTCCCACTTATTCTGTCATGTTTCCACTTCTCTCTCAGCACTGGTCAGCTGTGCTTTGGTCAGTCCTTACTCTTCTTTCTTCTGCTGACAGACGCCCAGTTTTCCTTTGGGTTCAGACAGGGCTGACTCGAGTCTGGTCAATGGGCACAGACCCCTGGCCAGAACAACGGACTCAGGAATGGGTCTTTAATTGAACAGGGTTCAATGAGGTTCGGTCTGGGGCTTTTGTTGGAATGTTTTAGAAAGATTGGCTCTGCTGGGGTGGTTGCGGTGTCGTTCCGGAGACGCTGGTGGTAATCTTGTTCTGTGATGGGTCATCTCGTCCTCCTGAGCGTGAAGCCTGAAGCGAGAAATAGGGATTAAGAAAGAAAGAGACAGTGATAGAAAGATGGGGAGGCAGAGCTAGGAAACAGAGGGAGAAGTAGAGAGAGGGTGTCTCAGCACTATCCTTTGAGATCCTGGACACAGCCATTCCTGAAAATGGAATTTTAATCCTTGATTTGTCAGTTTTGTGAGCCGGAGCATTTCTCTTTCAGTTCAACTTAGCTGAATTTCCACCACTTGCCAACCAACGAGTTTTCACTGATGTCCTTTGCTTAGAATCTTGGTCCTGCGCGGTGTCAGTCAATTATCCCTCTGTCCAAGGCTGACCCCTGTTCCTTCTGCTTACTGGAGACCACACAGTGCTTAGATTCTGGGCTTTTCCTGTCGGCGGTGGAACACCAGGGCGGGAGGATGAGGATCCCACGGGGATGAGGGACTTGGCTCAACCTTCAAACAAATGAATGAACCTCCCTCCAAACCTACCTTCACAAATGGTGAGGCCATTTTACATGTTTAGGTCAATGCCGATCAGCTCAGTAAGTGTTTAATTGGTTTTTAAGATATGCATGAAAATCGCCTCAGAAACTTGATAGAATGTGTGACCCATTTTTTTTTTTTTTTGCAGAAGTCTCTAAAGATTTATAGATGTAACAAGTATAGAAAATACTCCCGAATGGCTCTCCCCAGTGCCTTGTACTAATGTTTTGGTTGGACAAAAATAGTGTTAGGTAAGTGGTATTTGGATCATGAATTACAGGTTTGGATTGCAAATTGCAAGGCTCGGAGAGAAAAGCAAAGCGAGTCGAACATTCAGTTTCTGAGAGTGCCTCAGTACTTTTGTTTTGAGAGAGGCTGATTTGGCAGTTGCTTTCAAGGAATGCTGACAAGTTCTGTTTTGTTTTTGTTTTTTGGTTTTTTTTTCCCCCAAAAGGAGACAAAAACGGTATGAGAGAGAAATTAGCTGGACGTTTGGTGAAGCCGTCTGTTTGTCTAGTTTTCCCATGCGTACAATAGAAATATCCAGTGTCTTTTTTTAAAATGTTTATTTATTTGGTTTGAGAGAGAGAGAGAGAGAGGGCGAGCGGGGGAGGACTAGAGAGAGAGGCAGAGAATCCCAACAGGCTCCACGCTGTCAACACACAGCCTGACGCAGGGTTCGAACTCACAAGCCGTGAGATCATGACCTGAGTCGAAATCAAGAGTCGGGCGCTTAACCGACTGAGTCACCCAAGCGCCCCAGAAATAGCCAGTATCCTGTAATAGTGCTCTGTCGACCACTCAAGGAATCTACTTTATGTCTAAATCCTTCTGCTACTTTACTAAGAAAACCTGCTTGTATGAGAAGTAAGAAGGGCCGTCCTTCAGTTGAATTTCACTCAGCAGCAGAGTCCCCTGCAAGTATACATGTGGGGGGTATGTTCAGAGAGAAGACCAGCTTGCAGCTGTTGGCCTCCTACCCATACTGCTTGAATGATGCCCCCATGGGTACACCTGTTTGTCCAGCTCTGCCCAGATAGGAGGAACAGTGCAGTCTTCCCTAGCCCATTTCCATCCCGAGAGGGGGGGCACCCAGACCGTGAAGCTAGGGGAAGGAGAATTGAATGGGGTGAGTCGTTGCTTCGTTGTCTCCTTTGTGTACTGACTGCAGGAAAATAGATCGCTTCCTTAGGTGCCCAGCGCGCTGAGCTTGATTTGGCAAACTTGAGCTGATGAGCTAGAGAAAAAAATAAAAGAGGCTGTCGGTAAATGAGTCACGATAGCCCCAAAGCATGTCTGCTACAGTGTTTAGAGTTTGACATATTATTTAAAAAAAAAAAAGAGAAGAAGAAGAAGAAATCCACACCGCGATTATCATATTGTCAGTTGTGTATTTTCTGGTACAATTTTGGGACATGTGGCCAGAACAGGTGATGCAGTCAGACAGGTATTACCCTTTCCTGCAAAGAAAGATGCTTGGTAAATAAACTCTGCATGGAAAGCACTACAGACAGTATCTCTTGTAAATAGCAGCTATTTAAGAGAAGCGAGCAAACAAAAACAGATCCCTTCAATCTGGTCTTTTGGAAGGAACAACAATAAGGAAACGGTGAATCTCCGCAGTCTATTGATCCGCGAGTATGACTGCATGCTGAAATTGAAAAGTAACGGCTTGGTACGAAGAAGCCGAAATCGAGCTCGAGAATCAAAGGAAAATGATGAGAGCCATGGCTGTAGCACGGTTAATATCTACGTGGTAGAGAAAATTGCATCTTTTTGTTTGTGGTGAAAATGACAGAACATGGCGGTTTAAGCCAGAGCGGCTGCCCTCTTCACAAACAGTGTGGATAAGTGTGTCCTTTGAAAGAAGTCCCCTTTTGACTCACGATTCATGCCTTGCCTTGCCGGAGGGACTTGGCTTTTGTTAGGAATAGAGGGCATTTCCTCCTTCCTATATGCCCCGCCCTGTGCTTCGCTTCTGGAATCTACCCAACTGGGACCTCTTTATTCCAGAGCCCTGGCTCTGACCCCTCCCCTCCCACCTTTTCTACCCTGAGCAGCCGGAAGGAGCCAATATGCAAACGTGAACATCCATTTAGACTTAATTATGTTCTAAACAGCGGGCCTTTCTTTTCTCTCCTCTGGGAGCCTTCCTGGCCCTACAGAATGAATGGCATCTTGTAAACAAATGATGCCTGCAGATCAAAAAGCTTTTTCATTAAAAAAAAAAAGAAAAAAAAAAAGGCTCTTCTTGCCAAAATATTCTCCAAAGGCAAAAGTACCTGCTGGATTTAAAGATTCCTTCGCTCCTCTTGGCGAAAGTCCCTCCCCCTAGTTTGGAGAATCAAGGAAGAGAAGTTGCGTCTGGCTGCGTCTCATTTTGGGTCCTCCACTGAGAATTGCCACAGACGGGAGGTTTATGTCTCCCCAAAGTTCATATTTTGAAACTTCATCCTCAAATGTGGTGGTATTTGAAGGTGGGGTCTTTGGGAAGTGGTTATAAAAGAGACCCCAGAGAGGTCCCTTACCACTTTCACCATGTGAGGACACCGCCAGAAGCGAGCAGTCTGCAACACTAGGGCCTGACCATGCGTGGCACCCTGATCTCAGAATTCCAGCCTCCAGACCTGTGAGAGATGGATTTCTGTTGTTCATAAATCACGCACTCTACGGCACTTTGTTAGAGGGGCCTGGATCGTTTAACACAGTGTCCTCCAGAGTCCTTTCTTCCGGACACTGAGGGGAGGGAGAAGTCAACAATTAAATTTCTTGTCCTTTTAAAAGTGTGTTTAAAAAAAATCCTTCAGGTCATGATCTCGCGGTTCATGGGTTCGAGCCCGCGTTGGGAAGCTCGGTGTCTGTGTCTCTGTCTCAGTCTCTGTGTCTCCTTCCCTCTTTGCCCCTCCCCTGCTTGTGCTCTGTCTCTCTATGTCTCTCAAAACTGAACAAATGTTAAAAAAAAATAATTACAACAAATTTTTAAAAAATACTCATACCTCGCATGGAAACACAGACATTTTCTTTATTTGTACATTTCATTTAACCACTTAAAGTAAAGGTAAGGGTGGCTTATAAGGAAAACATTTTCCTGGCAGCCATTGGGACAGAAATCATCATAGGCAGGAGTTAATTGATGCTGCTTCCTGCACTTTCCTGGATGCTTCTTACTTTCTGAATCCCATAAATACATCGTAAACTTGTTACACAAGAGACTCTGAAAGAGTTGTGACTGTAGTGTCTGTAGTGTAATAATATTGGATTTTTCAAATAGCAAACATAATAGAGCTGATAGATACAATTACTGTTTATTTTGGAAGGCCGGTTATGTGTCGCTTGGATACTGCTGTAACCTAAAACTTTGTTGGAACTTCTCTTTTGCCGTCGTCTCCTTTGGAGACGGTTGTCTCCTTTGGAGTCAGTTGGTGAGTGACACAAGACTAGCCGTGTTACTTGATAGTCATAATCTTGTTTGTTAACCAAAAATGATACTTTCCCACGTGTCACGCATCCTGTTTGCTAAATTAGGCACCCTTTATTTTTGGCTGTATTAAGAGCTCGGATTTCCCCCAAAGTATGGAGACGGTTGAGAATATTCAAAAGACTGTGCGTTGAACAAATGAATTTACTGTAGGCTTTGAAAGCCCAAACAGCTTAGATGCCCAGGATTCAAAGAACTCACACATGGGTGACACAAACCACTGCTGGCTGTCTCTGTGAGATCAGAGGCAATTGGACAGGGGCCAAGAGACCAGAGCTGGGTAAATATTATCTAATATCTTCTGGTATTTTTTTTAGTATGTCTGAGAAATTTCATTTCATTTCATTTCATTTCATTTCATTTCATTTCATTTTTTGGTACATTTGAACATTTCAGTAGTCTCAGCAGATTTCAATTATACAATCCACTGTTAGCGACTGTAGTCACCATGTTATACATTAGATCCTCAGACCCTGTGCATCTTGTAGCTAAACATTTATATCCCTTTACCAGCCTCTCCCTTTCCTATTCTGCCCCACAGCTCCTGGCAACCACTTTTCTACTCTCTCTTTCTTTCTAGGAGCTTGACTTTTTACAAGAAGATTCCACGTGTAAGCGATAACATGCTACATTTGTCTTCCTCTGTCTTACTTCATTTAGCATAATGCTGTCAAGTTCTATCCATGTGGTCGCGAATGGCAGGATTTCCTTCTGTCTCATGGCTGAATAATATTTCATTGTGGGGAACAGATATTATATAATATATAATATACATATATATATTAACATAAAGTATTTCTCGCATCTTTATCCATTCATCTGTTGACAGACACTTAAGCCAGTTCCGGGTCTTAGCTACTGTGAATGTCGTTGTAATGAACATGGGAGTACAGACATTGCTGAGATAATGATTTCACTTCCTTTTGGATTATATACCCAGGAGCGGGATTGCTGGATCAGATGGTAGTTCTATTTTAACTTCTTGAGGAATTTCCTTACTGTTTTCCGTGGCGGCTGCACCAGTTTACATTCCCGCCAACAGTGCACGAGGGCTCCCTTCTCTCCACATCCTCACCAACACTTGGTATCTTTTGCTTTTTGATGATTGCCATTCTGACAGGTGGGAGGTGATGTCTCGCTGTGGTTTCGATTTGCGTTACCTGATGATGGGCGATATGAAGCGTCTTTTCATGTGTCTGATGGCCATCTGCATGCCTTTGGAAGAGTGCCTGTTCAATTCCGTTGCCTAGTTTTTAATCAGATTGATTAGGTTTTTTTCCTACTGTGGGGCTCTGTGAGTTCTTTATATATTTTTTAGATATTAACTCCTTATCAGATGTGTGATTTGCCAATATTTTCTCCCATCCTGTAGGTTGCCTTTTCATTTTGTTGGTATTGTCTTTGCGGCACAGAAGCATTTTAGTTTGATGTCATCCCGCTTCTTTATTTTTCCTGTTGTTGCCTTTGCTTTTGGTGTCAAATTCAAAACATCATTGCCAAGACCAATGTTGAAGTGTTTACCCCATTTTCTTCTAGAAGCGTTATGGTTTCAGATCTTACGTTCCACAATTTAATCCATCTTGAGTTGACTATTGGGCATGGTGTAAGGGGTCCAGTGGATATCCAGAGGTGCGTGTGGATGTCCACTCTGCCCAGCATCATTTATTGCAGAGACTGTCCTTTCTCCATTATACCTTCTTCGTTTCTTTGTTGTAATTTGGTTGAGTATATAAACAAGAGTTTATCTCTGGGCTCTTTCTTCTGTTCCATTCATCTGTGTGTTTTTATGACAATGCCATAATGTTTTAATTACTACACCTTTGTAATATAGTTTGAAATCGGAAAGTGTGATGCCTCCAGCCTTGTTCTTCTTTCTCAAGAGTGCTTTGGCTGTTGGGGGTTTTGTGGTTCCATACAAATTTTAGGATTGGTTTTCTGTGAAAAATGCCCTCAGAATTTTGATAGGATGGCACTGAATCAGTAGATTGCTTTGGGTAGTGTGGGACATTTTCATCATATTAATTCTTCCAAACTATGAGCACAGGATATATTTCCCCTTATTTGTGTCATCTGCAACTTTTTTCATCAACGTCTTACAGATTTTAGTATGTAGATGCTGGTGTCACTTCCTTGATCCCGTTTATTCCTAAATATTTTATTCTTTTTGATGCAGGTTTAAATGGGATTGCTTTCTAGTAGTTCGTTGTTGGTGTTTAGAAACACAGCTGATTTTTGTATATTGATATTGTATCCTGCAACTCTACGGAATTCATTGGTTATAACAGTTTTTTTGGTGGAGTCTTTAGAGTTTTCTATTTGTCTGCAGATAGAGACAATTTTGCTTCTCCTTTTCCAATTTGGATGCCTTTTATTTCCTTGTATTGCCTAATTGCTCTGGCTAGGACTTCGAACACTTTGTTAAAAGGGAATGGCGACAGTGGGCATCCTTGTCTCGTTCCCAGTCTTAGAGGAAAAGCTTTCAATGTTTTACTGTTGAGTACGCTGTCAGCTGAAGGACTGTCACGTATGGCTTTTGCTGTGTTGAGGCGTGTTCCCTTTTTATACCCAGTTTGTTGCAAGCTTTTATCTAACAAAGTTTTAAAACATTTTTGAAGTTTCAAAATAGTACCCAATATCTTTTGAAGGGAATAAAATGCAAATATAGAAAATTGTAGTTGAATAGAGTTGGTACTTTTGACCCCCTGTAGAAGTTGACAAGGAAATAATTAGGTCCAAAATTTGAAGGAACATGGTTAGAAATCTTGTTGAAATTAAGATCTCCTGAGTCTGTGAAACTGTTGCCTCTGGGAACAAATCGGAAAAACAAGACCAAAAGGAAACCGTAATTAATGGGCTCTATAGCTTTATGTGTAGTCAAGAGATTCTATATGAAAAGTACTGACCAGAAAAAGCTAACTATTGTTCATGAAAAAGCAGGCTATAGGGAGGCCTGGGTGGCTCAGTTGGTTAAGCATCCGACTCTTGATTTTGGCTCAAGTCATGATCTCAGGGCCATGGGATCGAGCCCTGTGTCCGGCTTCACACTGGGCACGGAGCCTGCTTGAAATTCTCCGTCTCCCTTACCCCGTATCTTCCCCACTCACAGGCGTGTGCGCGCGCACTCTCAAAAAAAAGGAAAAAAGAAAAAAACAGGTTGTAAAGCAGGAGAGTTCAGTACTATTGTAAATAATACTGAGAGAGATAAAAATATATGGAAAAAATTACTGGGAGATTTTATCCCAAAATATTATTAGTGGTTATACCTCAGAATTCTTTTTTCTTCTGGGCTTTCTTTTCTGAATTGTTAAATTTCATATGATCACGTTATTTACAGAGGTTTTTTTTTTTAATTGTAAAAGAAAACAGTCAAAAGGTAAATGTCACGGGGGAACAGAAATACCGATTCATCTGTTGATTGCCCACGTAGGAGGAAATTGTAAAGAATTAGAGTCTCTTTTACTGTAATATAGAGTTAGGATACTTATTTTGTACGGAGGTTCTGTTAACTGGAGTTCTCAAGAATGTCTTATCATCAGAGTCACCAGGGACAGAGTTACAGATACAGGTGCTGGGCTCTGTCATCCCAAAATAGTACGCCAGGGTAGGGACTTGGGGTCCAACTGTAGGGAAATGGCATGTCCATCTGAAACATACATCCATTAACAGTCATGTCAAGAGACTACTTAAAAATGCAGGAAGTTATTCATGTACTTTTTTCTTCTTCTTTTTTTTTTAAATGTTTATTTATTCATTTTCAGAGAGAGAGGGAGAAAGAGAAAATCCCAGGCAGGCTCCACTGTCAGCACAGAGCCTGACATGGGTCTTGATCCCACGAACCGTGAGATCCTGACCTGAGACAATATCAGGTCAGACACTTAACCAATTGAGCCACCCAGGTGCCCTGATAGTATCTTAAATTAAAAGATGTATTTATAAAATAATGGGATGAAATTGTGCAAAGAGGAATTTACACACACACACACACACACACACACACACACACACACCCCAACAGAATATACACCAAAATGTGAATAGTAATTAATAGCTTGCATAATGAGATGATTATTTTTATTTTCTTCATTTGGGTTTGTTGCATTTTGTGAATTTTCTACACTTTTCAAATACTGATTTTGTAATTATGCAAATTTTTTTTGCATTTTTAAACATTATTTTTGAAAAATTTTTAAATTTTAAGTTATTTTAAAAATTTTGTGTTTATTTTTGAGAGAGACTGAGAGTGGGGGAGGGGAAGAGAGAGGGGGGACAGAGGATCCAAAATGGGCCGCCTGCTGACAGCAGAGAGCCTGAGGCAGGACTCGAACTCACAAACCGTGAGATCCTGACCTGAGCTGAAGTCAGACGCTTTACCACCTTAGCCACCCAGGCGCCCCTCAAAGACATTTCTAAGGCAAAAGTCACAAAACTTGACAACCTTGTGGGCTGTGTTAGCTATTAGTGATACCACTTTGGGGATTTTTTTTGAGCCTTCATTTATGTATTCTTTTCCTCAAATAATATTGTATTCACATATCTTCAGTTATTTTCCTTTTTCTCTGTACACCTAGAGAAGTGTGAAAAAGAACCCTGTTGTTACAATAGAATGAGATTATATAGATATACATATGTATATATATCTATTATATGCATATTCTGTATTCACATATATATTTTTTCCTTATCATCAACAATCACCTTCCCCAGAGGACTTACTTAGAATAAACTTGTTTAGCTTTGTAAATGCGGGACCAGGAGGATCCCATGAGCCCAGTCTCTATGTGTTCCATTAAGCTCTCTCATGTGATATTGGTGAATGCAAATATGTGTGACAAGTGTACGTAAGGGTGTCACATCTCAGAGTGGCACCAATAGCCACCTTGCCGTTCCTTATCATGTGTGTGTTTGGGGATGAACATGCCCTTTGAATCTTCTTTTTTTTTTTTAATTTTTTAATGTTTATTTATTTTTCTGATAGGGAGAGACAGAGCGTGAGCAGGGGAGGGGCAGAGAGAGAGAGAGGGAAACAGAGAATCCAAAGCAGGCTCCAGGCTCTGAGCTGTCACCACAGAGCCCGACATGGGGCTCGAACCCATGAACCGTGAGATCATGACCTGAGCTGAAGTTGGGTGCTCAACTGACTGAGCCACCCAGGCGCCCTTTCTTTCTTTCTTTCTTTCTTTCTTTTTTTTTAAGTTTATTTATTTTGAGAGAGAGAGAGAAAGAGAGAGGGCATGAGCCAGGGAGGGCGGAGAGGGAAAGAGAGAGAATCCCAAGCAGGCTCTGTACTGCCAGCGTGGAGCCCGATGCAGGGCTCAAACCCAGGATCTGCGAGATCACGACCTGAGCCGAAATCAAGACTTGGATGAATGCTTGACTGACTGAGCCACCCAGGTGCCGTCTGCCCTTTGAATCCTCTGCTATTTTCCCAGAATTTTGTAAAGAGCGTAGTGGTGAATTCTGTGCCTCCCTCCGTGTAGAAACGGGTCTGCTTTTTGTCCCTGCAGATCTCAGCTCATTTTCAAATACCTTGAAAAGCTGCCGGAATGAGAAAAAGGAGTCCTCGGTGTTCAGCCAGCGGACAGAAGAGGCATCAGCCGTGCAGTATTTCCAGGTCAGGAAAGTTGTTCCGGGTGGAACTGAGTTTCCATGTGATGCGCACCTGCGGATACACCTGAGCGGGCTAGAGGGCTGGCTTGCCTGATCACGATTATCATCGTCACTACCTCCTGCTCTCCTCCCGCTCTCACTCAAGACCTCTGTCCAAGTCCTATTTTTCTCTCCTGGCTCATGAGACTCATTAGGGACATCCCTTTTGGCTCTGGCCTTTCTCTCTCTTATTGCTGTTACTCTTGACCCTCATAGCCTCTGCTCTGAGGAGGGACCCTGGGCACTTACTTGTCTGACCAACATCAAGGCCTGAATCTATCTCGTGAAGCACCTGCTGAAAGTCTGGGGTCCACTTACAGTTCTAGACCTTACAAACAGAGCTAAGAAGGACAGGTCACTGTGTCTTTCAGAGCCTCAGCTTGCCTGTGTATTAGGTTAAGCCTACCTTGACCAGGGTGGCTCTCAGAACCATATGTGCATGAAGGGGACGACTTATGGGTTGTTGACTGTCCCTGTCCTTGTCTTTTCCCCCACAGTTTTATGGCTGCATTTCCCAGCAGCAGAACATGATGCAAGATTTTGTAAGGACAGCCACTTACCACAGAGCCATCCTCCAGAACCACATTGACTTTAGAGACAAGGTAATGCCAGCAGCATGTTATTATCTCAAACCATTTTAAGAAGGCTTGTCAAAAACGAGAATCAAAATTAAGCTTTGGTAGAACCACCGTATGACCCAGCAGTTCCACCCCCTAATTATACATGCCAAAGAATTGAAAGCAGGCATTCAAACAACTGTTTGAACATGAATGTTTATAACAACACGATTCACAATAGCCAGAGTGGAAAGAACCCAAATGCCTATCAGCTGATGAATGGAAAAACAAAATGTGGTATGTCCATACAATGGAATATTGCGGGCATCGTTCATATTTACCTTATCCACAAAAATAATGCAGTGCTGATACGTGCATCAACATGGGTGAACCACAAAACCTGCCGAGTGCAATGAGTGACAGAAGCTCATAAATATGATTCCGTTTACATGAAACATCCAGAATAGGCAAATCAGAAAGGAGGCAGACAGGTGGGAGCCAGGGGCAGAGGAAGGGAGGAGTGGGGAGTGGTGCTTAATGGGTACAACGTTTGTTTTACGGTGATAGAAATGGCTGGAAACTTGAGACAGGTAACAGTTACGTAACATAGGGAATGTGCCGGATGGCACTGAATTTTACAATTTAAAATGAGTAATGGTTCGTTTGACGTTATGTGAGTTTTACCTCAATAAAGAAATTAAGTTTCGAGTGCCAGGAACTCAAGAGACTGAATGACCATCTCTTGGTGCATGGAATGGGTTAGGACCTCTATTCCTACCTAATGAATAGCTCTTACTAAGTCACTGTCCTTCGATTTTTTTTCATAGACTCCACAAGTGCCTGCACGTATTTCCTTCACAAAATGCATCTGAATGATGAATGACTGCTAACACGTTATGAAAGTATTGTCCATTATTATTCTCCTACCTGTTAAATACAAAGCCAGCGTTCAAAATACTATATGGCCCATCTCGGAGGCATGAAGACCGGTCAGTGGAATCAGCAGTCCCAGGATTTAGTTTTACGTTTTCTCCCTAACTAGCTGCGTGATCTCAGACAAAACAGTAAACTTCTCTGAGCGTCGCAATCTATTCTACTGCCACAGTAAATTGTAGACCACAGCCTTTGATATCTGCAGTATTAGCTCCTCCGGAAGGGTATGGTAGAACATTGAAATAATGATCCTAATGACTCATGGCTCCTCGTGTCCATGCCTATTTGCAAAGTCCTATAGCTTTCCCTTTCATCAAGAGATAGTCTAATGTTTTACTTTTATCTCTGTGCTGTTCGTATGATCTGCTTTCACCAAAGATGATGACAGAGGTCACATCATGTGGATTTCAGAGCCTAGGGCTTAAGGAGCCTTGTGGCTCCTGGCCTTACCCCCTTGGAACACTGAGATTACCGTACTCAGTGAAGAAGCCCGGTCTAGCCTACTGGGGGTTGAAAGGTCACATAAGAGGACTGAGGCCCTCCAGTCAACAGCCAGCACCGACTGCCAGTCCTGTGAGTGGGGCCACCTTGGCCTGCTGTCTAGCCACCCCTGCAGCTGAATGCAGAAACGTGAATGCATCCAGGCAAGATCAGCAGAGAAGCTGCCTGGCCCTCCCATGGATTTGAGAGAAATGATAAATTGTGTCCAGTTTAATCCACTAAATTTTGATGTGGCTTCTTCCACAGTACCAGTTGATTAAAACAGAGAGAAAATTCGTGAGGAAGTAGCGATAAATGGGCACCCAGCTCAAAGCTGATCTGCCACTGGCCTTCATTCTTCTGTCGTATTCTGCTACTGAGCCCATCAGAGTTTTTGGTACTTTTTATGTTACATTGGTTATTCCAGAATTTCCATTTGGCTCTTGTTTCATGGTATCTGTTTCTTGCCTGAGGCTTTCTGTCTTACCCATTGGTTTCAGCACTGTTCACGATCGCTGGTTGGCACATCTTTACCATCGTTTCTGTCAGATCATTCTAACATCCGTGTTATTGCTGGGTTGGCTTCAGTTGGTTGCATTTTCCAAGGGAATTGGAACTTCCCTGATTCTTCATATGCCGCAGAATTGTGGATAGTATTCTATGCATTCTGAATATTATGTTAAGAGACTCTAGGTTCTTGCTTAATGCCTAGGGAAAATGTTGTTTGTGTTTTCGTGTTCATTCAGCTTGGTTAGTTTCAGGCTGCGAGTTCCACACCACTAGTTGGCCTTCCGAGGGCTCTGGTTCTCACATCAGTTCGGTTTTTAAAGCCTTTGGCAATGCTGTTTGGGTCTGCGTGTGTGTGTGTCACCCGATGGTCAGTCTGACACCTGGGGAGAGTTCTCAAAGTATTGGTATGCTAATTAAGATCAGATTCCTGCATGTACAGATTGAGGGTGAGCCCAGGAATTTTTTTAAAAATTTTTTTATAAATTAATTTTATTTATTTATTTTGAGAGAGAGAGAGAGCAAGCAGGGTAGGGGCTGTGGGTCGGGGAAGAGAATCCCAAGCAGGCTCCGCACTGTCAATGCAGAGCCCGACGTGGGGCTCAAACTCACGAGGCATGAGTTCATGACCTGAGCCAAAATCATGAGTCAGGTGCTTAACTGACTGAGCCACCCCAGCGCCCAGCCCAGGAATTTATTCAGGGAAAGAAAACTTTATGGAGTTGCTTTGCCAAACTCCTTCCTCTCCCTGATTTCCCGGTGCTTTCTGATTCCCTGGGACCACTTCTCAGTCTCCGGCTGAAAATCTCGCTTATTCGTGCGCTTCCATGACTTTGCCTACGCTGGCCAAGCAGAGAGAAGACAAAGAAAGAAGAAAGGCAGCTGGCGGGGCGTTGGTGGTCTCAGCCTTTGGGAATGACAAAATCGAACGCGGAGGTAGGTTGCCTGCCCTCATCGTTTCGGCTCCTGATGCAGTCACTACCACTAGATCGCTGGGGGCTGGAACACAGAAGAGAGGAAAGGGGAGGGAAAGAAAGGAAGGAGAGGAGAGAGAAGAGGAAAAGAGAAAAGAAGAGGAAGGGAAAACCGGAGCATTTTCATATTCGAGACTGTAGCGTCCTTTCTTGATGTTGGAGCCAGAACTACTAGGTGTCCCCAGGAGCTCTTTGGTCTGCGCCCTGGTGCCTATTTCCGGTGTGTTGAGTTCAGATCATGGAGGATGTGGTTTGGCAGTATTTGAATTCTGGTCTTCCCCAGTCTGCCTGCTACTGTACACATTTCAGAGTCTTCCAAGTACCTGTCCCATGCATTCTGTATTTAGTGGAAGAGACATGGTGCAGTGAATTCTCTCCAACTTACCCAGGACCACTTGCTTCCTAAAAGGCAAAACTGGGTACTCTGATGATTGAGGGTGATAAGACCAGAGATGGCTGTTTGGCCACAGGGTCTCAGATGTCTTGTCATATGTCCTGAGGTGCCCGTCACCCTTGCTTTGCCAGTGGGGTCCTGCCTGGTTAACAGATAGGAAGTAAACATCCCTAACAAAGAGGACCTGATTATGGCAGGTGGACAGGATTAGGGTAGAGGGGGAAAGCTTATTTCTTTTGACTCTCCATCTCGTATTCAAGAGAGTGGGCAAGCAATCTTATTGACCTAAGATAGGGATTTTTTGCTAATTGAAAAAAAAATAATCACCTCTAAACTATTGATTGCTTTGTGGTTTGAAGATGTTTCCTGGAGGTAATACTTTTGCTTAGGAAAACTTCTCTCCCTCTGGAGTTGCTTAGTTTTCATCTATAATCTATTTTCTATTATCTACAATCTATTTTCTGTGTTATGTATAATCTGTTTTTAGTTCTGGGGTTTACGGCTTCTTAAGACCACTCCCCAAACGACTGATCATATGAATAATTTGCATTCTAATCTTCCACAGAATTTCACATGGATTATGTCACTTGACCCTTTCATTTGTGTATCTTTTCATCCACAAAAATGAAGATACTGGCCGGATCATCTTTAAGGTCACTCACAGCTGTAACCTCATTTGATTTTGCAAAATATCCTTTTCCTGCCGGCCTGAAATGGGTTTGTCTGCCAGTGAAATAAAATAGACGTCTATCTGTTGGGGTTTATGAAGGTGAAAATTAATCACATGGTTGATAATTAATTATATCTCTTTTCCCTTCTGAGTTCTGAACCAATTTAGAAATAGACCCAGATGTCAGGTAGAAATAATATCAGCTTTATGGTTAGTAGTGCTGCTTGGAGAACAAGGCTTGAACCTGTGGCCAAATAAGGCCTTCCTATTTCTTTCCCCCACAGACTGAACTTTTCCACCCATTTGTATGCTGGACAGCCAGTCTCCCCAGACAAACCCTGCTATCCCAAAACTACCATAGACAGGGTGGTTTAAACAACAAATATTTATTTGTCATAGTCCTGGAGGCTGGGAAGTCCAAGGTCAGAGGGTTGGTAGAGCCGGTGTCTGGGGAGGAGTCATGCCCTGGCTCATACATAGGTCGTCTTGTTATACCTTCACACGACCCAGAAGAACAGGAAGCGAGTTATTTAATGTCTCTCCGTATAAGGGTCCGAATCCCCTTCACCATGGCTCCGCCCTTGTGACCGCATTCCTTCCCAAAGGCCCCATCTCCAAATACCATCCCACTGGGGATTAGAGTTTCAACATTTGAATTTTAGGGGGACACAGATACTCAGTCCACAGAGCAGGTTCCTTTGATCTTGATTATAATTTTGTGAGATAAAAGCTTACATCACTGCCACTTTAGAGACAAAAGAGCTAAGGCCTGCGGATGCTATTAACTTACCTGATTTTATACAACTAGGAAATGAAAAGGCCAGGATTTGAACCCAGTTAGTCTTACTTTAGAGCACCCCCCCTACCCAGATATGAACCCCGGAAAGGGACTGCTAAAATTGCCAAGGGAGAATTTTGTCTCTCTGAGCTTAAGGACAGCGTGGAAACATTTGGTCACTTAGATATCCCCGTGCATGTAGGAGGCAGCATGGTGCAATGGTTATGGTCGAGTTCCAGACCTGGAAAGCCAAGTTCGAACAGCAGCCTGGTCACTCAGCACGCACCTGCCGTAGGCCTTTATCCTGTTTGCTTTGACGTCTTTGGCTAGTTGGCTGCTACCGGCTCTGGGCTTTAATATCCTTTATCTGTTAGAGTGGCGACTACTTCTTGGAGTCCTTGCTAGGTTAAGATGATACATTGCATATGGAAGGCTCAGTGACCCATGGTAACAACTCAGTACCTGGTAGCAAGTATTATTATTGTCACTGATGGTGTTGGGCATGGTGGTGTGGGTTCTGCCTCTGCTATAGTTTCAAATCTTGATTTCTTTTTTCCCATGCTGCCTCCCCCGTGCACTTTTAATGAAAAGCCTTTCTTGGCCAGAGCACTGCTGGCTGAAGACTCCGTTTGGAATCCATCCAGGAAACTGACCCCTGCTGGAACTCACCCCCTCCCCCTCCTCAGAGTTTCTGTTAATTGCCATCTGGCTATTTTTAGTTTCTTCAAGGGTGTGCAGGGTCCAAGCAGGGAAAGTCCATCCTGCTGAGGGTGTGGGGCTGTGTGAGCCGTAGGGTTTTAATTTGGAAATGTTTTGACACTTCATTTGTCAGGGCACCAGTTGCTGGAACCTTGGGAGAATAAGCGGGAGCCGGGAGCTTATTACTTTGTTTTTTGTTTTTTGTTTTTTTAAATCAGCTTTTTCACACAGGAGAGAATCCCCCGCCGCAACAGCTGCTTGGTGCATTCAAATGTGCAGTTGGTTTAGGCTGAAGGGATTCGGGGATTTGAAAGCTTAAAAAAAAAAACCGTAAATAACAACAACATACATGCAAAAGCAACCCACTCCCGATTGTCAGCTGATACTCTGATTTGCAGAGCCTGAGCTCCTGGCCCCTCCACGGTGACTTTTCTTCACTGTGGGCTTATCATCAGCTTGGTCAAAGGCCCTGGAGTCTGCCTCTCATCCTCCTCAGAAGTTCTCCTCCCACTTTGAAACGCTGCAGAGCCTTGGCTAAGCCCACACACTAATGAGGTCTGACCTTCATCATCGATAGGAAGAAAGCTGCAGCACAGGCCCGCCCAGGAGTCCTGTCTGTATGGGATGAAACAGCTCTTGCCTCCTTATTTTAAAAACAAAACAAAACAAAGGGAGGGGGTGCGCCAGAATAGCTCAGCCAGTTTAAGTGACCGACTTTGGCTCAGGTCATGATCTTGCGGTTGGTGGGTTCGAGCCCCACATCAGACTCTGTGCTGACAGCTCAGAGCCTGGAGCCTGCTTCCAATTCTGTGTCTCCCTCTCTCTCTGCCCCTTGCCCACTCACGCTCTGTCTCTCTCTCAAAAATAAATGCGCATTAAAAAAAATATTTAAAAAAAAAACAACAAAACAAAACCTCTTTAATGAGGTATGGATCAGGTCAAAAAATGATACATATTTGACATGTGCAACTTGTTGATATTGGAGGCATGAGCGTATATCCGGGAAACCATCACCACAGTCTCCGCCATAAACGTATCCATCACATCACTTCCAAAGTTTCATCCTGCTGTTTACTTAATATTCCGTGATAAGAACACTCAACAGCAGATCCATCCCCTTAGCAAATGTTTAAGTATGTGACGCAGCATCATTAGTAGCAAACAGTGCAGCGGACATCCAGGAATTCAGAGTTGAGTTGCTCATCTCACGCAGCTGAAACTTCATACCCTTTGACTAATGCTTTCCTATTTCTACTTCTCCCCAGCCCCTAGCGACCAGCATTTGCTCTCGGCTTCAATGAATTTGACTATTTGAGATGCTTTGATTCAAGGGAAATCGTGTAGCCTTTGTCCTTCTGTGTCTGGCTTATTTGATTGAGCGGAATGCCCTCCAGATTCATCCATGGTGTTGCTCATGGCGGAATCCCCCTTTTAAGGAAGAGTAATTTTCATCGTATGTATATACCACGTTTTCAAAAATCCATTCTTTACGTCTTCCGCTTCTCGCCCCTGGGCATCATCTTTGACCTGGTGACAGCAAAACCCTTGCTCAGTGCTGTGTAGGGAGGCAGGAAGAAAGGAGATCGCTCCTGATTCCTGCTAGGTGCTTGGCATACCTTATCTCCCTTAGTACTTGTGTGCTAACTTGTTAGCTGCCAAGTTCAAAAGCCAGCTCTCCCGACTTGAGGGAAGGAAAGAGAGAAAATAATTTCTTTAAAGGATACGGGGTCATCAGACAGTAGGCGTGGAGGCTCCGTGACCAAGAATAAGTTCCAAAGTCACACTGTACAATTGGTCTCAGAGAGACAGCAGTGCAGCCAGACATGGGCACCATGCCTGCCCAGCCTTCACCCTCTGGTGCCCTTGAGTATTGTCCTTAGAACTCCCCTCTGGTGAGCTGGAATCCGGACGCAGTTGTGACCTCCCCTGAGCGGATTCTCTGGCAGCCCCGAATCTTCACATTCCGAGCTTCGCCTGCAAAACGCATCTTATTGGTGGAACTTCGGGCCTGCCTCTGATTTAGCTTCGAGGGTGCGACAAAGGATCATCAGACGCCTTCAGCTTCCCTGCTGGGAGGCTGGTGCTGCCTCAGAAGTGGGGCGTTGTCCAAACACAGGAAGGGGTTCAGATGCTGAGAGGCATAGGAATGGCAAGTGCCCACCGTACCATGCAGCGAACAACCACCATACCTGTTGTCTAATAGTATAGATAAAGGGACCAGATACATACATTTGACTAACTTGCTTTAGGGTGCACAGCTACTGAGTGGTAGAGTTATAGGCAAACTCAGGTCTCTCTCTCTCTCCCCCTCTCCGAAAGACCTGAGTAATGCATTTGTTTTCCTATGGCTTGGACTTTGGAGGCTGTTTTCATTTCCTAGGGCTGCCTTACAAGCTCGGTAGCTTAGAACAACAGAAATTTATTCTCTCTGTTCTGGAGGCCAGAAGTTCAAAATCAAGGTGTCCCAGGGCCATGTTCCTTCTAAAGGCCCTGAGGGAGGGGGTGGGCTTCCTGGCCCCTTTGTAGTTCCTTGTGGTTGTTGGCAATCTTTGGCGGTCCTTGACTTGTAGACGCATCGTTCCAATCTCTGTCTCCATTGTCTGTGACAATGTCTCTGTGTGTCTCTGTGTGTTAATCTGTCTCTTCCTCTAATGATACCTATTATAATCCAGTATGTTGTTATCGGAACTTAATTCTCTATAAAAACGTTATTTCCAAATAAAGTCACATTCATAGGTTTTGGGTGGACGTGAATTCTGGGAGACACTGTTCAACCCACTCTGGAGGCCAAGATTCATGCTAGATTGTATACCACAGGAACTCGTCCCAGGGATTGATTCTGTGAGGTAGGGGTGAGCAGAAAGATAGAGAAATGGGACTTGGCCTTTTTTTTCTTTCTTTTTTTTTTTTTTTTAAGTTTATTTCTTTTGAGAGAGAGAGAGACTGAGCATGCAAGCACGGGAGGGGCAGAGAGAAAGGGAGAGAGAGAATCCCAAGCAGGCTCTCTGCTGTCAGCACAGAGCCCATAGCGGGACTTGAACCCACAAACCAGGAGATCGTGGCCTGAGCCAAAACCAAGAGTCAGGAGCTTAACTGCCTGAGCTACGCAGGTGCCGTGAAAAATGGACTTTGGTCTTAACTGATCTCTTTGGCCCCTTGAGCCTTAAGGGAGCCTCTGCGTAGATTTCCCTTCGTAGAATGTGAAGGGAATGATTCTACGCAGAATGATTCTCTGCGTAGAATGTGAGTGTGAAGGCAGATGGCGTGTCTGTGCCAGGATTCTCCTGAGCTTGAATAGAAGCCGCTGCCGGAAGACCACAGGGAGAAAGATGCCAGAGCCGGCAGAGGAAACTGCTTTCGTTTGGTATGAGAGCAAAGCACAGCTTTCAGGGAGAGCCAAGGAGACTGAATACACGGTGGTTTCAGACTCTTTTTTAGGGCATTTGGGAATGAGGGAGCGGGGGGCTTCCATGCGCTAGATGGATTTCTAGCCAAGATACCTGTGCTCAGAGCCCATCTCTGCGTCTTTCAAGATGGTGACAAGCGCCCTTACTCTTTCTGAGGTTCATGGTGAATGGAGATGAGACTGACTCAGACCCGGCAGCACAACGGGGTGATGGCACTATAGCAGTCGATCGTCAGGCCTCCGTGGTTTAAGCCACCAGAGCTTACGTCCCAGCCGATCCATTAGGGGCTGGCTGAGGGCCCCGCCTTGTCTTAGGCTCACCCCAGGCCCCAGACTGCAGGAGCGGCCTCCACGTGAAACACGCAGGGAGAGGGAGAGAATGGCAGACCCCGCCCCGAGTTCTTCAATCTTCCAACCGGAAGTGACCCACGGTACTTCTGACCACATCACGTGGGCCGTAGCGAGTCATGGGGTCACTGCTAATTCGAAAGAGCAAGGAGATGCAATCCTACCGCGTGCACATAAGGAGTACCAAAAATAGTTGGTAAATGGCACTAATGACCATCATACCAGATGCTGCTTTTGCAAAATCGTTCAAGAAGGGACAGATTGCTAAGGTGATATTGTCAATGCATCAGCTGTGCGTGAGAGGGAACTAGGGGAAAAAACGGGAGGGTTTGAAGGATTAATAT
This sequence comes from Panthera tigris, assembly GCF_018350195.1. Lineage (NCBI taxonomy): Eukaryota > Metazoa > Chordata > Mammalia > Carnivora > Felidae > Panthera > Panthera tigris. The sequence goes on from NC_056672.1 coordinate 8,345,586, forward strand.
CTCACTGCTGTGGTTTTATTGGTTAACTTACTATTAACTCTGCCTGATGGATTGCCTACCCACTGGATACGAGGCATTTTAGAAAGTTCCTAGGGTTGAATTTCTAAACCTCCCTGTTCCCTCTAAGGCAGTACTTCTGAGGCAGTGCCCAGGATTAGGCAGAACCCTCTGTGCAGCCATCATTTCTAAGGTACATGATTTTGTTTTAGTATCTGCTTTCCAGTATAAGAACATAAGTAGGCAAACAGGATAAAATCAATGAGAAGCAGTTACATAGGACCACACGATCCATGAAAAAGGCAGCTGTAAGTACTCTACTAGAACCTGATCTTGTCTAGCACTGAACCGGGAATTGGGCTCTGATGAGCTTAGAACTTGGACTCCTCTTTTCGCTTAATCTGAGCTGTGGACTCAGTGGTCATGTTGAATTTCGTGTAACTTCCGTCATTTTCCTCACCTAGCTTCCCTAAATCACAGATCCTGAGGCAGAGGCTTACGAGCTTGTACTTTATTAGGGAGGCCGATCTTAGGAAAGCACGTTTAAGGAGGAGGAGAGTGAGGCCGGGAAGGACAGAGAGGGTAAGAGAGCATATTACTGACCTTGCCACAGCTTTATTAAAACTGCTTGGTGTCACATGATATATTCAAAGAGGCCACATGAGGCCCCTTTATCCCCAAGCCATTCATTGAAGGGGAGAAAAGGGGAAAGACTTGTCCCCTGGGTGCCACACTCGGACTGGCCAAGGTTCGCCTCCACAAGGTGTCAACTCCCTTGTGTTTCAAGGGCACACACGTGCCGGTGCTAAGCGGGTGCTCTTGGGCTTGCCTCACGCCTCAAAACCAGCAAGGAAATTGCGGGAACAGGCGTGGAACAAAATACAGGTGGCGTGAGTGGGGAGCGTGTGCTGTTTTGTCCTGCCCATGACCACCATGAGGGCCCGGGGGCGCCCCCGCAGCAGAGCCTTGGGCAGTAGTGGCTGTAGCAGTGGCAGCAGCAATGAAACTCAGCTCCAGCGTTCGCAGATGACCACAAGCAATTTCTAGGGCCACCCTGGCCACACAGCCACGCAACTGTTCCCATTCCGGCACCGCGCAAAACCCGAGCGTGTCGTAAACACCACCCCAGCCAGAGACCTGGGAGGCAGTCTAGACCTTCCCTTTTCCTGTCCAGTCTCCAAATACTTTAGCTCCAAATACTTTAGCTTTTCCAACTCCTGTTCCCCTCTGTCCCCTTGCTCATTCGTAGCTCTCATTCATATCGTCCTTCTGGAATGTTGCAAGTTTCCCACTTAGTTTCCCTACTGGCACCAGAGTGAAAAATACCTTTGGCTTTACGTGGGAGAAAGTCCCCACTCACGTCGGCTAAAACTGTCAGAGGTGGTATAACTCCAAGGTGTTTTAACCCAATTACTCTGAACATCACATCCTTAGTTTAACTGTGTCCAAGAAAGAAGAGGTGTCTTTTCTGTGTGTCTCAGAAGGGAAGAGATACTTGCCAATACCCCCTTGTGGACTTGCCCTCCGGTCTCATTAATAGCATTTTATCACACACCTGAGCCTAAAGCCATCACTGGCAAAAGGAACGGAACCAGCTAGGATTGACATAGGCCACCAGGGTCCCTCCCTGGGAGTGGGGATGGTTTACTAAACGGTGGAGGATAAGTACTCAGTAATATTGAGAATAATTCTCCTGTTGAAATGTCTTATGGTCCTTCTTTACTTGCGGATCAAGTCCAAGCTCTTGGTCTTGTATACAAGACCGTCTGTGATCAGGTGGCTGACAGTTGCTCCAGCTTTGGCTCCTGTCATGTTACTGTCTCAGCTATGTCCCTACTTCTACCCGTAACACACAAATGACGCTCGGAGGACATCTATTGCCTCCTAAATGTGACAGGCTCTAGGTGCTCCCACTACTCTGTCGATTCAGAGAGCACAACTTTGACTCAACTTTCAATGTCCACTGCTCAGTGTACCTCAGGGAAGTCTTTCCAGACTCCTTTATGTAATTCTGTCCTACAATCGTGAAACACAGTATTGCATACAAATAATTAATGTCATACAATAATGCAACACATAATTGTACTTCTTTCTGACATCTGTCTCTCTCTCTGTCCCAGACAATCGTGCTTCATTCATCTCTGCATTCCCAGCGCCTAGCAGTGCTTGGCGCAGTGGGTAATGTGAGGCATTTAGTAGATGTCCGATGAATGATTGAGTGTCTAAAGCTTTAGAGCTAGGTGAGCTTTAATCCGAGACCACTGAGACCACTGGCAGCCTATGAAGGGGGCTGATCATCGGGAGATAAGCAAAGCGTGATCCATATACTCTGTGTTTTCCACAACAACAGGAAAATCATGGGAGAGCTGGTGAAAGGTACTTCTCTTAAAAGATGGGTGATGGATTTATCTACCTTCTGCCAGAAGACCAGGCAAGATGAAACAAAGGTTCCTAAGCATTAAACATGCATTGTTCAAATACAGGCAGCTCTTTGGTCAAAGCCAAGTTTCACTGCACAGCAGATATAGAATTCTATCTTCTGAGGAGCTCCCGCTGCAGGATTCTTATGCCATAATGGAAGTGCTGATTATCTGAACAAAATTGAAGTCTTAGCTGCAAAGGCCATAAAAGGATGTCTTCTGCAGGCCTTGGGATGATTTGGAATTTTCTTCTCTGACCACAAAGAAAGCTGTGCAGGTCCGTCATTCTGTTACCGTCTAGACGCTGTGTAGTCCATCTGTCAGTCAAGAGCTGGGATACTGAAAGAGTCGAGTGAAATCTATGGAGGTAGGCAGTCCATGGCAGGTGGTGATGGAAACAGGCCCAGCACTGCAAGAGCATGGGGCCCACGTCACTTTGGGTGGTTTGGCGGAGGTGTCTCCAGATGTGAGATGACAATGGCGAGAAGAAACATTGGTGGCATTGGCAGTGGACAGGTGGGTTGGACACAGGATTTCGGCGTATAGGACGTACAGAAATTACAGTTGGGATATTCAGTTCAGGATCAGGTATTGATATGCTCAAGCCACGAAAGAAAGAAGGAATTAATAATAACTGGCATAACTCAAGGGGCTGATCGTGGGGTAATCAGGACCCCAGTCTTGGAAGATAATTATAGAATTGCTGGGGTGAAATAAGAAGGCCAAGTGTGACCAATATTACTATAGCCTGAAGAGTGCAAAGAATGACCTAAGTGGGAAGCACCCGGGCTCAGCTCGTTAAGCATCTGACTCTTGGTTTTGGCTCAGGTTGTGACCTCAGTTTGTGGCTTTGAGCCCCACATTGGGCTCCAGGCCGACAGTGCAGAGCCTGCTTGAGAGTGACTCTCTCTCTCTCTCTCTCTCTCTCTCTCTCTCTCTCTGCCCCTCCCCCACTCAAAATCAATAAGTAAACTCAAAAAAAAAAATAATAATAAGTGGAAGATGAAGGGAGCGGCTGAGAGCATAGGGTTTGAGTTAGACGCGTTTGCTTTTTTTATTTCATCTCTGCTATTTATTAAGTCCGTAGCTGTAACTTTATCAGATTCGCAGCCTCTTTACAACATGGAGAAAATAATCGTACTCTCATTATAGAATTGTCATCACAAGTAAATGAGGTAATGCCAACAAAGTTCTTACAGGCATAACAACATAATAAGTATAAAACAAAGGGTACGTATTTACTTTCTTTTTACTCTGTTATTCAAGAGTGATTTTGTTTCACACTTTCATAAAGACCTAGATGTTCCTCATTAATTTTAACCTAGTAAAATCCAAATAAGTGTCTCTGAACCTTCTTGGAGCTGTTTTAGCCCCATCCAAACATTTTGCAGGATTTCTTTGCCCGGGAAAACCACCAGAGCATATAATTAATATCATCTGTATAAACAGAAGGATGACCCTATCTGTTTAATATTTTTCGAATTTACTTTATTTATAAATACATTCTTAGAATTCTTGGCCACTGTTACATGGACCAATTGTTGACTTTTCCCCATGAGTCCTGGCAGGGAGTTCACACCATTTTCTTGTGTTCCCTGATAGGAGCCCCAAATTCACCATCTTCACTTACTGCCTGTGTGGCCGGGGGCGGCTGAGGATTTATTCTCTCTCTAGAGAAGCATTGTACACAAGAGCTAACTGGATCATAGTGTGATATAATATGGCAATGTAAAAAAATAAAATAAAGTCCTTCTTTGAAAGTTGCTTACGATCACTAGATTGGAGAGGTTGTGTTATGCCGGTAGAAGATGCTTTTTAAGGAGGTAGTATTTTCTGGATCATGAACTGGTTCCCTCTTTGTGGCAGTAAGACACATTTTCTTTCTCTTTTTAAAGAGAGAGAGAGAGAGCAAGTGTGAGTAGAAGAGAGGGACAGAGGGAGGGAGAGAATCTCAAGCAGGTTCCGTTCCCAGCATGGAGCCTGATGTGGGGCTCGATCCCACAACCCTGGGATCATGACCTGAGCCAAAATCAAGAGTCACATGCTCAACTGACTGAGCCACCCAGGCTCCCCAGAGACACATTTTCCTTATTCAGTTTGTTCAACAGAGATGTAGTGAATGTCTCCACTATGTGCCAGACCGTATGCTTTTATCAGGGATTCGGTCGTGGGTGAGGAACAGGTGGAAGTCTCTCCCTTAACCAAGTGTATAGTCCAGGGGAGCAGATGTTAATCAAATAATCACTCATTGAATGGGAAATTATAACCAGGAGGAGTGTTACAAAGGAAGGGTATACAACAGGAGGACTTAGCTTGGGAAGGGAACAGAGATTAGGGATGTCTTCTCTCACGGAGAGCCATTTGGAATCTGAAGGGTGAGTTGTTGTGTCAGCCAAAGGTTCTGCAGGAGAGAGTTTACACACTCGACAGGGTGTTTTGGGAGAGTTAAATCACAAGACTGTGTACCAAGATGTGGGCGGAGTTAAGAGAACCAACACAGGATGCTGAAGCAACCTGGCACTAGCCAGAGAGACTTGTTACCACATGTGGGCTGCAATGGGCGCTTCCTGGAAAGTGGATGGGACGGTCATAGCCGTAAAGATGGAAACCCACCGAAAATTGTGGCTTTGGGTGGAGGGGACAACCAGTCTCCGGAGAGCCAGGAAGGAAGAAGCCAGGAGAATAACTCACCTGACCTTGCTGTCCCCACCCCCTCTGACTTTCTGTTGTATTTTCTCTTGACTGCTCCCAAATGGGGTCCAGGGGCAAGGAAGCCATTGATGCCGTCCACGTAGGTGAGACTTGTGACAAAAAGCAGGTGGAGGAATGTGGAGCACAGACCTGGAGTAACAAATAGAAAAGATCTAGCTTAATGAGCATTGACTAGGTAAAAACAAAAACATTACCATAGGCTGATACCATAGAGTATGCAGTGGGGAGCACCCCAAAGGGAGCAGCATTTACTAAGGCCCTATGGCAGAAAGGAACATGGAACCTTCCAAGAGGCCTGGGTCAGGGCAGAAGGCTGCCTCAGATAGTCACAAGGGTGACCCAAGAGACATGTTGGGATCACAGTCAAGGAGGAAGGATGGAGATCACAAAAAGAAACAGTATAGAGTCAGGTCTGTGAGATGGCTTGGAGACCAAGAAGCAGAAGGTTAGGTTGAGTGAAAAAATTCAGCATGTAAGTGCTGAATAAGGCAAGGGCATCCTGGGCTTAGCCTCTGGCTGCTAGCTTTGCATGCAAGGACACTCCCAGAGTTGAAATGGCTGGGGAACATCATAAGCTTTTTCCAGAAATATTTCAAGGTGATGTTGGAATTAGAAGACTGCCCTAATGTGTCATCGCATTTGGTCATTTAGCCAACAAATATTTATTAACGATTTTTGCTTTCATGTTGTGCTGGGTGCTGAGAGATAAATGATGTGCTTCTTATCTTTGGGGAACTCATAGGCTTGGCAGGGAAGGCAAACATGTAAAGAAATATTTGCGGTATCATCGGGGCACCTGGCTGGCTCAGTAGGTAGAGCATGTGACTCTTGATCTCAGGGCTGTGAGTTCGAGCCCTGCATTGGACATAGAGATTACTTAAAACCTTCAAAGAAAAAAAATACAGTAAAACGTTGGTTTGCGAGCATAGTTCGTTCCAGAAACGTACATGTAATCCTAAGTACTTGTGTATCAAAGCGAATTTCTCCATAATAATGGGAACTCAGATGATTTGTTCCACAACCCAAAAATATTCATATAAAAATGATTACAGTATTGCAATATACAAAATAATAACGAAAATACAAGATATCAAGAAAAAAGCAAATTAACCTACATTTACCTTTGAAAACCTTTGTGGCTGGTGTGAGGGAAACGAGAGAGAGGAGAGTTATTGAGTAGGACGAGTTTCACTAACGAATGTCGACTACAGTGCAGTCTTAAAAACTCTTGTCAGGGGCGCCTGGGTGGCTCAGTCCGTTGAGCATCTGACTTCAGCTCAGGTCATGATCTCACGGTCTGTGAGTTCAAGCCCCACATTGGGCTCTGTGCTGACAGCTCAGAGCCTAGAGCCTGCTTCAGATTCTGTGTCTCCCTCTCTCTCTGCCTCTGCCCTGCTTGTGTTCTGTCTCTCTCTCTCTCTCAAAAATAAATAAAAACATTAAAAAATTAAAAAAAAAAAAACTCTTGTCCTATACTCTATGTAATGTAACTGGCAATAAGGCAGCAGAGGAAAGGGTCTATAATCTGCTGGCAGCCTGACCTAGAATGAAGCAAAGCATTCCTAACCTTACTCTTGTACGGAAAACCAGAGGAACATCCATGGGTGCTTTGAAGTGACAAAAAATACACTACTGCCAGTGGGGGGCACCTTCCAATGTTCTGAAAAATTACCGATCTCTGCCAAACACCGCAGCCTGAGACTGAACATCCAAGCATGGGGGATGATTACCCACAATCCCACAGTGAAAGAGAGAAAGAGAGAGAGAACCATTGGCTCAGTTGTGATCGCGTGACGTTCGGCATCACGGACGACTCATATTGCAAGACATGGCTCGTTTATCAAGTTAAAATTCATTAGAAATGTCTGCTCGTCTTGCGGAACATTTGCAGAACAAGTTACTCGCACTCCAAGGTTTTACTGTATATGCAGTGTCCTGTGGTAAGCTCTTCTGGAGAGCCATGTACCAGGCAGCCTAGACTGGGGACGTCAGAGAACATGTCCCAGAGATGTGGTATCTGTGCTTGGTCGTCACTTCCCCAGGGGGAAAAATGAGAAGAATTTCACCCAGCAGAAAAGTATTGTTTCAGTGTGTGCCAACCACTAAAGCAAACAGTCCCTAAATCTCAGTGGTTTCACGTAAGGAAATTTCTTTCTTATGGCACGTCCAGGGTGTTCTGAGTGGCTCTTCCCAAAGTGGTGACCCAGGGCGTCAGGCTGTTTTCACCTCCAGCAGGTGGTTTCCAGCATGATTCCATAAGAAGCAGAGGGTGTGGGGAAGGAAGGCAAGGTACACCTTCAGCCACCTCCCCACAGAAGGGACACTCGTCACTTCCCCTCATGCTCCATTGAGCTAAGTGGTCCCGTGGCCCTATGGAGATACAGGGGAGCAGAGATTGTCGTCCAGGCTCTGAGAGAGCATGAACGTCTGGCAGGCTCTCGGCTCCCTCTGCCACAGGGGATCACACATGAGGGAGCCTAGAATCAGGAAAAGGCCTGCAGTTGGCAAGCCGGGGGGTGGGGGTGGGGGGAGGAAGAAAGAAGAGAATTACAGAAAAAGAGACCAGGAAAGCCAGTCATTGCCGGATGGCTGAGGCCCAAGGACAGCACATCGAGGAGATGGGGACTTTCCACTTAGCTGCGTGGCACCATTGGGGGTGTCTGATATGCCCAGATTTTCATCTCTTCACAGCACACCCCTTTTTTCTCATCTTTTACTACACAGAGAGAAGGCCACGATGGTGGGGAGGGTTGAGCATTGCCCAACTCTGCCGCTTACCGGCCATGTTACCTTGAGCTGGAAGTAGTCTGTCCACGCCTCGTTTCCTCATCAATAAAATGGGGACAAACTGTGAACTCCCCTTTCCAGGGAGACATTGCAATCAAATAGTGTGAGGAGAACATCCTTGGGAAACTGTGGATGGCTTTGGAGGTACAAGGGGATTTTATTGCCTCTGCCCAACGTGGGGGGATATTTTTTTCCCTAGGGCAAGAAAGGATAACTTAATATCTGCCAAGGTCCTCACACGTGCCCAGTCCTGTGGTGGCCTACCAGTGCTAGAATAAAAACTGGGACCAATGTAATCTTCTGTGAGGGCAAGAAAATATGATTGGAGGTAGCTTCAAGGCTTCCTGAAGTGCCATGTAGGAAAGCGTATAACAGAGTTATCTGTGTTAGTGGCCTCTCTCCTCTCGGATTTGGAAACCCCAGCTGGAAAGGGTAGTATATTTCCATTACAGCCTAAATATTTGCTTTGACCTTTCGTTTTTTCACCAGAGGATTTATTCTAAGCCCTCCAGAGCTTTGTTTGCAACATTGCAAGGCTTACGTAGACAAGGCAAAATGTTCCTTCCTCTCCCCACCCTCTCCCATCAGCTCCAGACTGAAAATTCCCTTATTAACTTTTTACATATATACACAAGTGGGAAGCAGATGGCATTATCTGGATAATGCTAAGAAAAGATCAGATTCTTTTCCAAGGCCTATGCACTGTTTTGAAATAACCAAATGAATAAGGTTATTTGGGCCTGAAAAGAGGTATTGAAATAAGGTAGCTGGGAAATTGCCTTCATTTGGGATTTTTCATCAGATAGGGTCTGGGTCTATTAAAGCGTACCAAATGGACTAATCTGGGCAAAGTTTGAACCACATCCATCAGGCTCCCTCCCATCTCTGACCTTTTTCTCTTTTCTTTCCATCACCTATCTCCTTCCTCTCTTTTGCGGCAAACATTTCTTTGGTTTTTAATCTGCAAGGGTCAAGAGAGCTGAAAAACGCTGTGCCAAGATGTGCTTCACAGCTCCCTAATAAAAGAGACAAAGAACACCACTCACAGGTTTTCAGGGCACCTGTCACCAGAGCAAACAGGTGCAATTCTCATTGTGTCTTCATTTTGCATCCATGTTTTGGACTGGGTGTAGACTGTGAAGTTTTATATTTTTATTGAATAAGGCTCCAGAAAGATTCTTCTGGATCTGGTGTATCTATTTGGGGGGGGGGGGGGTGCTGTGAATTGTACTCCCCACCCTAATGGCCGCATTCGCTAAAGAGTGGTCACAGGTGTTCTTGCAACAGAGCAGGGCCATGTGAAGATGATGTATTTCCTAGGGAGGACGAGGGGAGGGGAATGTTGGTATTTCTAAAAGTGTAGACAGCCTGACAGCAAATTCCAGAGCCTGGGTGACATTTTAAATTGGTAATGCTCCTAATTACCCAAACCCTAGGAAACCATATGGAATACAGCCACAGTTCTAGCATTAATATGAGTGAGCACTGTGAACCCGTTACTAACGGCATGCTCTCTTAGAATAATGGCACAGTATCTGTGTCAGCACAGTGTGATACTGCGGTTAAAACACACACAGACACGCACACACACACCCTCTTGATATTTCCTATTTTGGGGGGAAATTTTCCTGCTATCAAAGTAAAAAAAAAAAGAGAGAGAGATCTTTTCTAAATTTCCTACGAAAAGTAATACTTGGTTTCCTCGCCTAACATTGCCTATCGGCGTCGCCGTGTGAAAATGACAGATTTATGAGGATGGACGTAAGTAAGCAGGTTTTACGGAACACGCGCTTGGAAGGCGGATGTACCCAGATGCGAGTCTTCACTCCCCTCTCTGCTGCTAGATGAACTGGGGCCTGTTGGTCCGTGTCCGAATTTCAGTGTGGTCGTCTCCAAAGTAGTCCTAGTAATGCTGTTTACTCAGACATTTATTATCAGGATTTAGAGCCAATCAAAACGTCTTGCTCAAAGCCAGTGCTGAAAGACGCTGAGTTAAGAGTCACTGATGTGGCAGGAGCAGTCACCTGAAATCCCAGTGATCAGATTGAAATTTGGGCCTTGGCCGCAGACATGTTTGGGGAGGAGGCCCAATACATATCACGTACCTCCTGCCTCTCAAATGTTGGGCCCTTGTGCTAGCGAAAGGTGATTGTCTTGATTTAAGTCCAAGGTCTGAACCCAGAGAATAGAAAAAAAGCTTCTGAGAATTCTATCTGTCCACTGCCTTAATACCCTCCTACCCTCCATGTGTAAACCTCCCCAACTGTGGGGTGGGGGGCCTGCAAAAAAGAAAAAAAAGCAAGCACAAACCCCACTTTTGGATTTTTGAAGACTTTATCTTCAGTTATTTCTGAATATATACATATATGAATATGTAATAAATTTATATATAAAAATTTTACATATATAAAATAAAACACAGAAGGTATAAAAACATATAAAATGATCGGTGACACTTTTCGTTTTGTTCCTGCTAACAGATTTGATAGGCGAGCTTATTCATGACGCTTTACTTTTCTTGGCCCTGGACGTCCTAACAGCGATCTGTGTTACAAAGACACCATGGTAGGGGAGCCTGGGTGGCTCAGTCAGTTCAGCGTCTGACTTCAGCTCAGGTCATGGTCTCACAGTCCATGAGTTCGAGCCCCGCGTTGGACTCTGCTGACAGCTCAGAGCCTGGAGCCTGGTTCAGATTCTGTGTCTCCCTCTCTCTCTCTCTGCCCCTCCCCTGCTCATGCTCTGTCTCTCTCTGTCTCAAAAATAAATTAAAAACAAAAAACAGAGACACCATAGTAATAAGAGCAGTGATTTGAAAAACACCAATTACCTGCCAGGTGCTCTGTAGATACTTCATGTTACTTCATCCCTCCAACAAACCTTAAAAAGTGGATATTATTATCCCATTAAACATCTGAGAAAATGGAGTCTCACGGAGATCCCTAACTTGACTAAGGTGAGACCATTTGTAAACAGCAAAGCTGGGGCGTTAAGCCTGAAGACAATTGCTCAAAGCCATGGTGGAGCCAACATACCTGTGCATTTTCTCACCCCTCTGTTGTCTTCGCTCTTTCTTCCAGATTGTCCTAGATGTTGGCTGTGGATCAGGAATACTATCATTTTTTGCCGTGCAGGCTGGAGCTAGGAGAGTGTATGCTGTCGAAGCCAGTTCTGTCGCACAGTACGCGGAGGTAAGTGGTTGTATTTTTACAGCGTCTCCTAACTAGGTCTTCAGTAAACGTCAGGGGACTAAGTGATGGAATCTTCCAGGTGGGTCATTGAGAAGCATTTTTTTTTTTTTTGCCAGTCTGATTATTTTGTTCCTGTTGGCATTTTACTGCTGAGAGAAGCCAGACGTCACTGGAGTAACTGACATGAAAACAAGTTTTTAAAAAATTTCATGACATTGAAAATAGAACAAAACTTTCTTCTTCCCCATCCACTGGGTGGCAGGTGGGCCAGAGGGGGAAATGAATGTCTTTTTATCTTTAATGACCTACCAAGGTGAGGAGTCAGACTTTCTGGAGCGAGATTTATCTTGTTCTTAAGTGCTGTACTGACCAACTGTACCACTCACCTTATTTTTTTAAATTTTTTTTTTTTAACATTCTAGATCCCTAATTTTTTTAAATGTTTTTGGGAGAGAGAGAGACAGAGCGTGAGAGGGAGAGGGACAGAGAGAGAGGAGACAGGGAATCCCAAGCTGGCTCCAAGCTGTCAGCACAGAGCCCAACGTGGGGCTCGAACTCACAAACCGCAAGATCATGACCTAAGCCGAAGTCAGATGCTTAACCAACTGAGCCACCCAGGCGCCCCTGCACCACTCACTTTAAATTTTAGTTTAGCTTTAAAGGGCTGTTGCTACATGGTTGTATTTGGAGCATAGACAGATGTCTGTGTTTCAAGGAGCTTTTTCAGATTTCAGGCATAGGTTGGAGGATAGATTCTTTGTTTTGAATATGGTATTCTGTTATCATGATTAAATATGTACAAATATTAGAGAATAAGTCAAAGGCAAAAGTCAGGTCATAATGGCTTTCAGTAATAGTTGGTTGGATATAATAATAACCTGACTGAGCTGCAGAGATTGGATGGGTGTGTGCGCATGCGTGAATGCGGTACTGTGCTTGTCATTCACACCTGGACGAGGCCTGAATTTTAATGAGGGTTAGGAGGACAGAGAAGGAAGTTTGGCTGTTCCTTCTAATGAATATCGTGAAATGTTTCCCCAACCCGGGACAACTGGTAACGCAGAGCCGTGGTTGGTTTTGGATCGAGTGAACAAAGAAGAATCAGAGACAGGCCGGTATGGCGTGTGTGGAAGGAAAGATTGCCAAAGCCTGCTGGCTGGAATGTTGTTTTCCTTTCCAACAAGTCTTGATAAAATATTTTTGGTCATTTCCTTCTTCACCAGTTCTTAAAAGTTGTTTTTGTTGAATATTGGATACGCGCAAAAGAATATTTGTAAGATGTGTAAGTATAAAGGATAATGATGCAATGGACATGTGCCCTCTACTTCTTTTAAGAAATAGGCCATTAGGGTTTCCATTCAAGGTCCATATGGCTCCTCCTGATTGCTTTTCCTTTCTTCTCTAGACACAGGTAACCACAGTCTTGAATTTTTGTTTCTCATTCCCTTGTTATGTATAGGTTTACCTTATATATTTCTTTTTTTTTTAATTTTTTTAATGTTTTATTTATTTATTTATTTATTTTTATTTTTATTTTTTTTTTCAACGTTTTTTATTTATTTTTGGGACAGAGAGAGACAGAGCATGAACGGGGGAGGGGCAGAGAGAGAGGGAGACACAGAATCGGAAACAGGCTCCAGGCTCCGAGCCATCAGCCCAGAGCCTGACGCGGGGCTCGAACTCACGGACCGCGAGATCGTGACCTGGCTGAAGTCGGACGCTTAACCGACTGCGCCATCCAGGCGCCCCATGTTTTATTTTATTTTTGAGAGAGAGAGAGAGAGAGAGAGCGAGCACAAGCTGGGGAGGGGCAGAGAGAGAAGGAGACACAGAATCTGAAGCAGGCTCCAGGCTCTGAGCTGTCAGCACAGAGCCTGACGTGGGGCTCGAACTCACTAGCTGTGAGATTATGACCTGAACTGAAGTTGGGTGTTCAACCGACTGAACTACCCAGGCGCCCCTACCCCTCTTTCTATCCCTAAAAACAAACCCTGTTTCATAAATAGAATCATAATGTATGCATTCTTGTATCATTTGTTTTTTTCGTCCAACATCATGTTCCTGATGACCATTCTGTGGATGTACACAACTATTGTTTCTTTATCTTCAGTGTTGGATACTGTTCTATTGTATGAAATGCCTCAAGTTGCTAGTTTACTCTTCTGTTGGCAGACTTTGGATGGCCTCCGTTATACAAGTGTTGTTAGGAATATTCTTGCACAACACCCGCCCGCCGCTGCGCCTTTGATAGAGCTTCTCGGTATAGACCCAGCAGTAGAATTGTTGGGTCACAGGACACGCATGCCTTCAACTCTGCTCTGTAATGACCAGGTGTTTCCCACAGTGGTTCTTCCACCTTTCCCTCCCTCCAGCAGTAAACGACAGTGCCATTGTTCCACAGCTTCGTCAGCAGTTGATATTGTCAGGCTTTGGAATTTTTGCCCATCTGGTTTTTATGACATGCTGTTTGCATTTGCATTTGCATTTGCATTTTCCACTTATTAATGACTTTGAGCACCTGGGCAGAGCGTTTTGGCCGTTTGTGCCTTCTCTTCTGTGGAATAGCTGTTCAAGGGCTCTTTTGGACAAGTTTTACTTTGAATTATCTTTTTAATTCTAATTCATCTGTAGGAATGCTTTCTGTACTCTCGGTATTAATCCTATTCCATTATATGTGTGAAAAATAGCTTTGTCCAGTTGATCTCACCTTTTTCTTTACGATGCTAGTAGATTTAAATATGGAATCCTAAATAAAGGAGAAGAGGAGAATAGAAGCTTATGAAGAGAGAACCCTATAGTTAAAGATGCCTCCGCTTAGATTTTCATACATCTTACAGGGTATTCCTAAGGATAAGGAAGTGAGCCTAGAACTTTATCTCAGGTGTTGCTCAATCATTTAATCATATATTCATTCAAGTGCATCCCACAGTTGTGTTTTTTGGGAATATAGGAGTAGCAGTACCGATTAAGGTCAGTCTTCAGAGAGGTTCTATTCTTGTATTATTTTTTTTTTAATATTTATTTTTGGGAGAGCGCAAGTGGGGGAGGGGCAGACAGAGGGGGACAGAGGATACTAAGTGGGCTCTACGCTGACCGACTGACAGCAGCGAGCCTGATGTGGGGCTCAAACTCACAAATTGCGAGATCATGACCTAAGCCAAAGTCGGGCGCTCAGCTGACTAAGCCACCCAGGTGCCCCCAGAGAGGGTCTCTTCTGATAACAGAATGATCCTGTGGTCTCTCATTTCAGACACCACTCCCCCCACCCCCCCAAAAAAGTGGCATAAATAATTCAGAGATTTTCTTTTTCTCATACAGTTTGTTTTCACATATGTTTACATATATTTTATTTTTTTAAGTTTATTTTTTTCATTTTCGAGAAAGCGAGCATGAGCAGGGGAGGGGGAGAGAGAGAGGGAGAGAGAGAGAATCCTAAGCAGATTCCGCGGTGTCAGCATGGAGCCTGAAGCGGGGCTCAAACTCATGAACCGTGAGACCATGACCTGAGCTGAGATCAGGAGTCTGACGCTTAACAGTGCCCCTCACGTATATTTTAACTTGATTTGAGGAATAGTCATGATTTTTAAAACCTTGAGAACGTAATACCCTTGGCTGTAGTATTTTAAGAGAAGAGAGGAAGGAATTATCTAGAGATACTCTTGCATTCCCTATCCATAGTCGCTCTCCAACCCCAGCATAAACCCTCAGTAATCACCAGTGCACCGTAAGAGGGGCCGTTCTAGAATTGTCTTTGAGATTGGTTTCTCCAAGAGAATCTTCATCCTGATTACACATATCAGCGGAACTGTTGCCTTCTCATGGAGTGGCGCTCCCCTCACGGCCACTGTTACCCAGAGTGTGGCTGTTGTGTAATTATGAGGGTATCTAGCAAGGAGCTAATACACAGGAGAAGAAAAGAGAAAGAATTAAAACTTTTTGCACTATTTAAAACTTTTTGCACTATTTAAAACTTGGAATAATTTCAAACTTGCAGGTACGTTGTAAAAATAAAAATAGTTCAAAGGCTGCCCAAATTCTCTTTACACTTTACCCCCCTTGCTTTATCGTTTAGTCTGGTTTCCGTCTCATCCCTCCCCCAAATGTATATACACGTGTATGTAAATATTTACATATATGTCGATAGAGATAAAGGAGGAAGACACACACACACACACACACACACACACACACACACACGCACACACACGCACACACACTTTTTACTATGGGTCAGCGATATATATTATGACCCTTTATCCTTAAACATTTCAGTGTGTGTTTCCTAAGAATGAGGCTATTCTCTGAAATAACCAAAGAAGAGCTTAATTTAAGGGTGAAAAAAGAAGCTGTACAACGACTTGTCCATTGAGTCTTTCGATGTCACTGATCCAAAGGTTTTAGAGAAGCCGCAGCATGAGCGGAGAGATGGTCATCGTGGGTGTTGGGGCTAGGAGAGTCTATACCGAGCTGCCTTTTTGCTTGCCTATTATTTCCAAAGAGACTTGATTTTTAAAGCTTGAATTCCAAAAACCGTAGTTTTATTTTATCTTTGTTTTTGGCTTCTGTAGAGGATTTTTGTGTTTCTGTAATCTTTCTTTTCTGTATATAGTTGGGGCAGGTTGGGGGCGGGGGTAGCTTTTCAGATGCCAGAGAGGCTGCGCAGAGTCCTTGAAATCCTTGCTGCCAGGTCTCTTTGGCCCCGGAGACGTACCCTGCATGTGGCCCCAAGGACAGGCTAGTCACAATGCATTCAGGGCCAAAGGTGATTAGAACCTTCTCAAAGGGTGGATTTAATGCCAGTCTGGTCCCTCCTGATGAAGGCTATGGTCCCCACCGTGCCTCTGGCTGCTGCCGTGGGTGTCGTGAGATGCCCCCGTGGGCCAGGCCTTTTCACCCTTGTGGAGGGCGACCTGTACCAGCTCTTGATTTCTGCTTCTTACACTGACAATCATCTGTACAATTTGTGGGTGGCAGATTGCAAGTGTGAACAGCACACAAAAGATTTTCACTGTAAGCACAGGCTTTTATAGCGGCTCAGCACACAGTGCATGGGGCTCCTTTCGACCTTTTCATTATTTGGTAATTGAACCAGCAGACATTTAATTCTTTCCTCTGGAGTCTTCATTAAATTGCTCGGAAAAGATAAAATTGCAACAAGAAAGAAAAATGAACAAATTTAACTACCATCGCCTGGGCCTGGATTCTTCTTCTCACGCTAGGCTTCTGGGCTTTAAGTAAACAGAATATTTTCAAGTTGCACTGGATTCAATTTCAGTTGCTTTCAGTGGCTCACACGGATTGTGTCCGGGCTGACCCTCAGACGGCAGGATGGTGTGAATGACTCCTTGTTTGGAGGGCATGTACACAGAGTCAGTTTTTGCGGGATAGTCATGAACTTACCCAAGTGCAGCCATGTGCTCTCATCCTGGGCCCCTTCTGACATTTCTGGGTCAGTAATAAGAGATCGTCCTTGTCCAAGAAACAGGGCAGGACTAAAGGTCTCCCCTGGGTTCCCAGCCTGTCCACCTCAAAATGGCAGCTGTGTCTTTCTCTCTTTTTGCTTTCTTATGTACAAAACATAGAGCTGAAGCTCCAGGATCATATAGACCAAATGGCAAAGAAAAAGGCATTAATCAAACGTACACACATACACAGTCAAGAAAGGGGGTATTCCTTAATTTCAGTTGCACGCAAACACAGGTCATTTCTCTCCATCTAATTCCTTGGGGGGCCAGGGGAATACAAGACTATGAGGGTAAGCAATGGTGAATAGATTGATGCGTTATAACCAGTTTAATCTTGAAACAGAGCTCTCTGGCACTGAGACTTAACAATATTCATAATCATTGTTGGGCCACTTAATAATTAGACTTTACTGGTACACAGTTCCTCTGTCTGCCTCATTAGGATGACTTTGAAGGAGTCAGACCAGGTACTTCCAGATGATGGAGAGGCAGAAGTAAAGGCAGGTGGAATTGGAGCCATTGAGATACTGCCTTTCTAGACCTGCCCGATTCGTAATCTACGGCTGTTCTGTGCCTCATGGGAGCCACGAGACACATGTGACTGTTTGTATTTAAATATAGGTTAATTTTTAAGAATGAAATACCTTAGTCACACTAGCTGCATTTCAAGTGCTCGACAGTCACAAGTGGCTGATGGCTATTGTATTGGACAGGGCAGGCAGGGAACATGTCCATCATCGCAGAAAGTTCTAGTGGGAAGCACCGATGGAGAGGACACAAGTGACCAGACTTCACTTGGCTGGCATCGGATGGCCAGGCTGGTGTCTGTGTTCATGGCCAGGCATTGGGAGCCTTGGCCGGATTGGACTGGCTTGATGTTAGGTGAGGCGCCCTCCCCAGTCCCTCATGCTGTGGGCATTGTTTATTTTTCTCTGATTTATGTGTGAGATCTGTCACAGAACAGGTTCCCTAGGAAACAGACTCTGGTGCAGAGATCTGCATGGAGGAAGTTTATCACGGAGGGCTCTCAGGAACCTGATGTGTGGAGAAATGAAGGAGGCAGGGTGGTACTATGCAAGGAGGCGTTAAGCTGCATTACGGTCGGAATAAAGTGAACGTCCACTTGCACGGGAGTTCCTGAGCTGGGGCTGCCTATGGGAGTTGAATCACCTTGAGGCAAGGGCTTTCCATCCCACACCTTTTTGGTGTGCACTCCCTTGGGAAGGGCTGTGGCTTTGGGTCAGATGGCTGTGTGGGTGGAGGGAATTTGGTAAGACAAGACCCAGCTGAGAACCATCGTTGCCAGTGTTCCAGCAGCTGGGGGAATGAGTCCCATGGTCCCAAAGCAAAGATCTGTAACATATGCCAGAGCAGGTACTACAAGATCAAGATTCCAGATCCTAACTTGGGACTATAGAGAGGAAGCTGGGGGAGGATGGAGATGAAGATGTAATAGCAAAGCCAGGAGGTGATGGAACAAGCGCGACGATACTAAAAGCTTAGATGAGGCCACAGGGCACTTTGTCACATGTGCTTTAGGTGCGAGCAAAGATTGTCTAGAAATGGATTACACCACCTGACGCGATGCGCCTTCTACTGTCGGAAGCCATGTGAAGACACAGCATACATCTAGGACACGATCTCTCCCCTCAAGTGGCTTACAATCCAGGTGGATTTCAAACAAGTGAAATTCTTGACACAAGACAGCGAGAACATGTGAACGGCAGGGATGAGAAGCTCCTGGGCCAGCAACGGCTCCCGTCGCCTGGGCGGGTCAGGGAGGCTGGTGGAGGAGAGATGGGATTTGAATTGAATCCTAAAGGGTGAAAGACACGAAATGCCGTCTTTTCAAGCTTCGCCTCTTACTGCCGACAAGGAGATTTCTGAAGGCCCTTTGGTTCTTACTCGATTCCTTATCTTACGTGTGTTGGTAATCTCTTCACAAAATACTTCGAAGGCCAATTCTTGAACACTTGAAAGAGCATATACTTTGAAGTTTTCTGAGTTTATCCTGATTTCAACTCTTTGAGCTAGCTTTTTTCTCCAGTATTTTTAGTGTCTCCTACAGCTTACTTCTACTTCCTTCTCATTCTCCACAGACAAAATGCCTGAGTCATGAAGTTCCATCCAGCCCATCAACACTTTTTATTTTTGCACTGACAATGAAATTAAAAGGTGGCAGCAAGGAATCTGTTAAGGAAACGATAATAAGCATTTTTGCGTAGCTGAACTTTTAGAATTTAGGATGCATTTCTACATCTACAAACATGTAGTTCTTCCAGAAGAATCCGTGAAGGGCTTGGGGCAGGTAATATCATCCCCTTATCATAGATAATGCAGTGCCTTGGACATGGTAGGTCTTCACTTGATCTTAGCCAAAAGGCCGAGAAGTGATGGCCGTGGTAGGTCTTGAAGATGGGACACAGCCTGTGAACATCCAGGGGCTCATGGTTCCCTTGGAGATGAAGAGGTTAATGGGTTGGCTAGAAGCTGGACCACCTACCCTTCAGATAGTTCTTCCAAGATACAGGAGAAAACCCATCTTTTTCTTGTAAGGAACTGATTGTGAAGCACTTAAACGGGCAGACAGGTCTGCCATGTAGGAGGGAAACCTTCCTCCATTGGCCGTATCAGCTAGGAACACACTTGGGACAAGAGCAGCATAAAGAAATCCATGGGGAACGCCACCTCATTTGCCACAAAACCCTACCCAGGAAATAAGAACCCTTCTTACAGCTGGATTGGTGATCGAGGCAAGGCTACATGAGAGAAAGTATCTTTGCCTCTTCGTCTCATTCAGCACTCAGTTCCTTATAACGTAGGCTCTAAACACCTTTGCCGCATTAGAATTGATGATTCTGGAATCACCCAGGGTGGGGTTGTATCCTTGATCCACAGCCTAATGGCCGTGTGACCTCGGCAGGTATTAGTTTCTTCTTGCTGCTGTAACGAATTAACAGAAGCTTAATGGCTTAAAACAACACATATGCATTGCCTTGCAGTTCTGAGCATCAGAAATACAAAGTGGATCTTGTGGGGCTAAAATCAAGGTGTCACAGAACCGTGTTCTTTCTGGAGGCCCTAGCAGAGAGTCCATCCTTTGCCTTTTCCAGCCTTTGGAGGCTGCCCACATTCCTTGCCTACAGGCTGCATCATTCTGACTTTGTTGTTGTTGTTTGTTTGTTTTGGGAGTTTTTATTTTGTTTTAAACGTTTATTTATCTTGAGAGAGGGAGAGTACACATGCATGCATGTGAGCAGGGGACGGACAGGGACAGACGGAGAGACAGAATCCCAAGCAGGCTCCATGCTGTCAGCACACAGCCCGAGGCAGGGCTCGATCTAACGAATTGTGAGATGGTGACCTGAGCAGAAATCAAGAGTCCGATGCTTATCTGGCTGAGCCCCCCAGGCTCTCTCTGAACTTTGCTCTTCACTATCATCTTCTTCTCTCCCTCTTACCTCCCTCATGAAAAGATCTTTGTGTTTATATGGGGCCCACTAAGACAATCCACTATGCTCTCCCCGTCTTAAGATCCTTAATTTCATCACATCTGCGAGGTCCCTTGGCCATGTATGGTAACACACTCAAAAATTTGGGGGGAGCAGGATATATACTTTTGTTTGTGGGGGGGTGTTATTCTGCCTACTATAATAAGTTAGTTTGCCTTTCTCTACCTCATTTTCTTCACCTATAAAATTTTAAATAATAATAGTCCCTTGTGAAGATACAAAAATCACATGAGAAAATCGATATAGAAATTAGCGCAGTGCCTGACATTCTCTTGCTATTGTTATCCTTGTCACTATTCCTTGTGGCTATTAACGATGCTGTTATGGGGCCTCATTTCACCCCTGTCTCTGTACAAGTCAACCCAACAGAGATCATGGAAGGGTGATCCCCAGGCAACAATGGGAGGCATGGGGCAGAGCACGTTTTCTAACGGTGTGTGTTTAAATTGCATTTTGCAATTTCCTTTAGCACCCCTTTCTAAAACCCAAACAGTTGCAAGAGGCAGAGCCTCTGTACTTATGCCCTGCCCTTCTCAGCAATTCTGCAGACTGGCCAGAGCCGTGTGTCAAGCCGCTCTGTAACATCCGGGTCTCGGGAGAAATTCAGAGCTGTTTCTAAATCCTTTCCCGGGTAGACACTGTGCTTGCTGACCCAAATCTCCTAAATTGTCAGATGGCCTCGGGTTTGGTGACTGTTGAGAGGAAACAAACCACTTGGGCATCAGGGAATAAACAACACAGTGGCTCTCAGATGAAGGTAGATCAGCATGTCCGGCAGGACTTCTCTAACACAGATTGCTGGGCCCCACCCCCACAGGTTCCCATTCGGTAGGTACAGGGGTGTGGACCGAGAACTCACATTTCTTCTAAGTTCTGCTGTTGCTCATGCTTGGTCAGGGGACCACACTTTGAGAATTACTGGGATTGTATGACATCAGAGACGAAACAGCCCCCAGAAAGGGTTTCCCACAATGTCTGAGTTGGGCAAGTAAGGGAGCTGGATGGGAACAGTGGGAGGAGCCTTCCTGCCCCAAGCTCCCTACAGTGACAGGAACACCCCCTTCTTTTCGCGATGGATAGATTTTATCACATCCAATTTAGTAAATAGCCAGAAAGGCTGGAAGCCAGAATGTATTGTGCACATCACTGGGACATGGTTAAAAGCAACAGAATTGACTTGTCATTTTTTTGTTTGACTTTTGGAAAGTTTGCTTTTATTTTTAACCTCAATTTCCTTTCTTTCCCAGTTGTATTGAGAAATGATTAACAGATGTCACTAAGTTTCAGGTATACAGCACGATAGTTTGACTTAGGTATTTTGTGAAATGATTACCACAATAGGTTTAGTTAACATCTATCATCTCATACAGATAAAATACAAAGAAGAGAAGAAATTTTTCCTTACCATGAAAACTCTTAGGATCTACTTTCTTAACAACTTTCTCAGACATCATACAACGGTGTTAGCTACAGTCAGTACGTTATATATTGTATCTGCAATACTTACTTCAAAAGTAAAAGATTGTACCCTTGAACCATTTACCTCCATTCCCCGCCCCCACCTCTGGTAACCACAAATCTGATCTCTTTTTCTATGAGTTTGGTAGAATTTGGGGGTTTTGTTGTATCATGTTTGTTTTTTTAAGACTACATATAAGTAAGATCATACATACAGTATTTGTTTTTCTCTAACTTATTTCACTTAGCATAATCTCTTCAAGGAACATTAATCTTGTCGTAAATGGTAGGGATTCCCTCATTCTTTAGGGTTGAATAATAATCCATTGTATACATATACCACAACTCCTTTATCCATTCATCCATTGATGGACACTTAGATTATTTCCATGCCTTGGCTATTGGAAATAATGCTGCTATGAACATGGGAATACAGATATCTTTTCAAGTTAGCGTTTTCATTCCCTTTATACCCCCTCTCTTTCTGTTGTTGTTGTTTGAGGTATAATTGAGGTCTGGAGGCAAAAAAAAAAAAAAAAACACTTTGAAATTGATGTCCAGGTTCCTCAATTTACAGATTTACAGAGGAGGGGCTGGAGAAGGTAAGAGGCTCGCCCAAATCCGTAGCTGTCTGTCCTCTGTGGTGGAAAGGTGTCCTCATTTCAACACGGGACTGTCAGTCATCTCGATCTTTAAACCGTAATTCAATAAATCAAACAACTCTTTGGCTCACTTTGCAGCATCTGAAATATTCTTTCCTCAAGCCTCAGTCTTAATTCATGGCCACTCAGCTCATTGTTCCTCCCTTTACCCCCTAGCAGCCCCCAGTGTTCACGGCTGTCTGTTGTTGGCCAATTTGAGGGAAGCAGCAGAAAAAACGCCTGTGGACCTAGAGCATTTTCCTGCAAGGCACCCACACATTTTAGGGGGAGTTGCGATTAGGGCACATGTTTTCTTGGCAGGCAGAGCAGGGAAGGTAAGACAGACTGTAATTTAAATTTGGCCAAATAAGTAAGGCATCCCTTTGAGCTCTCCCGGGGAATGAAACTGAAAAGCATCAGATGGTTGATTACTTATCATCGCTAAAAAGGTTTTGATGTCTTAGAGCTCCCTTCAGCCCTAACAGTGAACCCGTTTCACACTCACACCCTCCCCATGGCAACGCCTCCCCCCTCCCTCCTCCCAACCCCGCCCTAACTGTACTTTTCCCAGCCAGCTCCCGGCAGCTGGAGAGTTTCACCCTGTGCCAGGTGCCACAAGAGAAACACACACACACACACACATACACACACACACACACACACACGATCAATGTTGGCTGTGTGACACTCTTGGAAGCCAGACCAGCATCTGAAGAGCAGAATATTCAGTCAAATCAACAGGTTGGTTTTCCCGCACAATGCTAAGTAATCACCATGACTCCTTCTGTTCCACAGAATTGATGAATCCTCATTCGCTCCGGGCTGATGGTTTGGCCGTCATGCAGCCTCAGATTGGTGTCCAGCCTTGCTCTTTTCATCCACCGTAGCTTAGGAAATGATAACTGGTTTTGCCACCTGGGTAACTTTTTAATGATCTGAAAGACCACAAGGAGCCAGCATTTCTTTTGTGCAGTTCCTCATTCAACAACCTAATAGCTATCTGAAAAGAGCTTTCTTGAAAAGAAGAAAAGTCTGTTCCTTTTGGGCAGAGGCAATGGTACCTCACGATTCTCTGATTAAACTATCACACTGAGCGTATTATGGGACATCCGACTTGCTTGAGACGGACTTACCGCTGAGGTTTCTTGGTATTTGCACTGATGCTTTTCCGCCAGCCAGCCGTGAAATGACAGATGAGTGTCCCTAAACTTGCGTGTGAATGGTAAGTCAAGTGCCCAAGAAGCTGCTGGGGCCCAGCCGCCCCCTGGAGCCACCCTGGAGGGGGAAACGTGTTTTTCTTTAGGGTTACCTTCTGTGCCCATGAACTTGAATCAGGAGTGAAACCAAGGTCGGCACCACAGCGGGGTGCGATACTGGAAAGAAAGCTCACTCCACGGTCTGTCCTCTGGCTCCAGTGGACAAGTAGCCTTTGCTGGCAGGTCCCAAACTTAGAACTGGAAGCAGGAAAATGGTTTTCTCTCCTCCCTAACCTCTTTTCGGGATATAACATTGGAAACCTCAACACCTCTGTAAGGTTGTCTTTAAAAAAGCAACTAACTGCTTAGGTTTGGAGTGACCAGCGCTCCAGGCAGGAACCTGGTCATTACTGCGTGTAATGTGTCTGCAGCATCCTGTTTGTGTCTCGTGATTGGCATACTTTTTCAGCTTTCCTGTGATGTATGCAGATTGATTTGTTTTGAAAACTATGGATGTGCTACTGTGCTAACATACCACGTATGTTATAAATGATTCCAAAGTTAAAATGATGAGATACCCACTAAACACGTACCAACGGCCAAAATTTAGAAGACTGATGATAAAGGAGCCGAGTGGCTCAGTCGGATGCGTGTCCCAACTCTCGGTTTCAGCTCAGGTCATGATCTCAGTTTGTGAGTTCGAGCCCCACCTTGGGCCCTACGCTGACAGTGCAGAGCCTGCTTAGGATTCTCTCTCTCTCCCTGACTCTCTGCCCCTCCCTCACTCTCCGTGTCTATCAAAACACATAAATAAACTTAAAAATTTTACAAGCCTGGGGCACCTGGGTGGCTCAGTCAGTTAAGCATCCGACTTGAGCTCAGGTCATGATCTTGCGATCCGTGAGTTCGAGCACCGTGCAGGGCTCTGTGCTGACAGCTCAGAGCCTGGAGCCTGCTTCAGATTCTCTCTCTCTCTCTCTCTCTCTCTCTCTCTCTCTCTCTGCCCTTTCCCCACTCACACCCTGCCTCTCTCTCTCTCTGAAAAATAAACATTTAAAATTTTTTTTTAATTTTTAAAGACTGACAATAAACCAGCGGGACCCACATTCACCTTGTGTGAGAATGTAACATGGGATAGGGACTTTCAAAAACCATCAGGTGAATTCTGTTTAGGTTAAACATGCACTGTCCCTAGCATCCAGCTGTTTTATCCCTTGGCATTTACCTAGGAGAAATGAAAATATATGTTTGCACAAATATTTGTACACAAATGTCCATCAGTAGATGAAAAGACAAACCAATTGGTGGTATATTCAAACAATGGAATACTATTAAGCAACGTAAATGAATAAGCTACTTTTCCATATAACAGTATGGACAAATCTCAAAAATATTATGCCAAGAAGACAGATACAAGAAAGCATATTCACCTATTTATGTGAAAGTCTAGAAAAGGTAAAGCTAATCAGTGACAGCAGATCAGTGGTAAGTGGGCGAAGCAGGGTCAGGATTGACTGTAAGGAAGCGGGAAGGCAATTTGGCGGTGATGGGTATTTTCCGTATCTTGATGGCGGTGGTATTTACATGGGTATACATATTTATTAAAACACATTAAACTGCACACTTAAGATAAGTGCGTTATATATGAATTATTCAACAAATATTCAGTAAACATACTGTTTAAAACCAAAGGTAAACTTCTATTCACTTTAGTACTAGAAATCTTAGCCCATGCAATCATATGTATAAGAACCAGAAATAAAATTATTGAAAAGGAGGAAAGATAAAAATCCGCATGGCTTTTAAATGCATAATATTTCGCTATTGGCACACAAGAACCTATAGAGGTAATATGATTTAAAATATTGATATAGAGGCAGCTGGGTAGTTCCGTCAGTTAAGTATCTGATTTTTGATTGTGGCTTAGATCATGATCTCATGGTTCCTGCTATGAAGCTCCTCCTGGCACAGAGCCTGCTTGGGATTCTCTCTGTCACCCTCTCTCTGCCCCTGCCCCGTGTGTGCACTCTCTCCCTCTCTCAAAATAAACTTGGAAAAAACTATGTAGTATTTGCTAATAATGTGATTTAAAGGTCTGGTTCTTTGTTAAACTTATCTTGATGCTTTTTGTGAAGGCTATGGGGTAGAAAACATACAAAAATGTGTAAATTCAAATGGAAGGAAGGCAAAATGAATTGAGCAAAGTAAATCCCAATGATTCATTTTCAGCCCATCTACCATTATGCAATGTATTTGAAATTCAATTAATACATTTCTCTTTTCTCTGATGTCAATCAGAGACAGCAGAGAGCCTGATGCGGGGCTCAAACTCACAAACTGTGAGATCATCACCTGAGTGAAGCTGGACTCTTAACTAACTGAGCCACCCAGGTGCCCCCCCGCCAAGTCTTTAAAATTTTCCAGCCATGAGACTTTTTATCATTTTCAGAAACAAAATCGTGTAACAATGAAATATTCCCAAACAACCATTTTCAAGATGTTCTTTCCGTAGCACGAGTTTCTTTTCAAAAATAGCTCCTCCTCCTTTTATTACTCAAAGTCATCTTTATTTCAGAAGGGCGACTTACGTTTTATTTTTTCAAAAATGTCTGCTAGTAAAATAATTCTGACCACTACTTGTCATCACGGAAAATTTCAGCAAATGACAACTCTTGTCTTTAACAAGAAAACTCCATGCCTCGTCTATAAGTAGAGCGACTCTTCTCTGTACTTTGCTGTGAAATAACCGGGGTAGGCTTATTGCTGGAAAGATTTTCAGGGATAGCCCCATGTTCTCACAAAGTACTACAAACAGTCTGCTATCTCACAAAGGCCTTTTTCTAAATATATATGAAATCCCATAGCCCCATGTGGACTTCTTCCTACAAAGATTTGTCTCTAAGAACTTGCTGATGTGTGATGCCTGTTAGTGGATATTAATATTTGCTGTTCTTATTAATTATTATCAGTGTTTACATCAGTCATCCTGGTACTACCTACGGTTTGAGACCATGTTTTGTTTTGTTTTGTTTTGTTATTTGATTATATGGTTTTGATTTTTGAGAAATGCTCCAGAAAGAAAAACAATCATACACACACACACACACACACACACACACACACACACACACACACACAAAGAGAGAGGCTCTGGAAAATGGGGAGAGGTTAGGTTTGCTAGAACCAGCCTGGCATGGTATCCATAAGAACTGTAGAAATGGGCATCCAACAAAATTGATATTTGGGCTGCTGTAGCACTTAGTTAATAGAAGTCTGTCTATATATATCTATTTATAGATATAGAGAGAGATATAGATCAGTCAGGCTAGTGAAGGGTTTTGAACGAGGCTCTGCTAAACTAACAGAAGACTAACTTCTCAGGGTAACAGCAACAGAAGGTTTATTTTTTTGCTCATGTACATGTTCATGGTTATGGCTTTTTTTATTGACTGAAGCAAGTGACATGACCAAGGCTAATGTGAATGGGGCAAAAATGTATGATTTTACCAAGGAGAAGGGAAGAAAATTTTCATGGACAATGTGAAAACAGCTTGGTTTCTTCATCTTCAAAAATCAGTCTGATTTTGGAAAACCTATTGCTTGGGTCACAGAAGGATAACTCACATTGGCTTAAGAGAAAAGAGAATTTATTTATTGGCTCATATAATCAGGCAGTCCAGAGGGCTTCTGAGTAATACCATCCGGCCTCCAGAGAGTAGCTAGTGACCCAGATAAGTTTCATCCTCTCTCTCTCTCCCTCTCTCTTTCTCCTCCACCCACTCCTTCCCCACTAGAGCTCTGCTTCTTTCTATGTGGGATTCATTCTCCTACTGTAGACAGTCCGTCTTCGTGTGGACGGGAAAGACCACTGGCACGCAGGGGGCCCCTGAATAATACCCTTTCAGACCCATGACTCAGGAAACAAGTAATCTTCTCCAGGTCTACACTGAAAAAACATCTTAGTGAAGTATTTTGATCAGTCTAGCCACCTGTTCTTCTGACCCTCATTCCCAGAGGGATGGAGTTCTGTGATCGCCTGGACCCGGTTCATATGCCAACTTCTGTGGCTGGGGCAGAGGAGGAGGCTGGCTGCACCTGGCAACCTTACAGCATCACACCATCAGAAGAGGAGAGTAAGAATTTCCCAGACAGACCTGGTCCTGCGCAGGTGAAATCAACCGAGGGCCCGCACACATAACCGCCTTGCTCTCTCTAAAGAAGATAAAGCTTGTGCAAGTCTTTTGTAAACTGTAAAGCATTGTCCAAATGCTAATTGCTATTATTATTCCTTTTGAGTTGAGTTTTAAAAAAAAGCCCCATTATTTACTGGGGTAAATTAATGCCCGTGGCTGGCCAGCGTCGTTCCACCCACTTACTTAGGTGAAGGTAGAGTTGCTGTAAACAGGCAGGGGGTTCCCTGTGGATTGAGCACATCGGTGACAACCCGTTTCGTATTAAACCCAGAAGTGACGCTTGTTATTTGGGAATGAGGGTGTACCTGCAAGACATCTGTTTGGTGACAATGTTGAAGAGTTCTGCAGTGTGCATTTTCTGAGTGCTCCTGGTCCCTGGCGTGGTGCTCGGGAATATTCTGGAAGAACAAGACACAACCCCTCTCTTGGAGTCACATTTCACCCCAGCCACGTCCCGATAGCTCCGAATATGCAGATTGTGTCGAGGAAGGATCAGGACAAATTGACTGAATTTTTCACTTTTCCTCCTGATGCCTTGACAGCCTGTTTCTCATGCTTACTGGATGATGCTTAATTTAATTCATGTGCCCCAGGCAGCATGCTCTGTGTTGCAGCTGGTGCACAGTTCGTTTGAAAGGGCTTTCTCGGCACGGCCAAAGGCAGGAAGCACACTGCCGTGATACCTTGATGAATGGGTCCCTTGAGAAAGAGGCGCCTTTATAATGAAGTCACAAAAGAAATCTTCATAAATCCTTGGAAGCCCAGCAGCGCGTATGTGCGAGTGCAACCAGCATACTTCCTCAACAACCCTGTTGAAGGTAAAGAAGGCCAATACTAAGCAGAATTAAAAAAAAAAATCTGCTGTGTCCCCCGCCCCAGGCACCATTCCTATAGTCATCTCCGCGCGCACACACACACACACACACACACACTGCATCCATGTCTGTTGTGAACACTGTTCCTGCCTCCAGGACCCAGGGCCCTCTGCTTTTCCAATCAAAACAGGGAAGAAGAAATAATTGTCACTGTCCCATGTTGACAGATCCCTCGGGTTACTCTCGGGCTAATGAATTTCACCCTCTAGAGCTGCGTTGCATGTTGGGCCTTGAACTGTAACTTGGGTAGATGACAGCTTCTGAGGAGAGGAGTGTGGGTGTCTGAAATCACACTTAACCTGATGGAGTCTCTGTAGGGGACTCACTAGGGGGCCCATCGCTTTGTGAGCCTCCTACTTTCCAGATCCTTCCTTGGCTGGGGCCTTTATCCCAGCTGGCATCCGGAAAGACCCAGTCTCCATCTTGACTCCATTCCAGGAAGCAGAGCCACTTTGGAGGTAGTGAGGATTCACAGACTAATGTCCTTCTTTCCTTTCCCTTGACCCCCCCCCCCCCCCCCCCCCGTATAGAAGTTGGCTAAGGCTGTTGTAACCAAGCAGAACAGACTGGGTGGTTTACACAGTAGGAATTTATTTTTTCACAGTGCTGGAAGCTAGGTGTCCAAGATTTAGGTGGCCACAAGGTTGGCTTCTTCTAAGGTCTGTCTCCTTGGCTTGTAGATAGCTTTCTTTTCTTTCTGTCTTAACATGGTCTTTTTTCTGGGTGTGTCTTCATCCTCATCTTTTCTTTAAGGACATCCTGAACTTGTCATATTGGGCTAAGCTCACTCTGATGACTTCATTGTACTTTACCTCTTTAAAGACTACATCTCCAAATATAGCACATTCTGAGGTACTGGGGATAAGGACTACAACATATGAATGTGGGGCAGACACAATTAGCCCATAACAACTCATCTTCCTCCCCTTATTCTGACTCCTGGCCTGGCCTCTTCTCCTCTCTTAACTGATGAATCCAGGGCAGGTTCGGCCGACCCAAGTCCCCAGTGGCCAGATGTGTGGAGCCGGAGAGAAGAACTAAATGGTTTCCCCCAAAAAAGCCAAGAGTCAAAACCAAGAAGCCCTTGAAAAGGAGTAAGAAGATCGGCAGGCTTGAGGTGGTCATCAGAAGCTGGGGTTTAGATCTGAGGAGTCAGGCAGCCAGCGAGGACACAAAGGAGGAATGGTAAATCAAAATGGCGGCAAGACGGCACTCTGGGTCAACACCAGAGTTAACACAGCCTAGCCCAAGGCTGCTTTCTACAAGTCTCTGGCACAGGGATCTGACATAGATTAGGCATTCACCCACCCTTACATGATTTATTCAAAATCCAGGCTTTCTCTTCCTTGCTTTGCCGTTTCTAGTTCATGATTCTGTGACATTATACACATTGCTCTCTCTGCTCGAAATCCCCTTCTGCCCCAGTGTTGACCTGGCAGCTCCCCCATGACCTTTTCCTAACCTGCCACCTCTGATGTAAAGCCTCCCCAACTCAGTACATCTTTAGCTCTTTGGAGATCCAACTAGGTTATCAAGTCTCACAAGAATAGAGACATACCTGTGCACTTTTTGAGTCCCCACAGATGTAAGATATCAGCAAATGCCTATCCAGTAAATGTTTTGAATTAGGCCGGTCAAAATCTGTCTTTGAACTCACTTGGTTTATATGTCCCTTCATGTGTCTCTCATTCTTCCTTATATGTAGGGAAGCATATGTTTAGCTCAGTGCCTTAAGTAGTGTAGGCACAAATGGTTAAAAATGTAGACTTTGCTGCCAGACTGCTTGGGTTGAGCTCTGACCCCAGTGGTTTTTTGTTTTGTTTTGTTTTGTTTGGTGACTGTACTAGTTTGCTAAACCAGCCGTAACCAAGTACCCTAAACTGGGTGAACTTGAACACAATTCATTGCCTCCTAGTTCTGGAGGCTTAGAAGCTAGAGATCGAGGTGTGGCCGGGTTCATCCCTTCCAGGAACTGTGGCGGAGATTCTATGGCGTCCTCTCTGCAAGTGTCTGGTGCTTTGCTGGTATCCCTTGGCTTCTGCGACATCGCCCCGACCTCTACCTTCATCTTCACATGGGCGTGCACGTGCACGCATGCCCAAGCTTCCTCCTCTTGGGGAGAAAAGAAGGCCTGTCGCACCGGATTCGGGGCCCACTCTACTCCAGTAGGACTCCAGCCTCTGTCGAACTCAACACTCTGATGAAGTGACGACATCTGCAATGACTCCATTTCCAAACAAGGTCACATTTTGAGGTACCAGAGATTGCCGCTTCAACATAGCGATGGGGTGGGGGAAGCACATTCAACCTGTAACAGCGACTCCTGGCAGATTACCTAGTGTCAGTCTCTGCGTTAGTCAAATGGAATCATCACATAGCCCACCTTCTAGGGACGCGTGATTAAATGAATTAACGTACGTAAAGCACTTCAGACAGAGCAAGCCACCAGGAAGCCCTGCCTCAGCATTAGCTAGGATCCTGGGGCCGTGTGTACGGTTACCTCCTTCACGAACCAGCTGTGTGGAGGCAGATTCGCTGGGTCATTTTTATACACTGACGATGGTATAGCATCATAAACTGTGCAACATACAGCAGATCCCTGTATGCCTGGTAGACAGTCTCTGAGCTGAACTGACCAAACCGAATGGAAGGCAGGGACAATGCGGGTGATCGCAGGGCTGGAATTCAACGTCCACGTACATTTGTCAGATAGTCCCTTTGGCAGATTACACGTTATCGTGCCATTCGCGTAGTGGGGTCCCAAAAGATTGGCCTGGGAAGACTTTGAAACCCCTCTTCTTTCTTGGTTTCTTCTTGAGATTTCCTGCTTGCTTCGAGAGGCTTAGGGAATTTGGTTTTACACATACAAATGCTGTTCTGTCTCCAGGTGGAGAGAGCTCACGCTGCCTGAGCCGCTTACCTTTGGTTATTGGCGTAATTGAATGCCGCAGTTCTGGGGTTCTCTACTCAGTTGTGATATTATCACTGCGAGGCAGGAGAAAGAAGGGAAGAACAATGTGATATTTCTTCCTCAGAGGCCTGGGTGGGCCATCTGGCAATCTTTAAATCTAGGTGCCAGATTGAATAACATGCTTTGGGTGACTTTTTAAATGTATTATTCAAGGGAGATGTTGTTTTAACCTCTGTGCTGCACACCGCTTCCTAGCTGATGGAAATCTTTTCTCTCCTTTGCTTGAGAATTATGTGGAACACAGCCCAGCAGAGACTAATAAATCAGCACGAGAATTCCTCAGCTGGTCTGAAGAGCAGCTAATGATGGCAACGGTGGCTCAATTTTTCTGCACAAAGCAAGGACAGGGAAACAAGGCACAGCTGTCGTGCAGCAGATATATGAGGCACAGTCTGGATCCTGACCAATGGATCTTCCTCTTCTTCCAGCCAAAGTGGGGGTCATCTCCACGCGGGCATGAAAGATGTCTGCATGGGGGACAGTGAGTCCCGCTTGTAGCCTTGATTGGGTTGCACCCTGGTTTCTTGAAATCGACAAGTCGCGTCACTTTTCTGGGTCTCTGTTTCCTCTTAGGTACCATGAGGTTGTTGAACCGTGACTGATCTTTGAGGTTCCCTTATGTGCTTTTCCTTTCTGCCTTGTGGTCCATAAACCAACAGAGCCCTGGTCTTCTATGTCCGGGCTAAATGGTCGCAATTGCTATAGTTTCTGACAACCCACGCTTTAACTGCTCTCTTGGAGTTCAGTGTCAATAGCGTGTGATAATTGCGTGATACTGTGATGATGTATCATCTTGTTTCTGGCACAGAACTCCTCGGAAGCCCTGGAATTTCTAGGTGTTGAGAGCTATAAAGTTGTCTTTTGTTATGTTAATGAGATGCTTTTAGGACCGCACCTAAGGAGAGGGGCTGGTTGCCCGGGGAGCCAACCAAGTTGTTAGAAGAGGAGAAATTTCATTCTCACCCCTGACCTTGGGGGAGGGAACAGGGATTGGAGATTGAGTTTGCTTGCCAATGACCGATGATGCAATCAGCCACGCCTGAGTAATGAAGCCCCTGTAAAAACCCAAAAGAACAGGGTTCTGAGCGCTTTCAGATTGGTGAACACGTGGACACTGGAGAGAGTAGTTTGCCTAGAGAGCCCGGAAGTTCGTTACCCTTTCCTCAGACCTTGCCCCGTGCATCTCTCCCAACTGGCTCTTCCTGCCTTACCTCCTTTTATAATAAACCAGCGACCTAGTAAGTAAAATGGGTGCGTGGGTGCCGTGAGCTGCTAGCAAAGTAAACGAACTAGAGGAGGGGGTCGTGGGAACCTCCTACCTGTAGCCTGTGGGTCAGAAGTACGGGTCACAGCCTGGGCTTGCCACTGGCATGTGGAGGGAGTGGGGCAGTTGTGTAGGTTTCAACCCTTAGCCTGTGGAATCTGGTGCTGTCTCCAAGCGGTGGCAGAATCATCACCCTGTTGGCACCTGAGAATTGCTGGGTGCTCTGTGGGAAGCCCCTCCACACACACTCATCAGAATTGGGTCCTAGAACCCAAAAGTAATCTGCGTCTAAATTGCTTCGTCTCAAACTGAACGCGAGCCTGGAGTGAAATCCTGAGCCTGTTTGGTAAGTGAATCCTATGAAACAAGGGACACACGAGGTCAACTCTGTTTCTTAATACTGAGAAGCTGTCTGAGTGGCTCTGCCTGTAAGTCGAGACTCTCCTTGGCCATCACGCGTGAACGTAAAAGGAAAACTGTTTTCCTAACTCCTGATACTTTGCACACCTAACGTGTGGGGGTTTGTTCCCTACGCCAACCGATTTCCCAACTCTCTGGACAGCATCTGGGGTCAAGTAATTTAATTCAATTCTGACACCAATTACCTGGAGTCAGTGTCAGATTCCATGGGTTCAAGGACTCAGTCCCCCAAGGCTGCCCGGGTTTTGATAGTTTTCTAGAACAGGTCAAAAACTTAGGGAAACATCTACTTACATTTGTATCCGTTTGTCGTAAAGGATGTTATGAAGAGTGCAGATGGGCGGCCAAATGAAGGGTCCCAAGCTTAGGAGCTCCCGTCCCTGTGAAGTAGGGATGCTTCTTCCCAGTACACGGATGCATTCACTAACACGGAAGCTCTCCGAACCCATCGTTGAGGGATTTTCATGGAGACTTCATCATGTGGGCATGATCATTGATTAACTCCATCTCCAGCCCCTCTCCCCTCCCCGGAGGATAGAGGGGAGACTGAAAGTCCCAAGCTTCCAATCAGTGCTCTGTCTTTCTGGTAAGCAGCCCCCATCCGGAAGCTATCCAGGAAGCCCCCCAGGACCCCTCTCGTGAGAACAAAAATTTCTGCTCTCACCCAGGAAATTCCAAGGGATTTAGGAGCTCTGTGTCAGCAACTGTGGGGCAGGGACCAAATATGTACCCTTCTTATTATATCACACTGTCTTTGTAAAGGCTCAGCGTTAAACTGAGATTGAGAGGACGAAATACAAAAAGTGAAAACCATCCCCGGACCTCACCTTTAACTCAGGGCTTCTTAGCAGGCGGACTGAGGTCATCGATAAATGACAGAAACAGATGAAGGGTCTTCTGGAAGTATATCAGCAGGTCACTTGCTGAAGGAGCTTGCTGAAACACTTTGAGGGGTGACAAATTAAAGCATCCACTGGCCGGGGAAAGTTTAACTGAGGCAATGGATGGTTCGGGACTGTCTCAGAAGAAAGATGTTTTGTAAGCGTAGAGCGATCTGGGTCACCGCGCTCAAATGGTGACTGGATATTTATCTGAAGCAAGAAGGGACAGGCTGTGGAAGGTGTTCCGAAATGGAACAATTCCTGTGACAAGGAAACAGAAGGAGGGACACACGGACCAAGGATCAGATTCTGAGAGTCTGTGATTTGGAAAAGGAAAAATAGATATTTTTTTTCAGCCCTGATTTCTTAGTAGAGGCCCCAATGTGTTTTTCTATAAATCCTTAATTACATTTCATTCCATAACGGAGTTTTGCATAAGGTAACAGTTTTCTTTAGATCATAAATATCCCTGGTGATTCATAATACTCCTGGCTTGACCTTTCAGAAATGTGTTTTGTTTTTTTGTCTTTTGTTTTTTCATGAGCCGCTTTCTTAGACTGAATACTCTTTTTCTTAAGAAGGACCTAGAGGGGCGCCTGGGTGGCTCAGTGGGTTAAGCAACTGACATCAGCTCAAGTCGTGATCTCCCAGTTTAGGGGTTCAAGCCCCGCGTCAGGCTCTGTGCTGACAGGTCAGAGCCTGGAGCCCGCTTCAGATTTTGTGTGTGTCTCTCTCTCTGTCCCTGCCCCACTCACACTCTGTCTCTCTCTCCAAAATGAAAAACTAAAACATAAAAAAAAAAAAAAAATTGAAGAAGGACCTACAGAAAAGGAAATTCAGAATGCCTTTGCTGCATTTTTTTGTGACATGCATTTTATCAGCCCTCACTACAGAGGAGCGATTGTACTTACCTGCTGTCTCCTCCAGGCTCCGAGGAGTGAGCTGCACATCAGGCTGTTCGTATATCCAAGTCACCGGTGGCTCTTAAAGCCAAGGATAGGCTAATTATCTGAATATCACGTTTGATGAGAAGCCATTTGCAAAGATGAAACATTGGAGGTCTGGTAAAACCTGAGACAGTTTTTATGGGCTCGTAACATTTGGTGGAAATTAAAATCCAAATGACCTTCATTCCTTCGTATTTGTCAAAATATTGTTTGGTCTCAATTATTCTTTAGACAGATAGATTTGTTTTCAACGAAGCTCCCCACTTTTCTTTGGCCTGTAAGTAGTTTGTTTGTATTATTTTTATCCCATCAGCTACATCAAGCATGTAATCTGTTGGTCATGTATATAAATGGAAGGCCCTAACTTCAAATAGTCCCTTGGTGCAAATTTTAAAATCCCTTTTTCTATTAAAAACTTCAGTCCAGGGGTGCCTGGGTGGCTCAGTCATAACCGTCCAACTTCGGCTCTGGTCATGATCTCGTGGTTTGTGAGTTCAAGCCCCGCGTCAGTCTCTGTGCTGACAGATCAGAGCCTGGAGCCTGCTTGGGATTCTGTGTCTCCCTCTCTCTCTCTGCCCCTCCCCACTCATGCTCTGTCTCTCAATAATAAATAAACGTTAAAAAAAATTAAAAACAAAAAACTTCAATCCAGTCAAGAAGTTATTTCATGACCAGTTGCTACAAAAAACCAGAGTGCTCTTGATAGACTTAAATCAATTTGAGTTTTGGTCTTCTTATCTATAGAGAGGAGATAATAAAGCCCCTCCCACAGAATTGTGGAATAGACATAATAAATAAAACGCAAAGGTGGGGGGTAAAGATCCCATACTATCGTTGATTTTACCAAAAGCAAAGCCACCAAAATATAACTATGTGAATATATAATCACATAATGTAACTGGACGTACATAGAATCCCATAACTTTGTACTGTTGGTGTGTCTGCCCAGAGGAAAGAAATGAAAAGTTAGCTCATGTTTATATACTAATATTTAGCGTTCCTCTAAGGCCCATAATTATGCTGGAGGCTCACAGACCTCTACATCCTGAAGACTGCTTATGGATGGAAACAATTCCTTAGTGGGGAAATGTACTCATGCATATAAGAGGAGGTGTAGATAGAGGAGGAGCGTCTCCACTCTTCTGCATCAGCCCCCCTCTCCTGCACGCTCCCTCAGGGCCCACATGGAACCCAAGTTTAGGTAGCAAAACAGTAAAAATTGATTGAAGTCCTTGAACCCCATGGTTCTGTTATGACCGTCATGGTTGAGAGGTCCCTTGGGCTGAACAAGACCTCCACTGTTTATCTGTTGGTTCACCTGCGTGTAACAGAAAACCCAAGGGAACCTTGGCTTACACACCCAAGAGATTTTTTTTCTTCCATGCAAAAGATGGGATGGGCGTTGGGGAGGGCACTGTTGTGATGAGCCTTGGGTATAGTTTGTAAGGGATGAATCACTGGGTTCTACTCCTGAAACCAACACTACCCTGTATGTTAACTAAAATGAAAAAAAAAAAAAAAAAAAAAAAGTCTGATGAGGTAGCTTAAGGCAAGGTAGCAGCTCCAAAGGATTTGTAGAGACCTAGACCCCTTGCCTCTCTCTGCTACATATTCCTGGTAGAGCTTATCACCTAAAGGTCACATCAACGCCAGGTCGGCTGCTGGAACTTCAGCCAACAAATCTGTGTGTAGGTAATAAGTTGGCAAAGGGAGGGCTCAAAAATGGCTTTCCTTTGGTTTCTTCCCCCCTTTTAGGGAGACCTGCTGGAGGTCCCTCTCAACACTTCATGTTTATACCTCCTAGACCGGAACTTAGTCAGTTAGCCATGCTTGGCTGCTAGAGAGGCTGGAAAGTAGAGTCTTTTAAGTTAGTACATTGTTGCCTCTGGTAACACAGGCATTACATTAATTAGATAAAAAGCAAAAATGGATATTGGATAGGCAGTGAGCAGTTGCCACACAAAGTGTAAGTTACTTGGGCCTTTCTGGGGAAAGAGTAGACAGTGAAACCCTACAGTCAAGGGGAGTTCTCCTGACAGCCTGATTAACTGTCTACATCCCTACTCCACTTCACCTAGCCTGGCTCACCCAACACAGGAAAAGAGGGAATAATAGCTAGCATGTATTGTGCATCTGCTCTTTGCCAAATGATGCATAATCACTTTATAGGCATTACTCATTAAGTCTCATAGCAACCCATGAAGTCAGCACTAATGTTACCCCTAGTTCTACATGTAGGGAAACTGAGGCTCGAGATCAGTTAATGTGACCGAGTTTGCTAGAAAGCAGATAGGCAGAGACTTGACCTCAAGCCTGTGGTCTCTTAACTATTGCAGTATACTTCATCACCCACAAAAGGAAGGAAAAAGGAGCAGGAAGAAAGTCAGGAAGAGGGGACAGAATAAATGCAGTCCCAGAACTAATGTGAAAAATGGTACGTTCCAATAAGATCATTTTTTTAAAAATCTGTATGACTTTCACACAGATATAAAATGAACATGTGTCACATATTTCCCTTAGCTTACGAATGGGTAAGCTAGTAAGATGTTAAGCCTGTTGAAAGGGGAATTCGGAGAACCACATGTGTATAGGTGGATGAGGAATACTGAAAAGGATTTAGAAATAGACACAAGACCAGTCTGTCCACAGGGCGATAATCAATTACATTCCACCAGACACAACTCCTTTCTGTTTTTGACGATAAGAGAATTGCCTGCATTATCATCGGTTTGACTTACAGAGTTGTAAAATAGCTCTGAGACACTGAAAGGCAAACATAACCTATAAGGAAGGTTATGCCGGGCGGGGCACTCCATAACCTTTGTGTCAATGTTAAAGTCTCCTAATTTGAAAAACTTGTCCTGACATACCTAAATCACCCTCTTCTGTTACCGGAGATGCCAGCATTTAGAGAGGACTAGAGACTATTGGCCAAATTTCTCTTACCCACGTACCCTCCATTTGCCCGCTGCCAGAGATTAGGAAAGGCAAAGAGTGATGTCTCCTGTTTGAACTGCCCCAGTGTGTTGGTAATAACTTTCCAAGCCAAGATGAAACATTGAATCCAAGGCTGCCATATCACCCTTGGTGAGGTAATTAACAACTACTTACCAGATGCCTTTGATGTACAGACCCTCTGCTAGATGAGCAAAACAGACCTGTACCTGCTGTCAGATATTTATAGCCTACAAGGGAAAACACTTTCCAGTAGAGGGTAAGCAAACTGGCTAACAGGATGTATGGTAGTGCACCACCCCCCCAACACATCCACAGATGACTCTGAATTGCTTCTGTAGACGTTACATATTTCTTAGTGCTTACTTTATAATT
This sequence comes from Panthera tigris, assembly GCF_018350195.1. NCBI lineage: Eukaryota > Metazoa > Chordata > Mammalia > Carnivora > Felidae > Panthera > Panthera tigris. Next base: position 8,383,843 of record NC_056672.1, read on the forward strand.
TGGTCAAAGTATCCTTTCCAAGCCTAGACAGCTTGTCTGCCTCCTTGATGCTCTTCTTCCGCAGTTATTGAGCTTTCTGGAACATCATCAGAGGGAAACAACTAAGTGTCTTAAAGTCACCAGTGTACCTTTTTTTTTTTTTAATTGGCGTCCAAACTCCAAGGTTGGCAACACTGCCTTCATAAAAGCTTTATGTGACTTCTGCGCCCTTCGGAGATTCTACAGTTGTATGGGGGTGGATACGTTCCCGCTCAGCACAGAGATGTTCCTGGACTCCTCAGGCTCTGCCCTTATGTCATCTGAAAGAGAAACAAAGAGAAAAACAAGTTCCTGTCTTTGTCTCTCTCCCCGCCACCTTCCTTCTGTGTCTGTCTCCCTCCTTGGTCATTCTCTGTCTTTCTCACTTTGTGTGTTGGCCTCATTTGCCTGCCAACCAGTTCTTGTTTGCAAAGGTTTTTTGCACTCACATCCCTGGCTGGTTCCTCCCAGGGGCCCATTTACTCTTTCCTGGGGGCAGATTTCAGAGGGCCCTGTTTTCTGCACACTGATAATTGGGCACCAGTGGCTCAAGGCAGGGGGGGGGGGTCTTATGCTGTGCTCAGTGTATACCTTGATTATAGGCAGAAGGGAGGGAAAGGGACAAGGGAGAGAGACAGCGACCGTGGGTACTCCCTCCTAGACTCTTCTTAGAGACCAGCCAGGCCACAGTGCTGCTGTCTCTGGTAAACGTTACGAACTGAACTGGTTTAAACACGTGGGTAAATAGAATTGCTCTCTTCCAAGTCTCTCCCCTGTGACATGTTCTTGGGTTGAACACTAACCCCATAGGACTCTGTTTTCTGATTGGTAAAATGATGGAATCAGAAGTGGTAGTTGGCAAAGAACTTTAGCTTAAGTATTCAAGAGAATACTTAAGTAAACTTGAAGTCATTGAATTTTTAACAGGAAGGTTAATAGTGCTTTTTTAAATGTTTGAGCAGATGTTCAGAATTGCCCATTTGAAGGACGGGGTTCTGAAAGGAGAGAATAAGAGAAAGACTAATTAGGGATCCTGCTGTTTGCAGGACTGCTCATTGACTCTGTGTGTGTGTGTGTGTGTGTGTGTGTGTGTGTGTGTGTGTGTGTGTGTTTTTAATTTAAATTAAAGTAATACCTGTTCACAAGGAATCAAGCTGTATAGGAAGGCCTTAAGAAAAAAAGGAAACTTCTCCCATCCACCCTACTAATGCCTGCTCATTTTTCACAATGTTAACTACTCTTGAGTGGTTCTGGGTTCATTCGTTCATTCATTATTTTAATGTTTATTTATTTTTGAGAGGAGTGTGAGTGGGGGAGGGACAGAGAGAGAGGGGGACAGAGGATCCAAAGCAGGCTCTGTACTGACAGCAGAGAGCCCCATGTGGGGCTCGATCTCACAAATCGTGAGATCATGGCCTGAGCCAAAGTCGGACACTTAACCGACTGAGCCACCCAAGCACCCCATTTGTGCTTGAGTTGATTACCATAATAACCTTATGTCATAATACTCATACTTCTCTCTCCTGAATCATCTGCTTTGAAGATAGTGTTGACTCTCCCTGTATAATTGAAGAGGAAATTTCCTCCTTCTGGTACAACTCCCAATTTTCTTCTTCTTCTTCTTCTTTTTTTTTTTAATTTCTATATTGTCAAGATTTAGAATGCTCCACTAAGTCTTTAATGTTTGTTTGTAGGTTGCTTCTGAAAATTTGCAAAAAAAAATGAAGTTATCAACACCCTCATATTCCTCCTTCCTCTTTTGTTAATTATATACTGTGAAGGTGTAATATATTTCTCATTGAAATATAACCAAATTCTTGCTATTTTTTACTATTTGTTCCATAATTAAATGGACTCATTTCTAACCATGAGTCTTATTATAGCTTCGTATGGCCAAATTCTTTATTTAATTCATCTCTCAATTATGTGAATTTCTTTTTTTCTTTCTGACAAAGCATTTTTGAAGGGCTTATGTGTGCTACATAGTCTGAGTTCTTTCATGTTGGAAATGTGAATAGCACTTTCTGGATTTAATATTCTTTTGGTCATAATTTTTTTTTCTTCTAAATTTTGTGGAAATTTTTTTTTAACATTTATTGTTGAGAGACAGAGACAGACAGAGCATGAGCATGGGAGGGACAGAGAGAGGGGGAGACATGGAATCTGAAACAGGCTCCAGGATCTGAGCTGTCAGCACAGAGCCCCACATGGGCCTCAAACTCACAAACCACGAGATCATGACCAGAGCCAAAGTCAGATGCTTAACTGACTGAGCCACCCAGGTGCCCCTGTAGAAATTTCTTAAAATGAACGTGACTCGAGAGGAATCTAATGCCATCCTGATTTTCTTTCCCTTTTAAGGTGATTTATTTTTCTGCCTGAGTGCCCAAGGAATTGATTCTTTTTTCTTTAAATCCAAAGTCTTGAGCAGAATGTATTTCCATGGTACTATTACTGTATGAAATTTTCCTATGGCCAGTGTATATTTTTCCTGTTAAAAGAATTGGGTTTTATTTCAGGGAGATTTTGTTCTATTTTTCAGTGATTTTTTTGCATTCTATTTTCCTATACTTCTGAGACATAATTTCCTTTATTGCTGCTTTGTTTTCATCTGTCTTCCATGTCTATTAGCTTCTTTCTGATGGCAAAATCAGTTTGTCTTACTTAATCTGCATTCAGGATGATTACCTCGAGCTTCTCTATTGATAGCCTGATTTTAAATTTATTATTATAAAATATTTTATGCATACAAAAGGAGAGATGAGCATAAATATAAGGTATGAAGAGTACTAACCAAATGAGCCCATATATCCGCACAACCCAGTGTAAGAACTAGACGAATCTTAACCATGTATTAAAATTCCTTGGGGTGCCTGGGTGGCTCAGTCGGTTAAGCATCCGACTTCGGCTCAGGTCACGATCTCGCGGTCCATGAGTTCGAGCCCCGCGTCGGGCTCTGGGCTGATGTCTCGGAGCCTGCTTCCAATTCTGTGTCTCCCTCTCTCTCTGCCCCTCCCCCGTTCATGCTCTGTCTCTCTCTGTCTCAAAAATAAATAAACGTTAAATAAATAAATAAATAAATAAATAAAAATAAAATTCCTATTTGCCTTGCCCTGATTCCATGCCCTCCCCTCCCTTCAGTCTCAAAAGTTAATAACATCTTGAGTCTTGTGCTTAGCATAAAAAGCTTAAAAATATGATTTAGTATATCCTAATCAACATAGTTTACTTTTGAATACATTCAACCTTTTTTAATAAAAGAAATCATTCTTCAGCAACCTGATTTTCCCCCTAAAATTCAGTTTGTGAAATTAATTTATGTTTAACACGTGTACCTCTGGTTCTCTCTGACTGTGGAAGAGTATTCCTCATATGGATATACCGCTATTTACTCATTTGTTTCCCTATCAGTAGTTACTTCTGGCTCATTGTAACTTTTTATAATTTACATATTTATAATTACAATTTATAATTTACAAATTATAATGAAATTATAATTTACATCCTATAATTACCAGTATTATAATTAAATCTTTAGTACAGCTTATCTTTTTTTTTAACATTAATTTATTTTTGAGAAAGAGAGCATGCGGGAGTGGGGAGGGGCAGAGAGAGAGAGAGACACACACAGAATCTGAAGCAGGCTCCAGGCTCTGAGCCGTCAGCACAGAGCCTGACGCGGGGCTCAAACTCACGAACCCATGAGATCATGACCTGAGCCAAGTCGAACCCTTTACTCACAGCCACCCAGACACTTCTAGTACAGCTTATCTTGAATATACATTCAAATATTCCTCTGGAGTGTGTATTTTTAGCTGGTGATATTTCTGAGTTGGACAGTGAGTACCTCTTTCAGCTTTTTTGATGCCAAATGTTTTTCCAAAACGGTTATAAGTAATTGGAATGTAATATATTTTCTTCCTGCATATTAGTTAAGTATTATTCCCTTATTATGTTGCTTTGCTTCTTGGTTGTTTCTTTGGACCCCAAATGTCTCATTTAATCTCCGCTCTTTTGCCTTATCATCTTGTCTTTAAAATCGTGTTCGGGGGCGCCTGGGTGGCTCAGTCGGTTAAGCGTCCGACTTCGGCTCAGGTCACGATCTCGCGGTCAGTGAGTTCAAGCCCCGCGTCGGGCTCTGGGCTGATGGCTCAGAGCCTGGAGCCTGCTTCCGATTCTGTGTCTCCCTCTCTCTCTGCCCCTCCCCCATTCATGCTCTGTCTCTCTCTGTCTCAAAAATAAATAAAATGTTAAAAAATAAAAATAAAAAAAATAAAATAAAATCGTGTTCGATTTAATCCCTATTCTCTTTGATTGATACATTTCTCTTACTTTCTCATTTGATTTGATCCTTAAGGTGACATGAAGGGATCGGTGCTATTATATTCTCATTTTCTTTTAATTTTTTTTTAAGCTTATTCATTTTTCAGAGACAGTGAGACAAAGCATGAGTGGGGGAGGGGCAGAGAGAGAGGGAGACACAGAATCCGAAGCAGGCTCCAGGCTCTGAGCCATCAGCACAGAGCCCGATGCGAGGCTCGAACTCACGAATGGTGAGATCATGACCTGAGCCAAAGCCGGCTGCTCAACCGACTCAGCCACCCAGGCGCTCCTATTCTCATTTTACATGTGAATGAAAGGACTTCCAAGAAACTATGTGTCTTGGCCAAAGTCTTAGAGCTACTAAGTGGAGAATCTGACAGTAGCACCCAAGTCTTTCACCTCCAAAACACTTGATTTTTCCACCTCTTTGAGATAGGATACAATTCAATACTGTATGGTATTGTGTGGTATAGCTTCTAAGACTAACTAAGCTTCCGAACTGCACAGGCATAAATAAACAACACCTTTTAATGCCTGTAGCTCAATGAAAAACCTCCCAAGCGAGATAAGAACTTCACCAAGTGAAATTATTACCATGATCTATCTTGGAAATCGCTGTGATACTAAAAGGGTGAATTCTACTGCTGCCACTACCTAAAGTGTGTGCGTGTGTATGTGTGTGTGTGTGTGCATGTGTGGGCACAATTTAAGCAGCCGATACAAGTGACAGAACTATTGAAGGGTTTTTGAAACCCAGTGTAATTGCAAGGAAACAAGATCCAAACAAAGATGTAATGTGGGTTTGCTCGTACCTTGATGGTGTCCGGAGAGTAGAGCCCTTATTGGAACCTCCCTCTATTCTGAACTCTCAGAGAAGGACCAGGTCCCATAGGGAAAATCTGTGCAGCAGTGAACATGGTGGATGATGGAGCCTTCCTCTGGATTAGTAGCCTTCTCCAGCTCTTGGGGAGATGCATTAAAGTTCCTTTTTCCTGTAAAGGATAGTGCTACAAAGTTTCGGCTTTAGAAGAAGGGTGTGTGAGAAGACAGGCTAACACAAGATTTTCTGTACTGAGAGTGTTGTAAACCAAAGGTGAAGGAAAACAGCAACATTGACTCAAAGACTAATATCCAGAATTAGCTATTCTCTCGTCTTAGAGCTATTATTGGTTGGATTTGTGTCCTGTTTTCAAATACCTTTGTCAACAAATTGTATTCAGATTTAGAATTACCAAATAAACTATTTTCATTGTTTCCTCATTATTGATCTGCAGGAGATAAATAAATGTCCAGTGTGAAAAAAGAACTGCAAAGCATCCAAATAAGTTTGGGTGTCTTTGATTTAACCAAGCCAAACAGTTTTCTTTCCTGCAAAATTCTTCAAAGCAATTGATATTGCTAAGGATATCTCTGATTTTGTAAGAGGGATATATATTATAAAGAAGTTCCAAAGTTATTTGATCATGAAGCTCTTATGTTCGTGGACTCCAGGAATATATTTGGGGGGAAATTGGGCTTTCTTCTAATCATAAAATGTTAGAACTAGAAGGAGCCTTAGATCAACTCGTTTTAAATTTTAATTTTGCAAGGAGGGAAACCAGAATTTATGGGCTTTAGTGACTTGCCCGAGATCACACAGCTCTTTGGTAGTAAAGGTAGGGCTAGAATTCATATCTTCAGATTCCTGATCTAGTGTTCTTTGAATTGAATGAAATTAAATGAAGTCACATGATACAGTGACCTACCGGCAGGCCTTTTTTCCTACTTCATAATGCTGTATTCCCTTCTTTACCAGTGAGAATAATGAGACTCAAACTTATTTCCTATGAATCCCAAATTGCGCTTTTGACAGCTCATAAAATCCTCCCTCCAAAGCCTTATTATATCTCAGATGTTCCTAAGGGGTCAATGGTCCAGGATTATTCTCTGTAAATTCTCCATAGAGAATAATATCATGCTCACTTGGATATCCTATCACATTGGTCTCTCTAGCAAAACTTAGAAAGCTCCCCTTCTAGCATTCTGACCCAAGTTGACGAGGCAGTTTTATACACTACCTTGTGCAAAGTCTCATACCCCATAGGCAGAATTTAGAAAGGGCTTAAAATCCAGAAGTGGAATCCCTTTGTGGCAGGCAGAGGGGCAGTGTGTATCAGAAACCTTTAAAATTGCCATGTTCTTCTCACCAAACTCCACACCCAAAAAAACAAATAATCCAGTGAAGAAATGGGCAGAAAACATGAATAGACACTTCTCTAAAGAAGACATCCGGATGGCCAACAGGCGCATGAAAAGATGCTCAACGTCACTCCTCATCAGGGAAATACAAATCAAAACACACTGAGATACCACCTCACCCCAGTCAGAGTGGCTAAAATGAACAAGTCAGGAGACTATAGATGCTGGAGAGGATGTGGAGAAACGGGAACCCTCTTGCACTGCTGGTGGGAATGAACACTGGTGCAGCCTCTCTGGAAAACAGTGTGAAGCTTCCTCAGAAAATTAAAAATAGACCTACCCTATGACCCAGCAATAGCACTGCTAGGAATTTACCCAAGGGATACAGGAGTGCTGATGCATAGGGGCACTTGTACCCCAATGTTTATAGCAGCACTCTCAACAATAGCCAAATTATGGAAAGAGCCTAAATGTCCATCAACTGATGAATGGATAAAGAAACTGTGGTTTATATACACAATGGAATACTACGTGGCAATGGGAAAGAATGAAATATGGCCTTTTGTAGCAACGTGCATGGAACTGGAGAGTGTGAGGCTAAGTGAAATAAGTCATACAGAGAAAGACAGATACCATATGTTTTCACTCTTATGTGGATCCTGAGAAAGTTAACAGAAACCCATGGGGGAGGGTAAGGAATAAAAAAAAAAAGACGTTAGAGAGGGAGAGATCCAAAACATAAGAGACTCTTAAAAACTGAGAACAAACTGAGGGTTGATGGGGGGGAGGGGAGGAGGGTGGGTGATGGGCATTGAGGAGGGCACCTGTTGGGATGAGCACTGGGTGTTGTATGGAAACCAATTTGACAATAAATTTCATATTAAAATAATAATAATAATAATAATAATAATAATAATAATAATAATATGAAATTGCCGTGTTCTTTAAATGCGCCAGAAGCAGTGGGAAGTATTTGTTATTATTTGTTATTATTTGTTCAAACGCTGTTATAACGATGAAAAATGTGCCGTAACCTCAATGTCTGATAACTTGGAGTTGGTTAAATGAATCAGAGTATTTTTTGAAATACTATACAACCAGTAGAAATGGTGTTGTAGAAAACTTCATGGAATGGTGTTTAAAACAGAACTTCCTGACAGGTAGGCCAGGACGGATATAGTGATGCCCTTTGTCCCCATGGGAGCTAGTCAGGTTCTAGTGCAACCTGAGCCCTCAGCTCAAATATCTCAAGGTGCCAAACAAAATATTTTACATTTTCATAAACAGAGAGACACTCACATGTCTGCTGAGGGATATACTTTGCCTACATCTGGATATGACAATACAAACAGTCTTTATTTTCATGTTTTTGCTCACCTGCGTTTCTCTTTTTTAATGCATAGTACTCTTTAACAAAAATAATGTGACAGTAATAATTTTAAAACTTACACAGCCTTTAATATACTTTATCTTGTTTTATCCTCAAGCCGGCCTGTGAGATAGGCACTACTATTATTCTTTTTACTATATAAATGCTATTTTTAAATTCCATATTTGAAGCTATTAAGAACCGAACAAGTTGATGCAGGCAGAAAGGAAAAGGTGGAAATGAGATATTTCTGAAAGGTAGACATAAGAGAACACAGTTACTAATTGTCTGTGGGAAGCAGCTAGGCCCCCAGGATGTTGAAGATTATTGTATTCGTGAACAAAAGAGAATCAAGGAAATACAAGATTATATAGAAGTTTTAAGAAAGTCTAGAGGAAACCGAGAAGAGCAGGGCACCAAAAGCCTTAACCTTTAGGCTTTGTCTCTACAGGGAAAAATCCCATGAGCCCCATGACCTAGACTTCCACATGTATCATCCATGATAAAATGGAATTCCAAGAGTCCTTGTATGGACAAATGTCGACAGTGGGTGACACATTCATAGTTTTCTTCATTGTTTTTCCAGATCAGAGATTAATTTATTCCATCTTTAAAAAAAAAAAAGTTTAAGTAGGGGTGCCTGGGTGGCTCAGGCAGTTGAATGTCCAACTTCAGCTCAGGTCATGATCTCACGGGTTCGTGAGTTCGAGCCCCGCGTCGGGCTGTGTGTTGACAGCTCAGAGCCTGGAGCCTGCTTTGGATTCTGTGTCTCCCTCTCTCGTTGCTCCTTACCCGCTCATGCTCTGTCTCTATCTCCTTGAAAAATAAATAAACATTAAAAAAAAAAGTTTAAGTAGAAAAGACTTTTAATAAGTTCACGGGGCATGTGTTGGTAAGCAGCACCCTAGAAGGACTGTCTCGAGGTAAAGGTTACCCTAGCTATGTGACGAAGTAATCAGAAATGGAACAAATGTAATGGAATCATGACGAACACATGGTGTGCCACACTCATGACAAAGAAAGGGATCAAGTTGTGAAAATACAAAATGGAAGTTGTGCATAAACACAACGAGCAAAGATCTAAGAGTCTCAGAGAGCCACAACTCCAAAAGGAATGTGCTGTCTACATTTATGCTCGTGCATATAAGATGTTTATTAGGAAATGTATTTTTCAGGCAGTAGAAAGACATAAATGTAATAATGCAAGTTCTTTGACATATTTGGCATTAAGAAGAAATACATTAGAAATATAATAAATACAGATCTCTTCAAGATCCCACTTTGAAGAGAACTCAAAGTTATTAAACAGAATACAGAAGACATCAAAGAAAAATGAGTACATAACTGTAAAATGTGCTTCTGCAGAAAGGGCAAGAATGTGCTCTTACTTATTTTTGGAATCCAAAGGCCAAAGGATAATTTAATGAGCGTCAGGATCATTAATTTGTGCAAGATTCTTGTAAAGAGCTCTTTGGCATCTTTACTGAAGGCAGAATGATGGAAAATAAGCTGAAACCATGAACAAAAAAACAATTCCCTCAAAAGTACAGGCGCATATGAATATACACATACACAGACAACACCCCCACACACCTTCATGCACACACACACCATGTACATGTGTGTAAAGAGTCCGGAGAGGGGTATACATCAAACTCTCCATAGTTAGTATTTGCATGTGGCACAATTACAGGTGTCTTTATTTGTGTCATATCTGTGTCTTCTCACAGTAAACACGAACTATTTGTACATTAAGAAAAACAAGTTTGTTTTTATTCAAGGGTTTATAGAAACAAACATGTCTCTTCCCTCTCATCCCTATCACGGTATCAACCCTTAATCTGTAGACCTTCTTTTTTTTTTTTTTTTTTTTTTTTTTTTTTTTTTTTTTTTTTTTTTTTGTAAGACCCTGTATAACATCAGTACTGGCACCTAGCACCCTGTCTTGTCTTTTTCAGATGCTGGTGAAAAATAACCACCTTTCAGACAAGATCATTGTTTTGCCAGGGAAAATCGAAGACATCTCTCTTCCCGAAGCCATCGATGTGATTGTGTCCGAACCGATGGGGTACATGCTGTTTAATGAAAGGATGTTGGAGAGTTACCTTCATTCCAAAAAGTGGCTAAAAGCAAATGGTGAGTTGGCCAATTCCCGATTCAGAAGATAAGCTAACTCTTCCGTAAAACTTTACCATCCTCTCCCCCGCCCCATATTTAATTTTGGGCAGAAAGGAGGGGAGGGCATTTCTATGATAGCAGTTTTTAAATTTTTCTCATCTTAATCTTCCATAAGAAATCAGCTAGTCCCCAGCCATAAAGCCACAGAGGGTAGTGTGCTACACAGTATTAAATAGGGGTAGAGAGGACCAGTTCCGAGCTATGTATTTGTGTCCTGTTTCTATCACTTTCTTCATTAAGGAACTTGGCCGGACACTTGACCTTTTGACTTTGGTTTTGTCATCTGTATATTAAAAATAATCTCTAAAAAAAACTTTCTATGGGCGCCTGGGTGGCTCAGTCAGTTGGGCGTCCGTCTTCGGCTCAGGTCATGATCTCACAGGTTCATAAATTCAAGCCCTGCGTTGGGCTCTGTGCTGACAGCTCAGAGCCTGGAGCCTGCTTTGGATTCTGTGACTCCCACTCTCTCTTCCCTCCCCGGCTTGTACTCTGTCTCTCTTTCCCTGTGATCAGTACTGAGATGATAATATAAAATCCCGCATTCTTTTTGTGCTTACCAGGTATCTACATGTGCTAAGCAATGTGCATAAATTCATTTATGAGGATCTTACCAAGTGTGAAGGTTGGAGGTTTTTAATTTATTTGAAAGGTCAGCGCTGAGGTTCTTGGTGATTTTACGGTCCTCCCCCATGGGGTGTTTGGCAACGTCTGGAGACCTTTCGGTTTGTCAACAACTCGGGGAGGGGAGCTACCGGCATCTGGTAGGACAGGCCAGGTGGGTTGCTCAATGTCCTTCAGAGTATAGGACCGCCTACCCCCCCATAAAGAGCTCTCCGGCCCCAAACATCAGCAGTACCAAGACTGAGACCGGCCCCCATTTATGAAGAGAAAATGGAAGCTCCGTGGGAGCAAACAACATGACAAGGACACCCTCTACTGAATGACAGAGCCGGGGTTCGAACTCAGGTCGGTCTGACCCTGAAGCCCACACTCAGGACTCCTGCATGTGCCCTAACTTTCCTCTCTGCTGGAGAGAGTAGAGACGCTTCCACAGAATGTCTTTTTTCAAATAGAGCATGGGAAGTGACCAGCCAGTTTTAAAAGTGGCTGTTACACTTTAAAAGTGGCCCGTTACACTTCGAGCACCTTACCGATGCCGTGGTTCCCTGCCTTGACATCCAGTGAAGACAAAATAGTGACAGCCACCAGCACGGTTCTTACTCCCAGTTAGGCAGTACATGCATTCCAAGTGTATGCATGTTTTGTTTTTTTTTTAATCTTTTTGTAATGTTTATTTTTTGAGAGAGAGAGGGAGACAGAGCACGAGTGGGGGAAGGCCAGAGAGAGAGGGAGACACAGAATCCAAAGCAAGCTCCAGGCTCCGAGCTGTCAGCACAGAGCCCGACGCGGGGCTCGAACTCACAAACCGTGAGATCATGCCCTGAGCTGGTCAGACGCTTAACCGACTGAGCCACCCAGGTGCCCCCAATTGTTATGTTAAGTTAAAGCCTGAGGCTCCTCTATAATTTCCTGCGTGGTTCAAAATGTAGGGACTCTGAGATAGGCACTTAAAAAAGAAACTCCTGCAAAAATAAATGAGTAAAAGGGTAAAGTATACCTGATGTCACAAACTTCATTAACATGCTTGTTGTGTAAACAGCCCAGGAAGGTCTCATAAGCCTGATGTTTACGTGACAAAACTGAATTGTGGAAATGCATGTAAAGGAGCAGGCTGCTTGGATTTCTTACTCAGTGCCCTTCAGAAAGAATTCTTACATTTTTTTTTTCTGGATTTCTTTTCACATGGCTGAGTACTTGCCACTGGGGAGATTGTGAACATGGTAAATTCACCTGCATCTGTTGAGTCCCTCCAGGCCAAGTATCTAGACCTAATATCGGGGTATTTTTCCCCCCAGATATTTGTAATGGATATGACTAGGCTGTATATCTTCAACTAGACAAGTAAACGTGAATACCGACTTGATCTTCCTTTTAACCCATATGTTCCTGAAGGAAGATTGGTTTTTTCCTAATTATTTCTATTCTCCGTGAAAATAAGGCATAACTTACAACATCAAATAATGTTAAAAAGACTTCTAATAGATAGGAACCCTCTGCCTCACCTCTTCCTGTCCTCACATTTCCCCCACCGAAGGCTATTCCTTTCAGCCACATCCGCTCTTTCTTCCATGATGTACCTATATATTTCGACATAAAAGTATATTTCGATGTAAAAGTGTATATATTGCTATTTTTGTCACTCTCTGGTTGAGAAGTTCACTCCCCTTGCTTCCCTTCCCCCACCCCCATCTTCTCAATATATTTATACAGGTCCTGAATCCCTTTTCCAAACCCTTGAGGCCAGATGTGTTTCAGAATTCAGAATCTGGAGGACTCGGGACTGGTAATACGGTCATATTACCATGGATTACTTAAATCTCCAGTGGGGCCTGAGGCAAGGCTCCATAATGAAACATGTTACATTTCTGCCACAAAACATGGGAATGTGGCTACCAAGTGTGGTAAATGAAGGCTGTAAATAAACTCACGTAGGCTCAGGTCAGGGTTTGCTGTCAGATGATGTTGCTGCAAACGTACGAAGCTCGGTTGCTTCACAGAGCTTTTTTTTGGATTTCACAATTTAATATAAAGAAATATAGACCGAGATCATCATTTGGCGAGATCGGTAATGGACGTTTATATTATGATGACAACGCAAATATCGTTCCGCGCTGAGTCAAGGGGTATAGTGGGTGCATTTTTATTTTCTCATGACATCTTCTGTTTTTCTTGGAGTTATTTTTTCATTAGCTTGGGTTTTTTTTTTATAAGCTCATGGCTAATTGTTTCCATGCTCCAAGAGGTCAGACAGATCCTCTCAATATGCGGTCTGTGGAGGCCTTCCTTCCGTGGCTCCTCTGTCTTTCCTACACGGGACATGCTTGTTCCCAGTCCTCTTGCGTGCTTTCCATCATTATTCTTCTGTCTTCTTTCTTGGGGTACACCGTCATTTCAGCAAAGAGTGTCCTCTAACAGCTTTTGGAGAAAAGGTATTTGAGAAGTTATTTTTCATTAACCCCTTGGATTATCATTTTGCAGGGTAGGGAATGTGAACTTGGGCACAATTTTTACTCAGTATTTTATATTTTATTTATTTTTGAGACAGAGAGAGAGAGAGAGACAGAGCACAAGTGGGAGAGAGGCAGAGAGAGAGGGAGACACAGAATCTGAAGCAGGCTCCAGGCTCTGAGCTGTCAGCACAGAGCCCCGCGTGGGGCTTGAACTCACAAACCGTGAGTCGGACGCTTGACCGACTTAGCCACCCAGGTGCCCCTTTACTCAGTATTTTGAAGACATCTCTTTTTGGTTTCTGGTTTCCAATACTGCTACTCAGAGCTCCCGTAGCCTTCTGACTCCTGATCCTTTAGAGGGACATAGTTTTCCCCCCTGGATGCTTTTAGTATCTTGCTTTCTCTCTAGCCTTTCTAGCTTTTTCAGTTCTCGTATTGGTCATGGAGTGAAGATGTTTAATCAGAAGACTCGTTTTCCTCAACTCTAAGGATTGTTCTTATATTTTTACCTTTGATGATCTCTCCCCCTCCATTGTATATCTTTGAAATTCCCGTTAGGCTCAAGGCTCAGAGCATCTCTAAAGCTTCCCGGGTTTATACAAGTAGGGATACATATTGCTTTTCTAAGGTTGTTTAACCTCCTTTTGTCTTGAAATTGAAAACCCACTAAGAAGTCATTATTGTTTTGACACCAGTGCATGAGATTTAGGTGGAGACATGTGGATGATGTAACAATGGAGGTTTTTCTCTGGCCACCTCTGAAAATACCCTAAATAAAACAATCTGTTCTATTTTCACAGACGTTGACAGGAGCGTAGTTAAAATATGGGCCATTGACTGAAGATGAGACTCCATATCGGGATTTTTCCCTTCTACTTATTAGCTCTGTGATTGTGGCTGAGTCGCTTAAATTTCCCTGTTCCTTGCTTTTCTCATTTATAAAATGGGCCTAATAATAGAGCCGACTTTCTATTGTTAGGAGAATTAAATGAACTAATACTTGGAAAACCCATAAAAAAAAATTCATGGCAGAGTTGACATAATCTAGCAATTTTAGGCATTATTTTTGTGACCGTATCTCCAATTTCTAAGACGATCCTCACTTCTGAAATGGGGTTAGTCGCTCATCTTTCTTTGGTGCGCAGTTTCCTAAGTGACTGTGAAAAAGGGTCTCCCTAAAAATGACAAGAATAATAATGCTGATCACTGTGTCTGCCTGTCCAGAAAGGCCCGACTTCAGGCATGCATTCTAGGTGTTTGCCCACGAAAGAATCTGCCTTTCCCAAGGTGGCTGTACGTATCAGGAACAAAACACGTGAGTGGGTGTCCCAGCAAGGAGGGTGGTGAACCTCCAGAGAAGCCGAGCTTCTAGAAACACTTAAAAAGATAATCAGCACGATTATACAGGGACAAAGGCTGAGAATGGAAATAATAATGTGATGGAACGATGGGAACGTAAATTATTTTCAAAGCTGTTTTTACAACAGTAAGATTTTTAAAGTGAAGGAAGGGCACGGAATTCGCAGCACAGGACGTATAGGGAGGAAAAAGCCAAAAGCAGAGAAGGCAGTAGGCCAGGTTCGATGTCTCACCTAATTCCCCAGAAGCTTTGATTGCAGCATAGCTTTGTGACTTGCATTAGTATTCCCTTCTTATATTTCCTCCAGTCTTCTGCCTAATTTTTTTTTTATCCTGGCTTCGAGGCAAGATTAGTTTTCAGCCTCTTGTGTAATAACTGAAATAGAATGAAAGAATATGTTGGTCAAGTGGCAGGTGGGTGTACCCTTCTCTCAGAAGGCTGTGGAAGTCAACGTCTGGGTCTTTTGTCTTTTGCTCTTTAGGAATGATGTTCCCGACCTTCAGCGACATCCACTTGGCCCCCTTTTCTGACGAACAGCTCTACATGGAACACTACTCCAGAGCCAACTTTTGGTAATGTTCTGTTCTCTCTTCCATTCCTTTTCCCTTAGAGTAAGCCAGAGTTTGGCATTTTGGGTTACCCAGTTGGCGGGGGGGGGGGGGGGGATTGGGAGGCAAGGAGAGGGGTGCTGTGCATGCATAGGATGTTTAACAGCACCCTTGGCCTCTACCTACTAGTTGCCAGGAATGCCTTTCCCCCCGTTGTGAAGCCAAAAATGTCTGTCCAGACATTGCCAGATGTCCCTGGCAGGGGAAGCGGGGCACAGAATCATCCCCTGTTGAGAATCACTGGAGTAGACAAACCAGGGAGCTGCTTACGCACTGTCACCCATCCAGAAGACCACCTGTTGCTGGAATGACAGCATCTTCCCCCTGCCTGCTGGCCGTTTCTCCCCACTGAACACCATCCACTCCTTGGGCTCAGAGCTATGGCTTCCGTTGGAACGCACCTCGCGGTCAGAGGGCGTGGGAATCAGTACCTCTTGATGCACATGAGTCGATCAAAACTTTTTTCTGGAGTTTTCGCACTAGTTGGCTATTGGCTTTTGGACGGTTCGTTTTCTCTCTTGAGACCTGGTTTCTTCGCTTGTAAAACGAGAACCAAGACAAAGCCGCTGCCGGTTCTAAACCGCCGTTCTTGCTGGCATTCTTTTTTGAGAACTGGTTTTTACAAGGAGAATGATGATATCGGACCCACGGGAGGGAGAAACAGAACAGATACCCTCCGAGTGGGAATGCTGGGTGTGTAGGAGGACAGGCATGTACTGGCATATGGAAGCGGATGGATGCTAAAATTTAAGCTTTGAGTTCCAGCTGATGTACGCAGAGCCTTCCAACACAGAGATATATCCACAGTTGATTTCCGGGTTTTTGTTTTTTTTTTTTTTTCTCTTTGCAATCCTCTCTCTTGATGAAGAAGCAGCAGATAGGAGGCACTTTGGTTTCCCAGGTTACCAGCTCTTTGAGGAGTAGGGTCAACGGGCTGAAATTCTTCCTTTCTCTCTGATTTTTTTTTCTTGCAAAATAGGCTTTCCTAGCACAGACTTGCACTTCATGGTTTTGGCTCAATCTGTACCTTTGAAGCTCCAAGCCACATACTTCCCAATGGGGGTGAGTGGCTTCTTGGAGCATGGCGGGGAAGACCCTAATTATGATCATTGTTCTTTGGGCTCCTGCCGACCCTCAATGTTTATATTTTAAATATAAGCCTCCTGAGTGGGTGAAGAGGTTGGAGAGGCAGGAATTTCAGGTAACAGAAGAGACCAGACTCCTGCCCCCGGTGGGGCCGCGGGGTAGCGCGTTGTCCGGGTAGCCTCGTGTGCCTTCCCACCTATTACCACCTGCCGCCAGCTTAGCTCCCTGCGAATGAATGGTAATGATCACAGCGGATTGGCCAGGCTCACCAGCAGCATACAAACATACTGCTATTTATTCCATCTAAAAAGAAAAAAAAGAACCTTTTTTCTGTCTCACTTCCCCAGTTAGCCACCACCCATCTCTCTGAGTCCCTCTGCAGCCAGATTCCTCAAAAAGCGGCGTCTCTCCTTCCAGTCTCCAACTCTTTCCTTCAGTTTCTCTCTGAAGACGTTCCTCCATGGCCACTCTTACCAAGCTCGCCGGTCTGCTGACCTCCACGTGGCTACATCCAGTGATCAGACCTCACCTGTCAGCTTATTTAACCCACGCCAGCATTTGAGCAGCGTTTGAAACGCCCAAAACCGCCTTTTTATTTCTCTCCTGCCTCACTGGTCGCTTTCTCAACCAGTCCTCCTCTGGTTCTTACCTGTCTCCTTCACCTGCTGACATTGGAGTGCCCCAGGACACAGTCTTGGACCTCTTCTTCGTCCACAGTTACTGTCTTGGCAAACTCACCCATTCCCGTAGCTTCGGATAGCATCTGTACACTCCTGATTCCCAAGTGTATCTCCTGAGCTCAGACATTCCTTGAAACTCCATATTGTTATAGCCAGCTGCCCCCTGCGCATCTCCCCTTACGGAGATGTACCATCCAAACTCAACTCGTCTCCCCCACTTCCCCTCAAAATCTGCACCGGTCATGGTCTTTCCGTCTCAGCCGATGATAACGTTGTCCTCCCAATCATTCAGACCCCAAACCTTGAAGGCTTCTCTTTCTTTGTCACCATATCTAAACCATTGAGAAATTCTGTTGGTTCTACTTTTGAATTATACCCAGGATCCTGTCCAGTCTCAACTATATTCACTCTTCCCCTTTGTTCCCAACACTGTCCTCTCTCATCTCCATTACTGTGACAGCTTCTTAACCTGTCTATTCCCAGCATTTCCAAAGCCTTCTGGTAAATTCTGTCCAGTCAGGTTCCTCATTTCCCAGGACCACGTTCATTCAGCTCCCACCACACAGGCTTCCTTGCTGATTTTCAGACACATCCAACCACCTTGGAGCCCTTGCATTTGCTTATCCTCTTATGTGGAATACTTTTCCCCCACTATTCACGTGGCTAATTCCTGCACCTCCATAAAGTCTGTCAAAATGTCAGCTATCCTGGGCATCCTATAAAATGGCGGCCACAGCACTCCCTATCCCACTCTTCCTGCTTTGTTTTTCCTGTTTTTCCTCTAGCACTTATCACCTCCAAAAAGAACTATAATTCCTTTATTTGTTATTGTTTACTGTCTCCATCCTTCCTGATAAAATGTAAGCCCTGCAGAAGACCAAATTCTGTCATTTTTCACTCTTGTATCCCAAACACCCTACATTTCAAGTGCCTGTCACATGGTAGGTCCTGAATAAATATTTTTGAATGAGTAAAAACTCCAGTAATCTCAAGTGAGTGTGCAAATAATTACTATTAAATTTTAGTTCTCTCTTCAATTTCTCTATTAAAAAAAATAATACCATGAATATCATTTTACAGCTTTTTTACTGTTTAAAATTTTATTTTTTATTTAGTTTTGATTTAAGGACCTTGTTGACTT
This sequence comes from Panthera tigris, assembly GCF_018350195.1. NCBI lineage: Eukaryota > Metazoa > Chordata > Mammalia > Carnivora > Felidae > Panthera > Panthera tigris. The sequence goes on from NC_056672.1 coordinate 8,401,855, forward strand.
GTTCTCAAATTTTCTCAATATTCTCTTGCTGCAGAGTATTTCTTTTGTTACTATATCATAATTTATCAACTCAAGCTATCCAATGTTGGCTATTAAATTATTATTATTTTTTAATCTTTATTTTTGAGAGAGAGAGAGAGAGAGAGAGCAAGCAGGGGAGGGGCAGAAAGAAGAGAGGGGACAGAGGATCCGAAGCAGGCTCTGCATGGAGAGCAGCGATCCCAATGCGGACTTCAAACTCATGAACCGTGAGATCATGACCTGAGCTGAAGTCAGATGCTTAAGCAACTGAGCCACCCAGGTGCCCCTGGATATTAAACTATTTTAATTGCTAATTTAATCCTATAAACTTTATAAGAAACAACACTAAGGGGGCTGTCTGCATGGCTCAGTCGGTTGAGTGTCCCAACTCTTGATTTCAGCTTGGGTCCTGATCTCACAGTTGGTGGGATCAAGTCTCATGTCAGGCTCCATGCTAAGCCTGGAGCTTTCTTGAAATTCTCTCTCTCTGTCTCTCTCTGCCCCTCTCACCACTTACAAATTCTCTCTCTCTCTCTCTCTCAAACAAAAACAAAAAAGCAACACTAAGGTATTATTTCTATATTCTACAAGAATATAGAATTTTATAGAATTCTGTATCTTAAATTCTATAAGAAACAATACTATAGTGAACATCCTTTTATAGAAATCTTGGTTTGCATTCTGATTATTTCCTTACAATAAATTGCTAGAAGCAGAATTACTGGACCAAAAGGTGTGAAGAAGGATCTTTAAAAAAATTATTCTTATATATTGCCAAATTGCCCTGTAGAAAAAGTTTTACCAATTAACACTTCCACCAGGGGTATATGAGAATGTCTGCTGAGTCTTGCCCATACGGGCTATGTTTTTTTAAATGCCAATTTGATTTGAAAAAAAAAATGGTGGCCAGTTTATTTTTAATCTGTATGTCTTTGATAGCTAGTGCATTTGAACGGTTTTATTTTTAGTCAACAAACACGAAAAAAATGTTTAAAAAAATATCTAGTTAACAAAATTCCCAGCTTTCACTCTCCTTCTAATTCCCCTCCCTCTATGAAGAGGTTTCTGCATTAGGGTGACTTGGATGAGGCCCTCTGTTTGCACTTGTGCAGGGAAATGGGTGGTGAAAGGGTGTGCAGTTGCCATTACAAGAGGTATAAAAGTGAGGGGCACCGGGGTGGCTCCGTCGGTTGAGCGCTCGACTTAGGCTCAGGTCATGATCTCATGGTTCGTGAGTTTGAGCCCCACGTTGGGCTCAGTGCTGACAGCTCAGCGCCTGGAGCCTGCTTGGGATTCTGTGTCTCCCTCCCCCTCTGTCCCTCCCCCACTCACTGGTGCACACACACGCGCTCTCTTTCTCTCTCTCTCTCAAAAATAAATAAAAACATTTTAAAATTTTTTTTAAAAATTAAAAAACGAGAGGGATGACCATGAAAGTGCTGGCTGAGAGGAGGAAAAGCAATGAAAAAAGTGATTTAGATATATTCTGGGGAAGGGAGCTGAGAAACTGAGGAATAGCAGGCCGAATAAATAAGATCATCAGGTGTAATCAGTGATCGGTCCTCACCTGACTTTCTCATCAATCAGTACTTGGCACCATTGAGTCTTCACTTCTGGAGCCTAAGTCTGGTTTTCCTCCTTCATTATTGGCCCCAACTTGGTCTCCTTGTTGATTCTTCCTTATGACCCAAGTCTTCAGGGTTGGATTGATTCCAAGTTGGCTCTTACCGTCTTCTCCTTTCGGTCTCTATTCCCCTCCGTACTGATCTCATTCCATCTCCTGGCTGTAAATACGGTCTTTATGCTGTAGTGGGAACTCCAGCCCACACCTCTCCCTGGAACCATAGACTTTAAGTGTCCAGCTGGCTAGTGACAAGTCTGTGTGGATGTCTCTTGGGCATCTTAAATTTAACACGTCCAAAGGCAAGCTGCTGACCCTTGTCACCACCCCCCTGCTCACCACTGCAAAACAAAAAGACAACAAGCCAAACAAAACACCCTGCTTCTGATATAGCCTTGCAATAGCCTTCCAACTTGCTTCCTCTTCTTCCTTGATGACACATAATTCAGGTCATAGTCTTCCTCAGCTCAGAACCTCCAGTGGCTTCCCACCTTCTGCACTGTAAAAGCCAAACTTCTCCCTGTGGTTGATAAGACCCTCCAGGATCTAGTGCCACCCTGCTCCCCTTGTGATGTGGTTTCTTACCACTCCTTTCTTATCCTCTGGGTCTTCAGTGACTGCTCCCCTTGCCTCTCCATGGACATACCAGGCTTGCCGCCACCTCACTGGCCTCTGCCAGAAATGCAGATGGCCCCATGGCTTGCTCTCATCTTCTTCAGGTCTTAGCTCACACGCCATCTTCCCAGGAGACCTGCTCTTAATTATAAATTACAATCTCTTCCCTCCTGGAAGCCCGTATCTCACTTCTCACTTCGTTTTCCCCCACTTCACTTATTATCATCTGCTGTATTATATGTTTTTACTTATTTATTTAATGTATTGTCTGCATGTTCCATAATAGTGGCTATTTGTTTCGCGCTGTTCCGCATCATCTAATCTAGCTAGTAGTTGTTCAGTATTCATTTATTAACTGGAAGATAAATGCATTGGCGTAAGAATTCCTTACATATTAAGGGTATTAAGACTTTGTTGTATTTTCTTCAGAATTTTTAATTTGCCTTGTAACCATCTTTGTGATGGTTTTCACCACAGAAGAAGTTAAAATATTTTTGGATAGCTAGATCTACCAGTGTATTCTTTGGTAGTTTCTTTCTCTTCCTTTATTTGGAAAAGGGCTTCCCCACCGTAAGATTAGTATTAACTTCTATTTCTTTCATGTTTTCACTTTTTCCATTTAACATGTTTTAATTTTTATGTTTAACTCTAAAATTCATTGTAGTTTAAGTATGTGGTAAGCATAGAATTTTATCCTTTCTAAATAACCAATTATGAGGCTCTCTCAGTAGACAAGCGTACTACATTCTGATGTTAGTAGCAGTCACCTACAAAATTAACAACTTCCTTATTTGATCAAGACTTCTTGCCCCTTATTAATTAAGATTCTAGAAACTACCTCCTGAGAATAATCTCAGTCATAAAGAATCATCATCCCCAGCTGTAAAACTTCTTTATGTGATGTTACTACTGATATTATTTAAAATAATTGGTTCAGGGGCTTAATTTTTTTTTTATTTTCATGTTTATTTCTTCTTGAGAGAGAAGAGAGAGCACAAACAGGGGAGGCACAGAGAGATACAGAGACACAGAATCCAAAGCAGGCTCCAGGCTCTGAGTTGTCAGTGCAGAGCCCGACGCAGGGCTCGATGCAGGGCTCAAACTCACGAGCTGTGAGAGCATGACCTGAGCCCAAGTCAGACACTTAACTGACTGAGCCACCCAGGTGCCCCTGTCAACTTCTAACTGTAAAACCTTACCAAGTTAATTTAATCTATCTGAGACACAGTATCGTTATTCATAAATTAAAGGTAATAATACTCCCTACCTGGGGATGGGGGCCTTTCAGAGATGGGCCCTCTACTTGTACTTTGCTATTTTGATAGCCCTTTCTTCACAGGCCGATGTGAGGGTTCTGCAAGATTCTGAAGGTCTCCCAGTTGTATATTCGGGGACTCAGAAAATAACCACAGGGTGGGTAGGAGCCCACTGGGTCTCTGTGAGATGGACTTGGCCCAAAGGTTGGAGAACATTTACCATGTGTGCGGTGGTGGTCCTTCAGCGTCATTCATTAAGAGGCTGGGCCTCTACGGCAGTCATGGACCAGTGGTCTCTAGACCCATAAGCCGTATCTGGAAATTGGACCTGGAAATTGGGTGAGGGACCTCATCTCTCTATTGTGGCAGCCGACACCATCCTGCTTACCAGCTGGCAGATGTGTTGTTGTCATTGTTGTTACATAATTTGAACACTATCCTAATTAACTCTATATCTGTCTGACATCTCTGGGAACACAATGGTCTGTTCACCACCACCACAGGTCAGGGTACCCTCACTGTCACTGTAGCCTTGCTTCCCAACACTGTAATTATGTCCTTCTTGACTATGACAGGTAATTACCGCTTCCTTGATTCTGACCTCTGAAGTTCCCTCCAAATTGTGCTCACTAGGAACACAGTGTAATGGCAGCAACAGCTTTTTTAATCTGCCGAGGACAGCCACCCTAAGCTTCCCAAAGATGCCATTGCTCTCTTACTTGTTGATCCCCTATTACCTTTGTGAAAGGAGGGTGTCCTGGGTCTTTCCTGAGAATGTAGTCGGGGGAAATGTTCTTGGGTCTTACTTGGTAGATCTTTCTAGCCTTTCTGAGCCTTCTGACTCCTTCCTTAATACTATGCTGCAGAAGTTCTGGAATCACCACTTCATTGACTGCAGGCCATCATGATGACCAAGCTTCAAAGTGACATCCCAGCAGACTGTTAGGTCTGGTATTTTGTTAGAACACTGAATCCTATGAGTGCCCACGTCAATGAAATTGTGTCCTATCCTGACTTGCATTCTACCCTTTCTACTTCAAGATCCTTAAAATTCACTTCTATACGTATTTCCCTGGCTCTTGGCAGGAAATATTAGTCAGCTTGTATATTGTCTTCAGTATGTAAGTTAGACTCTTCCAGAATAGGAATTGACTTACTGTTCAGGCTGTGCTTGAGTTATCAACCTGACAGCCATGAGGGACCATTAGCCTGAAGGCAGCTGGCAATAGTGAAACTGATCTTGAGGAGAACAGAATTATCTTGCAAGGCACAGGCTTCAGGAAATGGGGTTGTGCAGCCTTCAGGAAGCTACTGCTTGGACAAGAAGGTTAAGAATTCTGCTTCTGTTCATCTGAAGCATTCAGGGAGAGTTGGGAAGATGTTTTCAGGATTCTGCCCCTTGTTCACTCAACTCTCCCAGTCCCAGGCCTCGGGGTCCTACTCTTTGCCAGCCAGGGTGCTAGCTATGATACATAAGACCTATCAAGGTCGCATTCCCAATCTCCTTTGCAGCTCTTCTGCTGTTGCTGGTTTACTATCTTGAACTCAGCTTGGGTTCCCCAAGGAACTCAGTGTTAGGTAGAGTTGATAAGCTACAACTTCATTAAAGAATGTAATCCCAGCAAAACAAGAATGAGAAGTACGAGAGATTCGGAGAAGGAGGGAGAGCTAATGCAGAAGCACATTACTCATCTGACCACCACATGGTATCAAACACCAAGAGACTGCTTGATCCCTCAGGGCCATCTCCAGAGGCTGAATGAACTACATCTCCAGACAGTGTATACAGAGGATTGGGGAGATTTGTCCACTGCCTGTTATCTCCCCTTTGGTCAACTGTTCACCCCTCAACATTAACTAGCCTATACCTTTGGGTTGTGAATGTGTGAACACCAGATGGGTCTCATGGCATCCATGCCCCAGAGTCAAGAGGAATACCCTCAGGTGGAAGTGGAAGGATGCACAGTGCCGGCCTGAGGTGACGCACCGTTGGGCTGTGCCCACATGGGGCCAAATGAGCTCGTACCTTGGCACGACAGGTCAGAATACATGGCTGAGGATTTCAGAGAACGGGTAAGACTGAGAGGATCTGAGGTGGCACTGAAATGGTGGTACACCACTTAAGGAACCAAAAGATACGTCTCAGTTTCCTTTCCAGGGTATTGTGAGCAGGTGGTATGCATCCATCATGGTGGACAAGGGCAGTGCCAGTTGAGTGATAGCAGGATGCCGGTGGTGGATGTCCTGTAGTCGTTTGTACTTATGAAAATCAGAAGTCTGTGCTTGCAAAGGATGAGGGAAGACAAATGCGGGAAATCTTCCACGGGCCCTGAGTGCTCTCTTCTCGCACCTGTCTACTCTGAGTCTACAAAATGCCTTATTGACCATGGCGCTGAGACTGCTAAATGTCTTATTGACCACAGTGCTGCTGAGAAACACATTATTTTTAAGGAAATCCATTCATCTGAATGGACAAACTGCTCAATTCCACTGAGAAGGTATTGGATGGTTTGTTCCCAGGCTAATTCTGCCTCCAAACAGAAATTTCTACTGAAGGTTCTTTTGGCTTAGCAAGAGTTTCGTGCCTTCTGGTCTTTCCCAAAAATATATTTGGCCTTGATAGTCACCGGTACCCAGAAACACCATGTGGACCAAATGAGAACATTTCAAATTGGAATATGATGTAACCGAATTTTTGTGGGAAGCCAAGTATATGGCACCACATACCACAGAGAGGGAACTTTTGAAGGAACACTGCCATGACCAGTGTAATCGTGTTTCAATTCCCATGTGCCCGTGTCCTTGTTCCATTTATGCCTTCACGGTTGCTTCACTGTAATCTCCTTTCAGCCACTGGTATTTCTTCTTGATATCCCCTCTGCTTCTCTGTGTATAGCTACAGTTCTGGCACCCACCTGGCTTTTGTGCACAGAAGAAGCCTCAGTTTCTACATTCATCTTTTATGTAACTTAGGTCAAACTCCTAGCTCTTCCACAGTATCCATCCCTTTGGCTACCCACATTGAGACCTTATTTTCTTTCTTTAACCATGTAGTGTCTCTTTCAGTGTTGCAGACACAGTACAAGTGTCCCAAGTGGAAGGAGTTCAAGTGCAATGCCAAGGTCCAAGCCAGGCTCGGGAAACTAACAGGGAGGTTTGGAGTAATGGAATAGATGACCCCAGTGTGGTCGAGGATGAGGCTGAATACACACTCTCCCTATGGGCAAAGTGCCTTTGTGAAGGAATCTGATCTTTAAAATGGTGAATTCCTCTTTCCATGCATTCACTACAGTTCCAGCAAGCAAGTTATGGGCTTGGAAGAAACTAAAATTTGTGATGGGAATAGGAGCATTTTAGACGTTGCGCACTTCACACTAGAGGGGAAGCCATTTTTAAAGTCATGGAGAGTGTTCGGGACTGCAGCTAGAAGGGCAGGTGCACGAGCCTTGGGGGTGTCTGTTACAAATAGAGCGGTGAATCCTTCATGCCGCATCTCAACAAAAACTCTTCAGTGTTTACAAACGGGCTTTTGTTCAGAGAAGAAGCTTGAACTTCCGTATTCATCTTTTTCGTAACCTAGCTCTTCCAGGATTTCTACTGTTGAGCCCATAGACAACAAATGCACATTTAGGAACTCATAGCTCCATACCCACGTCTCCTTTGCAGCTGTTGGAGGAAAACTCTTAGACTTGACCCTCACTGGCTCAGATGCCCAACCCTGGGATCATTGCCAAGACCAGGGCAATAAGATGCTCTGGTTGACTGGGACTGAACCACATGAGGCGAGGGCAGACATAAGACACCACCCAAGTCCCAAGGACTGAGTGTGAGGGAGGGATGCCTTCCAGAAGAAAATCTGGTGCTGTTACCAGAAGAAGAGCAACTGTTTGCTGCTTAGAACGAACAAGAGATGTCCACCTAATTGTCTTGATGGACCCACTCTTCCTCCTGATACAGGCTTCCATAGGTCCAATTGTTAGGCAAACCAGTAATGTCTACACTTATACCTGCACACCTAGGGATGCCCCTTGGATTCCTTTATGGAATCACAGGCTTGCCCTGACTTCTTACGAAAGATGCACAGTCTGAAGCTTGGTTTCTTTTAAGGACTGTGCATTTATTTCCCGCTCTTTTTTTTTTTATAGCAAAAAAAAAAAAAATAACCCATATTTTAAAAAATGTAAAGAGTATATACATATATCGCATATCAAATATAAGCCACATTACTTTGCTGGAGTTTAAACCCCAAAGACCAAAGACATCATGGGCCAAGCATCTTTATAGATACCACTTTACACAGTGGTATGTCTGCATTCTACAGATGGAGGAAATTGTCGCAGTTGGTATATATAAGAGATGTATAAGAAACTAAGAAGATATAATTTGTTCCTAGACATGCATCCTTTTCCTGTGAGCCATCCCCACAAGGCCACCCCAGCCACCCTCTCATTCTGCATCCACAGTACCACGAGCCCCATGTGTGTCTTTGGTGACGTTCTTCGATCCCTGTGTTTGTTTTCTAGTTCGTAGGGTTTATACATCTCTCCTCACATTGGCATAACCTTGGTTTGTAGGGTTTATATATCTCTCATCAGGTTGGCATAACCTTGGTTGTCACTGTTGGTAAAGTATATAGTACATTTAGACACAAAAAAGTTGCTTAATTGTCGGGGTGCCTGGGTGGCTCAGTCAGCTGGGTGTCTGACTTCGGCTCAGGTCATGATCTCACGGTCCGCGAGTTTGAGCCCCGCGTCGGGCTCTGTGCTGACAGCTCGGAGCCTGGAGCCTGCTTCAGATTCTGTGTCTCCCTCTCTCTCCACCCCTCCTCCTTCTCTCTCTCAAAATTAAACATTAAAAATTTTTTTAAAAAGAGTTGCTTAATTCTCAACAGCAGAATAGGGTCTTTCCTTCCTTTCCTTCCTTTTTTCCCTTTCTTTTCTTTCTTGTTTGTTTTTTTTCCAAGGGAAGGAAGCTCCTCAGTGGAGGTGAAGATGTAAAGATATTTTTTAAAGCAAAATGTGCGAGCTGTGCTGTGAGAGCGCATGTTCATATCGTCAAAGAGAGCGCTCACGTCACAGAAGCTCCCCTCTGTGAATGCAAGAGGCCGGTGCTGACTCCTCTAAGAGAACAAAGGCGGTACCACTTTCCTTCCAAGACAGATCCAGGAGGCTGGTGGGGAGAGATGTGTGGACGAGGAGGAAGGACAAAAACCAAGATGAACTGGTGAAGACCCAAGAACAAAGGAGGCCAGAGAGGTAGCTTCGCCCTCATGGCTCTCCAAGCTGAGCTCTGCGTGTAGAACCTGGAGAAGTTCATGTCCGCATAAACGGGTTGCCTCTTTCTCTGTGCTCTGGGTCTGTTTAGGCCTAGCTAATAGGACTGTTATTTTCCTTCTGGGCTCTCTTGGCAGGACTTTCCAGATGTTGCATGTATTATGGTGGAGAGGGAGGGGAAGGGAGTTGGAACTGGGAAGTCAGGAGAAGAAAACACACGTGGTCTCCGCCTTATGGGCTCATAAAGAGGCCATAAGTTAACTTGGAAAATAAAACCCACAGATGATGAAAACAATGGAAATTATCCCCAGCTTCCAAGTCAACAGACTCGTTTCCTGATTCATCCCCCCACATTGTCACTTAGGAGACCCAGAGAGATGCCAGCTCCCATCTGCTTTAATTATTTTGTGATGCATTTCAGAAGAAGATTTGAGATTTCTAAGAATCAGAAAGATGGTCTGGCCGGAAAGTTTTTAAAACCCAGGCGGTGGGCTGTTGGCCCACCGCAGTGCACACCCCAGGAGTGGTACCTCCGTGTACCACAATGATCATGGCTGTTGGGCTTTCACTGGCACCACACAAGGCAAAGGCACAGACTTGGTCCCTCTGAGGCTGGTTACAAGGGATAGAGAGCAGTTTGCAGCCTCAGGCACTGCCGGGTGGAAAGCTGCCTTTGTCCTTGGGGATTGTCCTTCCCCTACTTGGTGAGGATTGTAGAACCGGTAACTTAGGAGTAGTCAACCCCGGTTGCACATGAGAATCACCTGTTGAGCTTTGGAAACAGGCAGTAGGTTTACACCCTGGATCAAATGAATCGCAGTTGGAGGGATGCAGTCCAGGCGTCAGCTTTTTAAAAGCCTCCCAGGGATTCTAAAGGATGGACTTGAGTCCTTCTGGGCTTTCTGGGAAACTCTGTCCCACCTCCGTCCCTTTCCTTTCTTTCCCCCTCTCCCTCACTTTCCTTCTCCCCTTCCTTCCCTCTAATGAAAACTTTGTGACAGTGACTTATTTATTTCCCCCTAAAACACCTTCACTCTCCTTCTAAACACTGCAGTGTTTCCAGAATTTTCTAGACTTACAGGAGCCTTGTGTTCAATATACACATTCGTATTTTGGCTGCATTGTGGGCCAGCCTGTCCGTGCCCCTTGTTGGAAGGAGAAGATTAAGAAACACGTAATGCAACTGAACAATCTTGGGGTAATGATCTTCCATTTGTCCGTTTTCTTCATTGGCACCTGTGCCCATGCATAGGCCTGTTACGGACACCCAGTTTTCCGTTCATTCCCTCAAGATAGATAGATGAAAGCTAGCTACGTAACTGTTAATCCTAATAATATACCAGCCCTGTGCTAAGTATATATACACTGATGAATAAGAAAATACTTTTACTTTTAAATGGGCTAAACTTAAATATCGTATTGTAACACAAGATTTAATTTTTTTTTATTTTTTATTGTTTTAAATGTTTATTTTTGAGAGAAAGAGAGAGATACAGAGCATGAATAGGGGAGGGACAGAGAGAGGGAGACACAGAACCCGAAGTAGGCTCCAGGCTCCAAGCTGTCAGCACAGAGCCCGACCTGGGGCTTGAACTCAGCTCAGAGCCTGACACGGGCTCGAACTCACGAACTGTGAGATCATGACCTGAGCCGATGGACACTTAACCGGCTGAGCCACCCAGGCGCCCCTTAAAATGTTTTCAATGGGACCATTTGAGCTGAGTCTCAAAGACTGGGTAGGAATGAACAGGGCAAAAGAGGGGAAGGGGATTTCGAGGCAGAGGCGAAACCGAGCAGAGGCTGAGAGCTAAGAAATGGCTCATGCCCCTCAGGATCCACCTGCAATTCAGTGGTGTTGCTTTTCACTTGTCGGATAAGAACTGGCTGAGAGAGCATCCCAAGCAGACTCCGCGCCATCAGCCCAGAGCCCAGCTCAGGGCTGGAACCCACGAACCATCAGATCATGACCTGAGCTGAGGTCAAGAGTCAGAGGCATAACTCACTGAGCCACCCAGGCGCCCCCCCGCCCCGCCCCACCCCACCACCGGCCAAATAAAGCTACTCTTAATTGACACCCTAGATCTCTCCTCTCAAGAGTTTAGACCACTAGCCAAGCTGACCCAGAGCTCCTGCTGGGTCCCAGGTGTGGTCTGAGGCATGGTCCTTCTCTTACGTGAAGGTAAGACAGCCAGGGGTGTGCAGGTAAACACTTTGCCTCTGGCTCTCAGAAGGAAGAAAGCACAATGTGTCGAGTTTGTCCTTGTCGCCAGCCACAGATTTGAGAAGAACTGTGTGCAGTGTGCTGAGACAAGCAGGTTCCAGGCTCCCCACCAGGCACGGCCCTCGCTCACTTGGGACTCTCCCGCCGTCGGCCACCCCGGCAAGCGCCATTGGGAAGTTGCAGGCCTGAGGCTACAGCAGAATAGAAAAGAGAAATCTGTTTCCTGAAACAGGGGCTTTAGGGAGCTCAAGTCATGCTCTGGGTTGGATAATGAGGGGGCCAAGGAACTGTGTTTCAGGACTTGGGCAGTAGGTGCTAGAGTAGGCAGCCACTTTGGGGCCCGAGGTCAGAGGTGGGAGCCCAGAGCTTCTAAACATCCTCCTAAAAATCCTCAATAATCTTCCACAAATAATGTCCTTCACCTCAACCACCTCCCCCTTCTGTCTTTTCCCGCCGCAGGTCACGTACAGGTCTTCATGTTCGCTGGAGAAGATTCCTTCCTCTGTTTGTCCCCCTAGACCAGTTTCCCTTCCCATGTTCGCACACGTGCCCCAGGCTGCCTCTGAGGACCTGGGAGGTGGCCTCCCAGGACGTCACAGCTGTAAGGGGCTCGGGGACTCTGCGGAGGGGCAAGATGCACGGCGATTCTCTGTGTTCCCTCTTTCAGGCACCAGCAGTGTTTCTATGGGGTCAACCTGTCCAGTCTCCAGGGGGCCGCGGTGGACGAGTATTTCAGGCAGCCGATAGTGGTAAGTGTGCTTCATTCCAGGCTTTCCCCCCATGTGTTCGTCTATCGATCCGCTCGCTCGCCCGCTCGCTCACGCACCTGGGAGGCACCGTGTTGCCAGGCTCTGTGAAGCCGGCACAGAAGAGAAAAAAGAGCTCCTCGGAGCCCTGGGTTTTCGAGTGCTCCAGCTCTCATTTCCAATCAATGACGAAAACTCTCAGGGAATGATGCTGTCGGAGGCAAGGAGATTTTCTGACCGCCTTTCAATAAGTCACTTCTAATTCTCCCACTGCCCTGACTCACCCCGTGTACACACACAGCCCTGGTACCTGTTCAATAATTCATATCTTCCCATTGATTCTGGTGGCCTCAGGCATAGAGGAGGAAGCTCTGTAAAATAAATAGCTTAGATCAGGAGCTTTGCTGTCGAACACGTTGGGGTTTCAGTCGTGGCCCCATCCAACTGTGCGACCTTGGACAACAATAAGTTTGCATTAACCCAAACTGGCTTAATTACTGGGCTTCCAAAACCGCAAAGCCTGAAGCAAGGGACCTGTTGCAGGGGTTCAGACAATGTCACCCGAGTCTGATTTTTCCATCCTTGTAATTTGTCTCCATTGCCTCTGATTTCACCCTATTCTCAGTCAGGATCTCCCCTTGTGGTAGCAAGATGGCTTCAGGGACTCCAGCCTCAGACTCTTACAACTCTTTTAAGTCCCACAGGAGGACCTGCCTTTTTCCAGTAACTTGAGCCAGAGCCCCAGGATTAGTTTGGGTAGAGCCTGACCGCCCTCCCTTGGGTCGTGCTCCTGCATCTGAAACTATATTCAGGGGAAAAGTGATCACTGATTGGCCAAGCTAGGGTCACAGGCCACACCCGGAGCAGAGGTAGACTAAGTTTTTCTGGAACTTCCTGGAATGTGCAGAAGTGGTAAAATCTGGATGATTTTCAGATACACCAAACAGCTGCTCCTTAGCACTCAGGAAAGCATGAAGCACTTAGTGCTTGGCGTGTAGAAAACGTGAAATAATTGTTAGCTACTCTGACTGACAGTCATTCTCATTAAGCTCATGCCTTCTAAATCCTAACTCTTGTTGACTTAACACTTCAAGAGGAAAGCCACTTTACAGGCTTGCTTGGGTTCGGTTTATCCTGACCGAAAGATAATGCCTCTGCTTCCTTTCCCCCAAGGACACGTTTGACGTTAGGATTTTGATGGCTCGGACGGTCAAATACACGGTAAACTTCATGGATGCAGAAGAAGCAGATCTGCACAGGTTTGTAAATATCAGCATCACTCCTGGTCTTTAAAGCCTCTTCTCAGCCTTTCTCAGCCCCAGAACCTCAGTGCAGGGTTTTGCCGCTCACACAGGGGCGAGATCTCGGGTGTGAGTCACACACAGGGGTGGTATATCAATACTCGTTCCATTTTATTGCAAAACATGGATAATGCTGCTTCTTTCGTGTGTTGTTTTAAGAGCTGAATGAGAAAAACTAAGTAGTAATGGCTTAAACTTCTGCAACCACTCAGTGTTCTGAGCCCTTCACCTCCAATGACTCATTTCGTCCTCATGACAGTGCTCTACAGATGGAACTACTGTTACCTCCATTTTAATGGTGACAGATGTGAGGCAGAGTGGAACACGGGGTTTCAAAAGATCACAGAATTAGTATGTTAAAAAAATTTTTTTCAGCAGCAGGCAAACGTTTATTAATGTATAAGATTAGAAAGAATAGTAGTAGAGAGGGGACATTCAAAAGTGAATGCTCCCAACTTTCTTAATGTTTATTTATTTTTGAGAGAGAGAGAGAGCGAGAGAGAGAGCACGTACACAAGTGGGGGAGGGGCAGAGAGAGACAGCGACACAGAATCCGAAGTAGGCTCCAGGCTCCGAGCCATCAGCACAGAGCCCGATGCAGGGCACGAACTTATAAACCGTGAAATCATGACCTGAGCTGAAGTCAGATGCTCAACCAACTGAGTCACCCAGGTGCCCCATGAGTATATTGGACCTGGGATTTGAACCATTCAGAAGGCTCCAGAGTCTGGGCTGTTTGACCCCTCACTCAGGCCAGTGCCCACATTAATGTCAAGAAGAGTACAGCCTACTTTACATTAGGTGCTGGGCTAAGTGTTTCACAGGCCCTGGCTCCTTTTCAAAGAGGACACTCAGTAAATGTTAGCTTTTCCCTCCTCCCTCCACTTGAAGGGACTCTGTAATGGGAACTCACTCCTCAGATGGTGCTCTGAATCCCCTTTGGGTGATTTTTCACTGGTATTTTGCCTTTTTCTCTCTGGAAGGAGATCTCTATGCACATTTTTTTCTGGGTACGAAATTTAAGACCCAGCCAAGTTGTCATCTTTCCTGGACCCCTGAGGAAGCAAGGGCCAGACTCGAGCAGGTGCAGCTGGCCAACGCAAACCATCATCTGTCTGGAGATCACAACGGACGAAGGGTGCTGTGTCTAATCAGCGCAGGCTAGAACCTGCAGCACTAACAAAAAGAAACCTTGAAACAGAACAGATGGTTTAACTGACTGTGCCCCCAGGTGCCCCAAGAGACTCTTAACTATAGAGAACACACTGACGGCTGCTGGAGGGGAGGTGCATGGGGGGGATGGGCTAAATGGGGGATGGGCATTAAGGAGGGCCCTTGTGATGAGCCCTGGGTGTTCTGTGTAGGTGATAAATCACTAAATTCTGTTCCTGAAGCCAGACTACACTGTATGTTAACTAGCTTGAATTTAAATAAAATCTTGGAAAGAAAGAAAAAAGAAGCCTCGGTGGCTTATAACACAGGAGTCTCTCTCCCCGACCCTGTTTATCTATTGTGCCCAGCTTTCACTCTGTACAGCATCACCCACCCTGGTGCACCAGCCTCTGTCTGGAACAGTCCTCCTCACTGAGGAAAGAGAACGATCGTGGCGAAGTCTGTACTGGTAATAAGAGCTTCTGCCTGGAAATGACACAGATCACTTCTGTTCACATTTAATTGGCCAAAGTAAATCACGTGGCCGGGCCTGAGCCTGGGTGAGAAGATAATTGCGACACTACCCTATGCCCAGCTCAAGAGAACTGGCATTTGGGAACAACTCCAGTAAGTACCACAGGCCCAGACAAAATGGACTTCTATTGACTTTATCTGCTGTTCCGGGCCCCCTCCTGAGTCCCAGGGAATTTTTTGAAAACTACATCTGTGTTGACTTCCCAGAGATGTCACCTGTCATTCAGTTTATTTGTGTGTTGATTCAGCAAACGTTTATGGAGATCCTACCCTGTGCCAGATAGAGTGCTGGGGCTTGCACAGGTGCAAAAGGTAATTTTTAAAAGTCTACCCTTGGGGTGCCTGCGTGGCTCAGTCGATTATACATCTGGCTCTTGATTTCAGCTTGGGTCACGATCCCAGGGTAGTGGGACCGAGCCCCACATCAGGCTCCACACTGAGCACGGAGTCTGTTTAGGATTCTCTCTCTCTCTCTCTCTCTAAAAAAGAAAAAACAATAAATACATAAATTAATTAACAAAAATTTTTAAAAAAATTAAAAAAATAGGGGCGCCTGGGTGGCTCAGTCGGTTAAACGTCCAACTTCAGCTCAGGTCATGATATCACAGTTCGTGGGTTCAGGCCCCACATCAGGCTCTGTGCTGACAGCTCGGAGCCTGGAGCCTGCTTCGGATTCTGTGTCTCTCCATCTCTCAGCCCCTCCCCTGCCCATGCTCTGTGTCTCTCTGTCTCTCAATAATAAACGTTAAAAAAAATTTTTTTAATTAAATTTAATTTTTAAAAAGTCTACCCTTGAAGAGTTCATAGTCTATTTAGGGGAATGCAAAAAAACAGGAGGAAATAATGGCCATGCAATGTCAAAAATTCAGTGTGATCGGTACAATGGAAAACTCTAGAAATGCTCTGCCACAGGGTGAAAGAAGTTAGGGCTTTGGGGGGCACCATAAATGCAAATAAGGTACCACCTCCCTTGAAAATCTTTAGAGCACTCTCTAAAACATGTCTCCCCTTAGCGGTGGACGAATAATACCATCTTGTAGCTGTGTAACACTTTTATAGTTTGCAAAGCCCTCCCGTACACATTTTTCCCCATTTGAGCACACGAGGACCTTGCAAAGGGAAGTAGGAGAGAGCCTTCATCGCCCATCAATGGATGAGGCGACTGAGGCTCAGGGAATTTAAGTGACTTGTCAAGTAAGCACCTAGATTTTGTTGCACCTTCCCCACTGTTCTTCCTGTTCCTGCTCATCATGCATTTGGTATAAACCATGGCCGCCTCGGCGTGATGCTTGCCGTAGCCTGGTGGGAAACTCGTGCAGAGTTTTGTCAAGACGCAGAATTCTCCCATGTGTGGCATCACCCAGGCATTAATCACACACTGAGAGAATCTTGCTGCCAAGACAACTGTGCTTAAGAGGGAAGGAAAATATTCCGTGATTTTCCCCAATCCCACAAATGCGTCTAGTGTGCCTGTCAACAACAACAAAATAATTCCAAATGTTTCTACGCTCTCTCCTTTTTCTTTCCTTGCAGAGTAGAAATCCCCTTTGTGTTTCAGATGACACAGTCTGGCCTCATCCACGGCCTGGCGTTCTGGTTTGACGTGGCCTTTGTTGGATCTGTGTAAGTGTCACCCCTTCCTTGACTACTCTGTCCTACGCCATCCTCTGTGTTGTGTAGTCGTGGCTTGAAAGTGTTTTGAAGTTGATTTCAACAGTAATACTTGTTTCTCTAGGTTCCGAGAAAGGAAGGCACTTTTAGATTTTAGGGCGAAGTCAAAATGAGACAATTTTCCATGGTGTCCTCTCAGCTTTGGCTAACGTAGTGTAAAACCTCTTGAGCCAACTGGATTGAGACTTAAAGGGATGGGAAAGGGTCTGTGCTTCATCAGCCCTCTTGGTCTATTCCAGAATAGAGGGTGGGAAGGACCCCCAGCCCCTGCCTTGGCTTCCAGCATGTTATCCTGGTTAGAGAACCTCCTGTACCTGAGTGATACCTGGAATCCTACCTTCCCTGACTCTGTTCACGCCCTCAGCCTCACAGAAGATGCTAGAGAGTCCTTCCTCAATGATCAGGCAGGCATATACCACTAATGCTAATTGCAACATGAGGTCGTTTCATCGTGTCTTCCTTGCCCTTCCTGAAGAACTTGGAAAGCTTCAGAGGAAAGAGGAGAAAGACCACCTACAAGTTGACTGTCCGTGTTTGGTCTTCCTCGTAAGGGCTGTGCCATTACCGTACCCCCAAACGTCTACTCTCCTCCTGACTCCCCTACTCTCTTGCCAGGCTTTCTCGTGCTCTCTGACTGGTGAACCCAGTAGCTCTGGGTCACATGACCAGGTGAAAGGAAAGCTTTTGCATTACACTCCTCTCTTCTCCTTGTAAAAACATCCAGGCTTATCAAGACATCTGCGGAGAACAGAAGTGCCCGTGGGGGTGGGGATGCTCAGGGAGCTTGTGGGGGTGGGGATGCTCCGGGGAGGAGGGGACCCCCAGCAGCCTCATCTGGGCTGACAATCAGAGAAAAAGAAAATGCTGTACAAGTCGTCCCTACACCGCAGAAGCATATTTGTTCAAGGAATCCATACATTGGTTTCTCAGACTTTCCCCCAGTGAATCTGTTCCTGCAGAGCTAAGGGAGAGAAGCTTGAAGTGGCCTGCTCCAAGGGGACAGTTCCTATGAAGTGAAATGCTTTATCCTATAAAGCTTTAGACAGCTTGCATCCTGCTCCCGCATGTGCCTGAGTATATTTTGATAGAAGAGTGGTTTATATTACTTAGCGGTGAAATTTTGTAAAATGCACCCCCCACCCCCCCCACCCCCCTCGCTGCAACATCTTCAAGTCAAAATAGACCCTGTAGGGGTCAGCTGTGTGTTCCACGCACACCTTATTCCATCCAAAACAGCGACACGTTTGGGTGAGTCACCAGGACAGGTGACCTTGGTGTTTGGAGGCACAGCCAGGTATTCTCGCATCTTCGTATGAAATGAAGAACGCCCATGTAAACACTGTCACACACACATACATGTGTGGGACGTCTGAACTGGAAGGACAGCAGAGACCATCTGCCCCAGGGCTTTTCTTGCTTCCAGAAGCCCTCTCAGGTTCCCTGAACAGGTTGGCATGAGATGGTAGGAGGCCAGACTCCAGACTTGTTATCTTGAGAGACACTTTTCAGACAACTCAGTTCCCAACTTAACTCTATTCCTTGTTGGGCTTCTAACGAACTTTGATTCAGAAAGACAGATTGAAGGGCACCCGAATGGTGCAGTCTGTTGAGGGGCCGACTCTTGATCTCGGCTCAGGTCAGGATCTCACGGTTTGTGGGTTCGAGCCCCACGTCTTCCATCACTGCAGACCCTGCTTGGGATTCTCTCTCCCTATCTCTCTCTCTGCCCCTCCCCTGCTCATGTTTGTTCTCTCTGTCTCTCTCTTCCTCTCTCTCTCTCTCTGTCTCTCTGTCTCTCTCTCTCAAAATAAATAAACTTAACAAAAAAGACAGATTGACAGAATGGCCAAATCCACAGGTTTGAAGCCTGGCTCTCCAACTGTCTTCTGTGTGATGCTGGGCATGTCCTTTAACCTCCCTGTGCTGACTTTATCGAGTTACTGTATAGACTTAGTGAGGGAATATATATAAAGCTCTTGGGACATTGCCATGGCAATGACCTAAACTGAGCTACCCTTACCTTAAAAGGATTCCATGAGTTGAAAACTCTGCAAACCAACTATCAACCTAAGTCCCCAGTGCAATCCATGCAATATGGCCCCAGAACGTAACTGACTTTTAACTCTTCTCCCGTCCCACAGGGTAACTGTTTGGCTGTCGACAGCCCCAACTGAGCCTCTGACTCATTGGTATCAGGTGCGGTGCCTTCTCCACACTCCCCTCTTTGCCAAAGAAGGAGAGACCCTCTCAGGGAAAGTGCTGTTTGTAGCCAACAGACGGTAAGCTGGGAAGTAGACTACTGACTACTGGGCACGGGGGTGCGAGAGGTGGGAGCGTTTTCAGCACCTCGAAATGGGCAGCAGGCTTTACAAAAGCCCAGCTCACTCTGCTACCAAGACAGCAAACATCTTCCTTGCGATGAGGGCCACAGGGATGGGGAGCTTGGGGTGACTCAAGGGCAGTGGGGGTTCTCCACCTGACCACGGAGGTGGTCGGAGTGCTTGCCAAACGCTTGAATTATCAAGTGCTTGAAATCCCACATCAACTCCTGACCTTCCTTGCATCCAGCCACACGCCCTCAAATTTAGTACAATACCATCGATTTGTTCCCCAGGGGACAGGCACAGCAGGGCGATGTGTGGTGTGGGCACAGCAGGACTGGCTGTGTCCCTCTGGTAATGGATTTCACGAGGCCTCTCCTCTGCAGTGATGACTTTGATTTATCTCATTTTTAAGATGCTCTATTTTCTTTCACCTTGTTGGAGTTTCTCCAGAGTGAATCAGGGGAGAAAGGAATAGCGGAGCAGTTCAAGGACTCTCAAGATATTAAGGGTACTCAGAGATCATCTCACTCAACTTCCTTCTCTCCCTACCTCCCACCTCTTCTCGGACCTGCACTTGAACACTCCTGTGATGGAGAGCTCATCCCCTTACAAATCAACCCTTCCATTTTTTTTTAATGTTTATTTATTTTTGAGAGAGAGACAGAGCATGAGCAGAGGAGGGGCAGAGAGAGAGGGAGACGCAGAATCCCAAGCAGGCTCTAGACTCCGAGCTGTCAGCACAGAGCCCCGTGTGAGGCTCGAACTCACGAACCGTGAGATCAGGACCTGAGCTGAGGTTGGACACTTAACCAGCTGAGCCGCCAGGTGCCCCAACCCTTCCATTTTCAAAGTCTATATTTCTTTCATTACAAAAACCTAACACGCTCACATATAAATTCAAAACTACAAAAGTGTCTGGAGTCCACACTCGCTGCCACCCCTCACCCACTCTCCAGATGGGACCCCTTGGTCCATATGCTTCCAGGTGATTTTTCTGTGCATGTACTAATAACATCATTGTGGGGTTTTTATTGTTGTTTTACAAGAAGATTCAACTAGCCGTCTCCCACTTAAGTTTTCACTTAGCATTAAGTCCTGAATCTGTGCACATAGATCTGCTTTTTTATTTTAATCGATGCATAATAGTGGAGGGCATAGGTGTATTGCATGTCTTTTTAAAAATCACTGACAGAGGGGCATCTCCATGGCTCAGTTGGGTAAGCATCTGACTCTTGGTTTCAGCTCAGGTCATGATCTCATCGTTCGTGGGTTTGAGCCCCTCACTGGGCTCTGTGCTGACAGCACGGAGCCTGCTTCGGATTCTCTCCCTCTTTCTTTCTCTCCTCCTCCCCTGCTCGCTCATGCTGCCTCTCTCTCTCAAAATAAATAAATAAACTTAAAAAAAACATTTTTTTAAAAAACTGCTGATGGGTTGATACTTGGGTTGCTTCCCACGTTTCCCCCTTTTTTTGGCCACTGTGAAAAACTCTGCCCTAAATACCCTTGAACATAAAGCTTGCACAGGGACAAGAATATTTCTACATGAGATCCCTAGAAATGGAGATGTTAGATCAAAGGGTATATACCTGTGACACTCTGATAAATACTACCTTTTGTGTATTTTATGTATTTGTACCTTTATGTGCAACCTCAATGGTTGCACCAATGTCCACTCACGGTGATGGACGGCCATGGACGGCCAGGCTCATTTCTGCACTTCTTTCCCTACACTGCCTGTGATTGGTCTCTGTGGCTTTTGCCAGTAGTGATGTGTGTGCACATGTGAGGGAAGGGAGAAAGAGAACGTTAAGCAGGCTTCTCACCCAGCCCAGAGCCTGATGCAGGGCTTGACCACACACGCAGGTCTAGGATCGTGACTTGAGCCAAAGTCAAGAGTCAGACGCTCAACTACCCAGGTGCCCCTACAAATACAATTTTTATTTTATTTTATTTATTTTATTTTATTTTATTTTATTTTATTTTATTTTATTTTATTTTATTTTATTTTAATGTTTTTTATTTTTGAGAAAGACAGAGACAGAATGTGGGTGGGTTAGGGGCAGAGAGAGGGAGACACAGAATCCGAAGCAGGCTCCAGCTCCGAGCTGTCAGCGCAGAGCCCGACACGGGGCCTGAACTCAGGAAGTGTGAGATCATGACCTGAGCCGAAGCCGGTCGCTCAACTGACTGAACCACCCAGGCACCCCTCCAAATATAATTTTTAAAAGTTGCATCTGGTTGTTTTGGTTTATATTTGTTTAATTACTAATAGGGGTAAATAACTTTTCATATGGTCTTTGGTTATTGATGTCTTGTACTTCAAACATCTCTGATCATTAAAAAATCATTCTTGCTGTTGATCCTACAAGTACTTCCTAGTAAGTCTACTCATTGACCTTACTTTCACTTCTGAGTCTGTTCCAGGCTCCAAATGGCAGTTGTTGAAATATTTGGAGAGCTCTACCAAAATCCTGCCAGTCTTCCTGGCTGGCTATAGGCTAACATCCTGTAAGAGTGATTTTTAAATTGTTGGAGGTTCTAAGCCCGCCCCTCTGGAGAGTTGGTGGGACTTTTCTGGAAAGTAATTTACAAGAAGGGAGTTCCTGTGGCGGGAGAGACATGACCATCTTTGGGCGGTCTGTTTTCCTCGACTCCCATTCTCTCTCCTTCTGTGCCGCTGCAGAGTCATCCTGCTTCCTGCCAACATGGCTCCTCTTCTGCTTGTTTCTGTGGTTCTACCATATTGCAGTTTTAGGCACGTCTTGCCCGCCCCAGTGCCTGCACAAGACATTACACACTTAAGGAATAAAGCTTTTGCATTTCAGAAAATGCTCCTCATCCTCAGCTTGGGTGTTTTGGGGAGCACTCTCTGAGATGCGCCCCCCTCTGGGCTCTCTTGCTTCTCTTGGCACTTCTGTGCTTTTTCCCATGTGCCTTACAGCCAATGCCAAGTGCTTCTGTAGCCCTTATACATGAGGTAGAGACTGCAGATTCTATCTTTCTCCCAGTTTTACAGAAAATGAGGTCCCTGCAGTGTCTTTCTCTTCTGCTTGTTTAGGGGATGGTTTCCAGGAGGCAAAGTTGGGAAATGCTGATTTATTCCGCGTTCATCCTGGAAGTCACCACTTTCTTCCTCAATCCTCATAAACCATCTATTTAATGACGAGTTCTAAAGAAAAAAAATTACTAAGGAGCAGTAGCCAACATCAGCTTGGAGTTGGGACTTGCCTTTTCTTCTTAACATTCTTTTGCTTTCAGATATATATATTTGAAAGTATCTTAGGGTATCATTAGGTGGGTGGATTTAAATCATCTTATTTTCCTATTACTTTTTTCTTTCTTTTAAACAAAACCTTTTTTTTAATGTTTATTTATTTTTGAGGAAAGAGACAGAGCAGAAGCAGGGGAGGGGCAGAGAGAGGGGGAGACACAGAATCTGAAGCAGGCTTCAGGCTCTGAGCTGTCAGCACAGAGCCCGATGCGGGGTTTGAACTCATGAACCATGAGAACATGACCTGAGCTGAAGTCCGACATTCAACTGACTGAGCCACCCAGGCGCCCCTCCATTATTTTTTTCTAACATATCTTGGGTTTCATCCTTCTCAGTCATATTTTTTGACCCTCCTCTCCTTTATTCCCCCGATGGGTAAGAAAGAAGCAAACCATTTACCTCATACACCTGTGTCATGACTCGCGGGTTCCTCCAGCCTTCCATACCTTTCTTAAAGCACCAATGTTGTATCACTGTTATTTGCCTATATGTGAACTTCCCAAAAAGAAGGCCCGAGTCTCATTCTATGGTGTATCCCTCCTGACTTAATTCATTTCAGAGATTCGGCAGTGATGTGGAAGGACCACCTGAATGAAGAAGTCATGTCAGGATCCTCCTTTTAGTACGAATTTAGTCTGGCTCAGTTGAAAGAAGACGCTAAGAGATTATGGACACATGATACTTAGCAGCAGGAAGAAAGGGAGGAAGGCGGAAGGAAGATTTTTTTTTTAATATATTAAAAAAGATTTTTTTTAACGTGTATTCATTTCCTGAGAGAGACAGAGCACGAGCAGGGGATGGGCAGAGAGAGAGGGAGACACAGAATCCAAAGCAGTTTCCAGGCTCAGAGTTGTCAGCACGGAGCCCGACGTAGGGCTTGAATTCATGAACCGCAAGATCGTGACCTGAGCTGAAGTCGGAGGCTTAACCGACTGAACCACCCAGGTGCCCCTTTAATATTTTTTAAATGTGATTTTTTAAAGTTTATTTATTATGAGAGAGAAAGCATTAGTGGGAGTGGAACAGAGAGAGAGGAGGGAGAGAGAATCCCAAGCAGTCTTCACATCATCAGTGCCAAGCATGATGCAGGGCTTGAACCCACAAACTCTGAGGTCATGACCTGAGACATGACCAGGCTTTGGCAAATGTTAAAGGAGAGAACATAGTATAGTCATCAGCACACAGTAGGTCCACAGAAAATCTTAGTTCCGTTTTTTCCCGCCTTCTTCTCTTCCTTACTCTCATTTTTGCTTTAAAATTATTACTTTCTTTGGCATTTTCTCCAAACTCAGCACTTCCTTAATGTCAGTGCTTTGATGTTCTTTTCAGTCAGGTGCTGCTGGTTTGTCCTGCCTTTGGATAGGATCTCCCCCTTCCTTATTGTCAAATATTCTTTTAAACTCTGGCCTCCCGGGAGAACTGCCCCCCCCCGCCCCCGGGGTAAGCCACACTGGCGTGACAATGGCTGCCCTTTTCTTCCCAGCCAGGACCCCTTGGGATCGTATTGTTAGCGTTTTATTTTCCACATACTTCCATCATTCTTCGGCTGTCATTCATATTATTGCTGTGGACAGTAAAACAGAACTTATGTTTTTTATGAACTTTATGAAATGTATACCCCTCAAGTGCACAGAAGCTGGTGTCCATGAAGTTTTCTGATCGTGTGCACCTCGGAGTAAAGACATTTTGTATATGCGTCCCCCGATTATAGACTAGCATTTATCTTATAATTCTGTGAATGTACTACAGTAATAATAGAAAGTATAAAGTGGAGTGCTCGATATAGAGATATATATACTATATACTATTTATATACTATTTATATATATACACACACATGCATAGACATGTCTCTGTGTATATACACACATAGAAACTTACATGGTGTGTACGTCATAGGACACAAAATTAGAAATAAAAAGAATGAATGGAAAAAAACAAATATACGTAGGCTGACTTGGGGTCTAGCTCAGCCACTCACCCTGGGCCAAGATTTTTTGGAATATACTTTAAAATTTGGGGATCCCTATGAAGGTCTGCAGTACTCAGGTCTGCCAGGGAATTTGGTTTTCAGAGCGTTCCTTGTGTTATGAAACTGGAAGGAATGCTGACCAAAGAGTTAAAGGTTTGGCAGCTCCAAGTGGCGCTCCCAAAGGTCATCTCTAAACTGCTCTGTTTTGCGCTCAACTTTCCTCAGACCAAATATCTACGGGTCTGGACAGCTGCATCGGCAGGAGCTCTGGGGCGAAACTCTTGTCGATGATCGGGAACAGTGAGGCATTAGCATGCGCGGGCTCAGCTTTAAGGGATGTTTCTTTGTCCTTTGTTACTCAGATTCTTCTGGCTCTGACCAATGTCTCCACCGCCCAGTTGGTATTTACTCAGTGATGTTGTACCACATTGTCTGCGGTGTAATCAGATTCTCACTGAACCGTCCTGCCTTAGCAAAACCCGAGAAAGTAGGTGAGCATAATAGAGAATGAATCCAGCACTTTCCTAGTGACTTCACTAGTGTTCAGTATGTGTTAGGTGAACACGTGTATTCGTTTCCCAGGGCTGAAAATTTTAAAAATCGGGGCACCTGGGTGGCTCAGTCAGTTGAGCATCAGACTCTCGATTTCAGGTCAGGTCACGATCTCGCAATCATGATATCGAGCCCCACAGTGGACTCTGCACTGGTCATGGAGCCTGCTTAAGAGTCTCTCTTTCCCTCTTCCTCTGCCCTTTTCTCTCTATCAAAAAAGAAAGAATTAAAAATCGGAGCTAAGTATTTTCTTCCACCCCCCCGTGTACCCTCTTGGGGCACACTCAAACCCCTCTGAAGAACGCTGGTCCAGGGTCCATTCTACTGAGGTTCTCATTCCTTCCTTCGCCTATCGGTAAACCCTCAGTGACTTGAGTCATTTTTTTTCTTTTTTTTACTTTTTTTTTTTAATTTAAACTTTAGTTAACATACAGTGCAATATTGGTTTCCAGAGTAGAATTCGGTGATTCATCGCTTACATACAACACGCAGTGCTCATCACAAGTACCTTCCCTAATGCCCGTCACCCATCTAGCCCAGCCCCCCCCCCACCTCCCTCCATCAACCCTCAGTTTGTTCTCTATTGTTAAGTCTCTTACGCTTCCAATATCTGTTATTCCAAAAGGAATGTTGGTATGAGAAACAATGATATTTTTTATGTTTTTTTGGTTTTTTTTTAAATTTATTTAGTGTTATTTTTAAATATAATTTATTGTCAAAGTGGCTACCACACAGTGTGTAAAGTGTGCTCTTGGTTTTTGGGGTAGATGGTTTTGCACTCAATTCTTGAACTAAAGGATGTCCCCTCTTAGGTCATTTGTTCCATCTCTGTAGATTTAAAAAAATTTTTTTAATGTTTATTCATTTTTTGAGAGAGAGAAGGAGACAGAGTGCCAGCAGGGGAGGGGTAGAGAGAGAGGAAGACACAGCATCCGAAGCAGGTGCCAGGCTCTGAGCCATCAGCGCAGAGCCCAGTGTGGGGCTCAAACCCATGAACTGTGAGATCATGACCTGAGGGGAGATCAAGAGACAGACACTTGACCCACTGAGCCACCCAAGCGCCTTCCTATGTAGCATTCTGGAAAGAGCCTTGCTGAACAACACCCTAGAGCAGGAACTTCCTGTCTGTTCTTCCAGACCCCACCTGGAACCTTTCAGTTCTCTGTTGTGTCATATGCGCATCCATGGACACACACATTTGCTCAGACCTCGGGGTACTCTGTTTCTGCATTAAGTCTTACGTTCATTGCTTTAAATATTGTTAAGAAGGCATCTCTCATTTGGGAAAATAAGTAAGTGTGTCCCTCCCTGATTTCTCAGCCTTTTTATGATTCCAGCAAGGGCCGCCCTTATTCCTAAGGAGCTCACTGTCTCAGTATCTCGCTTTCCTTGTGTCTCCCTTCAAGTATCACAAACGCAGTGAACTCCTCCTCGATGTATCATGAAGGGAACATTTTATAACGAAATAATTCGGAGTCAGTTACATGAGTTGAAATACAATCAAAAGACATTGATTTTTTGTTTTTTAATCTATGCCCATCTTTCCCTCTTACTTTGTTTGGCCCCGATAAAAATCTGGAACTTGAGGTACAGGCTTCACAGGATGTGACATTATACATCAGCCTGCCCAGGCCACTATTGGTGACAACAGGGTGAGAGGCATTTGTAACACTCAGTAATTTCTGGAATTTGACACAGAAGCCAGAGACCATCAAGGAAATTCCAGTTAAAGTAATCAATGATATGTTAACCCCAGGCATTTAAAATATTAAGGATTGGAAGATATGTAATGAAATTAGCACTTTTATACTTTGTAGGTGAGGAAGTAGTTTAGTCCACTTTCTGGAAGATGTTTTAGCAATAGGTGCTGGGAACCTTAAATATTTATGTGCTTTAGCCTGGCGAGTCTAACACTGAGAATTATTCCAGGCAAATAATCGCCAATAGGACATAAAGATGTACTACGAGAATGTCCTCTGCTGCAGAATATCTGTCGTCAAATTAGGCTTTTGTTACTAAACGCAATAATATGTTATAACATGTTTGTAATACGTTATAAAAATGTAAATATTTGATCATGGGGCATCATTAATTATCCTGTGTAATGCCCGTTAGTGCCACTGAAAAATGTGTTGTCAAGAATTATAGGATAAATGCTTGTTTATGTTAAATCAAACTAGGAGATATGAAGGAATATTTAAGATCATTGTATTAAAAATTCACATTTATGAAAACCATAGAAGGAAAAATACACAGGAAAATACTCTATAGTGTTAGCTGGAAGATTCTTTGTCTAGTGACATCATGAATTCTTTTATTTAATTTCTCTTTTTCCTTATTTTTCAGTTATTCTACAGTGAATAGGTAGCACTTTATAATCCAAAGAAATACATTTGTTGTTGAATACATACGACTAATAAAAATCCCACAAACATAGGTCCTTCAGATTAGCCATCAAAGATATGTCATATGACTTGTTCTTATCAGCCAATTCCCACTGGAATTATATGAGCCTTCATCTGGGGCCTCTGAAAATCAGTCACATTTATTGACTGTTTTATGTCAGTTTAAGACTTTAACATGTCCAGTCTCTGCACGAGTAAGATTATTTTGGTTACTTCGGTGGGTGACCCATAAAGTGCCTCTATTAATTAAAGCCATTTCTGTCCTTGGCTGTTGATGAAACCAGAAATACCATTAACTTTGTAATTTTTAGCTCAAGAGATTACAACTGCCAAACTCTTCTAACAAATAAACAAGGCCTTCTGTTGCCTCTGCTAACGTTGGTAGCATCCCCATAAACACACACGACCGTAGACGAGATGCCAACCCCACACTCTTAAAACCCTCGTGAAGTAAGTAGGTATGTGTACAAGGTGCCTTCAGTGTGTGTGAAGAGGTGACCGGCCTCGTAAAATGATGGAGTTGTTTTGTTTTTTTGTTTTGTTTTCTGCCATACAGACAGAGCTATGACATTCATATCGTGGCGCTGGTAAACCAGACAGGCTTCAGATCTGGGAACATCCTCGATCTAAAGAATCCTTTCTTTAGGTAAGAAATGCTCTCAGCCGTGTCCCAGCCATGTGTATAAAATCTCAGTGGACCATATGACCGGGTAAAGAGGTTCAGAATAATTCCACCTTTCCTAAGAGGAGAAGAGGCATCTACCCTTCCTCCTTAAGGAGACTTAGATCCTATGATGGAGTTGAGTGTTCTAGTTCCATTAAATGGAATTCAATATGTAACAACCTGATCTTGAAACCACAAAGAGTCCTACAAAGTGAATTCTCGTTCCAGCTGAGCTATAATGAGCTGCGTGACCTTGGGCAAAGTCACTTCCTTCTGGTATTTGGTTTTCTCATCTGCATGATGTGGAGTTTAAATATGGGCTCCTCTGACCTTCATTCACTAACAGATGGTTTTGTGCCGCATTTATTCCACTACACCTGAAACATGAAGTCCATTTAAAGTAAGTTTGTGAGATATTTTTGAGATCACGTAAGTCAGGACAAACCCCTCTTTAGAAGCCATGCAGGTTTTGTCTGATGTAAAAACTTGCCACAGTGAGAGGGCTATGACGGATGTTTCTGGAAGAACCCCTCGTCTCTTACACCTCATCCATATGAGCCCATTAAAAATCCACACGTGGGGGGCGCCTGGGTGACTCAGTCGGTGAAGCGTCCGACTTCAGCTCAGGTCATGATCTCATGGTTCGTGAGTTCAAGCCCCACATCGGGCTCTGTGCTGACACTTCAGAGCCTGGAGCCTGCTTCTGATTCGGTGTCTCCCTCTCTCTCTGCCCCTCCCCTGCTCACGCTCTGTCTCTCTCTCACAAAATGAATAAGCATTTAAAAATTTTTTTTAATCCACACATGAAATCCACCCCAGAATTAAAACCACTGGGCACTGTCACTCTTGACTTCCCTACCAAAAAAACAAAAAAAAAGACTTTTCCTTCATACTATAAAGTCTCCCAAGGCTTTGTATTCAAAGCATCATGTCTCTGTAGTATTGAAAAGCATAAAGAGAAGAATAAACACGGGAAACCAAACCAAAAGTTCTTCGGCAGAGATGAGAAAATGAAATCGTGACCTTGAAGCACGGGAGGCCAAACATAGGCAAGGCTTCTCTTGTTTATGCTGTGTGTGAGTTGCCACGCATCGTATGAATCTTAAACTGATAGCCATTTAGGGATATGGGTGCCGTCTTTAACTTTGAGGGAAAAGGGGAGTTCTCCCTCCCATCCCTGTACAAAATCCTGTCACTAAAGTCGAGGGCACAGATTGTGGCCTCAGAGCATGCAGACTATTCACTAGCACAATTTGACCTGCCTAGGCCTCAGTCTTCTCCTCTGTGAAATGGGATTAACAACACATGCCTCACTGGGAGATTGCAGGGATGCCCATCACATGTCCAAGCACTAAGCAGTTCCTGTTACTGGTGGTCAGTAATCGCCAGTTTGCTGTCTTTCTCCCTTTTCTTACTGGTCTCTGTGCTCCTCCTCTCTCAGTACGTAAATAGATGATGGTCTTGCACTTCATTCCAAAGAGAACCATTTGGATTTGGGGATAGAAAGTGAATTTTTTTAGGGTTTTAGAAAACCCCCCTTTTGAGTGCAAGAACCATGCGAACCAGTAACTTGAGTCCTGCTTCCACTTTGTCTTAGGACAAGATTCTAAGCAGGACACAGACAGGGCCTGGGCCTTGGCCAGCCCCTGCTTTGCATGAAGACACAAACACAGTGGCCATAAGGTCACAGGGAGGACCGGTCAAGGTTGAGCGACTCGCAAGATGGCCACAGCACCGTCAGAACAGACACACTGTGGGGTGAGGGTGTGGGGGCAGCGGATGCCTTTCCTTTTCCCTTCTCTCAGTACCAAGTCTGACTGATGTATTTAATTAATTAATTAATTAAGCAGATAAGGCTGCTTAAAAATGTGACTCCCCTGGACACTTCACATCTTATTTACACTTCTTCACCAACCTTTTCCTAATGTCTAGCACAATCGTGACGATGGGTGCTAAACAACCGAATCTTTGAAGGGCACTTCGCATCGGGTGCATGAACAGTTAAATGTTCAGCTGTGGTGATACCCTTCTTCGGGTCCCCCACAGTCACAGCACCTGAGAAGCAGCACAGGAGCATGTGTGTGCGTGCATGTGTGTGTGTGTGTGTGTGTGTTGGGGAAGTGGCATTACCCAGAGAAATTATTGGTGACTTAGAGGTAATTATTGGTAATTTCTTTATCAAAATGAGTAACTTTCCATTTTTTTATTCTACCCATTTTTAGGGCACGATAGATTTACACACAGGAACAAAAAATTCATTTTTGGGTTTGGGCTGATACCTGGTACCATCTAAAAACATCTAATGGGGCATGCCAAAAACATCTAAGGATCGACAGGTTAATTACTGAAACCTTGAATAGCCACCATTAAATGTGATGTGCAGGTTTCTGTCTTTCCTTAGGCAGGCTAGGGAGACTTTGATTTTCGCTATTATTTTAAAGTAATTTGAAAATAAAAGAAGGGCTAACAAATGTTGCTAAAAGTGAGCAAAGGGACAGAACTGCTTCATCGGCAAGGGAAAGCTCTCCAGTAACCCGGCAGAGTCTCCAAGGACTGTGAGGCCAGTCCTTCATCACTCGGGTCCCACACAGTCTGTCCCCAGATCTGGCTGGCGGGGCGACCAGGCAGTGTCTGCCTCCAGGAAGCTTGTGTTGTAGTAGGAGGGAGGGCAGGGCCTTAAACAGCTAACTGCATAATTATGTCATCATACTTGCAATGCGTGATGAGTTGGAGGGGTAGAGGGTGCCAAGAGAGCATTGATGGGGAGACCTAGAGCAGAATGAATCCATAAAACACACCACTGGTACCCCTCACCCAGCAATAGCTGGAGAACCCTTCGTACATGGTGGCAAAGTTTATTTATTTTGAGAGAGAGAGAAAGAGAGACACAGAGAGAGAGAGAGAACAAGCTGAGGAAGGGCAGAGAGAGGGAGAGACAGAATCCCAAGCAGGTTCCGCCCCATCAGCGCGGAGCCCTATGTAAGGCTCGAACTCACACACTGCGAGATCATGACCTGAGCAGAGCCCAGGAATCAGACACTTAACCGACTGTGCCACCCAAGTGCCCCAAACGTGCCCACCTCCAAGAAGCCTTCCAAGGCCAAGGCTGGCTTAGATGTCCCTCCCAGAGCGCTCAGCTCTCTGCAGACACCACTTTGGGGGCATGTGTCTCAATTACTGGGTTTTTTGTCCGCAACCCCTCCTACCTTGAGCACAGCATCTTGCCTTCTGCTGTTTGTAACATGGTGTTGACACAGCAGGTGCTGGGTGAACGTCTGATGGGTGGGTGGATGAACATGGCCCCATGGCGCTCCTGAATGGCCCCAGAGTTTCTAACCATGGGGCTCTGGAGCCAAAACCATGTCTTATTTCGTGCTACCGCCATAAGCCAGGGCTCTGTCCCCTTCACAGCCTCTCCCAAACCACGTGGTCCTTCTCTCCTCCTCCCAAACACAGATTCCTTCAGTTTCCCCAACTGCACTATCACTTTCCTTCTTGCTTTTCTCCATTGAATTTATTAAGTAATTATCATGCACCAGGAGATGTTCTCATTGCTAGGGTATAACAGAGAATGATGGGGGTATGAATTCCCTGGTCTCATGGTTCCTGAAAGTCTCAAGGATTGGTGGGTCTCCTGAAAGACATCCAGGAAGTAAACAAGTGAGATAATCTCAAATACCGGTAGTTTTCCCCAAAAAAGAATAGAGTAATAGCTACCTGATCTCAACACTCAGGATAAACCTATGGTAATCCAGGCGGTGTATGCTGAAAAATGACCCATGTAGGTGAATGGAATGAATAGAGGTCAGAAACGGACTCGCACATATACAGCCAATGTGATTTTTGACGTAGTTGCAAAAGCAATTACACGGAGAGGTGATGGTCTTCCAGAAGTGGCACAGGAATGATTGGATATCAATATGCAATAAAATTAGTGGCCTTCAACCCATATCTCACACCGTCTAAAAAAATTACCTCAAAAGAGATCATGGACTGAACCATAACATCTAAAAAATATGAAACTTGGAGAATAAAACATAGAAGGAAACCTTCATGATCTTGGGTTAGACAGACGTGTCTTACATATGACACAGTTCCTAAAAAGGGAAAAATGATAAATTGTCCTTTATCAAAATGAAAAACCTATCTTTGAAAGACGATGAAAAGATGCGTTATAAACTAGGTGAAGATATTTGGAAATCACTTATCTGGGGGAAAAAATCATATGCCGAATATAAAAAGAATGTATGCTAAATACTCTCAAAAAAGCCTAGTAATGGGAAAACATTTTTGGTAAGGGCCAAAGATGTGAGCGGACCCTCCATCAAAAAAAAGATATAATCGCCAAGAAGCACATGAGAAGATGTTCAGCATCATTAGTCAACAGAGAACTGACAACTAGAACCATCGTGGCAGTTCCATTAGATACATACACCTATTCGAACGGCTAAAATAAAAATTCTGACAATACCAAATGCCGGTGAAGATCTGGACTGAGAATTCTCCCTCATGGTTGGTAGGAATACAAAATGGTACAGACAATTTAGAGAATGGTTTGACACTTCCTTAGATGGTTAAAAAAAATCCGCTTACCACATGACCCAGCCATCTCACTGCAAGGTATTTATACGAGAGAGATGAAAACTCTATCTGAATGTTTATGGCAATTTTATTTGTAATCACCAAACTGGAAACGAGAATGCCTTGCAAGTGGAGAATGAATAAACTATGATCCGTGATTTTCAGTAAGGACAAGGAAAGACCTCCTGATACGTACAATAATACAGATGAGTCTCAAATAAATTGAGCTACAGAAAGTGAAAGCAATCAGACTGCGAAGGCTACATAATATATGATTCCATTTCTATGACATTCTGGAAAAAGCAACACTCCAGATACAGAGAACAGCTCTGAGCTGGCCTTGGGGAAGGTTTGGCTGTAAAGAGATATGGCAACACTTGGGGGCGATGGAACTTTCTAGATCTCGATTATAGCACTGGTAGTACATGTATGTATGCGTTTGTCAAAGTTTGCAGAACTACAGTAAAAGGGGTGAATTTTACTGTATGTAAATTTTTTCTCAATTACATGAAAACTTACCAAAAAAAAAACAAAAACAAAAACAACCCACCAACGTTACATAAAGGGATAGCAGAAAACAAATAGAACATTCTGCTAGACAGTGGCAAGGCCAGGGACGGGAGATGGGTGGTGTTTACACTGAGTAGTCTGGAAGGCCTCTCGGAAGAGGTGGCGACGAGTGGTGACTTAAGGTCAGGAAGGGAGTGGCGTGGACAGGTGTGCGAGCTGAGCCACCATCGACAAGAGCCCAGGAAAGGGCAAAGGCCTGTGGCGAAACAAGCCTGTTGAAACAGCAAGAAGAGAGAGAAATAAGTCGGTGCTTAGCCTTTGCTGTCAACCTATAAAAAAAGAAAAAGTTCTTCCAGTGAACAAAAATCTGGATCATCATCTCAGATCTGAATTTAGGCTATGCATAATCAAACTTACTAAATATAGTGGGTAAATATAGATCTAAGGCTGCCCATAATAAAAACTCCAGGAAGGGCATGGGAGTGGAAAGGAGGAGGGGCGGGGGACCAGGAGGGAGGGAGGGGACAGGAACACAAAACTAGCTTTCCTGTGCCTTTGGATGGAGGTGGGACTGACTTACTCTGTATCATAGAAATCACCTTCTCTGTTTTAGGTTTGCTTAGAAGATAGTCCCAAGCCAGTCACTAAGTCAAATGAAGGCCTGAGAAGCCCCTCGCCATCCAGGTTCAGATTTCACGTTCCAAATGTGCACTCTGCATTTTACAAGGATGATTAGGTTTATTTAAATTCTTTTTTTTTTTTTTTTCTTTTTGCCCCCTAACTCTAAAATGTGCCTCCTAGTTTTATTGACAAGTCTGTTTCTTGGTGCTTCTCAGACTGGCTCTTTACAGCTTTCTGCATGTGAGCTGAACAAATATTTTTTTTGTTTTCAATGTGTGATTTCTCTGTATCATTATCTCAGTAAAGCCAACAGCATTGCTTTCGTTTTTGACGTATTTAAAAATGGGAATTTAACAAACCCCTACCTCATGTTTATATGAATGCATATGTATGACATAACCTAAGAGCATGTGAGGAGTGATCTTCGATTGACCATTTTAAGCTGTTCTCGCCAATATTTTCAGCACATCAGCAGCTCATCTCCAGCTCAGCCACGCGTGAAAGAATTTCTGCCTTATTCATGTAGTGGAATAATACGATGTCAGGAATGCGCTTCATCGGCAATATCTGATGACTCTGTGTGCAGTTAAGAAAATAAAGATGGAATCTTTGTCAGCTCTCTTAGGTTTGCAATAAAAACGTACAGTGCGAGATACCATGGAGGCCTCTCCTTTACTTGAAGACTTTGTTATATGTCACGTGTCAAATGGTGATAAAAAGATGATCTTTGCGAAGAGCAGGTTCTCCCCTGACCCCGACAGCTCTTATAAAAATGGATGTCACGTCAGCACACGAGCTAATGGAGCCCCCGGCAGCCCGCTCACTGTGGAGGGGCAGGGAGCTGGAATGAACTGGAAGTACCCGTATCCTCCCCAGCCAGCCAGTCACCCACGGCTGCGAGCCTTCCACCCGGCCGCTTTGGCTCCTTCTGGCCGCTCTGTTTCTAACAGTCTTGCCCTTCTATCCAGCCCAACAGTCTTCCTCACATCACTGTGGGGCTCCCTTCCACTGCCCCTTCCCCAGCATGTGTCACTGCCCACCTTCCACGCTCACAAAAAGGATGCTTTCCCACCCAACACCTTTCCTGTCCCTCCCTTGGTCTAACCCTTTCTTGCAGCTCTGTGTGACCCTGGACCCTAAACACACACACACACACACACACACACCTTTCTCTTCTATTAACCAACTTCTTTGTGGGTTGGAGTGAGTCTGATTCACTTTTTAATTTCCTGCGATGCCTAAGGGCACACCCATGCATCAAAGGTGCTCAATACATGTACATTGATTAGGTACATAAATTTATCCTGAAGTTGAGAGTCATTGTAATTGTGGAGTCAGGCCCGACGACCTTGTAATTGCCTTTCAAGCAGAATAGGCAGAAACCGGTAAACCCTCCATCACAGAAAGCACTAAATTGCTGGTGCCACCTGTCCCACCCACACCCAGGGCAGGCATCCCTGACTGACCCCAGCACTCTTCCCCGCCCAACCAGACAGGCCCTCACAGTCCTTCTCAGCCCACACTCTAGGAAGATATTATCAGTCTCTGCAAGAGGGCACAAGAGCTAAAAACCATGACTTTTAAGGATGCAGAAAAATGGATAGTATTTCCCAATCTTTCAATGATCCCAAAGATAGGTAGTCTGTATGAATTTGTAATTTTCCTGAAGCACAAATTTGATACAGATACACAAAATATATACAGTATGCAGTATATATATAACTGTCGGTGTGGGCGAGTGCCTTTAGTCATTTAGAGAATGCATCTTTCTATAATCAATAACTCTCCTGATGTATTCCTTAAATTTTTTTTTCATCCTTGGGGTGCCTGGGTCCGTTAAGCTTCGAACTTCAGGTCACGATCTCATGGTTCGCGAGTTCAAGCCTGGCATCAGGCTCTGTACTGATGGCTCAGAGCCTGGAGTTTGCTTCAGATTCCGTGTCTCCCTCTCTCTCTACCACCCCTCCCCCACTCATGCTCACTCACTCTCTCAAAAATACACATTAAATTTTTTTTTAAAACATTAAAAATTTTGTTCATTCTTTTTACCTTATATCCGGAAATGTAAATAAGTTCTTAGTTTTGCTTTTTAAAAAATGATGTAATGTAGGGTAGAGTTTATTTTAGTGGGAAAATTTAGTAACTTTACTACTTATTCCTGTCCTCCGATCTATAGGGTTATTAAGATTCAAAGGAGATTGCTTAAGTGTCAATGTATTGTGTCCTGTGGGGAAATCACATTGCCATAGTGTCTGCAGCTTTGAAAGTGATCTCAAAGTGTGTCTGCTGTGAATATCAAGAGTAGATTGCGGATCTGGGGAAATCTTGGAAATCTCAGTCTTTCCTGACGCCATCCCATCATAGTTAAGATAAGGCCAGAACCACGTTGTTGGCAGGAACTGGTGTCAGGATCTGCTCGGAGATAGCCCACAGCCAGCACACCTGTGGGACCTGGAAGTCACACTACTTGAGGAACTCCAGGACATATACCAGGAAGTCAACTTGGATGCCATCAACACAGCGCTCTGACTGAAAACACCCTGCACAATAAGTGAATCATAGCTCCTTACAAGAAGTCCAGAGGGAGAGTGGACTCAAGAACCGATGACAGTATCTCGGTGATTTCGTCAAAGACTGAGGCTCTTCCTTCTTCCTAGGCCAGCCCCCCTCAAAGGCACAAGGACGCGAAGCAAGTTACAGGAGTCACGTCCAGACACAAGGACATCCAGAGTCACGAAAGAGACGATCGCTTCTGGCATCTCCTCTCAAAATAATGATTATGATAGTTAACACAACACTTAGTACATAGCAGATACTTTTCTAAGTGCTTGACAGATATTAACTAAATTTTGTCCTTATCACAACCCCATTAAGTGTGTATTATCCTTAACCCCATTTAACAGATGAGGAAATGGCAGTAAATAAGGTGAAGTAACTTTCCTAGTGACGTACAGCTAGTAACTTCAGTCCACTTCAGGGACCGTGCCCTTAACCCCAAAGTTATCTCTACTAAGAAAGCCTTTCCAAAAGCAACCCAGAGCCTTGCTTTCATGCTTGATTGGCCAGAACCGAGTCACATGGCCATCTCTAAACCAATCACCAAAGAGAGTCATGAGATTACTGCAAGGAGAGAGAAGCCAATGAAGCTTTATCACTGAGCTGGAGATAGGCTCATCTTTCCC
This sequence comes from Panthera tigris, assembly GCF_018350195.1. Lineage (NCBI taxonomy): Eukaryota > Metazoa > Chordata > Mammalia > Carnivora > Felidae > Panthera > Panthera tigris. The sequence continues at coordinate 8,438,348 of NC_056672.1, forward strand.
AAGGGACAGAACCTGAAAAAAAGTAGAATGCTAGTCCCAAAGAGAGGAGATGGACATAAATCAAGGAACTGGCATTTCCTGCTCTCAGGTACTGCCTAAAAACAGCCCAGCTTGACTAATTCCATTTCTTCTGCCTTGATAAAGCAAAAAGAGTGGGTTACCGTCGTTAGCCACACGTGTATCTCGACCTCCTCTCTTGCTTGTAAGCACTCTAAAAATAACGCATCTTACAAATCTGCCTATTCCCCACAAGGCCTGGCCATAGGGCCTTGCACATAGAAAGTGTTCAAGAAATGTTTGTTCATTGTAATTGGATTTTCATTCTCAAGTCTACTTAATTGAAGAGGTCAACAGTTGGCCATGCTCAAGGCAGGCAGATAATGCATTTTCACATTGATCTAACAATCAAATGAATTCTGAGAAGCTTCCCTTGCCATGCAAAATAGCATAAAATCACACATTAACATAGGTCAGTGCAAAAGCCCAAATTATTAAATTGTTAGTGTCTTGCACTCAGCACCCTTGGAGGTAACATTAATGTCACACTTTTATTATGACTTGACATTTCCACTATATTTCAAGGAACACATCAGAGAATCGTAAGAGAGCAGGCTACATAATTTGCACAGCCCTATGCAAACAGAAGATGCAGACACCGGTCTGGGTAGATAAGTTAATCTCCCATTTCGTGGGCCTCTTGCTCTGACCTTCAGTCGATAGGTGACCCCCAAGAGATTGTAACTTCCCAGGATTGGGAGTGGGTGAGAAGGTCACATGGAGTTGCCCACTGAACTTACTGTGATCAAATCAGCCCACAGCAGAGACTAGCATTGCCTTGCCCTACCCCAAGAAGCAGCAGGATGTGTGCCTGACGTTGACCCTACCTGTACCTGGGCAGGGCAGAATGTAGCAGAACTTGGGCCACCCCCACCTGGTTGCTGCAGTAATCAGCGGCAGGAGCAGAGACATGGGAGGCCAGGCAGAGCCTGAAGTTTGGTGGGTGGATGAGCTCTCATCCCAGAGGGGCAGTAGGGAGATGGGACCACCTGTGAGATAAGGCTTCAAGCCCCGGGTGCAGGCTCCAGGGTTCCAGCATATTTCACTTACAAAACACCAATTCAAAGATAAAAGTATTTGTGGATTTCAAGATGATGGCCACAGGGCATTAAGCCCCACACCCTTCTGAGCACAGAACCCCATGAGCCTGCACTGATCACACACCCTGGCCACAGAGGTCAGGTGTGGTACCTTGTTTCAATGGAACATCCATGCGTGGAGAAGGTAGACACAATTTTAAGACATGCTATTATACAAAACCTTCTTGAATGGATGAACTTATCTAATGGAATGGGCGAAGAAGTTGGGCAGTGAAGAGGGTAATTCCTCCCTGTACGACATGTCCCTTTCTGTAGCTCCTTTCCTAAATGTATGCCATGGACACTTGGGACTTTATCCTGCAGATAGGCAACGGGGAGCCTATTTTCCTTTTTTTGATTGGAGGAGTAACATAATCGATGGATCTCTGGTGACTGTGTGGAGTAGGAATTCAGGGAAGAAGAGACACTGGGCATACAAATCAACTAAACTCTAGAAGGACTATTAATGAAAATGACATTATTAGCACAGGAGCTAAAGGTCTGGGCTCTTTAGTTAGAGCTACCTGGGTTTAAATCCTGGTTGTCCTTCCTAGCTAGACGTGGGCCAGTCACACACCTTCCCAGCTTCACTTTCTGTATCTGTTGAAGTAATAGCGGGAGGATTCTTTGTGAGAGTTGAAAGAAATGATTGTATATGAGGGACATGACAGTGCCTGGGTCATTACATGTAGCTCTTAGTATATTATCACAGGAAATGGATTCTTGCTAGTTTCTCGTAGTCTCACATTTATACACTTTCTAAAAGCTCTGTGCTGTCACTTACAAGAAGGAAACGCCCACATGCCTGACCACCGCCATCAGCGAGACTCTCTCCCCTCCGCAACCCATAATTCCTTGGGGCAGAAGGAGTTGCTTTTCCTTCTCCTACTTCGTAATCTTCTGCTCTACCTTTGGGCAGCGGCCTCAAGGTCTAGCTCTCCAATATGGCATAGCATCCTTTCTACAGAAGGAACTCGTGGCAGGGTCCCTCATTTACGAAAGGAATTTAGAAAAACCCACCTTGTGTTAATAGCCTAATTTTAAACACATCATCTCGCTAAAGAAATCACCTCATTCATGTATCCATCCTTCCATTTATTCACCCTCTCTTGCCCCACATCACAAAGGATGATGATTTAAGGAAGAAAGAAGAGTACATTACTTAGATATGTAAGGTATATTGTCCCCATTAAAAACATACTCCATCATTGTTATAATAATGTCATCAGTAAAATAATTTATGGACATCCCACTTACCTGTAACTGACCAGGATCCAAGTTATGTGGGGGACACAACAAAAGCACTTACACCTCACAAGCACCAGAGGCTCCTGGCACAGTTTCCCAGGTGTTAAGAAATACCTAGAAATCAGGGTGAAAGAATAGGTTCGTGAACACAAAAACTCTAGGGCCATAGTCTCTCAAACATGGAGCCACTGCGAGTTTCAGAATCAGGCACACTAGGTTTGCTCGTATGTGGATTAAAGTGCCACCTACCACTATTTCCAGTGCTCTGCTTCCAGACATATAAGAGGATCACATTTCCTAGGACCCTTCAAGTTAGGACGGCCTTGTGATTTCCTATGACTTCTACAATGTGAGCAGAAGTGATGCACGTCACCTCCATGTGGAAGCATTTAAGAGATGGTGTGAGATTCTCCAGGCCTGTTCCTCCTCCTTCCTCAGTAATTGTGGAAGCCACTGCACATAAAGCTGCCTTCAGCCTGAGTCCCTGACTACCTCAGAACTCCCCTGTCAACCTATATTATACATGTAGTTTGAGCAAAAACAAACCTTTGTTGTCTTAAACCACTGAGCGTTGGGAGCATTTCTTATCACGGTGTTATTTAGCCCATCCAATCCAATACAGCATCATTCCGGGCTCAGAGGATACACAAATAAACAAGATAGGCTAAGTCTCCCTTGCACATGGTGGCAGGAGGGATACATGTAGCAGACACACAAGTAAAGAAATACGTAGAACATTGCAATATGCAGAGTGCCGTGAAGAATATAATGGCAGGGAAGGGAATGTGGAGGGCCGTGGAGGTTGCTACTTGGGCACCAGTGCTCAGAGGAACCTCACCAAAGTGCTGGGTGCTGAGCTGGGGAAGAGGAAGCCACCTCAAGATTTGGAGGAACAAATTCAGACATTTCACAGCAATTCGGAAATTCGGAGCTGAGGGGGATAGGACCGAATCCCCATCTACTGGCTCACTCTGGTTGCTTTTGATAAGCAGAGTGTATGTAAGAATGGAAACAGGAAAATCCAGATGCAGTAAAACAAATGAGAGAGGGGGTGTTGGGGTAGGTTGACCGTGACCAGGTTCAGGATCTGGTGTGGAGATGGTAGTAATAGAACTTGCTGGTAGACAAGGCGCCTGGGTGGTTCAGTCGGTTAAGGATCTGACTTCAGCTCAGGTCATGATCTCACAGCTCGTGGGTTTGAGCCCCGCGCCGGGCTCTGTGCTGATGGCTCAGAACCTGGAGTCTGCTTCGGATTCTGTGTCTCCCTCTCTCTTTGCCCCTCCCCTGCTTGTGCTCTGTCTCTGTCTCTCTCAAAAATAAATATTAAAAAAAAAATTTAAGAACTTGCTGGTAGTTTGGCTGTAGTAGGAGAGGAAAAAGAGAATCAAGATCAACTCCTTGGTTTTTGGTCTGAGCCGCTGGTTTCTATTTACGAAGATGGAAAAGGTGGGGAGCAGGTCTGGGAGAGAAAATCAAGAGTTCTGTTGTGAGTTTGTGGGGTTGGAGGTGGCCACTTGATGGCGAAGTGGAGTTATCGAGCAGGTGGTTAGATGTGTGCATGTGGACTCGGGAGGAGAGAGTCTGGAGATAGGGGCTGGAGAGTCATGGAGCGTTAGGGGTGGTAATTCAAGCACTGGCTTGGCTGTGGTCCCTTGGAAGGTAGCATGGATAGGAGAAGAGAACCAAGAGCTGGGAACTCTAACATGTAAAACTTAGAAAAGGAAGCGTCATCAGGAGAGACTGAGCAGTTGGCCCAGTGAAGTCAAAGGGCTGGAGTGACATGGAACAAAAGAACTTGTTTCAAAGAGGAGAGAGGAGCACTTTATGTCCAATATGGCTGGCAGGTCAAATATTATGGAAATGGAGATTTGGCAATTGGAACAAGTAACAAGGAACAACTTGCTTTGTGGGAGTAAAGAGGGAAGAATGACGAAGCAGAGAAAGTAGAACTAGACAGCTCTCCCCCAGAGTTTGGATGTGCAGAATGGCAAAAAAATGGGGTGAGAGCTGAGTCCCTGTATCCAGATCTGCCTTGACAACATGCGTAATCTCATGTCCTCCAACTCTGGTTAGACTTGAGCCCCATCTTGAGCTTTACAGACTACGTGTGGGCTGGAATCTTTTCCTGAATCTTCGCCTCACGTCTGGGAACACATAACTGTCTGCCAGACTACCCTGAGCACAACTTTCTGCCTCCCAAAATCTCCACTTAAAGTAAGACTAAACCACATGCCCTGGAGAGATATGGACGAAAGGAGAAAGAAAAAAGTGTCATCTTTTCTTTGCAAAACCGGAACAGTTCCCCGTACATGAGAGCAGTCATTGACAATGCTATGACGTCCCCCAAAAGGCATTGACCATCAAGAAGGTGAGTAGCGATGGTAAGAAAGTCGGAGACCTCACGTGAGCAGCAATTAAAAGCAAGATGACAGATGGTCACAATGCTGGGAACTCTTTTAATTTTTGAATTGTCAATATAGTCTCATGGTTCCAAACTCAAAATGTATGATGGAGGTGCAGTGATGTCTCCTTCCGACCCCTGTCCCTCAGCCTTCCGTTCACGTCTCCAAAGTCAACTAATGTAAGTTTCTCATCCTTCTTTCCACACACACCTGCAAATACACAGGCATCCTTTCCTTTCTCCGTCTTTTGACGCAAGTGCTATTATGCCCTGCGTACTCTTCTGCATCTACAAAGCCAGAAATTTGACAACATGGAAGGAAGTGGATTTTTACAGTTTCACCTAACAGCTACTGAATTCATGCTAAATATTTTTTGGGAAAGTTTTTTATTAGGTAGTAGGCATGATACGTGGAGTCTAAATTGAGTTCTCATATGTCTGGGAGCATCTGTTGAATGGGGTGAACCTGTGAGGAGGGGGAAGGTTCCCAGGAGAACAAAAATAGGAAATGTGACATTTGTGCCTAAGCATTCCGATGCCAGTTCCCAGAGACTGTCACGGAACCTAGTCATCACTGATGTGATGTGCCTGCTCGCCATAATCCCATCCCTTCCAGCACTTCTGGGAAGGCTCTGCCCTCCTGCCAGCACACCCACGGGGTGCCTTGGCCAGCTCTCTCTGAAGTCCGTCAGCTGCCAAGATCACCACCTGTCCCCTGTCAAAATTGGCCTTGAATTGCAAATGTCTCCCTCCTGGCTGACCATCCTTGGATGCCTCCATCAGGGTTTATTGTATAACCAGGTCCCATGTTCCTCGTCTGATGTCCCACCAGCAGCTGCCGTGTCTGAGCCCTTCTCCTAGCAGGGAGCCTGTGCCTCTTGAATGCGAACCAATTCTAATACTTGAAAAAAAAATCGGGCCCAGTTTTTAAAATTATCATCTGATATGCAAAGCAAAGTGAAGCTCATTTTCAAATGATTCCCAGCTGTCATAATAGCTTCGTGCCTGGATGGCTCAGTCATCGCAGAAGCAAGGAGGGCAATTTGATTTCATATTTGACCTGATAACAGGAATTGTGATTGGAAATCAACTTGAGATGCTTAGAACAGCTACTTATAATCACATCAATTAACATTGGTACGTTGCTTTCCTGTGTATAAAGCACTTTTATGTACACTGTCATAATATGTTAGGGGTGATGGTGGCTTTAAGGAGAGAACAAAATGGAATGATTTTACTGCCTGAGCTTAGAAACAGGAAGGAAACAGACAGGCTCTCACAAAAGGAAATAGCAGAAGCAGACCATGGTGCTAAAGCACAAAATACGCATTACCTGTGCCGAACCCAGGGAGGCAAGAATGAAGACATTGCCAATTCAAGAGAGACACTCCATGGGAGGAGGGTCAAGCCAGACTGAAGTCCTGTAACGAAGTGTTCAAGACTGAGGGCTGTTGGACACCTGTCTGGCCAGAGAAGGTTGTTTGTTCTTTCATTTATCACATCGGTAATACATAGCTTTGATTAAAATATCACGATGGCAGATAAACCAGAAAATAAGTAGGACATTTAGGCTTCTCTGTCTAGCCTGTCTTATGGCCACGTTCCTGGAGAGAGATGCCTGATACCCATTCCCATCAACACCCCCCCCCATTTTGCTGCTGCTTCCCCGATTTCCTGGAAAAGCACTTACCAGCTCCCGGTCCAACCTGGTTCCTCTTCCAGTGGTTTGGGAATAAGTATTTTCCTAGCTGTTGATGACTCAGTAATGGACTTCATTGATGATAACTACACTTCCAGGAGAACTGGTAGCCATAGTTATCTCTCTTTTCAGAGGCTGAAATGCACAATATGTCCATACAAATGGCGGAAGAATTCTGCTTGATTCATGTCATGGCAATGAATGCCAAGCAAAACCATGATTCACCACATCTGGTGATTTTGATCTGCCAATTCTGCATAAATATTTTCTTTACGGTACTTTCCACAAAGAGTCTCACGGAACTGGCTCGAACACATCTTTGGGTTTCTACTCTCCACCCTCACTGCCTTTGCCTATCAGAGTCCCTTGCATACAGCAGGTGATCGATAGATCTTTACCGAATGAGAGTCTTCTTAGTTGCCGTGTGATGAGCCTCCACTGTTGAACGGACTCAGTAGGCTTTGTTTTTGTGTATATCCCTCCTGGATGAAGCCACTGTCCTGATGAGCAAAAGTGGGAGCTGACTTGAGGGTTGATTCTCCCCACCTTGGGGGTAAACATAAGGGCACGAGTGAGGGTTAGTGTCATGACTAGAATGTGACAAGTCTGGGGTGTGTGTGTGTGTGTGTGTGTGTGTGTGTGTAGGCATTAGTACTTTATCCCTGGTCTACAGGAATTTTCCAACATGAGACTTTTCTTGCCAGAAGCTAACACGACTTCTTTCACCTCTGACGTTTCCCTCCTCAAGACTCCCCTCCCTCCAGAATTCTCATCCATCTTATTGCAGTTGTACCCAAATGCCTCCAGTAAAAATTGACCTTAATTCTTGGAGAAAACTAGATTCAGGCCGTCGTGGGCAGGACACAAGACGGAGGTGAGCTCTCCAAAATGCAGACCACAAAACAAGAGTAGGAAAGCTGTCAATGAGATCAGGACTGGCCTAGCATTACTGGTATACAGTTGAGGGTTTGTTGTTTTTTTTTTCTCTTTTCTTTTTTATGGACAGTTCTAATAGTGCTTGTAGGCTGTAATTATCCCAAGTCCTACCCTGGTCCAGAAATGAGGACAGGAGCAAGGATGGGACACAGGAGGCAGGAGAGGAGAATGAGTGCAAAGGGAAGTTAAATTAGAGGGAGAAAGAGAGGGGAACTGTAAGTGGAATCAGTGGAAATGGCAAGGTTTTATCAATAGCCCTTTTCCTAGATGGAAGTGTATCCATTTGTATTTCTGTCTACCGGGGCACCTGGGTGGCTCAGTCGGTTAAGCATCCGACTCCAGCTCAAGTCATGGTCTCATGGGTCGTGAGTTCAAGCCCTGCATCAGGCTCTGTGCTGACAGTTCAGAGCCTGGAGCCTGCTTCCGATTCTGTGTCTCCTTTCTCTCTGCCCTTTCCTTGCTCTCTCTCTCTCTCTCTCTCTCTCTCAAAAATAAACAAACATTAAAAAAATTATATTTCTATCTACTATCCGTCCACCCATGCACTCTTCCATCCATCCACCCTGCCTTTTTCTGAAAGAATTTACATTGATTTCCAAGGATAAGTTGTATGTGATGATATAATATAAACTATAACTGGATAGAATAACACAGAAATACTAGGATGGGGACAAAATGGAGCCGAGAGTCGGGCTGACCCCACACGCTCGCTGGATTGGATCTCTGTGCTTCTCTAAGGGATGGCCTGTGGCAAAGAGAGGCAGTGACACCCAGACCCAGAGGGAGCATCTTGCTAAACCCAGGGCTCTGGCCTGTGGCATGTGTCTTCCTCTTCAGATCTGTCTCTCTGGTCGTGTATGGCTTGGACTCAGCACACCCAGTTGGGTTCCATGGGGTGAACCCTGCAGAACGAGTGGCAGGGAGAAAACAGAGCTACCTATGAGTGACTGTTAGTGTTGTGGATGCTAAACCCCAAATGCAAATACCACTTGACTTGCAGAAGGCACGCTAACACAAAGAACCTGCCCGACTAAAGAAAATACGTTGTCGGAAGTTATAAAACAACATTAGTTTTTTCGGAGCTCATAAAATACCGAATTTTAAAGTCTTTTTTTTTTTTTTTGAGTTAAGGGGAAAAAAAAAGGATTTAAAATCATATTGACAGGGCCTATGAGATTCTTTTCTTATCTGACATCTCCCTCTACTGACCGTACGGTCTCTGTCTTTCCCCTCGCAACCCAGCAGGGACGTCCTTTGAAAGCGAGGTGCCTTTGAGTCTTTGCTCACAGATTGGAGGGGACCAGGGGGAAGATCATAGGTTCCGCTTGGGACTTGGGGAACTGGGCCATCCGAGTGAAGTCAGCAATAGAATGCATGTCTGGAGCTCAGAAGAGAAGCCTCAGACAATGAGAGGAGCAGCAGATTGTTCTGGAGGAGAGGATGAAAGTTAAGAGGAGGAGAAAGAGACGCCCTCACCTTGAACCTCTCACACATCAAGGTCAGGCAGATGAGTAGGAGCAAAACGGCATAAATTCACTTGTTCATTCCTCTGAAGGCTTTTTGTTGTTGTTGTTGTTTATGGCACTTCCTACACAGGGCCATCCATCTCTGGCTTGTATCATCTCAGTGTTGGGAAACTCACTCCCTCATTGTCGAGAATTGTTTCACAATGTTTATCGTTAGAAAGCTACCACTTACGATGAGCTGGAATCTGTTCCCCCATGTTTCCATCATTTTTATCATTCTGTGTGATCCAGACTCTCACCTCACAGTTTACCCAACAGATGCTTCCCCCCGAGAATCCCCTGAGAGAAGGCTGGCTAAATGGGTAATTTACCGAATTTGAAGTCTATTCCCTCCCACTCCTCACTATCCTCCCTTGAAAGCTGTGTCTTATTCCCCTTCCTTCTCAACCTCCAGCCTATCAAACGATTCAGGGAGGCTTTCTAGGAAGTAAGTGCTTCGTGGGCATGATCTCTTTAGACATGGTGTCGATCGAGTGAGCTAGACCTCACCATTATCCCCATTTACAGATGAGGAAACGGAGGCTCAAGGAGATTTGTAACTTGCACAAAGCCGCGTGGCAAGTGTGTGGATGAGCCCTGCTTGGAATCCGCATCTGTCCGTTATCAAAGCTTGGGCACTTAAATCAACGTGATTCTACCTGTTTTGTCCGTAGACAACATGGGGCATAGGGAAAAAAAAAAAAAAAACCCGCATTGGTGTCCACTGGGCTGGACCGAATTGTGATAACACCTACTTGAAAATTGGTAATTTGGGGGTCACGGGGCTTATAGTTGAAACAAGTAAGACTTAGTCTCTGGAGCCACATCTCTTCCCTGTTGACCCTACTGACTCTTCCTTATCCCAGCGCCAGCATCCGGAAGCGCTTCTCCTTCAGATTTAATTCCTTCTGCTTAGCCGTTCCCACAGTGACCTCGATCTGACTCCACCTACAGCACCGCCCTTTCTCCAGCCCTCTCCGGGAAGTGCTCCAACCTTATGGGGCCCCTGCTGGGAGGTGCACTGGGGCCACAGCTCCCATCGTTCTGGTCCGGATTCCCCCAGGGGTCGACAGACTCCTGCCGGCTATATACTGGGCCTCACTGGCTTCCCACTAACCGCTCTGTAACCTTAGGTGAGTTACTTAACTCCTCTGAGCCTCGTGTTTCTTATTGTTAAAAGGGAAGAAGCATCTGACGGTAGGTTGTAAGTGTAATTGAGAACGTAAGTTAAATATTTAATACAGCGCGTGCCCCACATCACAGCTACTCCAAAGTCGTCGCTGTTCTGAGCCTGGTGGGGAAATTGAAAAATCTGTAATTATCATTTCTACCTGGATGAACGATTAGAAGAAAGAAAGGCAGCATATGGAGAGCAAAGTCACGGGTGTGAGAAAGCAAATAGAATGCAATTTCATGGAAGCCACAGAAAGAGTGTTCGCCTCACTTCCTATTCCGATCTTTCCTAGGACAAGGAGATGCACAGGACTCCCAAGCCTTGTTTCTGTAGAGCAGTGGAGACAGAGGGCAGGGAAACAGAGCAAGGTCTTAAGAAAGGCAATTACTGATGACTATCAGGTGTGGTGGCAGGAAGAGAAGGGGGGGGGGCAGCAGTCCAAGGCCAGTGGGTTATATCAAGCAGGTGATTGATGAGTCCCCCCTGAGTCAAAGGCCGAGGGAGTTTCGGAGTGAGGCAGTGAGTGAACGAATGAATGAGTGAGTGAAGATGCCTGGGGTCTCGTTAAATAATTTTGAAACTGTTGACATGGTTAGGTCTGTCGCCTTTATGCCTTTTTGGTAATGGTGAGAGCAGAATGGGGAGGATAATACAATATCTTCAGCCACTCCCCCTGCCCTGCCCACTTTTTAACCCAGAACATTAGGTAAAAATTCTTTCACCTGCTACCATCCGTGGCTCCCTAAACTGACCAGCTTTTTCTGAGGTGCCCTCCAGTTGCGTGAGATCCGAAATAAGGTGCCCGTCAGAGAAGACTCGGGAATATTAGTTTGTGGGTGGGTGGAAACTGGTCATCAAGCATTCAGAGATGTGTAAATGTGGGTCTCTAAACTTAAATCCATTCAGGAGGGTCTCCCGAGACTCTTTTGCTCACATCGACCGAGGCTGGATGAAAACCTATTTATTTGTTCCCCTCAGCTCATTCCCTAGAACCAGAGCCCCCCTCCTTGAATGCTGTTGGCTGGCAGAAATAGTCTAAGCTTTGCAGGGGTGGGTGGTGAGTATCCAACTGGCCAATGACTACAGATCAGGGCTTTTTACACGTTAATGTGCATGAGAATCCCCCCCCCCCACCGGGGATCTTGCCAAAATGAGGTTTCCGCCTAAATTAATGGGGATGGGGGTGGGGGCGGGGGTGCTGAGAGTCTATTTTTAACAAGCTTCCAGGCAGTACTGGTGCTTATGTTCTGAGGACCAGCATGAAGGACCATATTTTGAGAAGCAGGACTATAATGTACCTGATACACCCCCCTTTGTGACGTTCTGTGGGACCCTAACACACTCTCGGTGGCAGTTCAGCTCTAGAACTGCCTTCCTCCCCTTCCCAACCACCACCACCACCACCAACAACAACCCCTGCCAGAAAAGTGCAATAAATAAAAATTCAGTTGATTACAATTCCATATTCACCGCTTAGAGGTAGCTTTTCTCTGTTTGCTTTGGGAGGAAAATGTCTTTTCTTCCTTTTTGGAACCCAGAATTCTTGATTTTTTTTTTTCATCTTACCGGTTTGGCACAAACCTACTTGTGTTGATTTGGTATTTCCTCTGTGGATAAACTTCCTGGCTTTGGAAAAAGCCTCCTTCTTTTATGAGGCACTTTTAACCTGCAGGATTTCCATTTAGCTTAATTGGCATATTTATGTATTGAGATGGGTACCTAGAGGGCTTGGGCCACAGCACTTTTGTATAAATCGAAAAAAAATGAAATGAGCTCTTCTCACAGTTGTGTGCCCCTCAGTCATGGAGTGCGGTAAAAGGCTCATCATTTACAGGCTGCAAAAGCTCAGAAGATCAATAAGCAGAATGCAACCCGGAGTCATTTAGAAAAGCAAACCTCAGGATTTTCAAAGCCCAATTATTTCAGGAGCTTGGCCATTGCTAATTTCCTGTTAAATCCTTCCTGGGCCTTCATTCCCTCGCCATGCGAAGGAATGGCCTTCGAAACTCCTGAGGAATCATCCTCCTGAGATGAAGCCAGAGAACCTTCTCCTGAGGGTCGGACCGTTTGTAAACTCTGAGGAGCTGTCTGTGCCTGGCCGGCCCCTTGTGATCACAAGCCCGGCCGTCGACTGTCACTTGTCAGGTCACTTCGGAAGCCTCGCATGCTTTGAAGGCAAGTGTGGGAATTGATTCTTATTGGTGTAATATACCTATGGTTAATGGCTTATGGATTTTTATATAGTCTGGCCCCACTAGGCATGTCTGTGAAGTCTCTATTAAGGTTGACAGAGGAGAGAGAAGGTCAAAGGACCTAGGAGGACACATGCATGGCTTTCTTCCAAGGCTGACGAGAAACAACTCCTTCGTGAAAATTCCAATGAACTCCTGAAAATTTGAGAGAGAGGAACCATTTAATGGATATCGGAGGAGTTTGGCTTCTGAGCACAAGAATGAGAGTTTCACAAGAGGGCCAGGTGATGTCAGGAACACAGAAGTCCTGCTTAATGAGTTCATGAAAACAGATAGAAGTGAACCAGCTACCCTTGGAGGTCTTAGCTTCTGCCAAGATGTCTATAGGGAGTTGAGTGGTGGTCCCGGACACTGTGAAGGTGATCTTATTTGGAAAAGGGGTCTTTGCAGATGTAATTAAGTTAAGGATCTCTAGCTGAGACCATCCTGGATTAGCTGAGTGGGCCCTAAATCCACTAACAATTGTCCTTATAAGAAGAGGAGAAGACACCAAGGGTTCCCCCCTTGTGAAGCCCTTGTGAGGCCCTGTGAAGACGAAGGCAGAGATTGAGGGATGCATTGCAAGCCAACGAGCCCCAAAGGTCACTGAAAGTCACCAGAAACTAGGCGAGAGGTGCTGAATGGAGCCAATCCTGCCAACAGCTTACTTTTGGACTTCTGCCCTCCGGAACTGTACAAGAATGCCTCTCTGTTGCTTTAAGCCACCACGTCTGTGGCAGTTTGTTTCAGGAGGCCCCAAGAAACTAATGACCAACTATGACCCAGGCTGCGGGCTCTGTCCTCCACAACAACCCTGGAGAAACTCAAGAACCAAGAGGAAACGTGGATTCTAGAAACTAGTGATAAAAGATGTGAGCTGCCCCTGAGGAAGGAGACCAAAGGTTGTCTTGCATGGGGATAAGACAGGTGGGTGTGGCAGCCAAAAGGATGGTGACAAGACAACCTGGAGGTGAGCCTCTGCACTCGCCTCTCCTCCGGGTTCTTGGAGAAAGCACTGACTGACCTATCCCATCTCCTCTGGCAACATGGGGCGGGGACACGGGCAGGGGTGGATGGGGAATGAAAGGAGGCATGGGAATAAGCAGCTGGGAACATCCACTCTGCTCCTCCTCCTGAATCCCAGGGAGGGGACTCCCTGCCCCCGTGCTGCTTCCCCTAAGTTTTCAAAGAGGCATTCCTGACTGAGGAGTTGCCCTGTAAGATGGCGGCCAGTGGCAAACCCCAGCGGTGGTTCTGTGGTGCCCGGAGCTCCGCCATGGTGCTCTCTCCTCTAACTCAGGTGAACTCACACACACGAGCCCCTCGGATTCCATTCCAAGCAGCATTTCTGGAACAAGAATTTAAAATGAACGCGGGCCCCCTGGGTGGCTCAGTCAGTTAAGCATCTAACTTCGGCTCAGGTCGTGATCTCACCGTTCGTGGGTTCAAGCCCCGCCTCGGGCTCTGTGCTGACAGCTCGGAGCCTGGAGCCTGCTTCGGATCCTGTGTCTCCCTTTCTCTGCCCTTCCTCTGCTCACACTTTGTCTCTCTCTCTCTCAAAAATAAATATTTAAAACGTTAAAAAAAATGAACACAAAAAAATGCCTGTGGTAAGGGGCGATAGATACATGAGAAAACAAGAAATGAAAAAAAAAGTGGAAACTATGATATTTAAAATACAAATATAATAGATGGAATAAAAGGGCAGATACAGGGGCGCCTGGGTGGCGCAGTCGGTTAAGCGTCCGACTTCAGCCAGGTCACGATCTCGCGGTCCGTGAGATCGAGCCCCGCGTCAGGCTCTGGGCTGATGGCTCGGAGCCTGGAGCCTGTTTCCGATTCTGTGTCTCCCTCTCTCTCTGCCCCTCCCCCGTTCATGCTCTGTCTCTCTCTGTCCCAAAAAAAATAAAAAATAAAAAAAAAGTTGAAAAAAAAAAAGGGCAGATACAGCTAAAGAATGAAACAGTGGATTCGATCAGTTTGTAACAAATACAGACGGTGGGATGATAACCTCAGTGTACAAGCAACCTGTACGAATTGAAAGCAGAACCCCTGAACACTCCAGTTTTTTTTTTTAAGGTTTTTTTTTTTAACGTTTATTTATTTTTTTGAGACAGAGAGAGACAGAGCATGAACAGGGGAGGGTCAGAGAGAGGGAGACACAGAATCTGAAACAGGCTCCAGACTCTGAGCTGTCAGCACAGAGCCCGACACAGGGCTCGAACTCACGGACCGCGATATCATGACCTGAGCCGAAGTCAGCGGCTTAACCGACTGAGCCACCCAGGCGCCCCAGAACACTCCAGTTTTTAAGCATGCAAAGGAAAGGAGCAAAAATTCCTGACAGAAACAGAAGGAAAAAAAAAAGGCCAATCAACATGAAAAAAATCCAAGCTTACTAGAAATAAAATACATAGAAGATAAAGCAGTAAAATACTGTTTTAATCCCAAATTGTAAAAAGTGTAAAGCAATTACAATGATCAATTTTCACTGTCTTTGATGAGTGTTTAGAGTTTTTTTTTTTTTTTTTGAGAGAGAGAGAAAGAGAGAGAATGAGTGGGGGAGGGGCAGAGAGAGGGAGAGGGAAAGAATCCCAAGCAGGCTCTGTGTTGTCATAGCGGGGCCCGATGCGAGCCTTGAACCTATGAACCGTGAGATCATGACCTGAGCCAAAATCAAAAGTTGGACGCTAAATCAACTGAGCCACCCAGGTGCCCCAATGAGTGTTTAAATAGAAGAATTACAGGCAGAATCATGGGCTTCATTGGTGATACAGATCTTCGAGTCCTACCTGAAGCTGGGGCTTGGGAGGAAGTTGGAGAAGAGCATGACCACACTGGGTGCTGGAGGTGAGGCCAGGCATGCGGGCAGGTTGGGTAGTGAGGTAGGCATGCTCTGCTCTTAGACGGCTCACAGCTTCTCTGGAGAACATCTTTAAAACCGGAATCAAGATCCTTCTGGCCTACTTACAATCCGAGATCTATATGAAGATGCGAGCAAAGGCTTAGGACGGTCTTTGACTTCTGACCCCTGCTCTGTCAGGGGAAATTTGCTCCCCCTGTTGTCTGTTCTGACCCTCCAAGGCAAAGTCCTGTTCTGGGGCTTCCTGTGACCTGTTCACTTCGTTCAGGCTTTGCTCAACTACACAACGAGCGGTTGCCTTCTGGCCGCCATATTGCATGGTGAAGCCAGCTTGAGGCGGGGGTCAGCCCTGGCCCAGGGTGGTGAGGCAAAGGAAGGAAGATGTCTGCATTCCTGGTGCCAGAGAGTTGCCTTGTCTGCCTACTCTGGGTCTTTGTTTTTTTGTTGTTTTTTGTTTTTTGGGGTTGTTTTGTTGGTTTTTTTTTTTTTTGTTTGTAATTCCAGGATGGTGAAGAGTGTTATATTAGTTTTAGGTGTGCAATACAGTGACTCAACAATTCTATACACTACTCAGTGTTCATCATGATTAGTATACTCTTCATCCCCTTCACCTATTTCATCCATCCCCCCTACCCACTTCCCCTCTGGGAACTACTAGTTTGTTCTTTGTATTTTAGTTTACAGTCTAGTTTTTTGTCTGTCTTTTTTTTTTCTTTGTTCATTGGTTTTGTTTCTTCCATTCCACATAGGAGTTAAATCATATGGTATTTGTCTTTCCCTGACTTATTTCACTTAGTATTATATTCTGTAGATCTATCCATGCTCTTGCAAATGGCAAGATTTCATTCTTGTGTATGGCTGAGTAATATTCCATTGTGTAAGAGTGTGTGTGTGTGTGTGTGTGTGTGTCCCACATCTTCTTTATCCATTCATCTTTCAGTGGACACTTGTGTTGCTTTCATAATTTGGCTATTGTAAATAATGCTGCAGTAAACATAGGGGTTCATATATCTTTTAGAATTAGTGTTTTCATATTCTTTGAGTAACTACCTAGTTGTGAAATTGCTGGATCATATGGTAACTCTGTGTGTAATTTTTAGAGGAATGTCCATGCTGCTTTCCATACAGTGACTGCACCAGTTTGCATTCCCACCAACAGTGCATGAGGGCTCCTTTTTCTCCACATCCTCACCAACACTTGTTGTTTCTTGTGTTTTGATTTTAGCTATTCTGACTATGTGAGGTAATAGCTCCCTGTGGTTTTGATTTGCATATTCCTGATGATTAGTGATGTTGAGTGTCTTTTCTTGTGTCTGTTGGCCTTCTGTATGTCTTCTTTGGAGAAATGTCTGTTCGTGTCTTCTGCCCATTTTTAATTGGCTGTTTTTTGTTGAGCTGTTCTTAGTTGAGTTGTATCAGTTCTTTATACATTTAGAATACTAACCCTTTATTGGATATGTCATTTGCAAATATCTTTCTCCCATTCAGTAAGTTGTCTTTTGATTGTTTCCTTTGCTGTGAAGAAGGCTTTTTGTTTTGATATACCCTCAATAGTTGTTTTTTGTTTGCTTACTTGCTTGCTTTTGTTTCCCTTGCCTCAGGAGACATATCCAGAAAGATGTTGCTATGGCTGATATCAGGGGGATTACTGCCTATGCTCTCTTCTGGGATTTTTATGATTTCAGGTATCACACTTAGTTCCTTAATCTGTTTTGAGTTTAGTTTTGTACATGATGTAAGAAAGTGGTCCAGTTTCATTCTTTTGCGTATAGCTGTCCAGTT
Organism: Panthera tigris; assembly: GCF_018350195.1. Classification (NCBI taxonomy): domain Eukaryota; kingdom Metazoa; phylum Chordata; class Mammalia; order Carnivora; family Felidae; genus Panthera; species Panthera tigris. The sequence goes on from NC_056672.1 coordinate 8,455,323, forward strand.
TACCTGACACCATTGTTGTATAGACTGTCTTTTTCCCATTGCCATAAAATTTTTTTAACATTTATTCATTTTTAAGAGACAGAGCATGAGTGGGGGAGGGCAGAGAGAGAGGGAGACACAGAATCTGAAGCAGGCTCCAGGCTCGGAGCTATCAGCACAGAGCCTGACGGGGGGCTTGAACCCACGAACTGTGAGATCATGACCTGAGCCAAAGTTGTACACTTGACCAACTGAGCCACCCAGGCACCCTGCATATTCTTTTCTGTTTAATGTTTATTTTTTGAGAGAGAGAGAGAGTAGGAGAGGGGCAGAGAGAGAGGGAAACACAAAATCTGAAGCAGGCTCCAGGCTCTAAGGTGTCAGCACAGAGCCAGATGCAGGGCTCAAACCCACAAACTATGAGATCATGACCTGAGAGGAAGTTGGACACTTAACCAACTGAGCCACCCAGGTGCCCCTCCCATTGCATAGTCTTGCCTCCTTTGTCAAAGATTAATGAACCATATAATCATGGGTTTATTTCTGGGCTCTCTATTCTGTTCTATTGATCAATGTATCTGTCTTTGTGCCAGAACCATACTATTTTGATTACTACAGCTTTGTAGTATATTTTGAAATCTGGGATTGTGATACTTGCCATTTTGTTGTCTTTCAAGATTTCTTTGGTTATTCAGGGTCTTTTGTGGTTCTCTTCAAATTTTAGGTTCTGTAAAAAATTTCTGATTCTGTAAAAAATACTGTTGGTATTTTGATAGAGATCGCATTGAATCTGTAGACTGCTTTGTGTAGTATGGACATTTTAACAATATTTTTTCTTCCAGTCCATTAGCATGGAATGTCTTTCATTTGTTTGTGTCATCTTCCATTTCTTTCATCAATGTTTTCAGAGCACAGTGCAGTGTTTTTCAGTTTCTTTCACCAATGTTTTCACCTCCTTGGTTCAATTTATTCCTAGGTGTTTTATTATTTGGGGGGCACTTGTAAATGGGATTGTTTTCTTAATTTCTGTCTCTGCTACTTTATTACTAGCATATAGAAATGCTACAGATTTCTGTATATTGGTTTTTGTATCCTACAGCCTTACTGAATTTATTTATCAGGTCTGGACCTTTTTTTAATATCAAAAGATACACCCCTCCTCAGTTTAAGTCACTCAGATCAGGTCTCTGATTAATAGCAGTCAAATACAATTAAACGTTTAGTAAAGTTTTTGAGCTTAGTTAGCTCTTTTCACTAGCACATGTGCCATAAATTTCTGTTAGGTTGCAGGCATTTGGGTGACATCCATTTCCTGAAATACTGTGAAACCTACATTAATCATCAAGTCGTTTATTTTCTGGTTTAAATGTTTCAAATCCAGTTGTTCTGTGGCAGCCCTGGAGCAGGTGGGTGATGACGCGTGGAGAGGTCGTATCCAAGTAATACACAGGAGTGAGCAGATGTGGGCAGTTAAAATGGAAAGAACATCTGTAAAATACATTTCCTCTAGTTTTCCAAGTGTAACTCAACCTCCCCCTAATGACTCTTAGTGGCCTCCAAACTTATGTGAAGGGAACTGGTAAAAGATGAGCCTAACGCCAGTGGCCAAATGTGTTGGTTACCTAAACGGAAGACGTAAGGCAAGTGGTGCTGAGGAGGGGGGGCATGTGTGATGTGCCTTCTGTGATACGAGGAAGACTCTTGCTTCCTCTCAGACATCTCAGTCTGGTGCCTAGACTTCCTTCCATGGATTTTTGTCACTTTACTTAGATCCTCGTTGAGAAGAGACTAGAAGGAAAAGGATCGAATTGCTAATAGCCAGGGGGAATAAGTTCATTATTAGAACACACTCCAGAGGTCTGAGGAATTTGGAAAGGACTGTACTTCTAATCAAAAAGCTGCAGCTCTGAAATTTACGGTTACTAATCTAATGTGTGCCTCTTGACATCATCAATACACCGTTAACCAGATCTTTTCCATTGGTAGGTCCTCCCCACTCCCACCTCTTAGTTGTTAGGAATGTTTACAGAATCAAGTTCATTAATGTAGTTTGTATTTAAAGCTTCCTTACCACTTGGCCTAGCAGGATCTCTTAGGCCTCAGAGATTCCTCTCTTGTCTTTGGGGACATTGTCTGAGAAAATAAGATGTTTTCTTTCCATATTCCTTTTACCTAGCAAGATCTCCCTGGATATGGTCAAGTTGTATATTACAGTGTAGCATTCTTACAGATTGATTCTGAATATAGCACAGACCCAGACCCTCTCTTCTGCAAATTTTACCCCAGTTTTCCTAATGCTGAGTTATCAATATTCTTATATGAAGGCAGCATAAAAATACACGTAGAGCTTGTGAAATTCTGTTAGATGTCTTTGGTTATTATTTAGGTATAAATATCACTGGGGACAAAAGGGGCTTTATTGGCAATACAAACCTCAGTGTAATTCCCGAAACAGACTCAATAGAAACTTAGAAGGAAGAACACGAGTGGCCTCAGTGCCTGGAAAGATGAAGCCAAAATTACCAAGGAGGAGAGGAAAGTCTGGGAGGAGTGAAGGAGGTGACTGGGCCCACCAGAGAGGCTGGCATAAGAGTGACAAGGGTGACGGTATGGTGGCACTCTGGCACTTGGCCGCTTTATGTCATCTTGTTTCTCAACTCACTTGAAATATAAAATGGGTCCCAATGATCCATCAAGGTCATTTGTAAGTGAGATGTTAAGGCCTTAAGAAGAGTTCATCTCTGGTCTCATTTCTATGCTGTTGGGTATGTAGAAAAATTATTTTCTACTGAAAAAGTATGCGAGGGCAATTCTCCTACAGCTCAAATCTTCTGAGTCTAAAAGAAGGCAACGAGAATTGCATAAGCGAGTAGGCCATGATGAGTGAGATGGACTTGGATGAAAAGACTTCCTAGGGGCAGTTAGTGGGAAGAGGGAGGGAAGAATGAAATGGAACTAAACAGATGTACATTTTCATTACTGAAGATTCAGCACAAAAGCAAAGGACAAAGAACAGGCCGGATGCTCCTGAAGAAGAAGAACAAGATGGCTGAATGCGCTCTATCATCTATCAAGAGGAATTATTGTTCTGTAGATACAAGATAGTGAGGTGCTTGTGTGGGATAGATGAGCAGACGGGCACAAAGTAGAAAAGCCAGACATAGATTCATACATAAATTAACACTTAATTTATAACTAAGGAGCCACTGAAAAGTCATAGAAGAAGAATGTCTTTTTTAAATAAATGGTGCTGGTAACAATTCAATGTCCTTAAGTGAGAAAAGGAGGAGGGAGAGAAGGAAGGAAGGAGAGAAGGAGAGGTCTTGATTTTTACTTCAAACCATACACAAGAACCAGCTCTAGGGGATGAAATCTCTAAATGTGAAAGGCAAAACAAATCTTTTGTGAGATAATGTAGTGGAATATCTTCACAATCTGACAGTATGAAAATATTAAACAGAACACAGAAAGCTCTATTGTGGGAATATATTAATACATTGGACTGTATTGAAATTAAAACTTTGGTTCATCAAAAGATACCGTTAAAGCCTGAAAATGTTGGCTGGTCCAAAGGTAGTGAGTTATCTCAATTGATTGTTCACAGTCAGTTAAAGACTGAAAATGCAAACCATAGAATGGGAAAAGATATGTGCAACACATTATTCAGAGTAAATGAAGAATTCCTACAGGCAATGAAACAACTCGGTAGAAAACATGAGCAAAAGACTTAAGCACTTAACAAGTGAGGGATCCAAATAAAAATGCACTCACCTGTTCTAATACAGGGGCCACATAAATCAAAGCCACCATGAGCTGTCACTACACATTCTCTAGACTGACTAAATTTAAAAAATCTAGGGGCACCTGGATTTCTTGATTTCAGCTCAGGTAATGATCTCTTGGTTGTAAGACTGAGCTCCGTGTTGGGCTCTGTGCTGCCCCCATGGAGCCTGCTTGGGAGTCTCTCTCTCCCCCTCTCTGCCTTTCCCCCATGTGCGTACATCCTCTCTCTTTTAAGCAAACTTAAAAAAAAATAAAAATAAAAGTCTAACATTGTCAAATGTGGCAAGAGCACAGAGCAATGAATGAGATTTCACATGCTTTGTTGATGGGAATATAAATATGCATTTCCACATTGGAAAATAGTTTGACAGTATTCAGTAAAGCTTTAAATATGCCTCCTCTTGATCCAACAATGTCACTTCTAGATATAAATTCTAGAAGATGTCTGCATAATCACATTGGGAGACATGTAGAAGACTATCCAGAACAACATTATTCATAACGGCAAAACTAGAAACAAATGACCATCAAAGTAACATTGATAAGTTGTGAAATTTTTATGCAGTGGTTTTCCATATAGCAACAAAAATCAAACAACAGGTGTTGGCAAGGATGTGGTGAAAAGGGAACCCTCTGGCACTGCTGGTGGGAATGCAAACTGGCGTGGCTACTCTGGAAAACAGTCTGGATGTTCCTCAAAAGGTTAAAAATAGAATTGCTCAATGATCCAGCAATCACACTATTAGGTATTTACCCAAAGAATACAAAAATACTAACTCAAAGGGATACACGCACCGTAATGTTTATTGCAGCATTATCTCCAATTGCCAAATTTTGGCGGTAGCCCAAGTGTTCCTTGACTGATGAATGGATATGTGTATGTATATATATGCATATACAATGGAATATTACTCAGCCTTCAAAAAGAATGAAATCTTGCCATTTGCAACAACATGGATGGAGCTGGAGAGTATTGTGCCAAGAAAAATAAGTCAGAGAAAAAGAAATACCATATGGTTTCACTCCTATGTGGAATTTAAGAAACAAAGAATCAAAGAGGAAGAAGAGAGAGGCAAACCAAGAAACAGACTCTTCACTGTATGGAACAAACTGATGGGTTACCAGAAGCGAGGTGGCGGCGGGGGGGGGGGATGGTTGGGGCATGAGATACACAGTGGGGATTAAGCAGTGCACTTGTTGTGCTGAGCACTGTGTGTTGTGTGCAAGTGTTGAATCCCTATATTGTACACCTGAAACTAATGTAAAACTATATGTTAACTGACTGGGAAACAAAAACTTAAAAAAAATAATAAGCCACAATGACAAACAACTGTATGAATAAATCCTTTTTTTTTAATGTTGGGCAAAGGAAAGTAGACACAAAATGAATGTTGTCTTAGTCCATTCAGGCTGCTGTAACAAAAGACCGCAGACTGGGAGGCTTATGAACAACAAGAATTCATTCCCCACAGTCTGGAAGCTGGCAGTGCAAGGTCAGGGTGCCCACACTGCAGGGTCTGTCATACGTCCCTCCTGGGCAACAACGATTGGGTCGAGTCATTGTGCGTGGAATAGATATGTGATTTGCACATAACTTGTATTTCGTACACAATATTCAATTTACGTCAATTCTTCTCTACTCTGCAGGAGGAGACATGACTAAAAATGTTTAGAGGAGCATTATTTAGAATAGCACAAAGTGTTCAGAGGTGCACACTTACATGGGCAAAGTGTAGACAAGCCAGGAAGGGATGAGCACAGAGGGGAGGGCCTGACGTGCACTAACTCCGCTCTTGCCTCGCCTGGGAGAGAAATCAAATCTAAGGGAATCGCATTCCCTAACAATGCTCCATCGTTACCTTCTAGAATGGTAGCATCTCCAGATTGGAAGGAACCTTAAAGATCACAAAGCAAAATAGCCCTTTGATTTTTTTTTATTTCAGTTTTTATTATATTTCAAGACTGGTGAGAGATTTCAATAGAGGGTACCTTTATTGTACCAAGTAGAGAATATTTTAAAACCTACTGCTGTTTATCATTACATTAGTTCATAAGAGGTGGCATTGTATCCTTACAAAGTCAAGCAAAGCAAGAAGCAAAGAGTATAAGAATAAATAATAGTCCTTTTTTTTTTTTTTTTTTTAATTTTTTTTTTTTCAACGTTTATTTTATTTTTGGGACAGAGAGAGACAGAGCATGAACGGGGGAGGGACAGAGAGAGAGGGAGACACAGAATCGGAAACAGGCTCCAGGCTCCGAGCCATCAGCCCAGAGCCCGACGCGGGGCTCGAACTCAGGGACCGTGAGATCGTGACCTGGCTGAAGTCGGAAGCTTAACCGACTGCGCCACCCAGGCGCCCCAATAATAGTCCTTTAAATGGAATAAGTTAATAAGATTAATGATGCATGTTGCCCGTATCTTTCTAGGGACTTGGTAAAAATTTTATACTGGATTGCCACCCATACCTAGATTAGCATATGGTGAACCTCCTCTACCACTCATCTAATACTCAAACCTTCTTCCCCCAATCCCTGGAAAGCGTAGCTACAGCCTATCCATGATTGAAGACTTTGGTGAATGAGAACTCACTCCTTCCTAATAACATGTCTTCATCTCTGAACATCTGTGACTATTTGAATATTCTTCTGTTTGTTGAACCGAATTCCAGCTCTTTCTCTTTCCTTTATTGATCCTAGACCAGCAACTGCACATACGACCAGACTGCACAGTCTCTTATTGTCAGCCTCAAGATTTGAGTAGCATACTTTATCCCCTATGACTCCTGCTCCCCCTTATCCTTAGACATCCCCAGGTCTTTTGTACATAGTTCCTATGCATATCCCAAGTCGTCAGTATACTTGTCATTCTGCTTATAGTGTTTCAAATTTGTCTGTATTTTTTAAAACATGGTGTTCCAAACCAATTGCAAGTTTCCCAGGAGTCTGCCTCACCCAGAGCAGAGTAAACACATCTTATTCTAGATGTTAGGCCTTATTCAATGCAGCCTAAAATCGCCCCAATTGACCTTCTGTTTCTTGTTAACCCATTTGTTGAAAACGAGTTGATATGCCAGTGTGGGTCTAAAAACTGGCTGATCATAAAAAGAAGCCTAGGGTAACCTATCTTAAAATTTGGAAGATTTGAGAATGGCCAGTTATTTATTTTTAAATGCTTTGAACTCACCTAATTTGTGCTTAGCCTACATCTCTTCACTTGTCAGAAAATATACCACCATTAGTGTGGTCTTCCAACGTCTTTCAGGGGATTCACATTTGGTTTTAGTATGGAAGTCCAGGGTAGTGCTCAGGAAAAAGAGAGTGAAGTTACCCAGCGGCCATTTGTGCTTGGGGACTGCGCACTGGCTCCACCTACTGGCCCCAGGGGCTCTTACAGCTTGTCCAGGCAGCCAGCTCTCCTCTGTCACTGAGACTCAGCTTCCCAGTCTGGGATTTGCAGAACTTACTTTTTCTCTTCTTAGAAAATTAAAACGCTGTGGATTTTTCACGCAGAGTCTCCTGTTACTCATGTTACCCCATTAGGCTACAAAAGTACCACCAGGAGCAGTTCAATATCTCAGGAAACTCCTCCTGTATTTACCTGGGCCAACACACACACACACACACACACACACACACACACACACACACACATACAAAGGTAAAATGATTAAATATCCTCATCTATCTTGGCTTGATGAGAAAGTAAGACAATTTACAAAGCAATTAAATTATCAATAATAAAGTAACAACTTGCATTTGTGTGTGTGTGTGTGTGTGTGTACATATATATTATCCCAGCCTCTAATAATTTGCAATATATGTGTATCTCCATATATATGTGTGTGTGTGTATATATATATATATATATATATATATATTCAATTTCAATTTCGTATGTAAAAGAAATTCACTCAGTAGAAAATCACAAGCCTTTTACAGACAGAGAGTATGAAATATGGGATTTCTTTCTTCATATTTCAAAAAAAGAGGAGAAAAACATGTGCTTTCATTAAATATTTTCTAGCCTATTTAACAAGGCAAAAATATACTTGCATTACATAAACTCTTCATTTTATGTAATAGGAATATGGTATTTATGTTTGTATCACTTAGAGTTACCAAAGCTCATCCTTTCTTTTATTCCTTTAACTCGTAAGAAGTCACCTTCTGCACCCCTCGACTCCATTGACATCACCCTGCGGAACCCCCTCAGGGTGTTTTTGGACTTTCAGAGCCAAGAAAACAGAATGGTAGGGGAAGGACTGAATGGTGGAAATGCCAAAGTTCTTTGTATTCCCCTTCTATTCCAAACTGGTCCATTCCTTTAACAAATACCATGCATCTGCAAATAGTGAGCATGTGCTGTGCACCCAGCCCTACTGTAGGCTCTAGAGAGATCCTTGTGACAAAGACATCCCTTCCCTCATGTAGCTTGCATTTTAGCGTGGGAAACGGACAGAGTAAATACAAAAGAAGTAATTTCAGGGAAGGAGCAGAACTAGGAGGAAAATAAAGCGGGGTAGAGGATAGAGACTAATGAGGGGTACTTGAGGTAGAATGCTATAGAGATTGTACAGCTGCCAGATGTTCTGTTATTCTGATGATTGGGATTTGCTGGCTTTCATCAATTACTACGTCCTGCCTCTTCCTCCTCCACCTCTGGAGGGAGAAGAAAGGCAGGGAAAAGCAGAGGACTGAGTGTCATTTCTGGGACAGAGGGCGACTGATCTTTTCTCTGGCTAAAGAAATAAGGGGGGGGGCGGTTAGCAAGGAGGTCCCCAGAAGTGACTCTGGCTGGAACTGCTAAAGGAGAGAATAAACCCCAGGGAGAGAAGATGGTAAAGAAATCTTAGAGCTTCCGAAGTGTGACAAGAAGGGATGAGGAGAGGAAGAACCGTAGGGCAGGGTGAGAGCAGGGAGGGTGAGGAGGCAAAAGGAGTGTGGGATCTCGTACTGAACCATTCCTTCTTGAACTTGAGGCTGGCTGGCTTGAGTGACCTTTTGCTCCCTTCGGTTGTCAAAAGTGCGATAGACCCATTAAAGGGACGTTGAACCAAGGATTATTCATGTAGGGTCATGGAATCTCCAAGAGGTCCCTGGATGGAATTGAAGAGGTTCACGGACTGGCAAAAAAAAAAAAAAAAAAAAAAAAAAAAAGGAAAGAAAAAAAAAGGAAAGGAAAGGAAGGAAAAAAAGAAAAAAGAAAATCCATCTTTATTTTCACTAAATTCTGACTAAAATTAGGCAGTTTCATCAGACACGATGGCAGGCTACAAACATCACATTACAGGTGTGGCGGATATCTTGAGGTATCATTTTGGCTCATTACAATTTCGGAAGTACACTGAATAGGACGCCTGCCCTGGGATCTTATTCTTCAGTGCATCAAGAAGCACATTTTCTCAAATATCCTGATAGCTGCATTTCAATATAATTGGTTTCCTTCATAATCCTCTGCCTTCTGTTTTATGCATTTAAAAGCAGGATGCTGAGAAGGAGTTCAGAAGCCTCAGCGCCCTGCCAAAGGGGGTAATAACCCCTGTATTCAACTCTGTTGAGAGCTCGTTGGGGAAGATCCCAGTCTTCAGGGCGGTCCACGCCAGAGGGGCCCGCAGAATTGCTTGAGAACACACAGGACTACATTCACCCCTTCGCTCTGGGGCTCCAGGCCGTCGACTTTAGGAGAGAGTAATAATGATCACCACTCTTCTGTCTAGCTTGCTGAGAGTGCTGGGGAGGAAGTCGTCCTGTGGGTCTGGGTTCTGGCGGGCGGTTCAGGGGGAAGAGCGCCATCTGGTGGCAAATGCCCTTCCTGGGCCACACACGTGTGTTCGTCTTGAGGTTAGGAACGTTCCCGCAAACCGCAGGGGCATTTCCAACCGTCAGGGCTTAGCTCTACCCTGTTTGCCTTGCATCTGTCCAGTCTTGCCAGTTCCCGGCCTAACAGACGCAGTGCATGAGAATCCTCGAGCAAGGTTCGGCAGAATCACATTTTTATGTCTCCTCTTTAGAAATGTCCAGGCGGGGGGGGGGGGGGGGGGGGGGGGGGGTGATCGGCACTATTTGAATTCCAATTCTCACTCGCAAGGCTTCGATAATGGGGAAGGTCTCTCTCCCATCAAAAAAAAAAGAAAAGAAAAGAAAAAAAGCATTTTCATTTGTGATAGTGCCTGGAGCATTTCGAATGCAAGGTACAAGGAGGTGGGAGGGAGGCAGGCAGGGGAAGTCCGTTTCTGCCTGACCGGAGGCTTCAGGTGACGTCGACCTTCGTGGACTCTGGCTTGCTGACGTATTGACCCTGGATTTCCCTCCCCGGTTTGGTCAACCTGTCCTTAAATCATCCGCTGTGATGCTGGCACCACACCTGTATGCTGCTACTTCTCCCCACCTCCCTGAGCACTTGTCCTGACTTCCCCTCCTCCGTCCCGGGTCCTAGCCTCCATCCTTCCCGCTGCGGTTATCAGGACAGCTTCCTAACTGGTCTCTCTTCATCTGTGTGGTCCCTCTTAGTTCATTCCCCACAGGACAGATCAGGTGATCCGGCAAAGACGCAAGTCCCATCATCCACTGCTCTGCTCCAAATCCTTCTCACTCCGAGTAAAAATATAAGGCCTCACACTACCCTACGGCGTCCTATAATCAGGTTTGCAGACAACTCTCTGATCTCATCTCCTATTACACTCACTGTCATCAACAACGCTGGCCTCCTGGTAGTTCCCCAAACAAATGCATGATGCTTCTGCCTCAGGACATTTGCACCTGCTGTTCCCGCTGCCTAAAACTGGGTACCTCCAGGTACCAACAAGGCTCCTTCTCTCACTTCTCTCACAGGATCAGAGACCCATACGCTTGCTTTATTTAATATTCCTGCATAGTATTTCTCACTTTTATTATCTTCCTCCTCCTGCTAGAACATGATTTCCATGAGAGCAGTGACTATTATCTCTTCAGTTGATTGTAGCATCCCCTCTGTCTACCAAGTGCCAGCCACAGAGCAGAGAATCCGACGTCTGTTGGATTAAAGGCTCCTATTTCCTGCCAGCAGGAAATCACACTCTCCATTGTGGATGGACCTTGTTTCACTGCCGGCCACGAGATCTGTCCCCTGCCGCCAGCCCCAGACTCACCCAAAGCAAAACTCCGAAAAGCAGAGTGGCCCAAATCTACCTCTCATGTCAATCATGAAAACCAATCTTGGGATACAAGGATCACCCAATTACAAGTTTTGACTGTGAATACCCGGGAACAGTAAGAGAATGCAAATTGACGATGCTTATATAGGAAGGTTGCGTTTTAGTTCCTCCTCGGGAGCTTTTTGAAAATGCCAATGCCAGGGGCAGGGCAACCAACCTGCGTGGCTCAGTTGGTTAAGCCTCCGACTTTGGTTAATGCATCAGGCTCTGTGCTGACAGCTCAGAGCCTGGAGCCTGCTTCGGATTCTGTGTCTCCCCCTCTCTCTCTGCCCCCTCACCAAAATAAACATTTTTTTTAAAAATGCCAAAGGTTAGACGCCTCCGCTAAGGGGTTCTGATCCCATTAGTCTGAGCTGGGGGGTGGGAGGGGGGGATGGCCAGGCTTTGGTAGTTTTAAAAAGCTACCAGGTGACTGTAATGTACAGCCAGGGCTGAGAAACACTGGTTCAGTCCTTTCTGAGCAAGCACAGCCATGCATTACTGTTCTTGTTTCTCACGGGTCCATGTCGGTGGGGGAGGGGGGGCGCGCAGGTGTTTTGGTTGCCATGTTACAGGAGATCCAAGAGAATGACTGGGCAGGGCTGGCCAGGAAGTGTAAGAGCTAGGATCTGAATCCAGTTCTGGCCCCGAGTCCAGGACTCTTTCCCACGAGAGGAGAGCAAAAGTCACCTCTACGGGAGACTGAATAGCCACACATAACGACCTCTACTTCTCCTCGGTAGGCTACTTCCAATTACATTTCCTTGTCTTCTCCTTTTGTGCCCAGCACCCAGCACATTCTAGGCCCTCCACAAGATGAGTGAGCGAATAAATGAATGGGAAAATGAATGAATGAGTAAATGGATGAATGAATTAATGCATGAATGAATGAATCAATGGAGAAATGAATGAATGAGTAAATGAATGAATGAATGGAGCCATTGTGTCCTTGACCCATTTGCTGTATTGTTCTCAGCAAATTCATCGTCAGTTTGAGTGTGCCTGTCCTGCTTTGATGGGTACGCTTCTGGGTAAAGTTAGACCCAGGCTGCTTTTACTCCAGTAACATCGGAGCTCACATCCTACCCTGGTCAGGGGACCTCTCTTTCCTTTCCTTTTCTCCAGAACATTTCTGCAGCTGACATGAAGGAATTGAATTTGTGTCTGCTCAGAAATCCCAAACCAGCAGGCTTGTCATAAGTGGGTCTCAGTGGAATAATTCTCTTTCCCAGCAAGTCAAAGTGGGAAGAAGGATCCTAATTAAGATGTTGTCATTTAAGATGTTGTCACCAATTTCTTTCCAGATGAACCTAATGGTGCCCCCCACACTGAAAAACACCCATCACCTCCAGTCAATGATGTTATAGTCATGTGACCAAGCGTGTGACCGGAGCCTGTGGTCCCAGGGTTTCCCGGCTTCGGCACTATTGACGTTTGGGGCTGGATAATTAATTCTTTGTTGTGGGGGCTGTCCTGTGCACTGTAGGATTGTGGTAGGCATCCCTGGCTGCCAGATGCCAGGAACACACTCTCCCCATGAGGCTAATTTTGTGTCAACTTGGCTGGGGCACGGTGCCCAGCTCTCTTGTCAAACATTATTCTGGGTGTTTTTGTGAGCGTGGTTGGAGGTGAGATTGCCATTTAAATCAGTAGATTTTGAGGAAAGCAGATTGCCCTCTACAATGTGGACGGGCCTCATCCAATCAATTGGTTAATCAATCCAATCATTGGTTAATGCATCAGGCTCTGTGCTGACAGCTCGAAAACCTGAGTAGAATGAAAGACTGACATCCCCCAAGGCAAGAACGATTTCTGCCAGGAAACAGCCTTTGCCCTTGAACTGCAGTATCCACCCCCCCACCCCCCCACCCCCCCGCCCCAGGTCAGCAGCCTGATGGCCCTTTGACTTGAACTAACAATTTTGAACTTACCAGCTCCCGAAATTGTGTGAGCCAATTCTTTAAAATCAGTCTCTCTGGACTCTTAAATACAGAGAACAAACTGAGGGTGGATGGGGGCAGGGCAGGGAAGGGGAGAAATATGTGATGGGCATTGAGGAGGACACTTGCTGGGATGAGCACTGGGTGTTGTATGTAAGCGATGAATCATGGGAATCTACCCCCAAAACCAAGAGCACACTGTATATGCTGCATGTTAGCCAACTTGACAATAAATTATATTCAGAAATTTTTTTAACATTTTTATTTATTTTTGAGAGACAGAGCGCGAGCAGGGGAGGGACAGAGAGAGGGAGACACAGAATCCAAAGCAGGCTCCAGGCTCCGAGATGCCAGCACAGAGCCCGACTCGGGGCTCGAACCCATAAACCTTGAGAGCATGACCTGAGCCGAAGTTGGACGCTTAACCGACTGAGCCACCCAGGTGCGCCAAAAATTTTTTTCTTTTTTTTTAAATTTATTATTATTTTTTTAATTTACATTCAAGTTAGTTATCATACAGTGCAACAATGATTCCAGGAGTAGATTCCTTAGTGCCCCTTACCCATTTAGCCCGTCCCCTCTCCCGCAACCCCCTTCAGTAACCCTCTGTTCTCCATATTTAAGAGTCTCTAATGTTTTGTCCCCCTCCCTGTTTTTATATTATTTTTGCTTCCCTTCCCTTATGTTCATCTGTTTTGTATCTTAAAGTCCTCATATGAGTGAAGTCTTATGATATTTGTCTTTCTCTGACTGACTGATTTTGCTTAACATAATACCCTCTAGTTCCAAATGGCAAGATTTCATTCTTTTTGATTGCCGAGTAATACTCCATTGTGTATATGTATACCACATCTTCTTTATCCATTCATCCATCGATGGACATTTGGGCTCTTTCCCTACTTTGGCTATTATTGATAGTGCTGCTATAAACATGGGGGCACATGTGTCCCTTAAAAACAGCACATCTGTATCCCTTGGATAAATACCTACTAGTGCAATAGCTGGGTTGTAGGGTAGTTGTATTTTTAATTTTTTGAGGAACCTCCATAATGTTTTCCAGAGCGGCTGCACCAGTTTGCATTCCCACCAACAATGCAAAAGAGATCCTCTTTCTCTGCATCCTCACCAACATCTGTTGTTGCCTGAGTTGTTAACGTTAGCCATTCTGACAGGGGTGAGGTGGTATCTCATTGTGGTTTTGATTTGTATTTCCCTGATGCTGAGTGATGCTGAGCATTTTTTCACGTGTCGGTTGGCCATCTGGATGTCTTCTTTGGATAAGTGTCTATTCACGTCTTTTGCCCATTTCTTCACTGGATTTTTTGTTTTTTGGGTGTTGAGTTTGAGAAGTTCTTTATAGATTTTGGATACTAACCCTTTATCTGACATGTCATTTGCAAATATCTTCTCCCATTCTGTCGGTTGCCTTTTAGTTTTGCTGATTGTTTCCTTTGCTGTGCAGAAGCTTTTTATTTTGGTGAGGTCCCAGTTGTTCATCTTTGCTTTTGTTTCCCTTGCCTCCAGAGACATGTTGAGTAAGAAGTTTCTGTGGCCGGGGCGCCTGGGTGGCTTGGTCGGTTAAGCGTCCGACTTCGGCTCAGGTCATGATCTCACGGTCCGTGAGTTCGAGCCCCGCGTCAGGCTCTGTGCTGACAGCTCAGAGCCTGGAGCCTGCTTCCGATTCTGTGTCTCCCTCTCTCTCTGACCCTCCCCCATTCATGCTCTGTCTCTCTCTGTCTCAAAAATAAATAAACGTTAAAAAAAAAATTAAAAAAGAAAAAAGTTTCTGTGGCCAAGGTCAAAGAGGTTTCTGCCTGCTTTCTCCTCAAAGATTTTGATGGCTTCCTGTCTTACATTGATGTCTTTCATCCATTTTGAGTTTATTTTTGTGTATGGTGTAAGAAAGTGGTCCAGGTTCATTTTTCTGCATGTCACTGTCCAGTTTTCCCAGCACCACTTGCTGAAGAGACTGTCTTTATTCCATTGGATATTCTTTCCTGCTTTATCAAAAATTAGTTGGCCATATGTTTGTGAGTCCATTTCTGGGTTCTCTCTTCTGTTCCATTGATCTGAGTTTCTGATCTTGTGCCAGTACCATACTGTCTTGATGATTACAGCTTTGTAATACAGCTTGAAGTCCATGTGCCAAAAATTTTTTTAACTTACCATATGATTTAGCAAAAACTAAAAAATAAATAAAAATAAAATCAGTCTCTCTGCATATGCATACACAGCTCTTACTGATTCTGTTTCTCTGGACAACTCTAATACAGCCCCAGTAGTAACAACTGAAAATGTCTCCAGGCATTGCCAAGTGACCCCCGGGGGCAGGGGTTGGGGGGCGGATGAGGCTGGCATTCTCTCACAGCTTAGTTTCTGGAGAGGCTGACCTGGATAGAATAGTCTAGAACCTAGTGGAAGCTGAACTATCTTCAAGGATGTGTTCTCTCTGTAGAATTTGGTTGGAGTTCTCAGTAATCTCTGGAATATCCTAAGTTGAAACTAATCAGCCCTTGCCTTGAGTCCTCGAATTCTCTCTTCTAGAAAAACTATATTCTACCTGCCTGAATTTTACTTCAAAAAGAAAAATAAAAGGAAATCACCTTTGAATCCAGTCCTTACAAATGGTCTCATTTATAGGGCTCTCTCTCCGTTACTTTATATTAAAAAATGCAGTATTGCTTGGAGAAGGTGAGCTGTTTACTAGCTCTATTAATGTGTACTGTGGGTGCTAAATAGAGGCACCTGAAAGAATTTGTTTTACAAAAAGGCAATTATATATATATAATAATTATATATTATATATATATAATAATTATATATATATGTGTGTGTGTGTGTGTGTGTGTGTGTGTATATATATATAATTATTTCTTAAAGTTGTAAACTTCAATGTTGCAAGTCCTTTCTGAATACAGTATTGGGTGACTTCAAATGTGCCTCTCTTGATGACAAGGGCACTCCCACCAAAAACGAATAGGGAGACTTTACTGATAAAATGTGAGAGTAAGAGCAAACGATATTCCACATTTGCATGTTATTTTAAAAAATGTTCAATGTTTGTTTTTGAGAGAGAGAGACAGAACCTGAAGGGGGGAGGGACAGAGAGAGAGGGAGACACAGAATCTGAAGCAGGGTCCAGGCTCTGAGCTGTCAGCACAGAGCCTGACGTGGAGCTTGAACTTGGGAATGGTGAGATCGTGACCTGAGCTGAAGTCAGGTGCTTAACCCATGGAGCCAGCCAGGCGCCCCTGCGTATTATTTTAAATGTGGCTCTAAATATGTCCATGTTACTAAATAAATGAAATAGTCCCAGGAGATATCTGGCTAGTGCCCCTGTGTCCATAAACGTTTACTAACAAGCTGGCTTGGGGGGCACTTCCGGGGGCGCTAACACTGACAGAGGAAGGCGCAGTGAGTACTGAATACTCAGGCGTTGGTAGCACTTGCTAAGACAGAAGGACCAGAGATTGAACATCCCCCTCCTCCTTCTCCCCCCTCCCCCTCTGCTCTTCTCCTTTGCTTTTTCTTCCCAGCCTCGTGTTCTGCTTCACTCTCTGGCTTCATCTATTCTCTTTGCTTTGATCTCCTTCCTCTGTCCTTATTCCTCTCAGGCATATACCTTTCAAAGATTTCCATCCCCTTGGGCATATATCCTCTCTTTTTGTTCACAGATCAAATTCTGACGGAGGGAAGAGAAAGATCCAGAAGTGGGTGGAAAGCCAATTCTGAGAAGTCACCATGGAATGTCAGTGGGGAGGAGCCTCTCCCGACGCACAGGGTCTGCAAAAAGTCGTGCGGTTCCAACCACAAATTCGGCAGAATATCACCCACAGCCCCCCACCCATGTGAACCTCAAAACGGGACTTCCACTGCCTAATTTCAACAGAGCAAACAGGAGAAAAAACGAAAAGTAAAGGTTATGTCTTAGTTATTCCTTCCACTGCAGGTGCGAATTTGCTGCAAGAATCAGCCTTATTTCTTTTTAAATCAGATTGATTTTCCTACACTCCCATTCACCAGAGGGAGTGAATGTTTTCAGCTGGTTTAGAAAGTCCTCCCTTGTTCATGGATCAGGGAGTCCTCCAAGGCTCTTAGCTGCCTGTAAAATTGAGGAAGGGGTCCTGTAATGTTTTAGTTCATCATGGCTGCCAAGGAAACGCCCATTCGCCAAGCCCCATGACCTTGAAGGGCAGGCCCTTTGGCTCCGCCTCCCCCCACTTTCCGAGAGTCCCACCTTCCCTGACTCCACCTCCACCCCCTTCCGATCCCAGCCCTCCCAACCCCTGCAGCAGTTCCCCTCCACTTAGGCTCCATTCTTCCAGGATCTCCTCTTTTTTATTTTTTTATTTTTCTTCTCTTCCTTACCCTCCCCTCCCCTTCCCTCCTCTCCTCTTCTCCTTTTCTCCTTTCCCTTCCCTTTTCTTTCCTTTCTTTCTCTTTCCTTCTTTCCTTCTTTCTTTCCTCCTTCCTTCCTTCCTTCCTTCCTTCCTTCCTTCCTCCCTTCCTTCCTTCCTTCCTTCCTTTGTCTGTCCTGCCGAGGAACATGGGGTGAGGACAGGACAAACGCCTCTCGATCTTTCAGTCCTAGCTATGAGAATGAGGCCACATTCATGCCCTAGTAACTTATTCTCCAATGCTTCTATTCTCTGATTTTCAGACTTTGGTGAGTTTTCTCAAAAGCTCCTGCTTGAAATATTTGAGCCAACGGTGAGGTTGTACTAACCTTATTTATTTGTTTTGTTGGTGTCAGTTATTCTTAGGTAATGTTCCTGATTCGCATTATTTCTTCATTATTTTTTCTTTCGTTCCCATGAAAAAGGCAGGGTAACTAAATGAGCGAGTCTGGAATTGGGTCGTGTGTTCCAGTACTCTCCCTTGAGCGTGTTCAGAAGTATTATCACCCTTTTTCCCGGTCCTTGCCTAATATGTGTAATTTATAGGTATTTTAAAATTAGTCTTACGAATACTCATGTTCTCACATGTATTCAAAAGATGGCATGTGGGGCCAGGCCAACATTTCTCAGAGTTTAACCGCAGTGTCATTAAAGGGCTAGAGTCACTTGTCCCTTGTAAGGCAAGAGTCTGGAAGACCAAGCTTGCAACTCTTCCTTTATAAGAGCTCTTAAAATCTGTTCCTTCTTTTCACCCCCTGCCCTCGGCACATCGGTCTGGACCCGTGTCACTCTGTGCTCAGGGGACTGAAATGATCCTCAGTTATTCCTGCCGGTGGCCTGTCCATATCTGCCACCGTCACTTCTTCGCTGAGCACCGTCCACCCCCCCTCCCCCGCCAGCAGATGCATCTTTGAGGGTTTCTGCCGATGCTACCTCACTACAGCCGCCATCTCCAGAAGCAACCCTCAACCCGTAACTGGTGGGAACTTACGTGTGTCAACACCCCAGCTCCTGCACCCCTTGGGTGTGTGTTCTACACTGGCTCCCAGAGTTCCCCAACAAGGTTAATCTCCAGTTACCCGCAATGGTAGATAGCTTCAGAGTGAACACTTTGTCGGCAGCCTTCTTTTCCTTCTCTCCCCCAGTTCCATACTGGTATTTCCTGGCACTGCTTCCAAAATCAGTCCTTTTCCCTTGGATTTTTGTTTTAGGGTTGACTTCTGGAGGAATTCAGTTCCAAGACACTGCCTGCCATGCCGCTAAAGCGTTTTGGCACAGTCTTGTTACATTGAGCGTTCTTAAAAAGGTCAAAGAGATTTGGGGCATCTGGGTGGCTCAGTCGGTGGAGCATTTCACTCTTGGTTTCAGCTCTCATCGTGATCTCACAGTTTTGGGAGCTTAAGCCCTGCATCAGGCTCTGTGCTGACAGCTTGGAGCCTGCTTGGGATTCTCTCTTTCCCTGTCTCTCTGCCCCTTCCCCATTGTGCTGTCTCTGTCTGTCTCAAACTAAATAAATAAACTTAAAAAAATAAAGTTCGAAGAGAGTAGCAAAAACAAACCAACTTTGCAAACATCACTATCTCCCCTCAGAAATTATGGTCAACCTCCAGTGAATGGAACAAATGGTTCTTAGTCTATGACCTGGGACTCTGTATAACACAGCCTTTTTCTACCTACGGTAATTTTATTTCCTGGAACCCCCACTCCACATGGAGATTGCAACCGTTTGTGTCTACTCACCCTTTCCTAGGGGACACAGTGTTTGTCTTGACCCCGAGAATTTGCTGGGGGCACAATTCCCACCACCTCAACGCTCCCCCACCCATTTCGGTATATCTAAGGGTACCACCCATTACAACCCGCATCCTCTTTGTGGACCTTTTTTCTGCTAAACTCACCACGACTTTGGCACTTTGTTGACTCCTATCCTGGCCTCCCACCTGGATGGTGAGCCCTGCCTGGGGAAGATGAACTTCACCTCTTTTAGACCTATAGTGCAGCCCCATAAACACTAGACAAGGAGGCAAAATCCAGACTCTACCATTTATTAATGGAGTAACTGTGGTCAACATAGATATCACCTCTCAACTCCTGTGTTTCTATTTGTGACATAGGTGTGATCTAATCCCCACCACATGTGGTTGTCGTGATAATTTGAGTGGCATAATAAATCATAGAAATACTCTAGAAATTAACAAGTGGTATCCAGAAGTTAGTCGTGACGACACGACTGGTAGAAAACTCCCCCTACGGCTGTAAAGTGGGAATGATACGGTGGCATAAGACCAGGGGCTCCCTGGAGAGCAAGAATGTGACGCTCAGGAAAAATCAGGAAAATACACATCCTTACACGGAGTTTGCCAGAACCCGTTCTTGGGCCACAGAATCAGATGATCATAGCTACTTCACAATATGCATTAATTCTACAAAGTTTACTGTTTCTTTTGAATGCTTATTTCTTTTTGAGAGAGACAGAGACAGAGCACAAGTGGGGGAGGGGCAGAGAGAGAGGGAGACCCAGACTCCGAAGCAGGCTCCGGGCTCCGAGCTGTCAGCACAGAGCCCGACGCAAGGCTCAAACTCGTGAACCATGAGGTCATGACCTGAGGCGAAGTCAGACACTCAATGAACGGAGCCACCCAGGCGCCCCAACGAAGTTTATTGTTTGAGGTCAGATCCTTTTCTCCACTGCTCAGAACACTAAGATGGTTCCTCTTTTCGCTCCAAGTAAAACCCGAAGTCTTCAATCTGGCCTAAAAATCCATTTATGCTTTGCCAAGCACTCCTACTCACCTTGTGTCCTGCTAGTTTCTTCCCTTAGCCGACACCAGGGACACAGGCCTCCTCCCTCTTCCTCAAGGACACCAGTCATGTGTGATGATGGATGACTCCCGCCTTGTATCCCCTGTTCTAGCTCTTTCCTCTGCCTGGAAGGCTCCTCCCCCAGAGATGTTGGGCCAACTCCCAAGTCTTCTCTGAAATCTCTCCTTCTCAATGACGTCACTCTGACCACCCCATTTACGATTGTAATCTGTCCGCCCAACCTGGCTCTCCCATTACCTGGCTTTATTCTTTTCACTGTGGTACCCGTAACATCTCCTCCAGTGCACTTAGCTCTCATTTGTTACTGTTGGATGTTTATTGGCAGGGAGTCTTACTTTTGTTGGTTAATATGTCCCTAGTGCCTAACACAGTGCCCAGGACATAGCAGCCACTGAATAAAGATGGTTGCTGGATTTGTTGACATAAGTTCTTACTGTGTGCCAGTGAAGAAAGTGACCATGATCCCTACTCTTAGGGGTTTCTAGTTCAGCAGTGGCACTTATTTAACAGATGCTATTGACAACCAAATACATGCCAAGCAATCTTGGAAGCAAGTCCTGGAAATATGACAGCAAACAAGACAATTTCCCAGCTCTCGTATGGCAAATTTATCTGAAATGGTACAATGATGGGGTTAAGCGTCTGACTTTGGCTCAGGTCATGATCTTGTGGGTTCGTGACTTCGAGCCCCATGTCGGGCTCTGTGCTGACAGCTCAGAGCCTGGAGCCTGCTTCAGATTCTGTGTCTCCCTCTCTCTCTGCCCTTTCCCTGCTCATGCTTGCTGTCTCTCTCTCTCCCTTTCTCTCTCTTTCAAATATAAACGATAAAAAACTTTTTTTAAAGAAATGGTACAATGATGTTTAAAAAAAACAGATATTGGAGCGCCTGGGTAGCTCAGTTGGTTAAGCGTCCAGCTTTTGGTTTCCACTCAGGTCATGATCTTTTGGTTCATGAGTTCGAGCCCCGCATTGGGCTCCACTCTAATAGCGTGGAGCCTGCTTGGGATTCTCTCTCTCTTCCTTTCTCTTTGCCCTTTCCATGCTCACTCTCTCTCTCTCAAAATAAATAAATAAACTTTAAAAATTAAAAAAAAAAAAAACATATCAAGGGGTGCCTGGGCGGCTCAGTCGGTTAAGCGTCCGACTTCAGCTCAGGTCATGATCTCACAGTCCATGAGTTCGAGCCCTGCCTCAGGCTCTGTGCTGACAGCTCAGAGCCTGGAGCCTGCTTTGGATTCTGTGTCTCCCTCTCTGTCTGCCCCTCCCCTGCTCATGCTCTGTCTCTCTGTCTCAAAAATAAATAAAAACATTAAAAAATAAAAATAAAAAAGTAAAAAAAAAAACATATTAAAATAGGTAAAGTTCTTGGCCACCAAATTTAAAATTCTAGATTGTTATTTTAGTGTCCCTGTCTTACAGACAGGCACCAAGGGCACCCCGCCTTACATATACCAAATCTTAACAAAGATGTATCAAAGCAAACACCGAATTGTGTAGCTCCCCAAGACTGAACTTCTACTTTCAATACTAGGATGTATTTTGATTCAATAGTTTGTATAATTTATTGTCGATGGTGGCTTTTTTGAGGGCCTATTGCTTTGGGTTGTTCAATACTAGATCATATGTTGAAGAATATATAACAGAAATTAAATCTTGCCCACCCAAATATAAGAAGGGCAGAGGATTAGTCTTCTTTTTTTTTTTAATGTTTTTTTTAACATTTATTTATTTTTGAGACAGAGAGAGACAGAGCATGAACGGGGGAGGGGCAGAGAGAGAGGGAGCCACAGAATCAGAAGCAGGCTCCAGGCTCTGAGCCATCAGCCCAGAGCCTGACGCGGGGCTCGAACTCAGGGACCGCGAGATCGTGACCTGAGCTGAAGTCGGACGCTCAACTGACTGAGCCACCCAGGCACCCCAAGTCTTCTAAACCCCTAGTGATGATTCCGGTTTTCATCCTGGTCTTGCCACGGAACTAGTCATGTGACTTCGGCAGGCCGAGAGCACACGCTCCCATCCCCCCACGAGTCAGAACCTGCTGCAAGAGGTGAGAGGTATGGTGGGCTGAGAGCCTCCAGCCCTCACCCCTTCTGGGTCCACCACGGTATTCAAGCCAAGGCCACAGTCTCCCAGGGTGGCTGCAAGCCAGGCACAGAGCAATGGCCAAGGCGCACCATCCACATTCCTGTCCCAACTGGGTCTCTTCCGAGGAGACACTCCAGCCTGGCCGAAAACCTTCTGGACCTTTCAGTGGGTCTCTTCCCATCAATCCTGCCTTCCTGCGTTGCAGTCGGAGGCGCTCCCACTTAACCGTGTTTCCACTTTCATTTACATTTCCTGCGTACATCCCTTACATTTCTAACTCTGTCTTTGCTTTGCACTTCCCAGAAAGCTTGAAATAACACAAAAGGTACCAGCAGTGATTCCAGAAAGCTGGCAATCAGATGGGGTTTTGAGACTGGCTTATTCACCATGGCTGGCGAGGAGGATCACAATCCAAGTGGTATGTGAGGCACGGCTAGTCCTTGGCATCAGACGGTTGGTTGCTCGGTTACAAAAAAATAAAAATAAAAATAAAAAAAATCACCGCGGGTG
This sequence comes from Panthera tigris, assembly GCF_018350195.1. Lineage (NCBI taxonomy): Eukaryota > Metazoa > Chordata > Mammalia > Carnivora > Felidae > Panthera > Panthera tigris. The sequence goes on from NC_056672.1 coordinate 8,478,012, forward strand.
ACCGGGGGACATCTGGCGGAGGGGAATTGCCAGCACAGTGGCCCAGGCATTTTGAAAGTCAAAGGGGGGTCCGGTGTATTTAAGGAGAGTGAAGTTGGAGGGTTCCCTGCCGAGTGATAATGAGAAACTGGAAGCAGGTGAATAAGGACCACCGGGAGAGCCAGAGGCCTCCATGGTAACTTACAAAGGTGGTACCATGCAGAGCTTGCAGAGGTGACCCACGCCTTTCTAATTAAGAGCTAGACTTCCCTTGTGCAGGAAGATACTGCAGATGCCTCTCCCTGCAAGGCAACACCCGCTCCCCCCTCAGCTGCCCCTCCTGGCTGGCAGGCCAATAACTGCAGTTACCTCCCAGCATAACCGAGCCGGGGACAGGCTGGGCCTGGTTACAGAGAAAATAGAGTATGCCCCCGAAGACCTGCGAGGATTGGCCAGCATATACCATCAGGGGCAAAGGAGGAGCCGGGGGGTGGGGGGGATTGTGAGGGTGTTTGACCAAGGGGTTAGAAGGTGAAAGTGAACAGGCAGGGAGACGTTGACTTGGAGTCACTTTCTTGGGACATGGGATTTAACACCCCGGCGAGGACCCCGGGGAAGGGGGCGAACACACTGCTATGTGGCTTTCTAAAGCCTGGAGAGCAAAGGTGAGACGCCTGAGTTGCCGTGGCAGATGGCAAAATAGGATGGAAAAAAATAGATGGAAAATAGGATCAGAAGCAGTTCGCATTCGTTGGAATGAACAACAATATTCATTTACAGTTCTGTACCAGGGCCATGTTAGCTCGCCCACCTCCTGTCTTAATATAGTCCGGAGAGATCTGGACCATCTGGACAACCTGAAGAACTTCACATTGATCCGTCACATCGATAAGATGAAGACACGGCTAGTGGGCTGGAGACCTTGGTAAGAAACACGTGTGCCGGAAGCTGGAAGACAAACTCTGTAAAGATTCAGGGACAAACCACTTCAGTAAAGCTTTCGGGAATCCTAAAAGGTAGGGCTGAAAAGAAGGAGGTACACATTTTTAAGGCCAGGGGTATGTCAGGCAGTCCCCTCCACAGTAAAGGCATTTTGCTACATCCTGCGTTCCCTATTATGAAATAAAAAGTACAATGCCACCTCTTGCACATGTAGGGATCCTGTCCCAGTGCGTACCCCGGAGGACATGGAAGGATGCCAGCCCTAAGTGGGGTCTGGATCGGGAAAGAACTGCACAGCAAGTCCAGGCTGTAGTGAAGGCAGATTTCCCACTTAGACCAGAACATCTGGCAGACCCTGTGGTGTGGAGGTGCAGTGGTGAGAAAAAAAATGCAGCGTAGAATTCATAGTAACCCGATTAGGAAGATCCCACCACAGGACCTTGGTGTTCTGGCCCGGGATCATGCCATGTGTAATGAAGAGCTCCTGGCATGTTCCTGAGCCCTAACAGAGATAGAATACTTGACTATAGCATGGCATTGACCATCCGTCCAGATCTATTCATTAAGAGCCGAGTTCTGTCTTGCCTGTCAATTCACAAGGCCAGATGGGCCCGGCCATGTAAGACAGAAATGATGCATCAGGAACTGGGCCCGAGTAAGACCAGAGGACACAAGTTAGCTGCATGATCAGGGAGCACAGACCTCCGTATCACCCACATGATGGTACCAGCTCCCTTCCCCAAGCTCTCATCCATGATCTGATAATAATGTGCCATACAGACAGCTGGAGGAGCAGGAGAAAGCCCAAGCATGGATTACAGATGACTGGGCTCAGTTTGTGGGGGAGAAACTGAAACCCGACAACAGCATTACATTCTCATACGGGCCGAAAGACAGTGGAGAGGGAAAATCTTTTTAGAGGGCAGGCGGTGCTCCTTGTCATCCACTTCATGGAGAAGGAAAGTGGCCCAAAATGAGAACATATAGAGATTCCTAATCATTGGACAGTGGCCCAACCAGCTGGTCAGAGCCTGGAGGGAAAAGGATGATGGGAAATAAAAACCATCCACAGGGTAAAGGCGTGTGGATGAGACATACGGGAATGGACAGAAGATGTGAACATTTCATGTTAATACCAGTCAAAAGGCATCCGCCCTGAACATTGGACGACTAGGTTGACAAGATGACTCAACCAGTTGACATCAGTTCTCAGCCCTGGGTACTCTAGAACTGGCATGATGGGTACATGAGTGGCGTGGTCATAATGTCAGCGATAGAGGCTACACACGGGCCCAACGGCATAACTTCCACTTACCAACGCCAACCTAATTACTTCCTCTGAATGTCGAAACTGCCAGCCACAGAACCAGTGTTGAGCCCCTGACATGGCTTTATTTCCCAAAGAGACCAACAGCTACCATCCACCCACAGTTGATGACACTGGGCTCCTTTCAATCCGGAATGACCAGCAGTTTCTCTCCCTAGGAACGGAGTCCTATTCCAAGTATGGGCTGGCCTTTCCTGCCCACGGAGCCTCTGTCAGCATCACCGTCTAAAAGCTTATGAAGTGCTTGATCGATAGGCATAGAACCCTACACAACAGTATGTGAGCGGGGGATACAATTTAAGTCAAAAAAGGTCATGTGATCCACAGGTCATATTCCACGCTGTACCATCCAGAGGCAGTCAGCCTGATAGAGTATTGCAATGGCCTGCTGACAGGGCAGCTGGAACACCCCCTAAGAGGCCATCATCTACAAACATGGGGAGCTCTCTTCCAGAATGTAGAATAAGTCCAAACCCAAGATCCCTATATGATGTTGTAAGAAGAATGCAGGGGTCTAGGAACTAAGGGGTAGACGCAAGGATGGCCCCACTTCTCCTTCTCAATGAAACTTGGGGCGATTTGTGCTTCCTGCCCCCCAAGACTTTGAGCTCTGTAGGGTTAGCGGTCCTTGTCCCCGGAGAGAATGCGTTTTTGCCAGGGGACAGAGCAAGAGTTCCACTGAGCTGTGGATGCCAGCTGGATATAATGGATTCCTTGTGTCCAGGACCAATGGTGAGAAAAGGAGTCACCATCCCGGCAGGGGCTATTACTTCTGATCATCAGGTGGAGGGGCTAGCTGACGGCCTCCAGAGGCCGCAGCATCAGGCTCCAGCACAGCATTCATGTTGAGGCCATTCTGTCCCTGGGCTGCCCAAACAACGACTGAGCACAGAGAGGGTAGTGGAGCTGGGCCATGCCTACACATTTCGGTCTCCTTTAATGGGCAGGCTTGGCTCAGGAGCCCCGTGTTGGCCTGGACTTCCTCAGAGCTCCACTACAGTCCGAACGTCGTCCACCACATCCTCTCCCTTCCGTGTCTCCCTTCACAGGTATCAGGTCAGCACCATGGTCTCAGCCTCCTCCCACTCATTGCTCGCTCTTCTCTCTCTTCTCGCCCCTCATCGGCTTGTCTGCCAATACGTTTCTTGGCCTCCTAATTCTATCTTGGCATCTGCGTCCTGGAGATTTCAAGCAGACGCAATGGGTTGAGGCTAGTTGGTTCATTTTTTTTTTTTTCCTTTCTTTTCAAGGGAGGAGGAAATCGGGGTGGCTAGAAGGAGGGCATCACGGTAACGCCTGATGTGTACTTCCTATTGTTTTTAAATTTTTTTTTTTTAACGTTTATTTATTTTTGAGACAGAGAGAGACAGAGCATGAACGGGGGAGGGTCAGAGAGAGAGGGAGACACAGAATCTGAAACAGGCTCCAGGCTCTGAGCTGTCAGCACAGAGCCCGACGCGGGACTTGAACTCACGGACCACGAGATCATGACCTGAGCCGAAGTCGGACGCTTAACCGACTGAGCCACCCAGGTGCCCCATTAAAAGTTAAATGAGATTAATGGGAAAATGTAGAATTACTAATATGCTTGGTTATCAAGTCTTTATTGCTCACAAATCCAGGAAATCGGACGTTAAAACCAGTCACTGCTTTCCAAAGGGAACACCTCTTATCGAGCCTATAAAGAAAATTTAAACAAAAGTTAAACAAAAACTTAAAAACGTGTGAAGTGTTCTCATTCTAGCTAAAACCTGAAACTGGTCCCCATCGCTTGAGGAGTTTTGGTTTATAAAACCATAGTGCATTGTAGGTGTTCTACATATAAATGGTAACTCGTGGGCTTTATGTGATATTAATTAGTTTTGGTTTTTATGTCTCCATCACCTGCTGACAGGATCTTTCATTAAAAGTGATACTTTATACTACAGTCAGATAAACTTTTATTTTGGTCATGTCTTTTTCATGCTGCCCTTAAGCGTGTAACCAAAGAAAGTAAATTAGGACAAAATCGGTTTTCTGCTTCTAAGATAGCAACCAGGACATTAGGAGTGCACGATTAATGTTTGGACTATATTAGTGTACTTTTAAGCAAATCTATGGTATTGAAAAACATAATCTACTCTACTCAGAAGCAGTGCTTTTTTACTAAAGGAAAATGTGTTGGCAACTGTTCCGTTTCCATGGATTTGTGATTCTAATAGGCCCTGAAAATAAAACTCAATCTTTGCCAAAATCTCACTTATGCTTTATATCAATAACATGCCCTTTATCCCTGCTTACACATTTGGGAAGCAGAGAAACAACACCAATTAGTTAAAAATCCATTAATTAGAACTCTAAAGAACTGATTTTAGGAAAGGGGAGATGTGTGGGAGCTAACACCTAACACTTTATTTTTATGAAAAAGAGAAAAAATTGCACAAAATCATGAGGAATTGAAAAAAAAAAAGCAAACATCTTTCAGAATACATTTAACAGTAGATATTTCAAATTTAAGCCATTTTCAACATATAATAATATTAAATAACTAATGGCGACCTCAAGCAGCAAGGAGGATACAGTTATGTCCAAGACATTCTACTTCCAGAAACAAATGTATTATACATTTAATTCTTTAATTCTGGTGATGCAAAAGGAAGGACCAGAAGATTAAAGGGTTTAATCCTCAGTTAACTAGGAAATCAAATCAACAACTAGAAATCCATTCTTTAAACGAGTGGCTCTTAATTTAGCTACATGGTAGCCCGATCTGGGGAATTTTCAAAATCCTCAATGCCTAGGTCCTACTTCGGACTAATTAAATCAGCATTACTGGTTTGTTTTGTTTTGCTTTTTTGACTCCACAGGTGATTCTGATGTGTGGCCAAGATTGAGATCCACCACCTTGAATACTACAATTATTTTAATTTTTAGCTTACTACAGTTATTTTAAGTTTTAAACCAGATTAGTTTAAATTGTAGATTAAATCTCTACTGCTGGATGGAAGCATATTTGCCAAGTGACCTTTAATTTTACTAGAGTACTGGAAAAATAATTACATCCAAATGCCATGATTAACATTATGTTTGATGGTCTTCCAGTCCTGAGGGTGGCCGTGTAACCCAGTTCCGGGCTCTGAAATAGAAGGTAAATGCTGCTCGTTTTTTTTCCTTCTGGGATAGAAAGGCAGAGTCCTATTTGGGTGGAAAAGTAGATTTCATCCCTTTCCCCATTCTCCTAGTCCTAAACTCTAATATATATCCTGAAACTGAGTACATCTGGCTTCAGAAAGCAACAGTGAAATAAGTCAGAGAAAAACAAATATGGTATGCTTTCACTTTTGTGTGGAATCTAAAAAATCCAAGGTCATAGAAACAGAGAACAGATTGGTGGTTGCCAGAGTAGGGGAGGGGGCACTCAGGGGGAGAATGGCTGAGGGTGAACAAAGGACGGGGGTGGAGGGAGAAAATAAATAAAAGCAACAAGTGAGAACATTAGAAGTCAACACACTAAGGGTGGTGGAGCCCAGAAATTGAAAGAGCTTGGGTCTTTGATGACACTTGTATCACTGAACTAGAAAACTACCTTTAGAATTTTTGTTGTGAAGAAAATTACCGCTTAAGCCACTATTAGCGGAAATTTCCATTCCTTGCCCCCAAGAGCATTTCTAATGGATACAGCTTGGTTCTCTCTCTGTGTCTTTCTCCTAGATCAAGGTATGAATCACTCAACATTTACTACTGGCTAATAACTTTACAGTTATTTCTTGAGTCATGTAAGCAACCTCAAAAGATAAATACTACTTTTCTCATTTTATGTAAGCAGAAACCGAGGCCCGTACAAATTAACTGTCTTGTCCATGGCCCTATGGACCTTGGATTCTAAGCCAGATTCATTTGATTCCAGTACCAAGCATCTTAATTACAGTGCTATAAAACCTCTTAGATGTGTACAAGTCTGATGGTTCTGATTAAGTTACATGCTCTATCATTTAACAAGAGCATTTTATGCTTGTAGGAATACACATATTCTTAATGCTCGACATTTAGATTATTAGATATTTGAAGAATTAATGGGCTTAATTTGGTTCATTGCAAGGTTATAGACAAGCTTTTTTGTTGTTGTTGTTGCTGTTCTGCAAAGACAGGAGACGCTTTAGACTCATTCCAAACAAAATTGACTCAAGTCAATTCATTTTTTGGTAGCACAAAGGACTTGATAAATAGCATTATTAGTAATAATCTAGGACTTTGGTATGTGATCATTATTTTTCCTCCCTAGTGAAAATACAAATGAATAGTAAGTAGGGTTTTGATGTCTATGTTTAAGGTATTTACATGGACGTGTTTGAGAGGATATGCGGTGCCACTGTCTGTGGCCTTACAAAGAAAAATGTATCCGTTCCAGGTATTGTGTGGTAGGGTGTATCTCTGCTTTTGAGCATTTACTAGAGAACCAATGGATTAGGGAAAGCAGTCCAGGGGCAGTCGTGTTGAGTTTGGAGTCAGGCTCACCCGATCAACTTTACTGTGTTTCCCCTTGTTTCCGTAAAATGAAGGGAGAGGCCTTACTGCAGTTGTTCTTATGAGACTTAAGTGAGCTGAAATGCAAACACAGTTATAATACTTAGGGCAAACAGTAAGTACTTCCTAAACAGCTATGTGCTGAGTAGTGGGATGTGTGCGTGAATAATGACAGTCCTGCCCTCAGGAAGTCTAGAAAATTACCAGTCTTAAGCCTAATGCCTTAAGGGACAAGAGATGGTGTCGTTTGCAAGACAGTAAAATCTGACGCTTCACACACTTGGAATCATGTCCTAATTCCTCAACTTTCCGGGTCGTCAAAAGGTGTGTTATGTCCCAAACCCCAGAACCTGTTAAAGGGACTTTATTTGGGAAAAGAAGATCTTTGCCGTATCACTTAAGTCAGGACCTTCGGATGAGATCGTCCTGTATTATCTCAAAGGGTCTTAAATCCAATGACAAGTATCATAACCAAATATGTGGTGTTAGTTTCTCCAGCTGAAAAGTGGGGATAATATCCTAACAATACTCTCATTTCCTAGAGTGGAAAATGGGATAATGCAGCCTGGAGACACGAGGAGGCGTTAAAAATGACATTTAATGAGCGCTTACCAGGTTCATTCACTGTGCTAAGCGCTATGTATGATTTATTGATCTCTATTTTATCGAGCTGGTAACAAACATTCAGAGACATAGAGTAATTTGCCAAAGCCACAAAGCGAAAAAACCCGGGATTAAAATTCAAACCGACTTCCGAGAACACCCTTTTATCCTTCAGGCTAGACTACCAGAGAGGGTGCAAATGAAAGCACTCTTAAAAAAAAAAAAAATCAATTATTTTGGTATCAGCTCAGTCGCCACCCCAGGACTCCGTTTCAACAGACGCGTGGGCGAGAAGCTGCCTTCCTTTCTCGGGCCTGGGAACGACAGGGTTAACGACGTCACTTTCAGGCGCCGGCGATACGCGATCGCCCTACGGAGCCTGTCAAGGGCCAATACCCGCGCACGGCGCAGCCGTGGCGCCTCCAGAGGAAGTGCTGGAAGCGGACCAATAGAAATGCCGAATTTCCGTTTTCCTGGCTAAGGCCTCTCCTTTAACCCCAGCTCCGTTGCGCTAGAAGGAAAAGGCGGGCCTGGGGGCGGGGCAAGTCGAGGAAGCGGAAGCGGCGCCGCGGAGCGTGGCCCCCGCCCGCCTCGGCCCCACGTGTGCGGTGAGTACGGCGGCCTCGGCGGCCGCCCCTGGAGGGGTTCGTTCGCCCCCTTCCCCGAGCTGCAGGGGGTGGGTCTGTCCGAGCCGCCAGAGGGTAGAGGTGCTCGCGCCTGTCACCCGCTGGATAGTCTTCTGTGGCCTTTTCTGTTCTGGGAGAGTCGGGGGAGACGGGAGACTGGCGACCGGGGCGGGTTCACGACTTGTCTTCCTCTTACTTTGCCCTGAGAGGGCTGCTGGGTTGGCCCGAGCTTCCTTCCCTCTAGGATCCCGGCCCGTGCCCGTGGCGGTCAGCCTTTCTGTCGTGTGTGGCAAACATCCACTCGACCCTGTGCACGCTGGGGGCCGAGGGTACAGGCTGAACGTAGTTGCACGTTATCAGCGCTAGGAAGGAAACGAGCTTGGTGCCGTGGTGGAGGATAGGGGAGTCTGAAGGGGTCTCTAAGCTGATACCTGAAGCGTAAGAGGCAACTCTGAAATCTGGAAGCCCAGGGAAAACTACTTTAAGCAGAGGCAGTAACTTGGGCTAAGTCCCTGCGGTGGCAGCTAGAGAAAGGGGACCAATGTGAGCTCGGAGTGCAGCGATACAAGATAAAGTCAGAGGGGTAGCGTGGCCGCGGTTCTGTAAGGCTTTAAAGGCCGTGATGAGTGGTTGAGATTCGATTTCTATACAGTGGGGAAACCCGTTTCTGTTCTCATTTGCAGAAAACATTGGAGGCTTGTAAGGAAGACACCTGGTTGACCCAGGTTCTCTTTAGGAATTGTCTACAATTTCGATTATTATTGAGTATGTCATTGAAAAGTATTGGTGTTTTCCATTAGGTGGGTGGTAGTGGAGGTGGAAGTTGACGAGTTGGAAGTATTTTTAAAGGCGGTGTCAAAAGAATTTATGGAAGGATTGAACATAGCAAACCAGGGAGAGCAAAATGTCAAGGGTAACTCTTAGGTTCTCCTGAGATGATGTGTGGCTGGCTGAGATGGCAAAAATAGGGTGGGGTGGATTAGATGAGGATGTTTTTCTTTGGGGGTGTTTTGCAGTGGAGTTATAGTTGAAGAATTTATTTTGGACTTACTAAGGCTGAAGTGCCTGTAAGACACGTAAACCAAGGTGTCAGGTAGGCAGTTAGATACACAAGTCTGGAACCCAAGGAGCAGTTCTGAGTGGGAAGTAATTTGGGAGTTCTCAGCATAGAAAGCCATGGGATTGGATGAGATCACTTAGGGAGGAACGTGGAGAGAGAGGGGGACACTTGAGAAATACCACTATTTGGAGGTTGCATATTGAAGGTATACCTCTTTCATAGTTCCGTGCTAAGCTTGTTGAGAGGGTGGGATCAGTCACTTGCCCTTCTGGGAAAATCTTTGCTGTTTCATTCCACAAGGCAAAATTGGCCTCTTAGCTCTGTGGCTTTTTGAACGCTTTATATGTGATTCAGTTGTAACAGTTATGTTGTGTTTTATTATTTTTTTTTTTAAAAAAACCTTTTAATGTTTTACTTATTTTTGAGAGAGAGAGTGTGTGAGCAGGGGAGGGGCAGAGATAGAGGGAGACACAGAATCCCAAGCAAGCTCCAGGCTCTGAGCTGCCAGCCCTGAGCCCGACGTGGGGCTCAAACCCACGAACCCACAAGATCATGACCTGAGCTGAAGTCGGATGCTTAACCAACTGAGCCACCCAGGCGCCCCGATTATGTTGTGTTTTAATTTTGTTTGCTTCTACTCCACCACTTTGAATTTCTTTTTCATCTATTTTATTCAACGCAGTAGTTTTCTAGCACAGAGTGTATAGGTATGCAGTATGTTTCAAGTCCAAGGTGTGAAATTGTAAGAAGGCCATCAAAATGTGCCAGAAAGATTAAGAATGAGAATCATTTGGGAAAGAAGGTAGGCGTGTGGAGAAGAAATAATAAATTCATTTAAGGACATATGGGTGGCTCATTCAGTTAAGCGTCCAACTCTTGAGTTTTGGCTCAGGTCGTAACCCCCCTGTTCGTGAGTTTGAGACCCGTGTTGGGCCCTGCGCTGACTGCCCTGAGCGTGCTTAGGATTTTCTCTCCCCCTTTCTCTATCCCTCCCGTGCTTGCTCTTTCTCTTGTGCGAGTGCGTGCTCTCTCTCTCTCTCTCTCTTGCTCTCCCTCTCTCTCAAAAATGAATAAACCAAAAAAAAAAAAGTTGTCATTTAAGCTGGATTTGAAGGGTGGGTAGGGTTAATATTTGATAGAATGGCTTTAAAGTTTGAAGACATTTGGCTTGGGTGTGTTGTTTGTGATGAGGGTATGTTAGGACTAAATTTTGGATGACGGTTTGAAGTATTTCGTGTTGTCAGTTAGGAAACTTTTGAAGCTGTTGGAGCAGTGAGATGGTACGAAATTGGTGACTTTGTAGATCAGGCAGCGGAGAGTGGATCACAGCAGCTGGGATCCAACAGCAAAAACCAAGCTGAGCAAGAGATACAGAGCCTGAATGGGGAATAGCGGAAGGGGAAAAAGAGGAGACAGTTCCGAAAGCCAAAGAAAGGTGCTGATTAGATGTGATGGTACAGGCTCCCCAAGCAAATGCATCCTGCCAAGTGAAAGAAGTAAGACCCAAAAGGCTATCTACATGCAGCTTGACTTTGTTTATACGACCTGTTTGAAAAGAGGTGCAACCAGAGGGACGGAAAACAGATCAGTGATTGCCACGAGAGCCAGGAGGGGACGATGGCAGAGGGGCTCCGCTGGGGACTTTCTGGAGTTAAAACAGTACCCTAATGCACTTTGGTGGAGGAGACAGGACTCTGCATTTGTCAGAATCAGCGCCCTCCACCAAAGAGTGAGCTTGACTGCGGGTGCAAGAAAGTCAGCCGTCGTGTCTGGAAATGGAATGCAGACCGCGAAAACTAAATCTAACTTGTACAAACCTATAAAATGACCTCACTGAAGGGAGTGGTGGGGGAAGTTGACCTAAGTAATTTTGAAAAACAGTACTGTAAATGGATACTGTTGGGGGGGGGGGAAGAAAGTTGTCAATAAACTGTGGTGGAGTTGGGAAGTTCGTTTCCCATGGGCATACGGTGTGGCATTCTGAAACTACATGTGCTACGCAGATCACTGGTGGCAAGTTTCTCCCTGTCAAGAGAAAAAAGTGACAAGGCAAGAGGGGAAGACCAGAATGAACCCTGTGGCGCTTGATTAGAGTTGGAGACGTTAGTGCGAACTTACTTACCAGATAGACAAAGAAATGCAGGCTCCCGCGTCCACAGACGCTGGTATACGGACCTGGGTATCACCAGCCCCGTCTGGTGCAAAGCCCTAGAAGCAGTGACGTCAAGTGCGCCTCGTGCTCAGATCCTGCCATTCTCAATAAAAGGAACCAGGGTTCCTCGGAGAAGTGGCTGGTTTCAGGGCCAGTGCAGGGAAGTTGCAGGATGAACTTGGCACAAGTGCCAGGAGGTAAGGGCGTGGGAAACCAACGGGATGGGTCACGTCGCAAAGACCGAAGCAGCCTCTGAGATTTCCCGCTGGCCACAGCTGGCGCAGTTTGAGCAACGAAGCAACAACTATAGGATTGGGTTCGAACCCAAGGAGTAAAATGCGTGCGAGGCCATCTTGATGTAAATACGTGATTAAATAAGTAAATGAAGAAGGGACACACTTCTCCCTGCAGAAGAATTAAAAATATCATTGGTAGACGTAATGCCAGTCAGTACCACTGTGACCTGATGAGAAGGGCACTTAGCTCTGTGATACTCTTCAGAAAGATCCACACCAGTCCGATCACCAGCAAATTTCAGGCAAACCCCAAAGGAGAGTATTGTGCACAGTGACCAGTACTGTTGAGTAGCATCTCGGTTATGAGAAAGAAGAGCGAGACACTGTCACAGGTTGGTGGAAACTAAGGAGACCTGATGACTAACTACCGTGGATCCTGGTCCGGAAGGACGGGCAGAATCCGAAGTTAATAGTATTGTGCTGATCCTCTCTCAGTTTTGACGAAGTGCTGTGGTAAGATGCTAACGTCGGAGGAGTGGACTAGAACATTCGGTTTCTCTTTCCAAACTCTTGTGTAAAACGAAAACTATTTCAAAATGAACGGTGAAAACAAATGTACAGAGAAAATATATAAATGTCTGCATTTTTAGACCAACAGCAGCACAGAATAACTAAGGGATACAAGCGTCGTCGTGATAAAGCAGCCAAGTGCTGAAATGAGCCCACAGTTAACCAAGGAATGACCTAAGGAAACAGAGTAATTCAGGGGCCCTCCATTTTTCAGAATTATAATAGGAAAGACTGAAGTCAGCTGCACTTTCCAGAGAGTTCTTTGCAACCTTACTGGTCCCTTGAGATGTTTCAAGAAAAAGGGACTCAATTAGGGTTGGAAAAATCTTTCCTACTTTAGCCTGTGTTTGGTGATTGATGGCTTAAATTAGCAAATGAAAAGAATCTGAAAAGCCTTTCTTTAAAAAGCCTAATTATTTTCATTTAATTCACTATTTCTCAAATACATGCCATCTTTGAACCCTTTTTTTTTTTTTTTTTTTTAACGTTTATTTATTTTTCAGAGACAGGGAAAGTGAGCAGGGGAGGGGCAGAGAGCGAGAGGGAGACACAGAATCTGAAGCAGGCTCTGGTCTCCGAGCTGTCAGCACAGAGCCCAACATGGGGCTCAAACCCACAGTGAGATCGTGACCTGAACTGAAGTCGGACGCTTAGCCAAATGAGCCACCCAAGCGCCCCTGAACGCTTCTTTTTTCTTACACCCGTTAATAATCTTGCAAAATTAGTTGTTCTTGAGTAGAAAATTCTTGTTTTAGGAATATCTGGTATTGTCTAGGAATTTCTAACATCTACTCTAGAGCGTCAATGTCAGAACTTTAGAAATAAATGTACAACTTTGGAAGGTAGAGAAATAGGCAAGTGACATTTGCCCTTGACGTATTCTCTGAGCTTTCAGGAGCCTCGGGTAATCAAGGGGTTATCTGTTGCATGCCCTGTGTATAGTGAGCTCTCTGGACCCGGAAGTGACCTGTTAGATTTCTTCCAAATGAAATATTGAATATCCCAACATAACCTTACTTTGGAGATCACTGAAAATTACTGGTTGCTTCTAAAAGAATAGCAAATTAAGCATTTGAAGTTAGTCTTTGTTTTAGCTACAGTGGTATACATAGGGAACTTGTAGGTAACTTTGATTTTCTTTCGTTAAATTTGAATATATGGTTGAGTGCAATCTATTTTTTGTTCTGGACTTTTTAGGATGGAAACCAAGAAATCCACATGATGATATTGTCAGTTTATTTTTTTTTAATGTTTATTTATTTAAAATCTATTTAATGTTAGAGAGTGCATGAGCTTAGAGGGGCAGAGAGAGAGGGAGACACAGAATCCAAAGCAGGCTCCAGGCTCCGAGCTGTCAGCACAGAGCCCGACGCAGGGCTCGAACTCATGAACGTGAGATCATGACCTGAGCCGAAGTCAGACGCTTGACTGACTGAGCCACCTAGGCATCCCTGTCAGTTTCTCATCACACAGTCTTCCTAAGTTATAAGAAACACAAACACTGACACTTGTGTCATATTAAATGTCATGGTCTGTTTTTACCCAGTATTATTGCTAATGTGTTGCCTCCACGTACATCACACGCTAGGTGTACATGTTCTTAATTTTTGTGTTGGTACCTTGTCATTTCTACTTTTAAAATCTTAGAAACCGTGACTGCGTAGTCCCTGGACTTGTTGACCCATGGTCTGTCCAGGTGATTTGTCCTGCATCCATGAAATCCAAGGACTAAATGTGGCTTGATTGATGACCCTTACTGGGTGAGAGCAATCCAGTGATCCCTTTTGCATTTTGTTTTGTCTTCCAGAACTGCTACAATGGAAGTTAAAGGAAAAAAAAAAATCACAGGAAAAGATGTGAAGACCTCACAAGAAAAAAACATATTTCATAAAAACAGTGGTAAGATAGTCCTCCCAAACCATGTGGCCGTGTCCCTTGTAACCGGAGGGAGGGGGTGGTGGGATGAGGGGGCCTAGAGCAGATGTGGGTCTGTATTCCCGGGTTAGGATTAGGGGGAAGTACGAGTTCTTGTGTCCGAGTTTGCGAGTTCCCTGTGAAACTAAGACATTTAAGACATTGCCAGGAAAATCGGGGTGCTCTCTTCACGGAAGACCCCTGATCTCAGCTGCGGATGCTGCTGCCTCATTGTTGTCATTAATTTACCGCAACATTTTATGTTCGTGTTTGAGAAATTGTGCCTGAGCAATGCCTGCTACTGGTAACCCGGCTGACCTCCGGCTTCCAGATCTCTGGATGTGAAGTCGCTATTACGCCATCAGGTGTCAGTGTTGCAGAAGGGAAAAGTCAGGGACTCTGTCCGTGCCTAACTGATTCATCTCGTTTGTGAGGTACTTAGTTTGCAAGCTTAGTTAGCCAAAGATTTTTATCAAATACCTGTATCATGGGCTTTGAAAAACTTTTTTCAAAGTTAGAAATTTGGAAAAATTAATGTCTTTAATTCAATGTGATATTTAATAAAATAATAACGTCCTTAAGAAAAAAAAATAACCTTTAAATTTAATACATCATTTAATACATACTTTCTCCTTTTTTTGAAGTTTATTTATTTCTTTGGGGAGAGGCAGAGAGAGAGAGGTGAGGGGGGTGAAGAGAGAGAATCCCAAGCAGGCTCTATGCCCAGTGCAGAGCCCAACATAGGGCTCTATCTCACCACTGTGAAATCATGATCTGAGCCAAAATCAAGAGTTGGATCCTTCACCAACTGAGGACTGAGCCACCCAGTACCCGTAACATATATACTTTCTAAATTTTAAGTGTTCATTTTATTAGACCCCCTATTATGTTATTGAACCGCTGAAAATAACGTATGAGGACTTGAATGACAAGGTGTCATTAAAGTAGAATACAGGAGATAGAAATAAAATGTCGTATTATCAAATTATATGCTTAAAGCAGAAATACGTGTGACTTACAACAGTGGTTTATCTGTAGAGTTTGTAGATAATTTTTATTATGCATTTCCCTGTTTTGTCGATTTTCTTTAGTGAACATGTATTCTAATTTTATAAATCAGAAAAAGCTTTAAAATTGTGTTTTGATTTTTTAAAAAATTCTGTTCTCCATATTTAAGAGTAAGACAAAGTGTGTTTCTCTAAAGAGCGTGTTCTTTTGTGTAACAAACACAGCCCAGTGGATAAAAGAGATCTAGGCTCCAGATCCCTGAACTCTCATAATTATTATTGTCCCTAGATTCTGGTTCGTCAAAGACCTTTCCAAGAAAAGTTGTCAAGGAAGGTGGACCTAAAATCACACCTAAGAACTTCGAGAAATGTGCCACAAAACCCGGGAAAAAAGGTGTAAAGCAGTTCAAAAATAAGCAGCAAGGGGATAAAATACCAAAGAACAAATTCCAGCAGGCAAATAAATTCAACAGGAAGAGAAAATTCCAGGCGGATGGTAAAAGTGATGGTAAGCACTGGTTCCTTGAGCATCGTCTTTGTGGACAGTGTGGACACCATTGTGCCATTGGTAGAGACCTTCCATTCTTGTTCCTTGATAGGCAGCATTTGGGGTGGGGAGTACGTGGGGTTAGATAAACACCAGAAAGCACCTTCCCTGGGCACAGTTGTCTTCTGGTGCTTGGAGTGCCTAATCTCCTAGGCCCTTGCTCAGTTATCCTGGCCATGGAGTTCAGCTGAGCTGTGACAGCTTTCTGCAGTAGAACCTCAGTGAAACGTCCCTTTCTGTAGGCCAGATTTTACTGATTGATTGAATGGTTCAACCAAGAAACATGTGAGTTTTCTACTCACCTTGCCAGGAGATGGGGACGAAAAAGTGTAACAATCAGTAAGGGTATAGGCCCCGAATAAGCAACATAGAAGCTTAAAGAACCAGTGTGTTTCAGCTCAGTATCTCCCTTGGCTAAGGATGCCTTGGTCAACAGGAGGCGTGTAGAGCCTGCCCTCTGGGAGCTTGGGCCCGTCTAACAGAGTCCGCCCACCTGGTGGCTTGGATCTGGTGCACGGTTCTGGAGACGGGGCACGGCCATCGTAGTGGACACATGGCAGGTTGAGACTCAGGACCAGCTGCTGACTGCTGAAAGCGTTGGCAGGGCTCCTGTGCCCCTTGAAACAAATCGTTCTCTTCGTCGTTATGTTCGAGGGATGGTTCCTCACCCAGAGCTCTGCTGGCTGTTGTTCAGGGTGAACCCCCCCCCCCCCCCACCTTCCTCCACTTGTGCGTGGTTTGGTCCTGGCCTCAGACAAGCTGTTCCCGGATGTCATGTGCTGACAGATGTGCACCCTTCTCTGCAGCATCACGAGGATCTCCAGTGTCCTCATTCTCTTCACCATGGCAGCTCCTAATACGGCTCCTTTGCTGCCAGCTGAGACCACTGCGGGGAGCCTTCTGAGTCTGGTGTCCCAGCCCGGGTCCTGGCTCTGCTCTGTGGAGCACTGCTCACCGGGGGACAGGAGGTGGGGACAGATGTGGAGGACCGCCCACGAGGGGGACGGGGAGGTGGGGACGGAAGAAGGAAGGGAAATCCCATTGTTTCTCATTCGGCTGGCAGGATCCCTTTATGCTCCAGCACGCATGTTTTCTCTCCATCCCTGTCTCTTCATCCTTCTCTCCACCCTGCCCGCCCCCCCCACCCCCCCAGCTGCTGTCTCTCGTAGCCTCTCTAGCAGGTGCTAAGTCTGTTTCCCTGCTAGAGTTCTCGCCACCGCATTTTGAACACGTGCCTGCTCACGTGAAGACCTGTGGCCCTGGTGCCTTCTGCTGTGGGAGATCGGCTCCTGACTCTGATTGGGTTTTCTCATGTTTTTATATCGGCAACTGAGGGAGGTTGGGTGCCAGAGATCCCGGAAGTTGTGAACGTGTGTTGCAACCTAGTGTGGCAGGTGTCAAGGGCGCCCAGAGCTTTGTGGAATTACACGAGCTCCGGAGCAGCCCTTGCCTTCTTCTATACAGTGCACCACGAACAGTGCACCTAGTATGAATGGGAAATGCGCCCGCTCTTTCCTGTCATCTCTGATTACCAGGCAGGGAACAAATAAGTAAACAGTAAAGGAAATAATTAAATACATTGTCGTAAATTGTACGGGCCGTTAAAAATTACTACAAATTACGTTCTTGAGAAATAATTTCGTTTCATGGAAGAATGCTTACAGTATAATAATGTTGAAATGAAGCAGTAAGATCTGGAATTTTTAAAGATGAATATAAAACAGGCATAGGGAAATGGCAAGAAGAAAATAGAAGTTGCCGGCCAATGTGTAGGTTTTGAGGTGATAGGATGTTGTTGCATTTTCTAGGTGTTTTATAAATGAGTGCATTTTCCAATCCGAGAAGGGGAGAGGTTTAGAAGTCAGTAATTCTCCAAAGGGTTCTTTGCAGGACACTCGTGTAAATAATACCCGTTTTATTAAATTGTTCTTTCTTAGGCCTTATGGGGTTTTTTGATTCAGTTGATAAGTTCCTTAGATTTTGAAGGAAACAAAATACTCATTGGAAGATACAAGATTTACAGAGCATTACTCTGGAGAAGACTTAGAAATTTTGATTATGCATAGGTCTGAGTAAGAGGGAGCAGGGCAGGAAGTTTGAGAGCGGTCTCTCGGGTTCCCACTGGTTCTACCACTTAGGATGTGCCTGACCTTGGACAAGGAACGGAACTATTTAGTGCCTTTGTTCCCCTGATGGGAAAAAGGGCATATTAATAGCGTTCTCCTCACAGCATTGTTGTAAAAGTTCAAAGGTACATAACAACCCTCAGAGTACTGAGAATGTTAATAATTTTTCCCCCCTTAGTTTGGACTGAATTTTGTTTACATTAAGAATTGATTATACCTGAAGTCCAATGATTGTGGTGTTTTAAAGTAGAATTTTTATTTTATAATTGAAAAAGAAGCTTAACCCTTTTCAGTTCCTTTTATAGTCCTTTTGGTTTTGTTTTTTTCTTAATAGGTGTCTTGTTAAGAATCGGTACAAAGCTGGTGACCGAATGGTTGATTGGTTTCAACTAAATTTACAATGTATAAACTGGTCCGAAAGTGAAGGAAAGTATAAGTTTACGGGGAACGACGTTTTTCCCCTTTTAGTTTTTACAAGGAGTGTTGATCCCGATAAGTGATTGCCCCGTGTACCTGACTGGTAGTGGTTTGTGGCACTTGGAACTAATGTAATTGAAAATAATTTCTTTACTGACCAGAATCAGCGTCCAAGAAACCGAAGTGGGATGACTTCAAAAAGAAGAAGAAGGAACTGAAACAGAGCAGACAACTCAGTGATAAAACCAACTATGACATCGTTGTTCGTGCGAAGCAGATTTGGGAGACCTTACGACGGTAGTGCCACCTGACGGCCTCTTCGTTAGTCCCTCTGAGAGGGTGGAGGGGTGTGGGCACCCCTTGTTCATAGCGAGATGTCCTAAGGTAAACTGCGTGGCGCTTGGGATATTCGCGGAGAACCCAACGCTCCAGGAGAGACCTTGGTATCAGATGTCTGCCCAACGGCACACACATGTGGGATCCATAGGATGATGTCACATATGTTTATGAAAACATATGAGAATTAGAATGGGTTGGAAATTTCTTCCTGGGAGAGTTCTGAGAAAATGAAGGACAATTTCCTACCAGCTAGGTTTTGAGATACTTAAGTCTTTGGTCTCTTGGACTTGTTTTATTGTTTTCTTGACATTTGAGGTTTGGGCCGTGAAGATGTAAGCTGATCATAAAATTATACCTTGTGACATGAGTTCTTGTCTTTGAGAAAATCACCTTTCTCCGGTTGCTCTGGAATAGTAATTTTCACCTCGGAGGTCTGCTGCCTCCGGAGAGAAAAATCCCTCTAACTGGGCGAATGTACCCTGGTGTGGTTTTTAGTTTCTTGTGTTGGAAATAACGTCTTTACTTCAGCCGTGATTCCTCCTCCTTTATTCTCGTTTGTAGAAAAGACTGTGACAAAGAAAAGAGAGTCAAGTTGATGGGTGATTTGCAGAAGCTGATTCAAGGGAAGATTAAAACAGTAAGTAGGGCAGGCTGGTAATGGCATTTGTAACAACTGAAACCAGCCCGCTCTCAGTAAAGGCTGGGTGACCGTTCACGATAGGCGCGATATGGTTTTAAATGTATTTGGCCCCAAATTTCAAATACCTTTTATGATACTGAGTAAATAAAACCTTTTGTAGTGAGGGACCTTACTCCTGGGGAGTTAGTAAAATATCAATGATCTTTTAAAAATTCATTTTCAAAAATTTTACTTAAAGTAAATCAACGAGCCTGGCATGGGTCTCGAACTCACAAACCATGAGTTCATGACCTGAGCCGAAACCAAGAGTCAGACACTTAACTGAGCCATCCAAGCACCCTGAAAAGTTGTTGTATTTCATATACCACCTCCGCCCCCCTCAAAACTACTGGATAAATCAGATCCTCACTGCAGGACTCGTGGATCAATAAGCATAAATAATCAGTTATGCAAAATGATTCTTTCCTGTGCCATGTTATTTGCTTATTTTAATGTTTACTTTCTAGAGAGAGAGAAAGAGAGACAGTGTGAGCAGGGGAGGGGCAGAGAGAGAGGGAGACACTGAATCTGAAGCAGGCTCTAGGCTCTGAGCTATCAGCGCAGAGCCCGTTGCGGGGCTCGAACCCAGGAATCGCAAGATCATGATCTGAGCTGAAGTCAGATGCTTAACCAGCTGAGCCACCTGGGCGCCCCACCAGTCTACTTTAATAGTGCTTTTTATTTGTTGCTCATTCTGGCTTTAAAATTTTTTAGTTCCAACAAGTCAAAAAATGACTTGCTACTCGTGTAGCAAGGCTTTTAGATCAGTCTTCTATCTATACCTTATGTTGCCAAGGCCAGACATTCTTAGATCACTTACGTAAACAGAAAAATCACAGAATAATAAAATTTTTGAATTGGAAAATTTCCTTTAGGCAAAGTAACTTTCAGAGCCGTGAGAAATAATAGTATGTATAACCATTAAAGAGGTTTGGTTTGATTTGCTTTGTTTTTAATTATAATGATAGGAATCTTGCAAGATGGTTAAATCTGTCCCAGTGTTGGATGGTAAGCGGCAGAACCAAGGAATGTCATTTTGTACAATTAAAATGAGCATTTCTGCTCCCGAGTAACCTAGGTTTGATTTTGTCCATGAAGACCCTCCCTTGTTCCGGGGAAGGAAAGTAGCAAAACAGAAGTGCTGGATAGAACTCTTCGGAGAGATCCTTCTAACAGCCCGAACTGTCTTCCCTGCAGATGGCATTTGCTCATGACTCTACTCGTGTGATCCAGTGTTACATTCAGTATGGTAACGAAGAACAGCGAAAACAGGCTTTTGAGGAGCTGCGAGGTAGGTCTCTTCTGTTAGAGATTAATCGTGATGCTTTACAGTAAGTCACTTTCTCTGGAGATACCAGGGACTGCCCTGGAAAATCATCCTTGTTGAGGGGAAGCAATGTGTTCTCTACAGGACCTCTTTTTGTTTCTATGGGTTCTTTGCGTGGGGTGAGTAAGAGAGTTGTTTGTTCCCAGGATTGTCTGTTTACACAGTTCTCTGATACTGGAGGGCGGACGTGAGCTTGTCAGCTCATGATAATGTATTTTGTTTTTCAGATGATTTTGTCCAATTGAGTAAGGCTAAGTATTCCAGAAATATTGTTAAGAAATTTCTCATGTACGGGTGAGTTTTGTTTATAACATATATTGTCGTTAGTCTTTTAAAGGCGTGGACAACACTTGGGCACTTGGTCTGGGATCATAATCACCAGCCCGGGGCAGATGCTTGTCGTGTTGCTGGGGAGCATGGTGTGAAAAACAATTATCCAAGTAATGTGAATGATGATACTGCCTTCTCCACTCTTATTTTGATGTCCTGGAAGAAGAGATTGAATGATTAGCTTAGAATTCATTACCCGCATTTAGAAGGTGCAGGGCTGGGAGGGGAAGGGGAGGAGGCCCGGCGGGGTCAGTGGGTTAGGGAACGTCCAGATGGGAACACTTCCTAAAGTAGCTGGAATTGCAGCTTGCCCTGACTTCTCTGTTTGAGCACCATGTGCCCAGATGTGCTAACCATAGAAAAGTTCAGTTGACAGAATTTTCAAAAAATGTGTTTCTGCCTATAATTATCAGCTGCTTGATCATGTTAGAATGTAACGTAAATACTTATAATGACGTCCTTTTTTTTTTTTTTAGTTTGTTTATTTTGAGAGAGACAGAGACAGCACAAGTGGGGAGGGGCAGAGAGAGGGAGAGAGAGAATCCCAAGCAGGCTCCATAGCATCGGCATGGAGCCCTGTGTGGGGCTTGAACCCATGAAGCTTCGAGATCATGACCTGAGCTAAAATTAAGAGTCAGACGCGTAACTGACTGAGCCACCCAGGCGCCCTGAAGTCCTGTTTCAATTAGACAATCCTGTTTCCTGGCCTCTTGGTCTTTCACCTTCCCTTTCTGTCCGTCTCCCCTACTTTTTCATGCCGAACAGTTTAATACGGGCTCCTGGCGCTAGGAACACAGTGCTGGCCACAGTTCTCTGTGCATTTAAGTCATTCACCTCTCACCTCGACCATGTTCTGTCTGTGACGTGACCAAAGAAGCTGAGTCACAGAATTCAAGTAACTTGCTCAGGATCTTTCAGCTGCTTGGCAAAGTCAGGTCTCAGCGGCCAGGAGCAAGTTGGCTCCTGAGCAGGCTGGGAGCTGGGGGAGGGGGGGAGGACAAGGCCAATAAGGGATAATGGCGGGGGGGGGGGGGGGGGGGGGGCGGGTAGGACGAGGCGGGTGGCTCTCCTGCCCCAGGTGGGCCGCCCCGCGTTCTAATGGGCCGGTTTCAGGAGAAGTTGGGTTTTGTGGCCGCCCCACTTCCTCCTCCTGTCGCCGATGTTCTCCCGCCATCCCCGGCTTTAGGAGTAAGCCGCAGATTGCAGAGATCATGAGAAGTTTCAAAGGGCACGTGAGGAAGATGCTGCGGCACGCGGAGGCATCCTCCATCGTGGAGTACGCGTACAATGACAGGGCCGTCTTGGAGCAGAGGAACATGCTGACGGAGGAGCTCTACGGGAACACGTTTCAGCTCTACAAGGTGACCTTCCAGAACATTCTCGCTGGCGCTTTTACTTTTTCCGTGTGCCGTTCCTGACCTTCCAGTGCCCTGGTCTCAGAATGTTCTATTTTTGCTTTGTCTGGTCCATTAAGAGACTCTCCTACCCTTCGTTCTCTTGGATTATTTTGTCTCTGGTGCGATGAGCAAATGATCAGACTTCCATTTCCCTTTCTTCCGGGGCACGATGTCTGAATCCCCTTTAAATTAGACTGCACTGTTTCTCTCTCCCGAGTTCCCTGCGTAATGCTTCAGGACATCCGTTTCTGCTGGAGTGAGGTAGAGGTCTCTTTCATAGCTAGCAGAGTTTTGTGACCACCCCCTAACCAGCTCGGGCTCACGTGTATCGGGCTCCCTGTAGCTGCCTTCTGGGTGTGGACTGTCCTTCTCTAGGTGGAATCCAGGGAAGAAAGGGAGTAGAGAGAACCAGCCTTGGGCACGGTACAGGGTTGAATCCATTAGAGGCCAATAAGGGGACTAGGACGATGAAAGGGTCTATTTCAGACCTTGGGACCTAAATGCGCCCATCTCTCTCCAGAGATTGCTTCCCCCAGTCAGGTCCAGCTCCTAGCTCGTTTCTTTTGTAACTGTCACTCTGGGAATATCCATGGTGGCAAGAATTTGTGAGCTGACTACCTGATCTTACGATGAAGTACGTGCTAGGTAAGGTGCCTGTTGACTGGCTGAGTTGGACGGTTGTTTAAATACGTTGATGGGTGTATAGAGTGGGAACCAGAAAATCAGGTTACTCTGTGAGGGTATCTACAGCGGGGCGTTCGTTATGTGAATATGGGAAATCGGAAATTTATATTGAGTTTATTTAAAATAACTATAATTGATTTGTCTTTGCTGTGATGTTGAAGAAACTCGATTAAATTTAAAGGAGTTTGATTTTTTTTTCTTTCTCATTGCAGTCTACGGATCACCCAACTCTGGACAAAGTATTAGAGGTACAGCCCGAAAAGCTAGAGCTTATCATGGATGAAATGAAGCAGATTCTAACTCCAATGGCCCAAAAGTAAGAAAGCTGTTTTTGTCTTTTCTTAACAGATGGCATTCGAAGGAAGAAATTGTTCTATAACCCTTGCAGAGGAAAGGTAGATAGTTACCCAAATAGATTCAATTATTTGAATTGGATCATAAAACTTAAATGCTCAGGCATATGGCCTCCCTGAAGTTTGTACCATAGTGGAGTGGTTAAGGGGTATCCTTTGCGACCCAAACTGCCTGGTTGTGAATCCTGGTGCCCCCCTCAGTTATTAGCTGTGACGTTGAATAACTTAACCTCTGTGTGCCTCACTTTCCACATCTACAAGATTTGGGATAATAGTAGTACATGTTCCGAGGAGGATTATGAAGATTAAATGGGTTAATATTTCCAAAACACTCAGAAGCAGTGCTTTGCCCATAAAGGCCGCACGTGTTTGCCAGCTGCGTAGATACTTCTTATCAGCTCCAGGTCTTTGGTGCCTTGACTGTGAGCCTCCACCGTAAGTCTGAATTCAGCACGTGTCGCGCTAAGAAGCTTAGATCGATGCGGTGTTGTTGAGGTCACTGATACTGTTCCCTTCTATTCACGTTTTAATTGTGCTAGGATTATTTTATGGAACTAAGCGTTGTGAAGGGCGCTTGACAGAAAGAAAATAGCTATAAAAAAATAGATGCACATAGGGATTCCTAATCACAAGTCCATTGTTGGGTAAGAAAATGTAGATGTCCTTATTGAAGATGGGAGAAAGTTATTTGGGATGATGATTTCCTCTAGAGATACTAGACATTTGTGCTCTGGTTTTGGTTCTAGTGGACGACACTAAAAGATTTTTATCATCTAAAAGTTTGTTGTTTGTTGTTGTTGTTGTTGTCGTCGTTTTTAATTCTTAGTGTATTACTGAAAAGATGCACTCTGTCTTGTGACAGACAACATTTTCTAAAACCATTTTACTTGCTTTGATTATTTTAGGACGACTGAGGTTATCTGTGTCCCTATTATTGTAGTGCCAGATCTGACATATTCTCTTCTCCTTGTCTGTCTTTCAGGGAAGCTGTGATTAAGCACTCATTGGTGCATAAAGTATTCTTGGACTTCTTTACCTACGCACCTGCCAAGCTAAGATCAGTAAGTTCTTGCCTTTAGTTTTTTACCAAACATAGAGGAAGAGCCACATTAAAATGTAAAACACTGCTTTAATGGACATTGTCTTTTGGAAATTTTAAAGAGTTGTTTCCTTATTTAGAGAAGATAAGGCACTAAACTCCCTTTGAACGAGTCTACCAATTCCCTTTAGATATTTGCCAGAAGACTGTGGAATTGACTGTAGTTTTATGAATTTTGTTGGGTTTTTATATTTTAATTATAAGCCAGATACTTACTTTAATTATAAGCCAGTCCTCCAGCTAACCACACTGAAAATTAACGGATAGATACTCGGCATTCAAGTAGTTTGAAATTCACCCGTGCTGATACAAAATTCACATCGATGTGAAAAGGTTAGGGGAGGACATTCATGTAAAACTAAATGGACCATGAAAGACTGGACCTCATATGATAGAAGGTAAGGAACAGAGAGGGAAGGTAATTTGTACTGCCCTTCAGGTCAGCGATGGGAATACAAATGAGAATTCATCATTTACTTCCCTGAACTTTGCTTGCCTCATCAAACCGTGACCACATTGCCCACTCGTCCTCATTTTATTAGTAAGGGGTAACTAAAATAATAACCCTGACTGCTTTTTAACAAATACGCCAGATTAAACATTCATAGGAATTTTGACCCTCTCACAAGTTGGCATAGAGAAGAGAATTTTCCAAGAGTAAGCTGCTCACCTCAGCTTGTGGTTCAACGACTGTAGCAGGTGCTGCTTCGCTTTTGGGGATTTCTCTCTTTTCTGCAGGGCACAGTATCTCACAGTCCTGGATATTTTAAGGCGGGACAGTACTTTGAGATATGAGAATATGAGCACTGGAATATAGTCAGTGGTGGGAAATCTTTGTCATTATTATTTATTTTTTAGTGTTGAATGTATTAATCACAGAGCATCATTAGGAACTTGGTGTGAATGTACAGTAATGGGACAAATCTTCCCTGGCCCTGGGGGCATTAACTCTCTAACTGGATAGCTTTGAATAGATTCATAAGTTTAGATATGTAAGCTGAGCGCTGTATTTCTGGGACCCATCCTGGGATAAGATTACAAAATCGTTACGGATGAAATCACGTATTTCTTATTGAAGAAAATAGTCTCTTTCCTGGTTGGAGACTTTGTATATGTTTTATTTATTTAATATAAATTTTTAAGTCGGGAACAGACTAACGTGGGGCCTAGCAGAACTGTCGGAACTCACTTACCTCTATGTGCTAGGCTTCCCAGATACAATTAAGAAATTAGGTACATTGACCATACAGAAAGATTAAAAATACACTAAATTACCTTGTAAGACATTAATAATTGGGATTTTACTAAAGGGGTCATTGATAAATGAGGACCTAGTCTAACAGACTCATTATTCTTAGGGAAATATCAGTTGAGTGTCTTTACGGTGAATTACGAAAATGATTTCTAGAAGTAATCCAGTGACAGACTGAAAAAGAGAAACTTTTTCAGCCCAAATTAGGGTTTTGTTTTCTGCTCATTACACACACGACCGTTTTAGGGAAGAATATTGTATCTTTTTTATATGGCTTTACTATTAAAAACTCCCTCCTTCTACAGCCACTTCGTAGCTTTATTTCTCTTGAAAAATCTTTTAGAATATACAACACACATACATACTTATCTGAATAGATATTGGTAAAACTCCTCGGGTATTTTAATAGAAATCGCGTACCACCGGTATTCACTGCCCTCGATGGCAAAAAAGAGGTGTAGTTTGAAAAGGTTGTGTTTTCTGCACACATCTCTATACAATTAAAAATGAAATTGTTCTCCACCTCTACTCTCTGTGATTCTCTGTGTATAACTGGTTCTCAGAAGATTTTAAAAAGGCAGGAGGAAAGGACAAAATAAAGCCGTGGTGGCGTTTGTTCCCCAGGAAATGATCGAAGCCATCCGCGAGGCGGTAATATACCTGGCACACACACACGATGGCGCCAGAGTGGCCATGCACTGCCTGTGGCACGGCACGCCCAAGGTGAGTGTGTCGCTCGTGGCTTGAACCCCTTCCCCTCCACTTTCCCGCTCCTTTGGTCTTTGCCCTGATGTGTATCAACATTATCTCTGCAAAGTTGAGCCTCAGGGCCTCCCAGGAATTGGATTTTCTTAGGGCCTAGTGTTTCTCTGTTGGAGTTTTCATTAAAGTACAAAAAGCTTGAGTTGTCTTTATTTGGGAAGGGACCTGTCAAGCAAGTAGAAACAATATATATATCAGGCTTACCCGTGTAGAAGTTTTGGTACCTGTCAGGTTCTTTGATTCCTCATTCAGTGATCTTAGTGGGGGAGGGAGAGGCAGGAGGAGGTGATGAACACGCGAGATGATGCTCTCGTGGGTGTTCGGTACTTTGAGGGATGAGGTAAAGATCCGTGTTAGTTGCAGGAGTTTAACACGAAATGATCCACATTTCCTTGATCAGTATAATTTTGTCTTGTAAAAGTGTTGTGCTTTGCCCACTTTTTAAATGAATACCACTTGAGTTTCTGGTGAACCAATAAGTATTGAATACCGTCTGTATGCTGCACCCTTACGCATTTCCAGTCAGTTCACACGCTGAAAGAGATCTCTCCGTTCTCCCTGTAAAAGAAGGTATTTCCACTGGGTTTGCCTCACAGCTAATAACTTTAGGGTTCCGTACTGGGGTCACGATGGATTGTCACGTACAGGTCTAATAGGATTGGAATAGCTCTGGAAGGACTTAAAGTATACTGCCGTTTTTTTGGTTCTGGCCACATACCTGTTTTCACTCATGAGAAAAGTGTACCAGACTGGTGGAAATTTAGCATTGTAGACATTTTTGGCCATGTAGTTTTTAATCCATAACTACAAGTTGTAAGACAAATTAACTTTTCTCTTTTAAGGACAGGAAAGTGATTGTGAAAACAATGAAGACTTACGTTGAAAAGGTGGCTAATGTAAGTATAAGAAAAGTACAATTTCTGTTATTTTTTGTTTGCTTTTTGTCTTTTTGTTATTTTTAATGAAATGAAATCACGTCTATTGTAGAAAATTTGAAAACGTCAGAAAATTGCCAACAAGAAAACTATTCATTATTTTAGTACAATCTCTTTCTGTGCATCTGCCTTTTTATGGCATTAAGTTTATACTAAATGAGATTTCTCCTTTTTGCATTTAATTTCATACTGTGACAACTTTCCATTTTTATTAGATATTTTTGAAGACCTGATATTTAACTTCTTTAATGAATCTGTCCATTTATGTTATTAAACGTGGAAATTACATTCTAGAATAAATTTGTAAAGTCAGCAGAGAAAATTCCAGTTGTTAAGTTTTGTAGTTCTTTGGAACCCTTTGGAGATGCTATAAAAGCTCTCCTCATGAAATCATAGAGGGTATGAAAAGTTTTTTCCAGAGAGATTAATCGCCTCGAACGATAGTATTTCCATGTATTTAAATACTTACTAGTTTTCCATAGTATTTCTAGAATATACATAGTAGCAAACATATGTTAAAGCTTCTGATTTACTGGGGAACTAAAATTGGCCACAACAACTGTATCCTATGAAAAATGCAAAGAGAACTCCTAGCAGCTGGTGGCCACTTTGGACACCGATAAATTGGCGCTCTGTGCCTATGGACGATCGCAGCTGGAGACCGGGGAGGGAGTATAAGGCCATGTAAGGCAGCTAACTTTTCTGTAACAAAATGAAAGAAAAGATTCTCTAGTGAGTTGTTTCCAACATAGGAGATTTTACTATTTGTTTTTCATTGTGAAGTAAATCTTCTAACATTTTAATTTGAATATTTTAAATTAGAAATGAGTAAAAACCAAATGTTAGTAGAAAATTCTGAAAGGTATTAATAGTAAAAGACATTCTTTTCTTTTCTTTTCTTTTCTTTTCTTTTCTTTTCTTTTCTTTTCTTTTCTTTTCTTTTCTTTTCTTTTCTTTTTGAGAGAGAGAGTGAGGGGAGGGAGGGACAGAGAGAGAATCCTAAGCAGGCTCTGTCCTGTCAGTGTAGAACCCGATGCAGGGCTCGAACCCACAGACCATGAGTTCATGACCTGAGCTGAAATCTAGAGTCTAATGCTTACCCGACTGAGCCACCCAGGTAGCCCCAAAAGTAAAACACATTCTTAAATAATAAAATTAGATTTGTTTTAATTTTACAGTTGCATAAACAGCTTTGGGGTTTTTGTTTTTGTTTTGTTTTGGAGAACCTGATCCCAGCAAGGCATTATGATGGTAACAAGAAATGGACAGCGCAGTGCCTTTTTTATCTCACGGAGTTGCTTCTAAAGAGAGGAGATAAACTAGTAACTACCCATGGATTTAATTTATGGTTATTTAGACATGCTTAATTTTCCACGTATGGGGGGATTCTTGACATACTCGATTATTTCAGTCCTTTTACATGTATAAAGACTTACCATCTTGTGGCCTGGCCTGTGGTCTGTCACAGGATCTTGAGGAGAGTTTGTTTTGTGGAATTGGTGAGTGTGGTATTCCATAAATGTCACATCAGGGTGGTTGATAGCGTTGTTCATATCATCAGTGTTTTTTCTGATCTGTTTCTCCTTGGCTGCTTCCATCGGGTGCTGAGAAAAGTGTATTAAAAATCTCCAGCTGTAATTGTAGAGGTGTCTTTTTGTCACTGAAGTTCTGTTCCAGTTTCTTTTGTATTCACCCAGAGATACTGTGTATGTGGGCATGCTTCTGTGTGTGGGACTTAAAAAATCAGAGACTGGTGGTTGTGTGCTGTGTACACATTGTTATGCTTTGTTTGCTTCTCTTAATTCACCTCAGGGTCCTTTTCTTTCTTTTTTTTTTTTAATGTTTATTTATTTTTGAGACAGAGAGAGACAGAGCATGAATGGGGGAGGGGCAGAGAGAGAGAGACACAGAATTGGAAGCAGGCTCCAGGCTCTGAGCCATCAGCCCAGAGCCTGATCCGGGGCTCGAACTCATGAACTGTGAGATCGTGACCTGAGCTGAAGTCGGACGCTCAACCGACTGAGCCACCCAGGCGCCCCACGGTCCTTTTATTTCTACACACAAACACACACACACACACACACACACACACACACACACACACACACACACACTTTTTACCTCCCTCGTTCTTTTTCATGACCGGTTAGTGTTTCATTATAGGACTTCCATAACTCAGTTAACCAGGCCCTACTGTGGGATACTTGGGTAGTTTCTAGTTTTTTGTTATTTCTAGTAGTGCTAAAGAACATGCCCTTTGTGCCTTTGCAGAAGATAAATGCCTGGAGATAGAATTGCTAGATCTGAAAGTATGTGCATTTAAAGTTTTTATGAATGTTGTCACTTGGCTTTTCAAAGAAGTCGAATGACTGCACGTTCTCATCAGTGACCAGCACGCCTGTTTTTCTCAAACCTTTGTCAAGTTAGTATATTAGCAAGAGTTTTCACTTTTGCCTATACGATAGGTGGAAAATGGTATTTCGTTGTTTTAATTATTGTCCTTAATTAATGAGTATTATTTCCTGTGCTTAAAGCCAGCTGTCCCATGTTTTCTGTGAACTATGTTCTTTGCCCATTTTTAGTAGTGTTGGTCTTTATGGTAACGATGTTAGACTTTGTCAGTTTTCTCCAGTTTTTTCTTTTTTAATGTTTAGTTATTTTGAGAAAGTGTGTGTGTGTGAGCAAGGGAGAGGGGTAGAAAGAGAGGGAGAGAGAATCTTAATCAGGCTTCACGCTCAGCATGGAGCCCTATATGGGGCTCGATCTCATGGCTGTGAGATCGTGACCCTGAGCTAAAATTAAGAGTCAGAAGCTTAACCCACGGGGTCACCCAGGCGTCCCTCTCTGGTTAGTTTCTAACTGAAACATTATTACCTGCCATGTTCTTTATATGTGGCTCTGAATGAGTATTTTCAGAAGTCACATACCCTCTCCAAGTAAAAATGATTGATATCATTACCTAGGACACAAAAAGAATATGCCACAAGCTGTGAAAACGCTTTTTTTCATAAAGTAGAAGTTCTTAAACTTTGGAACAGTGTCAGCATCGCGGAAGTAATTCTCTTATTCCAAGAGGTGACCTTTAAGTCACCACGGACATGTTTTGATCTTGTGCTGCTATATTAAAAGTGGTTATTTTTACCTAATTCTCATATTCATTATATAAATATATTTTTTTAGTTTATTTTTTTAGTGTTTCTATTCTAATTAAACAGGATTATTTTAAAGAAATTAGACAATAGGGGCACCGCCGTGGCTCAGTGGGTTGAGCATCGGACTTCGGCTCAGGTCATGATCTCGCAGTTTGTGAGTTCGAGCCCTCTGTCGGGCTCTGTGCTGACAGCTCGGAGCCTGGAGCCTGCTTTGGATTCTGTGTCTCCCTCTCCTCATGCTCTGTCTCTCTGTCTCAAAAATAAATAAACGTTAAAAAAAAAGAAAGAAATTAGACAATATACAAAAGAAGATGAAACTATTACAGTGTCCTTCTTTCCAGGATTTTCTATGTACACATGTGTATTTTGTATCTTATGTGTGATTATATCTGAGTTTATATACTTTCTTTTTCATGATTGAAATTATATATACGTAGTTCTACATTCTTGGGGTTTTTTCCCACTTCCACTTGAACTTTTTGAGTTTAATTTCAAGTAGTAATTTATTAACAGGATACTTATTTTTGAGAGGTGTTACATCCTGGTTAAAAAACAAGTGAGTCTTGCCTATTTGATACTGAAGAATGTGCTTTTGCTTTTCTTTGTTTCTTGTAATCAACCTAGAATATCATTAACTAGGTCCTGATAAGAGAGGAAGTTCCTTTGAATGGCTTTTATCTGTCTTGTTTCTATCACTTTAGATAGTCGTTGGGTTGATAATCTTTATAAAGTGACTCCAAGTATACTAAAGGGGAGAGGCTATACATGTTTCTAACCTTTCCTGGCTTCCCTTTCTTACAGGGCCAGTACTCCCATTTGGTCTTATTGGCGGCATTTGATTGTATTGATGATACCAAGCTTGTGAAGCAGATAATCATATCAGTGAGTAATTAATTCTGATGGTCTTGGATAGAACTTAAATTTGTGGCTGTGTCAGTTTGACTTCATACCTATAAGTGTAAAGACCTGGAAGTGTGCTTTCTGCCAGTATTTTGTTCGTTTTATTTATTAATTTGTTTGTTTAGTATTTCATTTGTTTTTATTTGTTTTTCTGATTTTAATAAGGTATAGTTGACACATAACATTATGTAAATTTAAGGAATACATTGTGTTGATTTGAGATACTCATTTATTGCAAAATGATTACCACCAAGTTTTTATTTATTTTTTTAGTTGACTCAGTTAAGTCTGTTTTGGACACTTGCTTCTTTCCTGTATAAAACAACAATATTGTAACTTGATATTAATAATATTATTTTAAATTTGCAAAAGACTGGTTAAATTAGGATAACATGGCTGTCAGACCACAGGACATGCTAAATGAAAAATGAGCAACGCAGTGCTCGGGTTTGCTCAGAAATTCATTGCCATAGTAATTGTGCAGTTAGTCAGGAACCCACAGGGAGCGGATGCCCATGACCTTTCTCTCCTTCCTTTGGAGGAATGACCTGTGCACAATTACCCAACTTATCAGTGCCCCTTCCCGGATGGAGCTGATAAAACTCCCTCAATTGCGATACTCCTCAGAGCTTCCGTGAAAGCTTTGTCAGAGTCCTATTAAAAATTCTCCGAAAATTCCTTTTCGTTTCAGCAGTTCCTTGTAGCCTGGTCCAGCAGTCACGAAGTGGTAATAAAGAAATGCAGTTCATTTAACCCTAAGTTTGCCTTCAGGAAAACTAAGTCGTCCTTTTGGCATTCCGCGATGCCTGCCTCTTTTTCTGACTTCTGACTATGTGATCCTTTCTTCCCTTCCCTTCCTTTCTTTCTAGTGCATAAACGGTGTGGGGTACATGACAGAGGTCACGGGGGTAGGGATAAGGAGTATAGACTTGGATCACACGAACCTTTGTTTCATAAATACAGGTGGGGCCCTTTGGCCAATCTTAGTGACAAAAGCAGCTTCTCCCTTGTGGACGTTCAGAAAGAGACTTTACCTGTTGGCATGCGGTGGTGCTGTGGCCTCTCTGTGCAGCCGGTCTGGACCGGTAGAGCTGGTGTAGTAGAAAAAAGGGACCAGCTGGTCCAGGGGTAGATGCCAGCTGTCGGTCCCAGTGTGTGTGAATTTCTCATGCCCTCGCTGTCATGTTGCGACTTTCCCCTTGACTGTTTTAAGATTGCGATGACTTTCTTTGGGGTAGGATTGTGGGAAGAAACAAGTTGGCAAGACTTTCATGTCACAAACTGAGTATTTTGGCATGTTCCTTGTGACTTTATTACCCTTTTGACTCCAATCAATAATGATTGTTTTTCATTCCGGTGACAGAGATGTGAGGCCATAAATTGGCAAAATGAATAAAGTTGTTTCACGAAAATGGAAACAGGCTGGGCTATTGAAAGTTCGCTTTTGTTTTAATATTTTCACAACAACTGCAATTTGCATAAGTGTTCCAAATGGATTTCAAGAGAGGCCAGACTCCCTTCAGGATTTGCCTCCGTTGTCTGCTAGATTAATTTTTGCCCAAGCATTCATCCCACTTAGAAGTTGCTTGTGAAACAGTGTTGATTCCTTGTGCTTACCGGTTTGATTCCCACAACTACTTAAGCTACATTCCTGATGACTTGCTCATACTTGGGGCAGCTTTCCCTGAGCGTGGCCTCATGTGCTGAACTCTTGCTTCTAACTGACGAAACTGTGTATCCTTACGCTCTGTTATAGCTGGCGACGGAACTCGGGAATGCCGATACCACCACGAAACCTGGTGTGGCGTTCAGTGCTTTTCACAAATACCCAAGAAAGCGTAGCGTGGCCACTAAGCATTCTTCTGTTCAGGGGTAACCAGACTTCCTGAAACGTCAGGTTGAAACCACAGCCCGGTCATCTGAGCCTTCCTCTTTCTCCACCTGCTTCACTTTCCAAAATAAACACGCTTCTAAAATTGATCCGTTTTTACCCTGGAATCGTGGGTGTGGTGCGGCTGCTTTGACGGCATGTTCCTCTGAAAAGGACGTGGGCAAACCGGCCAGTTGCTGTTTGAAAGTGAAGAAGTATTGATGCGTACTTTAAAATACATTATCTTCTAAATGTACACAAAGGTACAAAGGATGACGCAGCAGACACCCAGCCTCCCAGCATCTGACCAGAAGTAAAGCCTGACAGGCACACTGAAGTTCGAGCCTTTTGTGGACCTGTCCTGTGTATCCCACCCTCCCCCATACCCACTGGGATGAATTCTCTGTTGTTTGGGAGCCTTGCCCTTTCACTGTATGTAAATCTATATGGTATTGTTTTGCATGTTTACAGATTCTCCATAAACGATGCCTTGTCTGTTTTTTTCTGCACCTTGCTTTTTTCTTTTGGCATTGCCTTTGTGCGATTCAGGAGGGGTCGGCAAATTTTTCATAAAGGGCCAGATTGTAATTATTTTAGGATTTGTGACCCACTTTATGATCTCTCTTCCCTAGTCTTGGTTTTTTTGTGTGTTTTGTTTTGTCTTTGTCTTTAACGACCCTTCAAAATATGAAAACCACTCTTATCTCCTTGGATATGTGAAAGCAAGCTGCAGGTTGGATTTGACCCACGGGCCATGGCTTGCCCGCCCTGTTCTAAATCCCTGATTTTCAGTGCCAAATAGTATTGTACTATGAGTAGAATAATTTTTCCAGTTTTCTGTTGGAGACTTAGATTGTTTATCATTTTAAAAATACTTCAGTTCTCTTTAGATTTTGCTATCCCACGTGATTTTGAGCATTCGTGTAGGTCTCCATGTTTTTCTAAGGCGTTTACGTAGCAGAATGGATGGGTTGCCAGATACCCTGCACAGATGTTTACAAAGAGTCACATGTGGTATTTGCCACCCAGACACCACAAAACCTGTTGCATTATGCAGTGCTTTTAAAAATAGCCAAGACAGCTTAGTGTTACTAAGCATTCTGTTCACGGTAACTGGCTTTCCTGAAATGTCAGGTGGAAGTCACAGCCTACGCTCTCCTTTTTTATGACCAAGCCCCAGTTCAGTCTCTAGACAGCGCTCTCTGCTCTCCCAGCCGGACCTGCTCTCCACATCCTTGCAGTTTGTCCTTGCTCTCCATCCATTCATTCAGCGGTTAATCATGATGTGACCCGGGGCTCACAGAGTCAGACGCGTCCACAGACCAGGAGGGCACATGAGGAGCCCGGCCGGGTGTGGGGGGGTGGGCTATGGGGAAAGGAGGAGGTAGCTGCCAGCTTCTAGGAACTTGAGCTCCATAGGGATAGAGGCTCCTGGTTTCGTGTTCTTTTTTTTCTTTTTTTTCTATTTAATTGCAGTACAATACATATAATATCAAACTTAACCATCTTAACCTTTCCCTGTGTTTTTGCATAGTTTTTTTTTTTTATTGAAGTAAAGTTGGCATACAATATTATATTAGTTTCAGGTGTATAGCATAATGATTCCACAGTTATTTACATTCCTCAGTGCTCCTCATGGTGATGCGTCCCCATTGGTCCCCAACAAGGTCATGACAATATTGTTGACTCTGTACCCTATGCTGTACTTTACAGCCCTGTGACTTACTCATTATAAAACACAAAATAAATATCAGAAATATACTCAAATACAAAGAACAAACTGGTGATGAGTGACCTTTATACTTCTCCTGCAAGTCACTTCACTCGTGTAAACCTTGGGCTTCTTATTAGTGAAATGGAAGGAGCCCTAGTACCTCTATCAAGGTGCTGTGAAGAGTATTTAAGATGAAGGGTGTTCTGCTCACAGCACTGGCTCCGGTTCCTGGTAAGCTCTTAACAAGTGTTAGCTTCTGTTGGTGATCACAGGAAGCACCATACACTTTTGCGCAGATAATGAGGGAAGCTTGGGATCTTAAAAAGAGAACCGTGGCTCTTGCGTGGAATCTGGAGCTGGCATTGCCAATGGCTGGGTCACAGATTTGGTAGCGTTGTGATCTCCTCGATGACCAACTTCATCTTTGGCTCGGTTCCTTGCATTAAATTACTAACCTTACTGTAATCAGTAGTTACTTAAGAGATCAGAACATCTAAGAATAAATTATCTCACGGAGAGTTCCTTTCCATGGAGTCAGAGCCCTGCCACTGTCCTCGGGCAGGTCACCTGTCCCGTTTATGGGTTCCTCATCTGAAAACCTCAAGTGTTGGACTGAATTCTTTCTGTGGCCCCAGCCACTTCTGCAGAAATCCCTGCTGCTCAAACACGTATGGCTTTGAATATCTATTAGGGCTTGTTGCAAGAAATAGGAATGTTGGGGTAGGGGGGGAACGATTTTTTTCTGTTGCAGATTCTCTCAAGAATACAGGAATTTTTTCACAGTGACTTTCCTGTCTGAAAACATCAGGGCATTTATACAGGAGCTTAGTTGGGGTGGGGATGACATTGCCTTTGTTACTTAAATTCAGACAACTAGAAAAGGAGATTATTGTTCTTGGTTAGTTGATTGGAAATGTCATAGAGTGTAATTATTTGTAACTGCTCCGTGGAGTCTTTCTGCATTTATTTCCTTCCCCGCCCATTTTTGTTTTCAATGCAATCCTTAAACAGCCTTCGTTTGCCATGAATAAGCAGCTAACTTTAAAAGCCTTTATTCACTTGTGCGATTTAACAGAGTTCCTTTATCTGTCTTCACATACATCTCAGTGGGGAAATTCTAATAAGAATGTTCTTCATCGGTGCTGATGCTGCATTTAAAGCAGCTGCAAATTGACTGTATCTGCTCAGTGACCCCAGCAAGCGGTGTCCCTAGTAATAGTGGCCTAAGAACTATTGGTCATGGTGAATGAAGAGAAGTCCGTTAAATATTTTTTTTAAGTCCTTGAGCTCGGTCACTTATATAAATGGATTTGTTCAGTAATGCTAGTCACAGTGCAGATTCCAGTCTGTGTTCTGAGTGTAAATCCTTGTGCTTTAATGACATGATTTCAAACTTAGCTCCACATTTTCTTTTACGTCCATTGGGAAAAATAGTGGAGAATGTACCCTTCTGTACCGCTTGGATTTCAAGTGCACATTATTTTAAGCACCTAGATTCATTTTTTGTGTCTTTGATTTCACAGGAAATTATTAGTTCCTTGCCTAACATAATAAATGACAAATACGGAAGGAAGGTCCTCTTGTATTTACTGAGCCCCAGAGATCCTGCACACACAGTGCGGGAAATTATTGAGGTTCTGCAGAGAGGAGATGGGAACGCACACAGGTAAGAATAGTACAGTGGCTTGAGCCCTTTGTTTTCTGGTGTGGTTGCTTATTTTGAGTAGCTTACATTTCCAGAAATCTCACGCATGCATATCCTCTATTGTGCTTCTCTAAAACTTGGAAGGTGAATCCCATTGTTAAGCCTGTGATTTTGGCAGATTCTTTAAAGTTTTTATCTAGAAAAGGAGATAAATGTATTGTGCCAAAAGAATGCCTCTGAGTGCCTGGCACAGAGTAGGCATTCATTGTGTGGTCCGTTTTGGTTTTGCTGCATTTATTTGTTTTAAACTGGAGCAGTTTTTTTTGTTTTTTGTTTTTTTTTTAATTTTACTTATTTTTTTTAGCTCTGGTATGGCTATCATACAGTGTTATTTTAGTTTCAGGGGTACAGTATAGTGATTCAGCAATTCTATACATTCTTCAGTGCTCATCATCGTAAGTGTGTTCTTCACCTATTTCATCCACTCCCGTCCCCGCCTCCCCTCTGGGTAGGTAACCATCAGTTTGTTTCCTATAGGTGAGAGTCTGTTTTTTGGTTTGTCTCTCTCTCTTGTTTTTTCTTAGTTGATTTGATTTATTTCTTAAATTCTGCATATGAGTGCCATCATATGTTATTTTATTTGTCTTTCTCGGACTTATTTCACTTAGCATTATACTCTGTGACTCCATGTTGGTGCACATGGCAAGATTTTATTCTTTTTATGGCTGGGCAACATTCCATTGTCTCTATACACCACATCTTCTTTGTCCGTTCATCTATTGATGGATACTTGAGCTGCTTCCATAGTTTGGCTATTGTAAATAACGCTGCAATAAACATAGGGGTGTATTTATCTTTTCAAATTAGTGTTTTCGTACTCGTTGGGTATATACCCATTAGTGGAATCACTGGATCGTACGATAACTCTGTTTGTAATTTTTTGAGGAACCTCTGTACTCTTTTCCACAGTGGCTGCACCAGTTTGCATTCACACCAACAGGGTTCCTTTTTCTCGACATCCTCACCAGCACTTACTGTTTCTTGTGTTTCTGATTTTAGCCATTCTGACAGGTGTGAGGTGATATCGTCGTTTTAGATTTGCGTTTCCCTAATGATTAGTGATGTTGAGCATCATTTCATGTGCCTGTTGTCTTTCTGTAGGTCTTCTTTGGAGAAATGTCTGTTCATGTCTTTTGCCCTTTTTTAATTTGATTCTTTGTTTCTCTGGTGTTGAGTTGTGCAAGTTCTTTATATGTTTTGGATACTAACCCCTTATCAGATATGTCACTGGCAAATAACTCCTTCCATTCCGTAGACTGTCTTTTAGTTTTGTTGATTGTTTCCTTTGCTGTGCAGAAGCTTTTTCTTTTCATGTAGCCCCGGTAGTTTCTTTTTGTTTGCATTTCCCTTGCCTCAAGAGACATATCTAGAAAGATGTTGCTCTGGCCGATGTCAGAGAAACTACTGCCTGTGCTCTCTTCTAGGATTTTTATGGTTTCAGGTGTCCAGTTTAGGTTCTTAACCTATTTTTAGTTTATTTTTGTGTATGATATGAGAAAGTGGTCCAGTTTCATTCTTTTGCATATAGCTGTCCAGTTTCGCAATATCTTTGTTGAAGAGACTGTCATTGTCCCATTGCATATTCTTGCCTTGCAATCCTTTGTTGAAGATTAATTGACCGTATAATTGTGGGTTCATTTCTAGGCTCTCTCTTCTGTTCCGTTGTTCTATGTATCTGTTTTCTGTGCCTGTGCCATACTGTTTTGATTCTACAGCTTTATAGTATATTTTGAAATCTGGGATTGTGATACCTCCAGTTGTGTTCTGTTTCAAGATTGCTTTGGTTATTCAGGGTCTTTTGTAGTTCCATACAAATTTTAGGATTATTTCTTCAGGTTCTGGGGAAAATGCTATTGGTATTTTGGTAGGGATTACATTAAATCTGTAGATTGCTTTGGGTAGCCTGGCCATTTTAACAATTTTTGTTCTTCTAATCCATGAGCATGAAATGGTTTTTCCATTTGTTTGTGTCTTCAGTTTCTTTCAGCAGTGTTTTATAGTTTTCAGAGTATAGGTCTTTCACCACCTTGCTCAAGTTTATTCCTACATATTCTTTTTGGTACAATTGTAAATGGAGTTTTTTTCCTTAATTTCTCTTTCTGCTACTTCATTATTAGTGTATAGAAATGCAGTGGATTTCTGATTGTTAATTTTGTATCCTGTGACCCTAACTCATTTATCCGTTTTGGTAGTTCTTGGCTAGAGTCTTTAAGGTTTACTCTGTATCGTATCATGTCCTCTGCGAACAGTGACAGTTACACGTCTTCCTTACCAATTTAGATTCCTTTTATTCCTTTAGTATTGTCTCATTGCTGTGGCTAGGACTTCCAGTACTCTTGAATAAAAGTGCTGAGCGTGGACATCCTTGTCTTATTCCTGATCTTAGGGAAAAGCTGTTTTTCATCATTGATGATGAGGTTAGCTGTGGGTTTTTGTTATATATGGCCTTTATTATCTTGAGGTATGTTCCCTCTAAACCTGCTTTGTTGAGGGTTTCTATCATGAACGGATGTTGTATTTTGTCACATCTTTTTTCTGCATCTATTGAAACATCTTTTTTCTTGTTGATGCATTATTTTGATTGATTTGTGAATATTGAACCACCCTTGCATCCCAAGAATAAATCCCACTTGATTGTGGTGAATGTTTTTTTAGTGTATTATTGGATTTGATTTGCTATTTTGTGGAGTGTTTTTGCATCTGTGTTCATCAGAAATAATTGGCCTGTGATTCTCTGTATTTTTCTATAGTGCCTTTATCTGGTTTGGTATCAGAGTAATGCTGGCCTCATACAATGAATTTAGAAGCGTTCCTTCTTCTATTTTTTGGAGTAGTTTGAAAAGAATAGGTAGTATTAACTCTTCATTAAATGTTTGGTAGAATTCACCTGTGAAGTCCTCTGGTCCTGAACTTGTGTTTGCTGGAAGTCTTTTGATCACGGCTTCAGTTTCATTGCTGGTAATCAGCCTGTTCAAATTTTCCATTTCTTCCAGATTTAGTTTTGGAAGGTTCTATGTTTCTGGGAATTCATGCATTTCTTCTAACTTGTCCAATTTGTGGGCACACAAGTTTTTATACTATTATATTGTAACCCTGTGTATTTCTGTGGTGTCAGTTGTTATTTCTCCTTTTTCATTTCTGATTTTGTTTATTTGAGGCTGCCTAAAGGTTTATCAATTTTGTTCATCTTTTCAAAGAACCAGCTCCTGGTTTCATCTGTTTTATTGGGTTTTTTTTAGTTTCTGTTGTGTTTATTTCTGCTCTGTTTATTATTTCCTTCTTTATACTGGTTTTGGGTTTTGTTTGTTGTTCTTATCTAGCTCTTTTAGGTGTAAAATTAAATTGTAGTTTTGAGATTTTTCTTGCTTTTTGAGGTATGCCTGTATTGCTGTATACTTCCCTCTTAGAACCACCTTTGCTGCATCTCGAAGATTTTGGATTGTTAGAACCACCTTTGCTGCATCTCGAAGATTTTGGATTGTTGTGTCTTCATTTTCATTTGTCTCCATGAATTTTTTTACTTCCTCTTTGATTTCTTAGTTGACTCATTCATTCTTTAGTAGCATGTTATTCAGCGTCCATCTGTTTGTGTTCTTTTCTGATTTTTTCGTGTGGTTGATTGCTAGTTTCATAGCATTGTGGTCAGAAAAGATACGTGGTATATGACATCAGTCTTTTTGAATTTGTTGAGACCTGTTTTGTGGCCTAATATGATGTATTAGGGAGACTATTCCATATGAATTTGAAAAGAATGTGTATTGTTTTAGGATGGAATGTTCTGAGTATATGTTAAATCCATCTGGTCTAAACTGTTATTCAAAGCCACTGTTTCCTTGTTGATTTGCTATTTAAATCATCTGTCTGTTAATGTAAATGGATTCTCAAAGTCCTCTATTGTTAACGTATTATCAATTTCCTTTATGTCTGTTATTAGCTGCTTTATGTATTTGAGTGCTTCCACATTGGGTGCATGGATATTTACAATTGCTATCTCTTCTTGTTGGATTGTCCCCTTTATAATTTTGCAGTATCCTTGTGTGTCTCTTGTTACAGTCTTGTAAGTTTTAAAGTCTGTTTTGTCCAATACAGGTATTGCCACCCCAGCTCTCTTTTTATTTCCATTTCGTTGATAAATGCTGTTCCATCCCTTTATTTTCATTGTGCATGTGTCTTTAGGTCTGAAATGAGTCTTGTAGGCAGCATATAGATGAATCTTTTTTTATCCGTTCTGTCACCCTGTGTCTTTTGATTGGAGTGTTTCGTCCATTTGCGTCCAAAGTAAATATTGATAGGCACGTACTTATTGCCATTGTGTTACTTGCTTTATGATTGTTTTGTAGTTCTGTTCCTTCCCATTGCTCTTTTCTCTCACAGTTTGCTGGCTTTCTGTAGTGTGATATACTTGGATTCCTTTTTCTTTATTTTAGTCATATCTATTACTGGTTTTTAAATCGGGGTTATCATTAGGTTTATATATGACATCTTATGCATCTAGGAATCTGTTAAGTTGATGGTCACTTGAGTTTAAACCCATTCTAAAAGCACCAAATTGTTTCTTTTCTCCTCTTTCCCTTCCTCGTTTTAGGCATGGTGTCATACTTTACATCCTTTTATTTTGTGACTCCCTCAACTGATTGGTATAAATATACTTAATTTTGCTGCCTTTATGTTTCCTACTTTTCTTACTCCTGCTTACGGTCTTTCCTTTTCACTCAGGGTGTGTCTCCTTTTGCATTTCTTGCAGGGCTGGTTTAGTGGTGATGAATTCCTTTAACTTTTGTTTGTCTGGGAAACTCTTAATCTCTCTATTCTGAATGATATCCTTGCTGGTTCGAGTATTGTTGGTAGCATGTTTTTTTTCTTTCAGAACTTTGAATATATCATGCCTCTCCCTTCTGGCATGCAGAGTTTCTGCTGAAAAATCAACTGATAGCCTGAGGGGACTTCCCTTGTATGTAAATGTTTTCTTTTCTCTTGTTTCTTTAAAAAGTCTCCGGCACGTTTTGCCATTTTAATTACTGGGCGTCTTGGTGTGGACCTCCTTGGGCTGATTTTGTTGAGGTTCACTCTGCCTCCTGGATCTGGGGATCTGTTTCCTTTGGGAGATTTGGGAAGTTTTGAGCTGTTAACCTCTGTAAGTAAGTTTTCTGCCCCTTTTTCTGTCTCTTTTTCCAGGATCTTTATAATGCAAATATTATTACACTTGGTGATGTTGCTGATTCCCTTAATCTCTTTTCATTTCTCTTGCTGTTTGGCCCCTGTGTGGCCCCTGTGTTAGTGGGCCAGTGTGGGGCCGCCTCGGGCTCGATTTGAGTCAGACCAGGTGTCTGCCAGGGTGCAGTAGCCCCGAACTGCAGCGGTGCCTTCCCTGTGTTGTCCCCTGAGAAGCTTTCCCCGGGGCGGGACCCACTGTCAGACCAGAGGTCTTCACCAAGACCCTGCTGGCGCTGCCTTGGACCCCGTGTGGTTAACTTCCCCTCTCCCCAGGGCGGGAGTCGCTGCGGAGTGGTGCCGGCCCCTGTCAGAGCTGCTCACACACAGCCTCAGCTTGTGGCCCTGCCTCGGATGGTCTCTGGGCCAAGAGCGTGTTGGAGGAGGGAGGTCTGCAAGAGGACACGGCGTGGAGCTAGTCTGTTTGGGGGGGGGGGGGGGGGGGGCGGAGCTGAGGCCTAGCCGGGAGGGCTGTGTCTGCAGAAGTGCTCAGAGATGGGGGGCGCTGTTAGCAAGTCAGGTAGACGGTGTTGCGTGGGCACCGTTCCCACAGGGGTCCGTGTGCCTCGGCCAGGGGACAGGGGAGGGAAGTGGCGCCCTCCAGCTTCTTCTTTCCTGTAGAAGTCTCCCGAAGATCCCTGCCCCTCCATCCCAGGCTGTGAGCTTAGTAAGCGGATTTCCCTCCCGCATATCCTGGGTGCTTTTCGAACTGCTGCTTCTATGTTGTGTATCTCCACAGGCCTTTTTGTCGTGCTGTCTCTAAGGTGGGGACTCCGTTTTCTGTCACCCTCCCTGCTCTCCCAGAGCCAAGCATGCTGAAAGTTCCGGGTGTTAAGCCCCACTGATTGTAAGAACCCATGAGATTATGCCCCGCTGATTGTCAAAGCCACATGTTTCAATCCCACATGTTACAGGGATTCGTCTTCCCCAGGCAGACACCCTGTGTAGGGCCCGCCTTGCGTGAGGGGCTGTTTCTCTCCCTCCTCTACCCCCACTGCAGACAGCCCTGGGCATCCTTTCAGCTTCCGACCCGAGTCTCCTCCCTTCCTGTCCTCACCAGTATGGCCTCATCTCTAGATTTAGCGGTTTAGACGCTGTTCTGCCAGTCCTCTGGTCGTTCTCTGGGTTGTTCACCCTGATGTGGGTGTTATCGAGTGTATCCACGGGAGGAGGAGGTGGGCTTAGGGTCCTCTTCTGCCGTCCTCCCCGGAGATCAGTTTTGCTTTATTTTTAAAGCTATTGGTATCACATAATTCGATA
Organism: Panthera tigris; assembly: GCF_018350195.1. NCBI lineage: Eukaryota > Metazoa > Chordata > Mammalia > Carnivora > Felidae > Panthera > Panthera tigris. Next base: position 8,520,990 of record NC_056672.1, read on the forward strand.
TTGTAGAGAGTAGAGTCCATAAAGTAGTCTAATCCTGTCTTCTAACTTGTTGTTGTTTGGGTATTACATCGGGCAAGGTTCACTTATTAAGTGCTAATTCTGTGACAGGCACTGTTCAGATCCTGAAGACACAAAGATGAAAGCGAGGTATCCCACCCTTAAGTTGCTTACTACCTGCACACCACAGAGAGAGCAACGATTACGCCAAGTTGGACCAAGACTGTTTCTTAAAAATGTTTAGTGTGTATTTTTGAGAGAGAGAGAGTGTGTGTATGAGCAGGGGTGGGGCAGAGAGAGACATGCAGAATCTAGGGCAGGGTCCAGGCCGCCCGACGTGGAGGTCGAGCCCGCGAACCGTGAGATCATGATCTGGGCCGAAGTCGGATGCTTAACCGACTGAGCCACCCAGGCGCCCCTGACGCAGATTGTTTAAAGCTCGTAGAGGTTTTTGTGGTGATAAGATCACTCTTTCCTTCGCCACTCATCTCACCTGAGTGCCTCGTTCGCCACGCTCCTACAGTAAGAAGGACACCGCCATCCGCCGGCGAGAGCTCCTGGAGGCCGTCTCTCCGGCTTTGTTAAGCTACCTGCAAGGACACGCCTGCGAAGTGGTGCTGGATAAGTCTGCGTGCGTGTTGGTGCCCGGCATTCTGGGAGCTGCCACGGGAGACCTCCAGCCCGCCATGAGCGCCATCGCCGGCTTGGCGGCCGCAGAGTTGCACCCGGGCGGCCAGGACGGAGAGGTAACGTGCTGTCGCGAGACGGGCGGAAAGCTGCAGCGTCGCACAGACGCCGGCCACCGAGATCAGGGCTCGAAGAGAATTCCGATGCTGACTGCCTCCCCTCAGCCTGAATCCGCAGCACATCTGATCCTGCGGATTCGGAACACGGTGCCGCTGCAGGGCTGTCCTTCTCAGAGCTTCCCGTGACTTCCTCTTACCCACAGAGTCGAGACCGTCGTCTTAACGCGGCTCTCTGCGGCCCGTGATTGGCACCAGGCTGCCTTCCTAGCTTTTGCTGTGTTCTTCACTCTGTTTTGAATTCACTGTGGATTTTTGCACCTCTCTGCATTCGCACGCGCCTCTTTCCTCACCCTGGATGCTACCTGTGTTCCCATTTTGCCGTGCTGTCCCTGTAGAAAGCCTCACTCATCCTAGAAGTTCCCCAGAGTCCCTCTCCTTGAAGTCTTCCCAAGTTCCCTCCCATTAAAAAAGTCCGCTCTTTCTGATAGCTCCCCTGCCTGCCTGCCTTGGCCCGGGACTCCTGCCTTACCTCTTAAGTTCCTTGATCCACGCGCCTCATCTGTGCTGGGCGGAGGTCAGCCCTGTTCCCCCATCCCCCAAAGCTTACCGTTTTGCTGAACACAACATAGAGACGAATACGTACCCAGATAATTACCCACTAGAGGATGGAGATACCTGCTGTAAAGGACACGTACGTGTTCTCTGGAGCCGTATAAGAATGGGAGCCAGCCTGTCCCCAGGAAGGCTTCCCCGAGGCAGTGAAGGTTACACTGAGGCCGGAGGATCGTAGCTCAGTGAAGAAAGGCAGAGGGAGGAACATGGGCCGCAGTTGGAAGGAGGGAAGGGTCTCGGCTCATTTGGGGACAGAGGGCTCAGGGGAGGTCAGCCGGCAGAGGGAAGAAGAGGCAGAGGTCAGACCGGGCAGGGCCTGTGTGTTGGGGAGTCTATTTCCTGCTGCGGGCCCTGGGTCTGGACCCTCCCCTCGCAGGGCAGAGCATAGAAACCAGCCAGGAGGATGCAGGCGTGATGAGTTTTCTCTGCAAGGGATGGAGCCCGTTGTCTCCCGTGCTTGATAAGGAGAGATCCTAGGTGCTGTGGGACCCATGGGGACCAAGTGTCAGTGTTTCTGCTGTCACGCTTCGTCCCACAGGTTCATTTGCACTCAGAACTGCCTATTGCAGCCTGAACAGTGGTTGGCAGGACGTTGGACGAGCGCCGTGTGGTGCTATTCAGCGTGGAGGTCATGAGGCCACACTTGAAGTGCCTTTTAGTGGCGCTGGCCGCGGTGTCCCTCTTCCTCTCAGTCTGGGGATTGGGCTACATCTCTGGTCCCTCCAGGCGTTCAGGGCCACTCCTGATCATGACCTCCCTCCTGAGTGTTGTCAAACTTCCAACTTGTCTGAGTCCTCACTTGTGTGCGGTGATAGAGAATGGATTATCGGCCAAGGCGTGGCTGAAGACTGCTGTTTAAGTCCCTGCCTTCTTGCCTCCTTACAGCTTCACGTCGCAGAGCATCCTGCGGGACATCTCGTTCTGAAGTGGTTAATAGAACAAGATAAGAAGATGAAGGAAAGCGGAAGAGGAGGTAGGCTGTGAAACTTGACCTTTTCCTGTATCTCATGTGGAATTTCAGTAATTCCTGACGTCCCTGAACTGTATGCCGGTCGTTCATGTTCAAGTGAAACTTGCTGAGTGTTTACAAATGATGTCTATGAATGAGAAGTAATTTAGGGGTTGCAAATAATGCTCTAGTAGATGTTGGAAATTTATGTCCCATAATCCTTTAATTTCCTTTCTCTGTCCACCCTCCCTCACTGTCTCACCTCCCTCGCTACTTCAGGCTTTGGATCTGGCTGGCCAGAGCCCTAAAATGCCATTCTGTTCCTTGAGGGGGTGGGGGCGGGAAGAGGGGGAAGATTTGTGAGTGTCACTACCCCCAGCTGAAAAGTGTATTTATCTCTACTTTGGAGGAAAGGATAAGCAGAAGAAAACTATCCTCCTCAAAATTTTGAGCTAATGCCTGTTTGGCATTGAAAATACATATGACCAAAGAGCAAGCCAGTGCTTGGCCACTTGCTGCTCTGCAGAAAGTCAGCTTTCAAGAGAAGGACAGCATCTTTTATCCACCTGAAAAGTGGCATCCCATTCCTGTCTCGGTCCTGTCTTTGACCAGACCTTCTGTTACTAAGTTCGAGCTCCATCCAGTATTGTAGCCACTGAAGGGCTTTCCCCCCTCATTGTGTCTGGACAAAGTGACAGATCATGAATTTCTGTCTTGAGGCAAGTTGCAGTCCTGATGGCTAGTGGGGCAATCAGTACAGTAGTACAGTTGTCACTTCTCACTCTCCCTTGAAGATCAGAGACTTGGGGCTGTTTTTCATTGCACGCTTCCCGTAAAGGAGACAGCTTGTAACACAGTTTGAAGGGAAAATAATGTATTGAATCATCTTTTTCATTATTAAGAATTCAGTGCTCTGTTGAGCTGAGTTTATGTCAGAAAAGTTGTCTGGTTTACTTTTAAAATCCAAAGAATTTTCAAATGACTTTTGTCCCTAATTCGGTTACACTGGCAGCCTTATAACATGCTTGTGTGGACCTGTCGTGTTCCACGGAGCTCCAAATGGGCGTGGCTGGCTGTCTTGGTCCTCTGTCGCCGTGTAACAAGCCACCCCAAAACTTGGTAGTTCGCAAACAACATCTGATTGGGGTTTGGTTTTGTTCTCCTCACTGTCACCTGGGGCAGCTCGGCTTAGGGTCGGAGTATCTCTGCACTTGGACGATAGCTGGCGGTGGCCAAGTCCAGCAGCCTCGTGCCATCCCGCCAGGCTGCTTGGGCTTCCTCACAACATGGTGGGTGGGCTCTAAGAGAAGAAAGCAGGTACGTGGTGCTTTTATGATTTAGCCATAGAAGTTACTTAACATCACTCTTTCCCTTCTCTCTTGGTTAAGCCCGTCACAGGCCCACCAGAGTTCAAAAGAAGACATTGATTTCAGCTCCGGGTGGGGGTGGGCGTGTGCAACATTCTAGAAGAGCACACAGGACAGGGATACTGTCGTGGTCAGTCACGTTTGGAAAACACCATCTGCCTCACTGGCCAATTGCTGTCCTTCGGCCTGTGCCGTGAAGAGCTAAATAGTCCTAGGCCTCTTGGCTTTTAAAGGGTCCTCACATTTGAGTATCTTCTGAGTGAATTATATATGCAGCCACCCAAGATACTTACCTTCAAGGTAGGTTTGCCTTCACTTCTATCTGTACCCAACCCTAGCTTTCAGAATTTCTTCTTTGTCCAAGAATTAGTTACATACACTTCCATCGCACGGTGAATAAGATAATATAGCAAGCCCTTGGGAATCTGATAATGACAAGCAAGCTAATAACACAAGATGAGTAACATTTTTGACGGGTGAATGGCTAGCTTTGTAGACAGAAATTACCAGGTGTCAATCACAATAGTCACGTGACCGCTAGTCACCTCCTGAGTGAGCATTTTTCACGAGGGAGAACTTGCTCTCCTCCAAGCACGAGGTGTTGCTGTCAAACGTTCACTTCCTGAATGCCTTTCAGGTCAGGGTTAAATCATTAAATAGTACAAAGAGATGCAAGCACGACCAAGTGCTCATTTTATAGGAATTCATTGTTTGTCCTGAGTAATTATTTCTAAACACAGTCTAAAACCTGGATCGGAGTAGAAGGAAATGGCTGTATTGGAAACACATTAAACAGGGGCGCCTGGGTGGCTCCGTCGGTTGAGCGTCCGACTTCGGCTCAGGTCGTGATCTCGTGGCTCAAGAGTTCAAGCCTGGAGTCAGGCTCTGTGCGGACAGCTCGGAGCCTGGAGCCTGCTTCCCATTCTGTGTCTCCTCCTCTCTCCACCACCCCTGCACTCTGTCTCTCTCAAAAATAAATAAAACATTTTGTAAAAAAGAAGAGAATTGTAGGACATTAGTGGCTTTTTAAAATAAAAATGAGGGGCACCTGGGTGGCTCAGTTGGTTAAGCGCCAGACTTCAGCTCAAGTCGTGATCTCACAGTTTGTGGGTTTGAGCCCCGCCCACATCGCGCTCTGTGCTGACAGCTCGGAGCCTGGAGCCTGCTTCCGATTCTGTGTCTCCCTCCCTGTGTGCCCCTCCCCCACTCGCACTCTGACTCTCTCTCTCTCTCTCTCTCCGAGAAATAAACAAAAAAATTTAAAAACACACATCAAATAAATCAGAGCTGGAATTTTTAGTATTAAGGAAGATTGAGTCAGAACTCTATTCACTTTTTTATTAGAATATTTGTAGATTTAAGGGCGGTAGAGAAGTAGATTGGGAGTTTAAATCTTGGTGTGATGTTCACTAAGCTTCAGTGTATTTTTCAATTTTTCAGGTTGTTTCGCAAAAACACTTGTAGAGCATGTTGGTGTGAAGAACCTGAGGTCCTGGGCCAGTGTAAACCGAGGTGCCATTATTCTCGCTAGGTACGTACGTGTGTGCCTTGGCCGCACAGGCCCCTCCTCCTGCCCGTTGGCGCAGAAGCCCCTTCCGCCCCTTCCTCCACATTCTTCCTTGGGTCTGCCCTTGGTGTCTGATCGCTGGCCATCGCTCCCGGTCCCTCAGAGTGCAGACGGGCACAGCAAATAGCAGAGGCCAGACGTAACTCTTTCAGTCGGTTCTTAAAAGTTTATTTTATGGCTTTGACCAAAATAGAATTGGATTCTCTCTCTTGCTCCCTCGCTCTACTCAGGAAAGCGCTTTACCTCTGATTAATGTGTAGGGGTCACTTTCACGACCTCCTTTTCTCCCCAGATTATGGAGCCCTCCGACACCCGATTATTATAAATTATGTAATTCATAGGATTTGCCAAGTATATACGTTTTCTGGAACATTATTACGGCCATTGGGAATTATAGATCTCAAAAAAAAAAAAAAAAAGGGATCTGTAGCAACTAGTTCACCTTTTGGCATTTCGCATTCGTTGGGCTTAAACTGTACGTCCCGAAGTAATAAGCCATCAGTCCAGCTAGTGTCACATCTCCTCACCTGGTCCTTGTTCCTGGAAGGCTGTGTTGGCAACCCCTGTACATTTTGCCTTTTGACCCTCCTCGTGCATATGCACGGTCTCCCCCTCGCACACACCCTTCCTGCCTCTGGCAGCAACCTATCTGTTCTCTGTATTTATGAGCTGGGTTTTGTTTTGTTCTGTTTTTGTTTTTGTTTTAAATTAGACTCCACGTGTAAATAAGAGATCACACAGTGTATCATTTGATTGTTTCATCACATTTATGGTTTTGACCAAAATTGTAATTGCATTCTTTTTAATGAATTAGTCTTGTCCCTGTGAAAACTGACAAACTTGCTTTTTAAATCATGCCTGACTTTACGTGTAATTTTTCTTACTTTCCAGTATTCTTAAAAGGATTCTGGGAGCATTTGCTACTGAAGTCTGCATGCTAATTGTTTATTTCTAATTAAAATGATAGAATACTGATGATTTGTGAATTGAGGCATGTGCTCAACTTGTCTGTTGTTCTCCAGAGTTACTTGGAGTTTATAATTAACAGGTCATTGAAACTTACGTACGTTCTGTTCCTGGATGTGAAACCCTTCTATTAACAGCATTCATTTAAAATAGATTGGTTTGTTGTGAAGTAATCACTGCTGATTTTTTTTTCCCCTGCTGTGTTACTGAGGTTTGGAAAAGGGGATACGTTTGAATTTCCCACAGTATGTCACATGCAGCATGCTGTGTAATTTGATCTGTTTTGTTTGTAAAAGTTAGAAGTCTTTCTTCGGTCTACAGTTTGATTTTGGTGCACATATACCCATAAACACGGTCCATGCAGACATCCGTTACTTCAGGTAGATGAGGATCTCCAAATATATGGGTGGTGCGGTTCATTTTGTTCATTTCTTATGAAAATTAGTTCATTTTCCAGTTGAAGTTGAACAGCCAGAATCCATTAGCCGAAACATGAACTTTTTAAATATGAGTTTCTTTACCAGGCGTTTGGAGTGTTAACACCTACTGACATATTCTTTCATTAACGCTCAATTAACTAAAAATTTCAACCGTGCCGTGAAATTAATTTGTAAAGATTGCTCATCAATCAAAGCTGCTCTTGGGTGGATCTCAAACATTAGAAGGATACTACAGATTTATTTTGGAACACTAGCATGTAAGATATTTGAGGTTGTGAAGGGATGCTGAACTACATATAACCTAATAATTAATACAATAATCAGTTTTAATGGTTTTAGAACAGTCATGTGCTTGACTTGTTTGGCAAAATTCTCTGCTTGTGTATTTTACTTCAAACTTGTGCAATATTCCCTAGATCTTTTTTACAGTAAGTGAAAAGGCATCCTTGGTGAGAAAGAGTATCAGCCTTGTCGGCTATCTGAAAAACGACTCGGGGCAGCAGAATCCTCTAGCATTTAGATCATCGTGGGTTCTAGACACCCTGCCTGGGTTTCGATCCCAGCTCACTGTGCGGTCTTGGGCAAATCACTCAGCTTCTGTGGACCTTCATTTTCTTGGTTGTAAAATTAGATTAGTAATAATCATAGGCTGTTATGCAAACTATAGGAGATGGCGTATGTAAAATTCTTAGCTTTACGTCCAGCGCGTGTGTTCAGGAAATACTTTTATTACGTCCACGCGTTGTGTGAGTGCGTGCTTAGCCAGAAACTACCCGGTGAGTCACGACTCTGTTAAAAGGGCACTTCACTTCGCACCTTTGCAAGTGGCAAGCTGGGCCTTGTCCCCCGCCAATGGCAGAGTGCTGCTCGGTGCTGCTGACCTAACCGTCCTCTTTGTGGACATGCCGCAAGTTATCAGGACGAGGGACTTGGGGAAATGCCAAGTGGTTTGTTTCTAGGATGTGTTTCTGAGGTCAGCATTAAATGTGGTCGTACAGAGCGGGGAGCCCTGGTCTTCTACAGTCGGGTGCCTGTGCCCCAGCCCCTATTTAAAGAGAAAGGGGTCTCGCGGGCTCTTGGTAGCAGCCTCCGGGACTCCGTTCCCTTGTGGGGATAAGGCTCCAGCAGGCTTCCAGGAAGCAGAGCTGACTGGTTTGTTTTAGCGGCTCCCGTTCACGAAGTACTCGCTAAGTGCCGTGCCCTGGCGAGGAACCTCCCATATGTGGTCATTTGAGCCTCAAGAAATCTCTCCGGTAGGGGGTGGCTCGTGTTGTTGATCCCGTCTCTAGGTCAGGAAACAGACATTTTAAATAGCACGCTCTGGTGGGTACAGTTACCGAGTGGCTGAGGGAGGTTTCAAATCTAGGCCCTTAAGCTCCTCACCCTTTTGGATGTTTTAGCCACGGAGTTTAGAAGGAAGGCTCTTAGCTGCTTCCCTCTCGGGCCCTCTACCTTTCCTGCGTGGCCCCTGGTCACTGGTGCTACGCGGTCGCTCAGGGAAGTCTTCTCGGTCGTTTGTGTGCCCCATGGTACCGTGAAATAGAGAAGTAAAACACAAGGTTTCTGTTCTTGAGTTTCATCTGGGTAGGAAAGAGGGGCTAGAATCCATGCAGTAAACACATTTAAGACCGGGTGTTAGTCCTAAGATAACCAGCGAATGTAGGACCCATTCTGTACGGCACGGAGTTCCGTGTGATCTGCCAGCAAGATTATAAAACGTTTTCTATTTACGTGCTCTAAGAATATAGGCTCCCAGCCCCCCTCATTCATCTGGTGAATTAAAAAGAGGTATTTACGAATGTCAGGCTTGTCTCACAAATCAGTGAACTTTTTCTACCTTGGGTGGAGATAGTATTGGCAGATGGTTAGGGGTTTTTATGAAGTGTCATTTTTTTATTGGTTGATTGTTGTCTCCTCAGCCTTCTCCAGAGCTCCGATCAAGAAGTTGCAAACAAAGTCAAGGCTGGACTCAAAGGCCTCATTCCCACATTGGAGAAAAACAAAAATGCCAGCAAAGGAATAGAAACGCTGCTTGAAAAACTGGCCGCATAGTGGAGATAGTTAAGAATAAGATGGAATCTTCTTTCCTGTTCTCTTTTCCCAGAGTGGGAAAGAAGGGCCAGGGGCCGCCTTCCTGGGAGTCTGGGTGCTCTGTATATGTGCTTCTTGTTTGTATAAGAGTCTATTTATAAAACAGTTTTCTAAAAATGGTCTTTTTTTTTTTTTTTTTTTTTTTAATCCCAGCCAAGTCTTCTGTCTTTGGAGTGCTGAGCAAATCACACGAGGCTGTAACATAAAAGGCTTAACCATCGTATACAGGGGGACCAACCAGATACATCCCAAGTAGAAGCAAGAGTTGATTCAAGGGAGAAGAGGTCTCCTTGAGCAGTGGTCTGAGAGGGCTTCAGGGAGGGGGTGGCACTTGGGGACCTTGAAGGAAGTCAGGGTATAGAAAAAGGGAGCCCTGGGGAGTCTGTTGGGAGCAGTGAGGTGAAAATTAAGCGTTTTGCAGGCACTTCAGGAAGCCTTATGACCCAGAGACAGGATGGCCTGAGGCGACAGCAGCCGCCACATTCCCTGCTGCTTTGGGGATTGGGTTTGGGGATTGGGTTTCGGGTTAGATTTTGTTGGCCAGGCCTTCAGGTAAGTTCAGGCTCCTGAGAGGAAATGTGCTATAAGAATGAGGGGGTCACAGTGGGGGCTGGGTGAAGGTCAAGGTCACCGGGAAAGTCTCCCCAAGATCTCCCTATCTTGGGAGCCGCGCCTTCCCAGTAAATATCTCCCTGTGATCAGGCGTTTTTCCTTAGGACTTTGCCTTAAGCAGCTGAAGACTTGACAGGGTTCGAGTTAGAAGAAAGGCGATGCGAATTTGTGAACAGTGCAGAAATTTAAATTTAGGCGCGGGTAGGTTGTTTGAATTTTAAAACTGTGCTTGGCGTTTGGCAACAAAGTTGAAGGGTTGGTAGACTCATCGTCACCATGGACACCGAGCCCCAAAGCTTCTTCTCAGTAGCCTGTCCGGACACGCCCTGGGGTCTGTCACCGCAGGACACCTGCTGCGGAGTTGCTGTGCCTTACCTGGCCGGACTGTGGCGGTCCAGCACTGCCCCCCACCGCACCCTCACAGGATACCAGCATCCCACCTGCCAGGGACAGGGAGACCTGGCCCTGGAGCCCGAGAGCCCATGCCTGTAACTTGGGGGTCCTCTCCCCAACCCCCACCGGGTCTCAGGGTGGTGGGGGATTGAGGTGAGGAGGTAAATACAGAAAAGCCAACAGCAGAGCTTGCTTCTGTTTGACGAACACACTGGGAGCTTGTGTTGTCCACGGAAAGGGCGCGTGTTCACCAAGAGGAGGAAAAAATCCCTACTGTTCTGTCTACGAGACTAAACAAACATATAAAATTAGAGTAGAGTGGGGCCAACGCAGCCTGTGTTCCTCTGCCCGCTCCTCCACACCCCTGCTTTTGCCCAGCTGGGAAGGAACTACTTCCCCTTCTTTACAGCTCCACTGCGTTTTGAAACGCTTTGGTTTTTATTGCGGGTTTTATTTGTTCCCTTTCAAATGTTGGTTGTGGGCATTACAGATGGAGACCTTTCCCCAGCCCTGGTCCCCATCTTCTCTCCGTCGTCCCAGGAGACCGGCATCATTTTGGAGAAGTCCGTGTTCAGGTCTTACGTGGTGATGCTGCCCTAGGTTGGTAAACAATTAAGCAGTGAACTGCCCTTACGTGGCCCATACCATTTCAGTTTTCCTGGTGTTAATCAACTTGCTTCCTTCATTTTCATTTGCTTATTTTTCTACATCCTTCCTAGTTTTTCCCAACCTTCTCATCAGAATTGCTTCAACGTTTCTAGTAGGTACCATTTTCCTCCTTTCTTCAGCCTGGAAAGGCTCCCATGTTACTCAGGTGTCCCCACTTTTCCCCGTGGCTCCAGTGTCCTAACTGGTGTGCTTTGGTGCCACTGTGCCACACGTGGGTCCTAGAAGTGCTGAGGTTTTAGCAGCCTCCTCCGTCACTCTGCGGGGCCACGCAAACACTTCGTGGTGTGGCTTGTCCAAAAGAACTCTGGTGTGAACTAATCCCAGGGGCCTATTCCTTGAGTCACCGGTGGATTGAAGGCGGCTGGCCAGTGAACCTTGGAAGTGGGGTTCCTGGGGAAGGTTTCTTAGATCACAGGCCCCCCGCCCCAGGAAGGGTCCCTCTCCTGCCAGCCAACCTTGGATGTGCTCACTGGACGCTCAGCGCAGGCGTGCTATCACAGCCGTAGAAGACAGCATGCTGACCATGGCTCAGCCAAAGATGGAAAGTCGATCTTCGGGAGAGATCAACCCTTGGGAGATGCCCTGCTACTGGACTCCTGGTTCCGTGAGGCAATAAGCCCACTCATCAGGCCATTTTGAATTGGGTCCTTAGACACCTGCTGCCAAGAGTGTGCTAACCTGACTCCCAATATTAGTTTCCACACTATAACACATTGAGCCGACTAGCATTCCCATTTTCCCTTAGAGACACCCCTCCTGGAGGCAGCTGGCTTTCTGGATGTCCTGAGGACCTGCTATACAACCACCATCATCATCCTGGCTGTCTCTTCGTTTCTCCTACGGAAAGTCCATTTCCAGGATCCCGTGCATTTTTTTCTTGCTTAAGCCCCTCTTGGATGGGGCATAATCTCTAGTAACTTGCTATGAAAGAACGCAGGTGAGAGTGAATGTCTTCATTACACACCCTTTCACACCTGGGTGACTAGTTGAGCTGGATATAGAATTTTGGTTGGAAATTAATTTTGCCTCAAAATTTTAAGGACGTGGGTCAATATTTTCTTTGATTTAGGGTTGCTATGGAACCCTTACACCACCCTCATTCCCACCCTATTTTATATGTGCCCTTTTGCGGGGCAGTGCTTCTCCGGAAGGTGACAGAACACTTTTTAATCCCCAGCTGCCTTATCTTGCAGGTCATTGTGCATTGGTGTATGAGGTGTGTCTGTTTTCCATCCTTCATGCTGGGCATTTGGAGATGTTTTAGAAAATTTCAGTTCTTCCCTTCTGAGAGTTGCATTTGTATCATTTCTGTCTCTCTCTTTTTTTTTTTCCTGTTTTCTTTATTCTTTGGAATTGCTGTTAACTACCATTTTGAATGCTGGTTTGATCCTCTAGTTTTCTATTTTCATTTCTTTGGCTTTTTGTTTTGCCCAGAAATGAGAGACCTATTTCCTCTCCATCTTCTGCCAGCCTTTCCACTCAAGTGTCCTTTTTTTTTTGTGCCTTGGATGAACTCTCTCTTACTTCTTGGGATGTTGTATTTTATGTTCATTTTGCTTTGTTTTGTTTTACTTTGTCTCTTTTCTATTGTCTGCTCTTTGGTTTACTTTGGTCTCTTTCGTTTGAGGCTTTGCTGGAGAGATCTTTGGTTCTCTGTATATTTAAGACCCTGGAACCTGATTAGAAACGGGCAGGCCTAGCCTGTTATTATAGCACAGGTGTAGGGGCTGCTGTTTCACTGAAGTCCTCCAGACCTCAGGATGTCTAGGCCTTTTGTCTGGGGCCCTTAAGTGCCTCTGGAGAGAAATCCACCTGCCTGCCAGTTTTCTAGTTGCTCAGCACTCATTGTGCAGATCTGAATTAACCCATATACTTACCATAAGGACAGTGCCTCTCCGTCATGCTGTCTTCTCCCCCGGGGCCCTAGCCTAGTGGAATGGAACCAATGCAAGTCCAGACGAGGACTTCTGCCAAGGTTTGGAGTGGTAGTAAACCAGTTTGAAGCAGTCCCCCGTTTTCCATCCCACGTCTCTCCCCAGTACCTAGAACCTCGAACTGCTGACGTGTCGTTTATACCACGCGGAGAATTCACCTGCTCTTCTGCATTCACCTTTCTCAGCCCTGCCTCCTCCTTCATTGCTCTCTGTTCCTCCAGATATTTGTTGCAAGTGCACACTCACCGGTGGCTTCTCTCCCAGGCACTTTGTTCCAGTGAGCGTGTACCGTTTTTGTTCTTAGCAGAAATCTACACATGGTTTCAACCAAACTGAAAAGAACCTGGCTGGCTGTGGCGGGGGAGGTTATTTTCCATGGAAGAGCTTGATTTGAGAATGTCTTTCATTGCAAGATTCAGCTTTTTGCAGTTTTCAGATTGCACCAACCCCACACTTTCCCCAGGGATCAGACTCTGCCTCCAAAGAAGGAAGAACCCTGTTTTCCTTTTAAGCCTGGGGTGCCATGCCTTTGTGTAATGGAATAAGGACCCTTACAGGAAACTTCCTGCATGCTTGATCTCAGAGGATTGGCTCTTCTAGGACATGGCGCTTCTGTTACTACGTTCAAAGAAATTTTGAAAAGATTACATCTTAATTATAGCAGGTTAATCACTCTTAAGTCTGAGAAAGATGAGGGTGTGTGCGTATTTTTAGACTAAGAGAGCACAAGGTCTCAAAAACAGCAGTTAATACTGAGCCACTAACCATAAACTTTCTACGCCAGAACTAATGAACTAAACAAACATAAAAATCTGCTGCTTGAGCTCTTTTCTCACTTCTGATCTTGCTTAACCTAAGGAAACTAAATTTATAATAATCTCTACCTGATACATGTTCAATTAAGCCCCTTTGAGTTGGTGAGTTGAAATCCTAACCCCCCCTATAAGTCAGAATGTACTGTATTTGGAGACAGAGCCTTTAAAGAGGTAACATAGGTGAAATGAAGTCATACGGGTGTACCCCAATCCAATACGGCTGTTGTCCTTAGAAGGAGATGAGACCCCACTCACGTAAGAGGAGACCACGTGAAGACAGCCAAGGAGGGAAGCCACTCAGTGAAACCTACCTTGCTGACACCTTGATCTTGAACTTCTGGCCTCCAGTCCTGGGAGGAGATAAATCTCTGTTGTTTAATGCACCCAGTCTGTGGTATTTGTTATGGCCACCCTAGCAAACTAATTCATCTTTTCTGTTTAAAAAAATTTTTTTTAATGTTTATTTATTTTTGAGAGAGAGAGAGACAGGGTGTGAACAGGGGAGGGACAGAGAGAGAGGGAGCCACCCAACCTAAAATCTGAGCTGTCAGCGCAGACTCCCCCACGAGGGGTCGAGCCCACGGACCGTGAGATCATGACCTGAGAAGTCGGACGTTTAACCAGTCGAGCCACCCAGGCGCCTCATGTCTTAAATTTTAAAACACCACCACTAAAGGGACCTAACCCGAATTCCCTAACCTGCTCCCTTGCGAATTCTTAAGTCTTTTAAATGAACATTCTTAAGCAGGAGACACAGCATGCTCCTTGGATCCCATGACTTTCCTGCACAGTAACTAAAGGGCTCCTCTGTGTGCATTCCCAAGTGTGCAAACACGCTGCCCGCCGTGTCCGTGTTTGTACGCCAGAGAGTGCCTTGCAGGATACGCTGCTGTTCCCACTCCCATCCCTATAAAGGAATGATGTTTGGACTCTTCGATCAAAACGTTTTATCCAACTTTTAAACATGGGTTCGTGCCCGCTGCTGAATCTAAGTGGACAAAGCTGCAGAAATGTGGCAGTGAGAAATTTTGGTCCGTGCTCTCTTGTTGTTCTGAGGGGAATTAATTATGTCTTGAGGGAAAATGATTAGCACTTAGTTGTGCCTGTTGTGTGATGACCGCTTGAATGGAGCTGGTGGGAACCCGGTGAGGTTATGAGAATCATCTGACTGTGCTCTTGATGGCTGTAATTAAGCATAATGAATAATTCAGATATTTTACATGACTTCCAGATGTTTGAAAACAGACTTTCCTTTTAGAAACCCTCGTGCATTTAGAACTCATATTTTTATTGTTAAACCTACCAGTAAAGACATGTGCTGGACTTGCTGTTAACCTTTAGCCGTTTGCAGTGGACAAAAGAAAGACCGTGTTTTTTTTGAGAGAGAGAGAGAGAGAGAGAGAGAGAGAGAGAGAGAGAGAGAGAGAACACTGGCAGGGGAGGGGCAGAGAGAGGGAGACAGAGAATCCCAAGCAGGCTCCACGCTGTCAGTGCAGAGCCCAATGCAGGGCTCCAACTCGTGAACCGTGAGATCACGACCGGAGCCAAAATCCGGAGTCAGATGCTTAGCAGACTGAGCCACCCAGGCACCCCAAGAAACATCATGATTCTTAAAGATGTGTGTGTGTGTGACAGCAAGAAAGCCACATGGGGGAAAAGGACAAGTCCGGGCTCATTTCTGTTGCCAAATGGACTCCTCTGCTCTATCTTTATTGCTTAATACCTAAGTCTAGTTCCGAATAGAGAACTGTTGTGTCTGCTTGTGTCAATAACCCAGCAGATACAGGGTTCCCCTCCCACATTTCACAGTCACTTTCTTTGGGGAAGGTGAACCATCATGACCTGCCTCCACCTGGTGCAGATGACCCAGGTGTTGCAAATCACACCACCTTTCTTTCCCTTGGCCACAGTTAGCGGGTGTTGATACTCTTCTGAACTAGCATCTGGTTAGAATGTGGGAGAACGTTAAAACCAGGACATGGGAGTGTGGCGGACCTTTGCAGGAGATGCTGCGGAAGCTCCTTCCCCTGGGTCTCAAGCTCTTTGGTCTGCTTGCCTGGATCTTACTGTATTTCATCAGTGCTAAAAATGCACATCTTTTGGGGGCGCCTGGGAGGCTCCGTCAGTTAAGCGTCTGACTTCGGCTCAGGTCATGATCTCACGGTCCCTGAGTTGGAGCCCCGCGTCGGGCTCTGCACTGACAGCTCGGAGCCTGGAGCCTCTTCAGATGCTGTGTCTCCCCCTCTCTGCCTGTCCCCCACTCATGCTCTGTCTCTCTCAAAAGTAAATATTAAAAAGTGCACATCTGTTTTTTTCCTAGTCGGACAAATCTGAAAGGATGCATCTTAGAGTTGATGGCATCTTGGCCTGGCCATTTTTAACAGGCAGCTGTGTTTGTTAGTGACACGTAAAATCATGGGTCTTAGAATCCAGGCTGATTACAGATGGGAAAATACAACGTCCCATCTTTTCCTCTGGACCTTAGCCTGCTTTGGTTTTCCATAATAGCTTTCCACTGCCTTCAAAACTTTTGTTTATTGCTGGACTCCTAGAGGTGAACAGGGTTAGGGTGAGGTATCTTCTATATATTTGCACACAAAACACACCCCTTTGGAAAAGGAAAATCCAGTCAAGTTAGAAGCAGTGTAGCATAGTGGCTAGGAGCATCCGCCCAGAGCCCCATTGTGATTTGAAGCCTGGCTCATAGCTGGGCTTCATTGGAAAAGTCACATAACCTCTGCTTCAGCTTCCTCATTTATAAAAACATAATGCACAGGTCATTGTCACTGTGAGAATTACATGAGCTTATATATGTGGGGTTTTGGGTTTTTTTTTTGGCTTAAAAAATTTTTTTTAGATGTTACATTGAGATAACTGACATGTGGCATTGTATAAACAGGTTGATGGGTAAATGTATATATTTCCACAGGAGTGCTATTGTAGCATTAGCTAACACCTCCATCAGTCACACAATTACTATTTTTTGTGGTGAGGAATAGCAAGATCTAGTCTCTGCAAGTTGGATGTTTATAATACGAGATTGCTGCCCGAAATCACCATACCGTATTTTAGTTCATTTCAGGTTTATTTACAATAGCCAAGATGGAAACCAACTAAGTGTCCGTCAATGGAAGAATATATAAGGAAAATATGGTAGGTGTGTATGCATACATACATCTATCTATATCTAATCTATATCTATATATCGACATCAATATATAGATACACATGGTGTGGCATTATTCAGCCATGAGAAAGAAACTCCCACCATTTGCAACAACACGGATGGATCTTGAAGGCATTCATGCCAAATGAGAGCTGTCCGACAGCAAAGAACAAATACTGTTATGCTATCACTTATATGTAAAGTCTAAAAAAGCCAAACTTGTAAAAAAAAAACCGAGCCAACGATGGTGGTTACCAGGCTGGGGGAGGAGGAAAATAGGTCAGAGGTCGTTTAAATATACAAACTCCAAACCAGTGGGTAAGTCCTGAAAATGAAATATGTAAAGGACCTTCAGCTGGGCCTGACACAGCCCAGGCGGGGCTCCCTCAGGGCCAGGCTTTGGGGATGGCCAGAAAGGCCTTTGTGACGGCTCTGGAACCTTCCATCAACATCAAACATTTCAGGGGACCCTGGGGGGGCTCAGTCGGTTAAGCTTCCGACTTCGGCTCAGGTCATGATCTCGCAGTTCGTGGGATTGAGCCCTGTGTCAGGCTCTGTGCTGACAGCTCAAAGCCTGGAGCCTGCGTCAGATTCTGTGTCTCCCTCTCTCCCTCTCTGCCCCTCCCCAGCTCACGCACTGTCTCTCTGTGTCTCAAAAATAAATAAACATTAAAAAAAAACAACAACAATCAAAACATTTCAGCAATCCTTGCCCTAGAAGGCAAAATATACTTGTTTTTGGGTATATATTGGCTAAGAAATCACCTAGAAACTTCCATGAACTCATTACCACTTTCAGGTACATATTTTACAGTTTAAAACATCAGCGAGGTTCCTTAGGCAAGTAGTCACAGGTGTAAGTCATGGTTTTATTTGTAGCTGGTGCCCAGGGTAGGAGGGTAGTAAGATCGGGTTTGCAGGCCCCTTAGTTCATCTCTTCTCCCCACAGGGTGGGCTGAGAGGGAAAACACTTGAGCTCAACTCAGCTCCTGTTAAGATGCAAATGACCTGGATGGGAACAGCACCTTCAGCGGCGGCCTGTGACCCCACCTTCCTGCAGAGTCTATCAGCCAGCTCCAGTAGGAGGCAAAGAGCTAGACAGGTTGGGAAGGGCTGTTTGTTTGCTCAGGGTAGGCAAGAGCAAAGAAGTGGGGGGATTTCAGCTCGTACAGTAGCCTTGGCCTCCAGGGGTGGAGTGTGGGTCTGGCCCAGAGACAACACGGCTGACTCCAGGGGGGTTTCTGGAGGGCACATGGGCCCTGCTTGAGTTCTGCCTTTGCTGGGGAGGTGATCTCACTCTTCAGTGTCTCATCTACGACACAGGCCACCTGCCTCCTATTCCCTCAATTTACAAAGGCTTTTGCAAACAAGATTCCCTACAAATGTGAGGGGATGTGGAGGGTCGTATCACGGAGAAACGGCTTGGTGTTTGCGGAAGATCTGGCTTTGAGGCTGGGCCCTGTCTCCGACCAGGAATGTAAGTAAATCACAATCTTTGTGAACCTTTGTTTGCTTATGTGTCAGATTCAAGATGATATCTGAAGATAGGAGGGGGTTGGGGTCAGAAGCCCGTGAGATTTGCATGTGAGTGGAGCCTGTCACAGTGTATGTTTATGATTCCTCTGGATAACCCCTTGCCTTGTTTACTTACCAAGTCACAGGGCTGCAGTATACAAAACTATGTTAGGTAAAATTATCAAAAGTCTAGAAATAGGGCAAAAAAGATGTGCCCCGTTTAAAGGCCTACCAGAGGGTTATCTACAAAACCACAAGGTTCTTTGATTTTTCTAGGGGGATATAATGTTGCTTGACACACTGTTCATTAGAGCTCAGATTCGGGAAAGGTGGGTTGTAAAATGTCGAGATCAATATGCCACAAATACTTTCTGTCCAAAGTGGAGACAACTCAAGAGAGGACTTCTATTGCCCTGTAAATGTTGATGTAACTTTGTCATTTTATTCTAGTAGTCTTTCATTGAACACAAATGCGTCTGTGTTAGAGGAGGGAAAAATAATCTTTTTCTGTATTCTTCTGAGTCCTTCCAAGCTACCCTTTCTAAGCTGGAGCTCCGGTAGCAAAAGAGGAGCAGGGGAAAAGTGCACAAATTGATGTAAGCTCTCCATGACACAAGAGCCTTGGTGAGAAAATTCAGACCCAAAGAAGTAGTAAACCTGGGCGTTTTGAGAGGAAAGTCACGGGAAGATGTAATAAAACAAAAAGGATAGGAGCGTAGTCAACTGGGGGGAACAAGTCCCGCTCCTTAGGATTTCTCTTGGCGTCCCTCCATTTGGGACACCAGGGTGATCGTTTTCCAGCAGGTGGAGGGAGGGAACGTCTTCCGTGCGGGTCTTAGGACCTGCTTGGAGAAGGTCAGAAAGGCGTCCTACCCCTGCTGCTCCCCAGATTCCTCCAGCGCCTGTGTCCTGAGCCCCATCCACATACAGAGCTTGACCGTCCTGCTTTTTTCCTCCTTCAACGCGTTCTTCCATACTTGTAGGAGAACCATGTTTTTCCTGTTCTGAAAATACTTCTGACCTGACCCCTTGGCTTCTCGTTTCTGCCTTGCACCTCCGATGTAATGATCCGTTTGTCTGCGACCTTGCAGGACAAAAAACCCTGGGAGATGGATTCCCCCTTTCTAGAAGGTAGCCGTCAGGGGATGCCCATTTCCAAATAGGAGAAACGAGTACGGGATTTCCCACTCTCTGAAAGTAATGCGATCCTGTGAGCCCTTGTGGAAGCAAAATGGGATCAAGTGGAGGAAGCAATTACCATTAATCAATCCGGAAGGCTTTCTGAGTGTTTCCAGATCCCTGGAAATAACCGGCCTGAGGCTTTTTTGTTAGGTTAGGACTTCTGCTCAGGGGTGAGTGAAATAAATCGAGGCTAAGCACACCTGCTCGCGGACACAGTTTAATAAATACTAGGGCGGCCCGCCCGTGGGAAAGGCTGGGTGCTGCTGCCCTGGGCCGGAACTTGGTGGGGGCACTGCCCACTGCCGGGGTGCCCCCCTTCCACAGAGGCTCGGCACAAACACCCTGAACGCCGCAGCCTTCTGTAGCTTTCCGCTTCCCTAAGAGCGAAATCCCTCTTGTATTTCTTTCAGTTAGCAAAAAACAGGTACTAACGCAGGTCTTCTGTGAGAGCAACGTAGCGTGAGAAAGTTGAGGATAGCAGAGATCCTTGCATTTCTGCTTGAATTTTGTCCACTGCAGTTAGGATACGGCCATTCTGTAGAAGACCCTGTTATATTCAGATGGCATTTTACTTTTTAATTTTTTTAAACATTTTTTGAAACGTATTTTTGAGAGAGATTGCAGTTCCAAGAGCTGGGGAGGGGCGGCGGCAGGGGCGGGGCGGGGGACAGAGGATCTGAAGCGGGTCCGGACAGAGCCCGATGTGGGCCTCGAACTCCCACACCGTGAAATCATGACCTGCGCTGAAGTCCGATGCTCAACCGACTGAGCCACCCAGGTGCCCACCAGCTTGCGAATTTTCAGGGCGATTTAATCACTGAGAAAAGGGCCCGATAAGAGAATTTCCCCTTTGTGATGAGAAGACGTAAGTCGTAGCCACAGAGAACTCCTGGAGACGTGGATGAACCAAGAAAAGTGGTGAAGGACAGAGCAGGCCACTGGATGGGCAAGTGTGTACCCCGAGACTGAAGTGGGCAAAACGTACAGCCATCCTTGAATGGGAAGGAGCTACTTCAAGTTAACTGTCGAGAGAAGTTTCTCGGAGTTCTGCCCAGACCCGAAGCGCAGTCAGAAAGACTTGAAATCCCAGCGAGTAGAGAGTAATCCGTGTGCAGTCTGTATGTAAGTCCACCAGCAATAAAAATCCCAGACAGAAGAGAAAATCTCTATGGTGCCTATGTGCAGTATGCCTTAAATCCTTTCTTTTTTCACGGTATTAAGATAGCTTCTCTCTCTGCTCATTTATAAGCACCCTGGATATTCCTGTGACCCCAGGGTGCCTACTCTTCTTTCCCCTGCCTGGTAAAAATGCCAGCTAAGGCCATTCCCTGCCTCTTCCCTTCCCCCGTGTGTGCCAGGGGGAGAAAGGCCCAGCAGTCTGGGGGGAATGGCCTCCCGGGACCTGAGCAGAAGTACCTGGCCTTCCCCGTCCAGGACTGCGGGGCGGGGAGCTGGGTGTCCTGAGTCACCATTGAAACACCAAGGCAACACCTTGTGCTTTGATTCTATGGTACAACAAATCCTGCACTGGGGACAAGGTGTGAGAGCACTCGGTACACGGTTTTCAAGGGTTGGCCTAGGAATTGAAGAATTGTCATGGGAGAAGGAAAAGATCTGTGGGCAGGGAGGAGTTCAAGTCCCCAGCTTGCCAACCACAAAGTCGTGTGACTTACGGGCTGAGCTCTGTATCTTAACTCTGTCTCCTGTAAGAAGAGGGGCTTGGAAATTCTCCCTCCCCTGCCCTTCCCCCTCTGTGTGTGTGTCTGTGTGGGTGCAGGCGTGTCTCGGGGTGTCCTGTGTGTGTGTCTGTCTGTCTCTCTCTCTCTCTCTCTCTCTCTCTCTCTCTCTCTCTCTCTCTCTCAAAAATAAAACGTTAAGAACAAACAAAAAGCCCGGGGAGCCCTGAGATGCCTTGGGAGCCGGGATGCGGTGGGAGGTAGGGACAGAGCACATGGGGGTCCTGATCACCGCCTGGGCTCCAGTCAGAGCAGCAGCACTTAGATCTGTGTGATGTGCTCAGATGTGGAGCGAGATTGCCGCTTCGAACTGGGTTCAGCTGTTAACAAAACACTGAGTTAGAAAACCGTTGGCCGATGTCCTCTCCAACGGCCCTTCGAAGTGAAACAGTTGGCGACTGCCTGCTGGCCACCCCCCCCCCCTGCTGTGTGTCCCCAGTGCCACACGGGGTCAGCCAGCAGTGCCAGAAGGGAAGCATTAGGCTGGAAGCCGATTTCTTGTGAAGCCAGTGGGGCTTATGTATCAGAGCCCTTGACCGTTGGACATTCTCAAGCCTGCTTCTAAATTTGTATTCATAATCTTCAGGGGAGATGCTAATTTGTCAGGCTTCAGGCCCCACAAAACCTGGATTCTCCTTCCTATTAGGCCTGAGCCGCTTTTTATTAAAAAAAGTTTTAGGTTTATTTTTGAGAGAGCATGTGAGCAGGGGTGGGGCAGAGAGAGAGGGAGACAGAATCCGAAGTAGGCTCCAGGCTCTGAGCTGTCAGCACAGGGCCCGACGCGGGGCTCGAACCCACAAACCACGAGATCATGACTTGAGCCAAAGTCGGATGCTCAACTGACCGAGCCACCCAGGCACCCCAGGCTTGAGCTTCTTAATGTGCAGGCACCCTGTTCACCTGTCCTAGTCAATTGAAAAGTGAGTCTGAAAAAGAAGAAACCAGCATATAGAATAAGGGGAGGGTTGCTATACAAGCTCAGCCTCCTTCAGGAATGGCAACACCACAGCTAGGTTGTTGATGCCAATGAGGAATGGATAGGAGGTAAGTTACAACTCCTCTCCTCCACCAACACTTGTATCAGCAGCATAGCTTTGGGGCCAAGAACCGGCTGCTGATGAACTGCCTCGGTTGAAATTCTCCACCCACTTCCTAGTTTGGTGACCTCAGGCACAGGAACCCGCCCCTTCAAATCCCAGTTACCGCATCTACAAAAAGAGTAACAATGCCTCATGGAATCAAGATGTTAAACAAGATACTGTCCTAGCATACATCTAATGCAGCGCTTGGACACAGGGAGAGCACCCCTAAGTTTGGGTTTTCCCTAGTATCCTTGTTGAGTGCTTAATTAAGGCAGAATGACTAGTTGACTCAATACCTCAGAAACAGAACCCCAAGTCTTAGGTGGATGGTCTGTGCCCAATTCAAAGACGGTATTTCTAAGCTCCACCACAGAAAAGATTTTTGCCAGGGAGAGGAATTCCTGCTTAAGGTGAGTGCCTGTCTCTGGTCTCTTCTCCGTGCTACTCCTTTCGACTTAGATGTGATGGCTGGGACTCCAGCAGCCATGTCTGAAGCCTGTGGACAAGGTTGGTACCCTTGGGATGAAAATGGTGAGCAGAAGAGAGCCTGAGTCCCTGACGACTTCATGGGGTCACTATTCTATTCTTGGTCTGCCAAATCTCAAATTCTTTGATGAAGGCAGGGTTCCCAAATCACCCGTAGGGGTTGTTAAAGTGAGTTTCTGGGCTCCGTTCACCAAATTTCTGATTCAGTAGGTATGGTTTGGAGCCTAAGCATCTGCGTTTTCAACAAGTTTCCAGGTGATTGGGATCATGCTAGTCCCAGGACCATGTTTGGAAAGCCAGGGTTTTATTTATAGGCTAGGGAAATAAACTCTTCGCGGTTGAAAGCACTACTATTTTGGGGGTATTCTGTTATTGAAGAGGTGTCTAATTTAACTTTAGTAACAAACTCTCCTTGCTCTGCTAAGTTACAAAGAGCAGCAAAATGATGAAAATGCTACTCAAAGTGAAGGAGGCGGGTGGTGCATGGCCAATTGAATTTTTGTCTTGTGGACCATTCGTGAAATGGGGACCAAGAACCTAGTTAATGTGCTTGGCATGTACCAACCCAACGTGAAGACGTGGGCCATGATTCAACCACAGCTCCCTCCTCACTGATCACTCCGGTGGAATTCAGTGGAGTCCGATTCATCATAACCAGTGTCTGCCAGAGAGTGGTGAGCTAAGCCAGTGATTGCCTGTGACTCAATTAGGCTGGAAATGGGGGGTGGGGGGGAGACCCAGGCACAGGGCTGGGGGGGGGGGTCCTTCAAGACCGTCAGAGGCAGTGGTAAACAGCCTCACCTGCACACTGGCCTCACCTCAGGAGCTTAAACATCTTGACGCCTGGACCCTGTCTCCCTGAATTCTGATGGCGTTGGTGTTTGGCGGGGCCTGGGTATGTGGATTGTTGAAAAGTGCCCTTGGTGATTCTCAGTTGCAAACCGCTGATAGAAACCCCTTCAGAAAGGTGTGGTGACTGCCCCAAAGTGACGGAGGGTCAGAGGCAGGACACCTGCTATCCCTCGGAGCACTCCTCAGATGCCTGGCTGGGCCGTGGAACCTGCTGGAGGCCGGGTATGCCTCCAGGCTAATTCCCACCCCCCACCCCCCCCACCCCCACCCGTAATTGGCACTGACCTGGGACGTGGGGAGCTGTAAGCACGTATCAGCTCCCAGCTCGGTGACACAGTTTACTGCAGTTCGTCTGTTTCCCTAACAAGATTTTCCTTGGTGACAGCGAAACAAATCATTTTAATTAGCATTAGATAATGAATTTAAATGGCATTGAAGTAATTCCAAAATCTCCCTTAACTGCCCTAAATAACATCCTGCAGGAGGAATTCTGGAAGGATTGATTGTAGAGAAACGGGTGGTGGGGACCCAGCTGGAGGGTTTCCTTATGTGGGATGATTGTCCCTGGTTTTCCCTTGTACCGACAGTCCGGTGAGCCCGGAAGCTGCCCAAGCTGCAAAGGATTGGTGTCCTTACTGCCCCCTCCCCCATCACGTGTCTATCCTTGTCCGCCTGTCCTCGTGATGTGGCTGTGACCCTCGGCTTACACCATGCTGGTCACAGGGAGTTCATTCTCCATCTCCTGAGGAGGCTCTTCCCCTTGGAAAGTCCTTCCTTAGGTCAGATGAGACCGTACCCCTGTCACCGTGCCTTTGACTCTAATTCTCCTTAGGAATGGGTTCCCTGCCCTCGAGTGTCAGGTGTGCAGGCAGGAGCCCTGAGTGTCCTAAGGGATAGGAATAGACACCGTGTTTGGGATGTGTGTTGCTGCTGTTAGCTTTTGACTGGAGGGACTGGGAAAAGCCTGCCTTGTCCTTGTGGCCCCGAGAGAGACTGCGAGGGGGCTCCCCCTCACCTTAAATGTCTGTGAAATTGACTGTGGGTATTTGTGATGCCCATTTCTCTGAAACAAAAAGGGAAAAGCACAACCTTGCCAACCTTGAAGCCATTGGGTCATTGATGTACCTACCTCGTTATTACAGTTATTAGTGTCTCTCAGGTTCTGTTGTGATTTAGAAAGAGGGGCTGGGGGCACCTGGATGCTCAGTCATTTAAGCGTTCGACTTCGGCTCAGGTCATGATCTCAGGTTGGTTGGTGGGTTTGAGCCCCGCATCGGGCTCTGTGCTGACAGCCCAGAGCCTGGAACCTGCTTCAGATTCTGTGTCTCCCTTTCTCTGCCCCTCCTGGCTCGTGCTCTCTGCCTCTCAAAAATATTAAAATGCTCTTTGATACAAAAAAGAAGAGCTCTGCCGCCTTTCTCTAATTGGCCAGACCTTCCTGCAGGTGATCGGTTCTGTCACTAGGCTGGCGTTGGTTTACAGTAACATGACATTGCATGAGCACGAGACTCCTAAATGACAGTTGTGTGGCATCTTTTAAATGTAGAGTTTCTAAAGTGAGATAGCAGAAGACCATTACCTAATGGCTTTTCTAGGGGCAAAGGTCAGGGTATTAATTTTGTCTGGTCCCTACTTTGAAACGGTAGTGTTTCTGGAGTTATGACCCCAGAAGTACTGTGCCCTCACATTCCGTGTTTCTCGAACTTCTGATAGCTCGCACACCAACTGCTATACAACTTAGATGCCAATTACGTGGTGTTAGTGTCAGGCTCCATGGGTTCAAGGGCATGGTTCCCAACAAGATTGCCCTTTCTTCAGATGACAGCCATGTGTGAGGAGTCCCCAGGCCACTGTGCTTCTGACAGCTCCACCCTGTCCATATACATTCTCATGTTCACCAATCAGGAAGTTCCACTCATTTCCATGTCTAGAGTTCTTACTGGGGTTTTGTTACATGGGCGTACCTGGTTGGATCATTGGCTGCGTGATGCAACTTGATCTCCGTCCCTCTTCCCTCCTTCGAGGTTGGGCTGGCTCAAAGTCCCAACGCTCAAATCCCATCTCTTATTGGTGACCAGCACCATCCAGGCTGTGGCATCTCTTAGCATAAACTCGGGTGTTTATAAATAACAAAGACACTTGTATTACTTGGGGAAATGCCAAGATTTCAATTCTCCCAGGAACAAACGCTGGTTAAAATTTTTATACAACTGACCGAGTCTGCTAAATGTGCTTTAGAGGGAGGGGTGAGTGGGGTGCTGTCGACAACACACCCACTATTCCACTCCATTGCCATGTGCCCCAAAGTGGATGTGAAATAGGAGAATGGTTTTATTTGCTCACCATACATTTTTATAGGGTTTTGTGATACTGGTGTTTAAATGACTGTACTCTTCATTAGGTTGTACGTTATTAATGTTTGTTGGACAGTGAGAGAGTGCTCAGAGGAGGGCAGAGAGAGAGGGAGAGCGAGAATCCCAAGCGAGGTCCTCACTGGTAGCACAGAGCCTGATGCAAGGCTTGAGCTCACAAACCGTGAGATGATGACCCAAGTCGAAATCAGGAGTCAGATACCTAACCGATTGAGCCACCCAGACATCTGTATTATATTGTGCATTATTAAGTACATGATACATTTATACATCTATGTCACATGTACCAGCCCATCGTCTGTATTACCATGCTTCATAGGTAATTTTCAAGGAGACTTTGGCTAGATGTGATTTTTGTCTTACCCACTGACTTGAGAACCTAACTTCCGAGTAAATTGCCATTCTACTATACAATATCCACTTCTTCTATAGCTTTCCAGAAATTGGGTCCTTTTCCCCTAAGCAAACATTCACTAGTTTCCTCAACCATTTTTCGTCTGTTTTTCTACATACATCGCTGTAGGACAAACTCATGGATATTCCTGTAAATATCTAATGTCCCTTGTAAAAAACAGTGCCAAGAACTGAATACAATACTCTTAAGAGTGGCTGAACACTTGGAGCATAGCTCTTAAATTTCCTGTTCTGCCCTTCTAGGCCCATTGATTCAATCATCCTGTGATTATACATTTTTAGCTGAATTATCATTTCTCTGCCTTCTCACAGAGGAAGCAAATGTACTGGGTTGCCACGTGCTCCTTGGACGTCCAGCATCCATCTCCCTTCCTCCTGGTCACTGCATCATCATTTTCCTTTGGCCATTCACTTCCCCATTCTCAGTGTCTCTACCCAGAGATGAAAACGTAACCCAGACTAAACAATCAGTGTTGTCTTCCCCTTACCAAAGTGAAAGGATCTTTTGCTCAAAGTATTGAGAAAGAGGAGTTGTCCTTCCAATGGGGCTGCCATACTGATAGAAGACCCTTGAATTACTACTGGATGAAGCCAGCGTGGTAGGGAGCAGAGGAGGGGGAGAGCAAGAGAGGAAGAGAAACTGAGTCTTGGGATGTCAGGTGCCCAGCCTCCAACTCTGCCTGAAACCAGATCTAACCTGGACTTAACAGTGACTTGAGATTTGTTTAAGCAAACGGGCAAAAAAAATCCCCAACAATCTTATTTTTAGGCGAGTCCTAAGTAATCCACCTGTTTTCTATTCAGTGGTTTGGTGGTAAATGTTTAACAGCCAATTCTTGCAGGGAGGAGAAAGGAAAGGCCCTGATTTATAGTGCTTACTAATTTCTGTAGTCGAAATACCCACCATGAACAATTACAAGCTAACAGCATGATGTCAACATCATAATTTTCTGAGAACTTAGCTATCAGTTCTCATAAGGTAGCTTCACACTATGCTTCTATGTCTGTACTCAAGTTATTAATAGAAACATTGGCCAAGACTAAACAAAGGATTAAGCTCCAAAGCCAACTAGAGAACTTTCCTCTGTGGCCCAACTGGATGTGGACACAGCAATCAACTTTCCTTGGGCAAGTCCAACAAGCTACAAATTTAGCTCTTTTTCCCAACATCCAGCCCATGTTTCCACTTTGTCCGTTACCATGAGAAAATGTCAGACATTTTGCTAATGGCAAGTCTTCTGCATCCTTAAATCTCTCAGCTCTGTCCGTTCATTTGCCATGAGAAATAAAGTCACCAGGCCATGACTTGCTCTTAATGACCCATGCTGCCTCCTGAAGATTGCCGCTTTCCTTTCTAAATGGCAAAGCACCTGCTAAATGCTCTGGTAGGATTTTTATTGCTTGCCAGTGGTTTATTGTTTTTGGAATCTGTCCTTCTTCCCACTTGGAAAACTTGGACACTGCCTGTGTCTTCCCTCACTTTTACAGATTATTTTGGGTATACGCCATGGGAGAAATCAGAAATGATTAAGGTCAGAATTTTTCTAACGTTGGTCATGTTCATTTTTGTAATTTTGCCAACATCTCTTTTCCTTCTAACTGATTGGTTAACTCTTAGGGGCCATGAGGACTGCGTTATGGAAAGGGACTGGAGGTCTTTTCTAATCTGTTCTCCAATCTTGAGATGCATGTGTCTCTCAACAACGTATAGACAGGTTGATTAGAAGCATACTCGTACTGGTAGAATTTTGGTTTCTCTCTCCTTGTGCTTTACCTGTATCCTCTTGATGGTCTATTTCAGGTTATGATTTCCAAATAAGACTATACCCTCCAGGCATTTCATGTGATTGCCTTTTCCCTTCTGCTAGAGATTTCTTTTGAAAGATTCAAGTTTCCATTGGCTCTCATCATTAGATGAGAATCTAAACCCACCAAATGTTCTTAATACCTAGAAGACTGGTTTCCATCTTGGATTGAAAATCTGTGATCATTCCTACATATTTTTTTGTGTGTGTGTGCATTGATGTAAAGACTTCTGAGGCCACCATCACTGTGGCTAAACCCATGCTCTAAGGCTTCCTAGTGAGCATTATTGCCATTTTATCTGGCCCTTTTAATTTTGTATTTTCATCTTTCAGTTTAAGGAACTCTTTCTCATGTTAGAAATCACCAACTGGCAAACGCATTTTTCCTGATTCCCTGGTGGTGGTGGTATCCCCACACCCCTGGCCTGGCCCGGCCCGCAGTTTTCTCATGGCTTTGTTACAGCCTTTATAGTCAAAATACTGTTCCTGGACATCATCCATATAGCTGGCTCTTTACTTGCTAAGGCCTCTTCGCTCCAGTTATCCTTCGGCAGGGGAAAAGGGCATGAAAGGAAGGCCTCTGGAACCAAGTTCCTTGGTCACCAAACCAGGAAGCAGTAGGGCACGATGGCTGTAACATTCCAAAGGGAATCCTTCATTATCTTGAGGTTCTTGTTGCACCCTGGCTACTTGCTGACTCTGTGATCTTGGACAAGCATGGGCTTTGCTTTTCTCATCTGATGGGGGTGGGGGTGGAAGTAAAGTCTGCTCTGCCCTTATCTTAGAAGGTTAAGTTTCAAATGAAGTGATGAAAGAGTTTGTGAGTTGAGCATTATACACAGGGGACAGGCAACATTATTGAGGCTTCTTGGGAAATGCAAGTTGTAAACTTGAACCAGATTTGCGGAATTTCAACATTTCCTCCACTTGGGATCAGAAAGTCTTAAGTCCCTAATGGAACATCACAATGGAAGGAGAAGTAAGACTTACCAATTAGCTCAACTCCTGAATCTTCATTTGACCTTTAGTTGGCATCTCTACTAGGAAAGCACTCTGCTGAACAGAGCAAGGCAGTTTTGGGACCAGCAGGATTGTCGTCACTTACAAACCTCAATGAAACGGTGCCCACTGATAGGTAGCAGTTAACTGCAATGCTTATCACTTTAAATAAAGCTTCTGGCCTTCCCCAGCCCCTGGGGAGAGAAGGAGGGGAAGAGAGAAAAATACTGGCTTGTGTTCTTTGTGGTAACTTAATGTTGGTAATTTATAACCGATAAAAATGTATTGCTGCCGCTTCCCGTGGGTTGTCTAGAAGGTTTGTTTAAAATCCACTGGTGACTCCTAAAGTCTCAAGGAAGGGAGAGGTGCCAGGTTGGGGTCTGGCCTGTACAGAATTCCTTACCGATTTGACATGAAGACTTGGAATCAGGCAAGGGACTTATAAGTTAAAGCAAAGTAACTTAAAAGTCATGGATTACATGTGAATATAATTTTGTGAATAATACTCAGAACGAAAAATGATTGTGAAGACCTACCCAATTCTTTTTTTTTCAATATATGAAATTTATTGTCAAATTGGTTTCCATACAACACCCAGTGCTCATCCCAAAAGGTGCCCTCCTCAATACCCATCACCCACCCTCCCCTCCCTCCCACCCCCCATCAGCCCTCAGTTTGTTCTGTTTTTAAGAGTCTCTTATGCTTTGGCTCTCTCCCACTCTAACCTCTTTTTTTTTTTTCCTTCCCCTCCCCCCTGGGTTCCTGTTAAATTTGTCAGGATCCACGTAAGAGTGAAAACATATGGTATCTGTCTTTCTCTGTATGGCTTGTTTCACTTAGCATAACACTCTCCAGTTCCATCCACGTTGCTACAAAGGACCATATTTCATTTTTTCTCATTGCCACGTAGTATTCCATTGTGTATATAAACCACAGTTTCTTTATCCATTCATCAGTTGATGGACATTTAGGCTCTTTCCATAATTTGGCTATTGTTGAGAGTGCTGCTATAAACATTGGGGTACAAGTGCCCCTATGCGTCAGTACTCCTGTACCCCTTGGGTAAATAAGACCTACCCAATTCTGCTGGTTCACTCAAGGCACCCCCTTTATCTGCTACTACTTGTATTTTTGTTTGTTTGTTTTTGTTTTTTGGGTTTTTTTGCATAATCTTACTCCCTCAACTTCCAAATAAAAAGCCATATAATGGAGACTTCTGATCATTCTTGATTTTGATCCTGAAATACCAAAGTCACAAAAAACTCAGAGTCCAGAGCATCAAAACTACCAAAAACAAAACAACAACAACAACAAAAAATCAACAAATATTTGGTTATAGTACTTAGGAAGAAGGAAGGAGTGGTACAGATGACTTTTTCATTCTAAGAGGCTTCTATGTTAGCAAAAATCAGTTTTAGTGGCAAAAATTACCAAAATAAATCTGTCATAGACACATAAATGTAAAAATGTGAACCTAACATTTGATGTCCTGCCTAATGGTTTGAGAAATGAGGCAAGGTGAGAAAGCTGTAGAGGGAAGCCAGCTTGTGGCCAGCGCTGGGCCCTCGGGAGGCCTGGTCTTGGTAATGTCATGAACATTTACAGGTGGTCAGCTTTGTAAATTCTACATCATAATTCTGTCCTTCTCCAGCGGACGGTTGATCTCGGACTGTTCAACCAGCACACAGAGCCCAGTGCATAAGCCAGAATGTCAACCTACTGATTTGTATCACAAACATGTAACTGTCAGGCAGATCAAAGCTTGTGTAAGGTTAATTAATGAAGATTCATCAAGTGTCTGCTGTGCACCAAGTGTTAGAATATAACTGTGACCATGACAAACAGGGTCTCTGGCCTTGCCTGGTTAGAATCTGTTGGTCATTCGTACTCTCTCTGTAGGAAAGCTACACCAAAGGCCAATTTGTGATCAGAAAGCTGCTTTGTGAGCCTGAAATTAAAGGTAGTGAAGCACCTGACCTTGAACAGCCAGTGGTATGTTGATACTCCTGCTGATAGTCTGAGAGTACACCTGTCCAAATGTGGGTCTATGGGTCCAGACCCATTCTTCTGGAAGATGATAGAAACAATGTCTAATTTGGGGTCCCCAAGCTTTATTAACTCTATCCAGACTTCTCATTAAAAATATATACATATATTTTAAAAGTCAAAAGATAAAATGATAATCATCCATACTGAGGTTAACCACTTGTACCATTTATTTTCAATCTTCCTTTATTTTCTTTTTATATAATTGTCAAATTGGTTTCCATACAATACCCAGTGCTCATCCCAACTTTCAATCTTCTTTAAAAGAAAACCATTGTAAGGATGCCTGGGTGGCTCAGTTGGTTAAGTGTCCAACTTCAGCTCAGGTCATGATCTCACGGCTCGTGGGTTTGAGCCCCGAGTCAGGCTATGTGCTGACATCTTAAAGCCTGGAGCCTGCTTTGGATTCTGTATCTCCCTGTCTCTCTGCCCCTCCCCACTTGTGCTCTGTCTCTGTCTCTCTCAAAAATATTAAAAAATTTTTTAAAAGAAAACCATTTTTTTAAATATGCTCAATGATGCAGACAAGTGCATAGATACTAAATGAACAGCCACCCTAAATATGTCACCCAGAAATAGCCATCGCTGACATTACTTGAACAATTTCCTATGAATACACACAGTTTGAGGAATATATGGATAGACTGAGAGGAACACTTATTTAAAAATGTCCTGCTATACATGTTATCTTTGGATGAAAATGGTTAAATGGAAGTTTATTTGAATTAACAGAATAGAAAGACGTAAGCAAAGTTTATTTTTTAACTACAAGAGATAGTATTTCTTGGAAGATCATATACTTTTTTTAAAAAGCAGTTATGAGAAACGTTGAGAATTCCAAGGTATTTTTTAAGTTCAAGGGCCAATTGGGAACAGTGTTGATGGTGTCCCTGTTGGAAACCTAACATGAGAACATCCATTCTTCCTTCTGCTGCCCCTTCTCTAAACTTCTGACTTCTGTTACCTTCGTTGGTTTCTGTTTGAATGTATGGATGCATTTTGTGCCTGGCTTCATAGCTCACATGATCTGTCATTGCCTCTCCCATGCCATCTGGTATTGGCTGCATATTTAATGTGGTTGAGTGTTTAGACCTTTTGTCTTTGCATCCTCATTGTTCTTGATTTTTTTTTTTAACGTTTATTTATTTTGAGAAAGTACACCAGAGGGGAGGGACAGAGAAAGAGAATCCCAAGCATGCTCCACACCACCAGCGCAGAGCCCTATGTGGGGCTCAATCTCACAAACAGTAAGATCATGACCTGAGCCAAAATCGAGAGACTGAGACATCCAGATATTCTTGGATGGATTCTTTTTTTTTTTTTTTTCCTTTCTTAAAGGTTTATTTTTGAGAGAAATACAAAGCATGAGCAGGGGAGGGGCAGACAACAAGGGAGACACAGAAATCGAAGCAGGCTCCAGGCTCTGAGCTGCCAGCACAAAGCCTGACACGGGGCTCTAAGCCACAAACTATGAGATCGTGACCTGCACTGAAGTTGGTTGCTTAAGAGACTAAGCCATCCAGGTGCCCCAGCCTTGGATTCTTTCTTAATTAGCTGGATACTGGTATTGCATTTCTTGATGTCTTTCATTCATTCAGATACTTTGCCTTTTGCCTTTGTATTTGTGGAATATCCGGGCTGGATATAATATCATTGTGTCACACCTTCTTTTCCCCCAGACTTTGTAAAAGCTGCTTTGCTGTCTTTAGCTGCAGAGGAAACTGGAGACAGGTTGAATTTCAATCCTTGCAGGTGGTTTGTTTTCTAGCTTTGTGCTTGTGTTCTTTTTTATGTCCAATGGCTTAAGGGGACTGTATCCAGAATTTCTTTAATTACAGCATGCCCATGGATCTGAAGATTATTTTTTCTTATTTTTTAACCTGTTTTCTTTCCCGTGTATTGGATTTTCCATTTCAGAGAACCAGTCACCTTAATGGTGGATCACCTTCGTGTGTCTTGTGATCAATAGCTTCTGCTCATTGGTTTAATTTCTTTCTCTTTGTATTATGTATTCATTATGCTTATCTCCAGTCTTTGCTTTATTTTATTGTGGTGTGGTCCATTCAAGAGCTTGGTACTCCTTTTTTCATTCTAGTTCTCTAGAATAGTTTGAGAGTTTCATTCCTAGTTCTCTAGTTGGTTTGTACAAATAAATCCTAATGTGTTTATTGTCTTGTTCCTAATTGTTATAATCTCCCCTTTCATTTCCTTGATGTAATTTTTAGAATCCCACTTGGGACTCTTGGATAGCTTAATAAATAAGTAACATTGTGAAGATTTATTCTCCTACATAAAGGTGAGGAAATGGGTTTTCCTCTAGAGACACAACACTGTGAACACCTTACTCTTGGCCCAATGAAACCTTGTTTGGACTGGTGACCTTGAGCGGTGTCAGATGATAAATTTGTGTTGTTCCAAGCCATTAAATTTGTGGTAACTTATCAGCTGTGTTGAGAAAATTAATATGCCCCTCATGTGTTTCTTTCTAGATTTTGGGGTGTTTGCGATGGTGTTCTGGATTTTGTGAACTCACTGGCAAAGCTTTTGGAGTAGCATGGAGTAGGTTGAACCCTTCTGAACTCCACGGGACTGTTTTTACATTCTCGGCTCCTGGTGTACAACTTTCAGTACATTATGTTAAGACGCTTTCCTTTTTAGATGGCTGATGATTTGTTTGGGGTTGGGTAGCCCACTCTTTTGCTTATTAAGTTTCCTTGGGGAGGGAATATTTACAATGCTGTTCAGGTCTGTTCTCTGAACCCCAAGTTCCCCTCACAAACAGGATTCACATACCTTGATATCAGAGTCTAGACTACAGCCCTTGACTTTCTAGTCTGTGAAGTCAACTTTGGGGTTCTTTTCTCCAAATCTTTAACTCTCCCAAATATAGGAGACTTTTTTTTTTCTCTGATCTTGAGTCATCAAAATGTGGACCTTCTATTAAGTGAAGATTTAACAACTTGAAATTGAGCATGAGGGTCCTCAAGAAGTGACATGCACAGGGCTGGAAGTTTTCACGGCTTGGTGATTTGGTTTGGGCAGTTTCCACCCCTACTCAAATAGATTTTTAACTATCGTTTTAAACTCTTGGTATTTAATTTCTAACTATGCTAAATTTCCAGACTCCATACATTGACTATTTTCTTAAACAAAAAACTCAGAATGGGAAAGGGGAGAGAACAATTAGAGATAATACTTTTTTTTTCTCCCCTAACACAACATTATTAGAGCCATGGTTAGTGATGTTAAACTTGGGAAGTTTAATTGGTCACTTATTTATATTCAGACACGCTCTGCCTGGCATTTTGAAGAAAGATGTATGGGTGGCATTTACGTGGATACTCTGAGATGGGAACACTAGTTCCTCCCCCTTCCCTGTTTGAGGGATGCTTTGAAGTACATTTCTCCCCTGAGCAAATAACCACTACCTCCTGCCTTTGCTTGACCAACTCCTCCGCCCCCTGCCCCAACCCCCCACCCCGTTGCACCAAAGAGCAATAGAAGTCCTGGGCTTTCTGGGGCGCCTGGGTGGCTCAGTCGGTTGAGTGGCCGACTTCGGCTCAGGTCATGATCTCGCGGTCCGTGAGTTCGAGCCCCGCGTCGGGCTCTGTGCTGACAGCTCAGAGCCTGGAGCCTGTTTCACATTCTGTGTCTCCCTCTCTCTGACCCTCCCCCGTTCATGCTCTGTCTCTCTCTGTCTCAAAAATAAATAAACGCTAAAAAAAAAATTAAAAAAAAAAAAAAAATAAAAAAAAAAAAAAAAAAAAAAGAAGTCCTGGGCTTTCTGACCTATATTGGACAGTCAAGACACGACATTGTCATCTTGGTGTCAACATCCCTTGAGACAAAGAGCCTCCCTCTACCTGATCCAACTTGAGATGAGAAACTGAATAACAGCAAACTCGACCTACTCTGGGAGCTTCAGAGGTAGCTGGAAAAACAGTTGGGAATTGGAGAGAAAGGCTGTATCTGGAAGTAAGCATAGCAAAATCCCACAAAGTGAACAAAACATGCAAGGTTTTCCATTTTGGCAAAAGATGCCATTTGTCCTGGAATCCTTGAACCTTACAGGCCAACTTCACCTTTATGCCGATGCACAATCAGAAACCTAGGGAGACAAAGGGTCTAGGCCAGTGTATCCCAGCAAGGTCTGGTTGAATGTGCTGAATATAACCAGGTCTCCTATCTTCGGTCAATTTTAGAGCAGAGAGCAGGGGAAATGAGAGAAACAAGGGTTGCTTTATTTTGATGGAGGGAATGAAATTTGAAAACTCACAGGAAAGTTGCAAGAAACCATATATATATACACCTCATCCAGATTCACCAGTTATTTATATTTGCCCCATGTTCTCTCTTTTTTTTTTTTTTTTTGTCTAAATAGATTAATGCATGTGCATGGTATATATATTGGAGAACTATTTGAGGACAAGATGGACATAGGACCTTTTGTCCCTAAATACTTAGATGCGTCTTTTTTTAGACAAGGACATTTTCTCACACAATCAAAGTACAATTCTCAGGGCACCTGTTGGGATGAGCACTGGGTGTTGTATGGAAACCAATTTGACAATAAATTTCATGTTAAAAAAAATACAATTCTCAACATCAGGAAATAAAGCATGGATATAATATTTTGTAATCTACCATTCATACTCCAATTTTGTCAATTGTCCCTGTAACATTTTTGATGACTCTTTTTTCTGGCTCAAGGTCTAGTCCAGAATCCCCTGTTGCATTTTGTTGTTTTACCTCTTTAGTATCCTTTATCTAGAATAGTTTTTCACCATTTCTTTGCCATTCTTGACCTTATCTTTAAAAAAAAAAATTCAACTTTTTTTTTTTAATTCTTATTTTTTTTTGAGAGAGTGCTAGCTAGCAGGGGAGGGGCAGAGAGAGAGGAAGACACAAAATACAAAACAGGCTCCAGGCTCTGAGCTGTCAGCACACAGCCTGACTTGCCTGACATGGGGCTTGAACTCCCGAACTGTAAGATCATGACCTGAGTCGAAGTTGGACGCTCAACTGACTGAGTCACCTAGGTGCCTCTCGACCTTAACATTTTTTAAAGAAATGTTTATTTTGAGACAGAGGGAGAATGAATGGGGCAGGGGCAGAGAGAGTGAGAAAGGGAGCAAGAGAGAATCCCAAGCAGGCTCCACACTGTGAGCACAGAGCCCTATGTGGGGCTCAGTCTCATGAACCGTGAGATCATGACAGGAGCCAAAATTAAGAGTTGGATGTCTAACTTGCTGAGCTCCCCAGGCGCCCCAACCTGAATGTTTAAGAGCACAGGAGAGTTAGCCCAGCATGCCTCTGAACTTGGCTTTGCCCAATTAAATCCAGAGTTGGCATTTTGGGTAGGAATATCAGGGAGGTGAGGTCACAGCAGGAGACACCTGCTGTTGTTTTGTCCTATTGGCCATGTTAACTTTGATGGCTTGGTTAAGGATGGTCTGTGTGCTCAACTTCAAAGTTAGACTTTTCATATTAAATTGATAAGTAACTTGGAATGCACGCTGAGACCATATAAATACTTTGTCCTCAAACATTTGCTTAGTAGTTGGAGTATCTGCTGATTATTTTTTACCTCCACCATACAAAAGGGTAGCTCTTGAAGTATATAGCTTGTTCAAATTTGAAACATTCCCTGATGTGCTTTTCCTTCTTTCCCTTCCTTTTCTTCCTCTTTGTTCTGTCATCTTTCCATAAGTGTCCAAGGATGGATCCTGGAGACCTTTAATTACAGAATAAAATTCTTGATTGGTGTTCCTAAAGGCAATCTTGAGAGCCACCATGATCAATTTTAAGGGGCTGGCATTTTTATAGGAAGAGACTTGTTGCTGATTCTTAAATCCCTTCTTCTCATTCTCCCCCCTCCCCCCCCTTTTTTTTTAAATTTTAAAAGCTTGGCTTTGATGATTAGTAGGGAAGCCTAGCCCCAGTGTAATAATTCATTCAGGGAAGAATCATTAATAGATGTCCAACCTATTACAGGAATGGGTGTTTTGAGTATCCATTGTATCTTCATTCCCCAATCTTTGCATTTCTATAAGCAAGCGTCATTTGCATCCAGTTAGACGTGCAGGAGTTAGCTTCTAGCTCTACAGAATTGCAAAATAGTCAGAGACAATGAAAGGTAGGACAGCCTCAGAATCAGATAGCCCTGGAGAATTCATCTAAATAGCTAACATTCTTTCCTAAGGACACTTAATCATCCTTTTGCCCATTACAAACTTTTTCACTATTTTTCCTGACCTATTTAAATTGTATGGATTTAAAACCTGCAAGGCAAAATTATGTACACCAAGACCTTGGCAGAGAATATAGTCCTCATCAGCTGCCCACTGTCCAATTAGCAAATGAGGGGAAATTCCCCCCTCCCCATATATGTACACGGCCCTATTTACACACACACAAAAATGCATTCCTTTCATTTTTCTTGCAGACAGATAGTCTAGACTTGGGCTTTGGAGCTAGACACGCTTACCCAAAGAGAGCTGTGTGTCTGGAACACAGTATTTTGGCCCCTGTAGAAATGAACCCACTAACTTGCATCCTCGGCTCACACCCAGGGACACCATAAGTGTACAAAACTGAAATTCTGTGACCTGTAGGGATGTCTGGTGCTAAAAGGGACACTTGACCTCCGCCCGATGGAGTCCGTTCTTGGAAGACTTGAAATACAAGCAGAAGACTCTGTTCTCTCTCCCACATTGACAGATTCTGGAGGTAAAGACTTCAACATCTTTTGCGGGGGACACAATTCAGCCTGGAACAGACCTCCTCTCCGTTTCTTGGGGACAATCATGCCTGTGTGCAGATGTGTATTGCCTTGTCCCATTAATCCTAGAGTTGGAAATGGAAATCAATGCCCAGGCCCTAGGCAGATGGATAAAAGGAAACTAGGCATGTGTTTTCCCTACCCCTTCAGTGTTGCTGGTTGTTATCACTCCATTCCCAGCCCTCAGGCAGTTGAGCTTCCTCAGATCCTAGTGAGAGCAAGGTCAAACCCTTCCCTCCCTGTTGCCCCCTGCTTTGGGATCCATATCCTGCCTGTTCTGAACAAAGCAGAGCTGCAGAGAGGTCTCCTCTATCCACTTGGTGAGTCCTGGGTGGAGGAGGAGTGGGGGACGTGGGGATGCTTCAGGGCACAGATGGCTCCCTGGGAGGAAAGTGACAAGTGGGCACAAGCCAAAAGTCCGGAAACACCTGCCGCCATGATTTTACTTCTTCCTCTTGTTTCCAGAGGTCAGCCTGTCCATAGGAAAAGAACACTACCATTTGTTAACTTGATGTGCTGAGCCAGGCCGGCTCTTGGGCCCACATATACAAGATTTCACTTTGCTCATTATCGTACTGTTTTATAGTTGGCAAAGCATTTTCTCGTCTTACCTTTACTGCATCCTTTTGGGAATGTAGAAAAGCTGCCTTGCCCATTTTGGAAATGGATAAGAGACTGACTTGACTTCACACCGTATTGATGTAGGTAGGATGTAGGACTCAAACCTGGTTCACAGAGGCAGCCAGACTTTTCCAAATAGGAGTAGCTGAAGGTCCTACTCCACAGAAGGCATTTCATTCCTACCAGTTGTTGGCAACCTTTAAGAATCTGCCTCCTTCGAAAGGCCACGTGGAAGGCAGCCACGACTTAGAACCCTACCCCCTTCACGATATTTGTGTGAGCGTGCGAGTTTTCTCTCACATACATCCATATAGGCACACAGATGAGCCTTGTGATCTCACTTTGGGGAAGAAATCGTGGCTTGACTTTGGTCAGCTCTCTTGAGGGTTCTGTGTTTTTGCCATCAGTATGGCTTACCTTTCCCCAAGGTACCAATCTCAGCCCAGTGCTGTCAAAATTCCTAGCTGGAGCTTCTGTCTTGTGTTTTTGCTACCTATTCTTTGGGGAGCACAGGGCTGGCACACAGTAAGTACTCTATGGAGAATGATGATGATCTGTGTTTATGTGTTAGCAATCTATTGCTGCGTAACAAATTACCCCAAATTGAGCCCCTTGCAAAAACACATACATAATATCTCACTGTTTCTGTTGGGACAAAAATCCAGGCAAGATTAGCGTTCTGGCTCAGGATCTCTCATGAGGTTGCTCTCAAGCTGTCACCTGGGCCTGTGTCCAGAGCTGGTGTACCTGCTCACTCCTAGGATGTGGTTATTATTAGAACTCAGTTCTTCTCTGGCTATTGACTGGGTACCTCACCATATAGGCTTCTCTATCACTTCATGAATGTCCTCGTGACACAGCATTTGGCTTTCTTGAGAGCAAGTGGTACAGAAAGATCCCAGGATGGAAGCTGCAGTCTTCTGTTACCTAAAGGTCTGGTGCAACCTACCATTACTTCCAGTGTAGTCTATCGATCATGCAGATGAGTCCTGGTACCACGTGGGAGGAAGCTATGCAAAGGTGTGATCATTGGGGGCCATCTTGGAGGCAGGCTACCACAATTTGTACAAGTATCTTATATTTTTCAGAGAACTTGTTATACATTCTCTCATTTTTAAACTTTGGTTTTTTGTTGTGTTTTTACATGAATTTATCTTGTTTTCCTAGTAAATCAAAAGCCTCTCCAGTAAAGAGAGTGTTACATTTCTAGATCACTTGCCCTTTCCCCAACCCCAGTCCTCCCAACCCACACCAGGAAACAAAGCAAAGATTAAACCAAGCCTATGTGGATTTAGAAATAGTATTCATTGTATGAATTAGGTAGGCTGCTTTACATTCTGGGCCTCAGATTTTGCCTCTGTAAAGTGGGGTACAGAGGAGAAAAGAGTGGACCAGATGTTCTCTAAGGACCTTTAGAGATGCAAGGGCATTTTCTGAAATGGGTGGAACTCTCCCCATTTGAGAGACAGGGAAACAAAGAGAGTGGTGGCATTAACTCACTGTGGCAAAGCCGGGGGCATAATACCATTTTTAGGACTGTAGGACTGGTTAAATCTGGGCCAGCCACAGCTTTATCTGTTGTAGTAGTGTTCCCATTAATAATAGTTTTACCAGTTCTATCCACAACCACCTCTGCCATTCATTTAGCATCCGCTAATTGCCATGACCATTTCAAAGCTCTGTGTTATCCCTGTGAGTTACAACAATCCTATGCCATGGAAACTATTCCCATTATACAGGGGAAAAAAAACTAATCCTAAAACAAATTCAGTTCTAGCTGAATGGTTGATTCTAAGGCACCAAGGAATGAGTCGAAGGCAAGAGTTGAAGGTTTGGAGGCTGGGATGAAGGCAAAGTGAATTACGACACCTCAGGTGCAGGGTGACTTCATTACAGCCACCCACAGTGTTTGGCCAGGCAGCTGCACCACCCCAGGCGGAAAGGGTGAAGCAACCTCCAGGGACACCTGTGTGCAAAATGACCTTGATGTCCTAGCTATCTAATAGGGTCAGGAACAGGTGGGTTGCTAAACTCTGAGCCAAGAACAAGATGGGGGGGGGGGAATGTACCCTGCTTGTGCTACATATGACGGGGTATCCTGGACTTGCAGGCTGCAGAAAGGGCCACCAGTTGGCAGGACTGGAAACAGAAATGAAGACTGAAGGCTTTGTCCCAGGGGCATTCTTTCACGTCCCTAGGTCTGCCTTAGCAGCTACCTGGGCCTCTGCCCTCTCCTTTCAGACCCTGGGCCGCCTCTGTCTCCCATCTCAGGGAATTCAACCTCTCTTTTCCTGGGTTGGGGCTATTCCTAGCCCAATGTCAACACCAAACTCCAGTCTCTGTAGCCATCCAGTTCAGCATGATGTCACCTTACCCATTTGTGGGCTCTAGCCTCCCAAAGGCCTGAGTAGCATCTCTGATCGTACCTTAAGGATTTCCTAAGGCACCTTGGGTGGTGCCTGGGAAGCGTCTGACTTCAGCTCAGGTCATGATCTTGCGCTTTGTGGGTTTGAGTCCCATGTCGGGCTCTGTGCTGACAGCTCAGAGTCTAGAGCTTGTTTCACATGCTGTGTCTCACTCTGTCTCTCTGTCCCTCCCCCACTCACACTCTGCCTGCCCCTCTCCCCCTCTCCCCCTCTCCCCCTCTCCCCCTCTCCCCCTCTCCCCCTCTCCCCCTCTCCCCCTCTCCCCCTCTCTGTCTCTCAAAGATAAACATTAAAAATTTTTTCTTAATTCTCCCTGGTACAGGGGAGTCTAGAATACAGAGGCCTTCTGATTGACCTAAGAAGTTGTTAGGGGAAGGAAGGAGGAATTTGATTTCTTATGCTTTGGCCCCTCTTCCAGCCAAGAGAAGGCAAAACTTCTCAGCTCATCACATTATGCTTCCATTTATTCTTTCTAGGAGACCAGTGCACTTGGTAGTGTTCTCCCAATGTCACATGTAAGACACTGAAGTTCAGGTAGGTTAAATAACTAGCCCCAGGTCATACCCTTAGTGACAGGCAGATCTCAACTCAGATGTGTGTAACTGAGCCACAGGCCATGGGCCTGATAGCAGGAAGCACCCATCACATGTTGGGCTTTATTTTCTAGATGCTTTCTGGATGTTATCTAATTTTAAGCTCTGCAACGACCATGTGAGATAGGTATTACTGGGCCACTTGATGGATTATAAAACTGGCTCAGTAAGGTTAAATAACTTGCCCAAGGACACAGAGTTTAGACATGGCAGAAATCAAGATGAGTTTGGAATGTCAGTCCTGCCTTCCCCCAGTCTCCAGGGCCAAGAGGGAATTCTAAGCACCGGGTGCCCCAGATTACATGCTGTTTTGCCCCCACTCTGTGCTTCCATCAGAACGTATGCATGGTGGATCCAGGAGTCTGTGTCCCTCCCACCTTCCATGCCCACAGCTTCACCACCACCACCTGCCCTGAGACCAGCAGGACTCTCTCACCACCTCTTCGTCTGTGTTTGAGAGTTACTGTATGAAGCCTGGATGTCCAGGATCAGCACCTGGATTTGTATTTGGACACCCCCTATTCTAACCCCAACTCTTACCTTTGCTAATTTCTACAACTCTTCTACTGGGGGCTTTGGAACTAGCATCAATCATCAATAATTCTCCTTATACCCTTCGCCTCTCCTTTGCATTTTGAATGTACTCCCTAACTCTATTACATGTTTTGTAATGGCAGCACCATTGGGTGGGCCGATCAGCTATGGGACTCTTCTATGCCATGTTGCTTGTTTGGTTAAGTAACTAGCCCCAGGTCATACCCTTAGTGACAGGCAGATCTCAACTCAGATACGTGTAACTGAACCACATAACTCGGTCTACCAGCACAGTAAGTTCCTGTTGTGTTCTCCAGTGAAATGATGATACTTCTAGGTAATTGACTCTCTTTGGAGGACTCTGTTCTTGGCATTTCTCTCAAGTGGTGGTGGTTTCCATTCCAATAGCCCTTACCTACTAGGCTAGCATAAGATGGGTG
This sequence comes from Panthera tigris, assembly GCF_018350195.1. NCBI lineage: Eukaryota > Metazoa > Chordata > Mammalia > Carnivora > Felidae > Panthera > Panthera tigris. The sequence goes on from NC_056672.1 coordinate 8,563,198, forward strand.
TCCTCCTTGATCAGTATGGCTGCTTCCAGATCATTCTGCTCTAAACCAAATTTGAATTGCTAATCATCAGACCCCTCTCCCTTCTTATTGCAATCCTCTAGTGATCTCCAGGCCCTCCCTCTAATTGACTGAAGAGTAGGACCCAGCTCCTCATCACTGTCTGCAACACGACTCTCCTCCAGTTCTTGGTAACGTTAACACCTACACAGGTAACACTTCCAATGTCCTGGTCTCCTGGTTCCTTTAATAGCTTTGTCTTCTACTTAAGACCCTCACTTACATATTATTACTGTAGAAGATGTCACTAAGGGAACTAAAGTCCTTCAAGTCTATTTCAAATGTCCTATTTTTGATTCATGACTTCCTATTTTTCCAGTTCACTGTGGCGTCCGAACAAAAACTTTTCCACAGCCCCGGGACCTACAATCCACTGATCCTTGTGCCCACACTAAGTATGCTCTTGCCACAGGCTATTTGTACTTGGGGTTTGCTCTCCCCCACCCAATACCTACAGGGTTCACTCCTCTGTTTCCTCAAAGCTTTGCCCTAGCATCATCCTTTGCCATGGTCTATTATGTAAAAGTGCCCTTCCTCCGACACTGTTCCTTGTGGATTACTTGTCTCAAGGTACTTATCACTAAAATAGTACATATTTTCCTTTTTATTCATTCCTCTGGGATGGAAGCTGTATGTGGGCAGGGAATCTTCTTCACTAAAACCCACTGTCTCCAACCGGGCTTGGCACATGCATGGTTATCAACGTTGGTTGGTTGAAAAAAAAAAAAAAATAGGCTAGGGCTGCATTTTAGACACAGGTCAGATAGACTAGAAAGTTCCTCCTTCCCATTATTCTGTGTCCTTTCAAGATAAACCACAGTTGTGAGACCTGTTGAGTTAGTGGCTTTTATGAGGGTGTGGGGGAGATCTCAGGAAAGGAACCTGACCAAACACCCCAGATATGAGTAACTGGCAATATAGTACCAATTAAAAATTTGAAAACAGATGAAAAATCAGATGGGTTGCTGATCTCCTGAAACCACAAAACTCTTGCTCATTGCTATTCTTTCCTTTCTCTTCCTTCCGATTGTAATCCCCTTCTCTTCCCTTGTTCTATGTACCTACTTTCCTTCCCACTTTCCCTCCCTCCATCCTGCCTTGCCTCTCATTTTCTTACGTCTTACTCCTTGACCCCTTTTCTCCTCTCCTTAGCTTTCTCAAAGAACAAAGCAAATTATTTTTTGGAAAGAATTTTAATTTCCAAGGTGTGGGAAAAATGAAATTGTCCCCTTTCCTGAGGTTCCCTTGAGCATCCTGTGCTTTAATGAAATAAATGGCCTGAAGGAAGACATAGTGAGTAGAGGTCGGTTGGTGGGGCTGTCCGTGCTTGGGTTCCCTCTCTTCCTCCTGATTTGGCCTCAGCAGCTCTAGGGGGATGGGCAGAGCAGGGCAAACTTCTCACTGGTCCCTTGTCCTGTGCTACTTCTGAAATAGAAATAAATGACAGCCTAGAGATTCTGAAGAAATTTGAAGGAAGAGGGAGGAAGAAACCCCTCTTGATAGTGAATCCTGAAGCTGGTAGAGAAACACTTCTCTTCTGAATGCCAAGTTTTAATTTCGATGTGTGCATTGGCTTAGGGGGGAGCCTGGTTTCTCTCTCTCTCCTCAATGAATTAACCTAGAATAGTTGCAAATGGTAGAACCAGGGGACAGGTCTGATGGTAGAGTACCCCCCACCCCACCAGTGGGAAGCAGACGTGTCAGGATAGGACACTGCAGACAATCTGGCAGTCTTTGGTGGGAGATGTATGGAACAGTGTGGAAAGAACAAGGAACTTTGGTTTCAGGTGTACTGTACTTGAGTTCAAATCCTTGCTGGACTACTTTCTATCTTGGAAACCTTGGCAAATAGGGCTTGACTGCTTTGTGGTTTAGTTTCCTCTTCTGTCAAATGGAGATCCCAGTCCCTACTTGACTGGGTTGCATAAGGACTGGAGATGATGCATAGTAATTATGACCATGATGATTAGCATGAATTTGGGTATTTACTAGATGACAGACATTGTGCTAAGTGTACACGTTGGCTCACAAAAGTGCCCAGAACGATGCTTGGCACATAATGGGCATTTGATACATTTTAAGTTGATTTTTATCCAGCACTGCCTAGGGCTAAGAAAATGACAGGGGATATGAACTTTGAAGACATATGAATATTTCATGTCCCTTCTCTACTGTGCAATGGAAAAGTTTCAGCTTCCCTGGAACCTCGATAGAAAAAGAAGTATTCATCAAATGGTTTAGTTTATGGCTGCATAAAGAAACAACTCCAAAATCTCAGTGGCTTTACCCAACAAAGTTATATTTCTCATTTACCCTACAAGTCTAACGGGGTCTACCTGGGGTTCTGTTCATCATTGTCACTCAGAGCCCTTGGCAGATGAACGTTCCATCTTGACCTCTGTTTCCACAATTACCAATACAGGAAAAAGGGGGGCTGGTATAGAGAAGCAGTAACTAAATACTATGCAGAAGTAACCCATATCTCTTTGGCTCACATTTGTTTGGCCAAAGCAAGCCATTTGGCCACATATAAGCCGAATGTGGTGGAGGAATGCCATCTACCATGTGTATATTCAAGGAGAACCAAAATACTTGTGGATAGCCCAATGGCCATGGACCCTAATGATCACCACAGAAGGGCATGCTCTGGATGGTGAACATCATCAATGTTCTCTTTACACAAAAGGGATAATAAGAGCCACCATGAGCTGAGTGCCTATTACGTGATAGTTACCGTGCCAGGTACTTTCCATTCATGTATCCATTAATCCTCCCAAGAAGGTCTTAATAATCTCCATATTATAATGTAGAAACTAGGGCTCAGGGAGTTTGACTTACAAAGACTTAATAGTATTAAGTACTCGATTTGTAGGGAAAGCTTTCAAAAAGAGGACTGCACTAGGACACTATGGAACTGATTTCTAGCTCTGCTTCTTAATTTTTGAAATCTGAGCACGTACCAGAATGGCAAATGGGTTTGAGGGTCAGCTCTGACAGATTCGAGTTGGCTGCTAGAGAACTGTCATCAGAAGACTCTCTAATGGGAAGGAGTGATGTGATTGATGAAGAATGTCTTCTCTGGGCACAGGAGTGGGGGTGGCAGCATGGCAAACAGATGTTTGTCATCTCTGGGCATTTTTCTTGTCTTTGGGTTTCTGCTACGTTCACTTATGAAACAAGGTTAATAAAACCATATCGGAATAAAGATATGAGCCTGGCCAAGATAATTTCTTGATGTCTTGAGAAGGCACCAAAGCTTCTCTTGCTGGTGCATATATTCCCACTTGCTTTATGCATAGTGTTTCCTCCTGTAGTCACGAAAATCCATTAGTATGTATGGGCCGGGGTTGGGGAAGGGAACGCAACAGATTGTCATTGAAAACGAAGGAGAGCAGAGCTGGAGGCCTCTGGTAGGAAGGATGAATCATTTATTGGCACTTAAGGATGCCAATCATCACTGCCCTACCAAACATCCGTGAGCTGGATATATGCTCCTGGTCTATAATTCCAAGGGCTGTATTTCTCTGTCTGGGAGTGATAGGCTGGGGAGGCCTGAATCCTCAGACAGAAATGCCTCATCTTTTCAGCAGTGATGGGAAGAATACAGCAATAATTTTTCTCAAGGTAGACAGGATATACTAATGAGGGTCCCAGTGGGAAATTGCTAGCACACTCCAAGGGTTTTTGTCAAAGAGCTTGTAATGAAGATTCTATTTACAGAGACGTCCTTAGGATTAAGGGGACCAACAGGGACTAGGGAGACCGTCAGTGATTAGCAGCCCCTGGCAGGTCTGAAGCCACAACTAGAAGGGAAGGCATTCCTGGAGTCTGTGAGTGCCGAGGCCAAACAGAAGGGCGGTTCAACTCTCCGTGGCTCTTGTAACTCGGCTGCTGCCCAGACGACTGCCCCACAGGCAGAGAGAGGGTGGGGGTAATGCCCAGAATGTTCTCTCATCTGCTGACATCCTGTTAGAGGGCAAGGGAGCCAGGGTGGTACAGACCCCTTGGACCCTGCAGCAGGGCAGAGAGGGGTGAATTATGGCTTGAAAAGGACCAACGGAGAAGGCCCAGCACACAAGAACAGACACACGAGCTAGAATACTCCAGAGTCTGAGAGTTACGTCAGAGTTGACCAGGGAGGCATGGGGAGCCCTGAGATGTAGGGAACCACCTCTATCTTCGTTTGCAGGGCTAGGGCACCAGCCCGAGAGAAGCAATTTTGAAGCGCAGCAAAACTTAAACCTATTTTCCTGGGCCTAAACTCTTGGGGAAAATGGCTGTTTATTTTTAGGTGATAACTTAATGTTTTCCCTTACTTTTTTTTTTTTAATGTTTGTTTTTGAGAGGGAGAGACTGTGCAAGCCAGGGAGGGGCAGAGAGAGAGATAGGGAGACAGAGAATCTGAAGCAGGCCGCAAGCTCTGAGCTGTCAGCACAGAGACTGACATGGGGCTTGAACCCACGAACCGTGAGATCATTACCCAAGCCGAGGTCTGATGCTTAACCAGCTGAGACACCCAGGCCGCCCCAATACTTTGCCTTATTTTAGGAAAGGTTTCTTGTGAACATGTCTGCCTCTATCCTTGAGGCTGAGGCAAAAGAAGAGAAGTGTTTTTGATCCAGTTTGGGTTAGAAGTTGAAGGAGAGATGATACGTGGTCTCGGACTGGCCCAAGTGAGGGAGCCCAAAAGTCTCCCCAAAATCCCTCAAGGGGAAGCCTGGGACCCGCATAAATGACAGCGATAATCCTCTGAGAGTTCTTTCTGTTGTGCATGCCTTGGAAGATTTATCTTCTCTGCTCTTTAACAAAGGAGACTCTTCCAGGCCACCAATCAGATAGATAGCCTCTGCTTCTAATGCTGTTGTTGTTGTCATGGAAACCCATCCCAGCTTCTGGGCCAGAACCGGGGACAGTCAGGTTTTCTTCTTTGCTCAGAACCCACTCCCCTCCCAAAAGCCAAACGCCCCCTCCAACCTCAGATTAGATGCCCCCATGAGGGCAGAAGAGAAGCCTTACAACTGCATTGCCCAGTAGGGCAGACTAGAGCCACATGTGGTCGTTTAAATTTTAAATGAAATTAAATTAAAAAATTGAGGTCTTAGGGTGCCTGGGTGGCTCAGTCAGGGAAGCGTCCAACTTCAGCTCAGGTTATGATCTTCATAGTTGGTGAGTTCAAGCCCTGCATTGGGCTCTGTGCTGATAGCTCAGAGCCTGGAATCTGCTTCGGATTCAGTTTGTCTGTCTGTCTGTCTGTCTGTCTGTCTCTCTCTCTCTCTGCCCCTCCCTGGCTTGTGCTGTCTCTCCCTCTCAAAAATAAACATTAAGAAAATTAAAAATTTAACTTCTGAAGCACACTAGATACATTGCTTGTCATGGCCCTGGATGGGCAGGGATGGCCAACAGGATTCAAAAGCTGTCTTCACCAGTGGAATCCTCTCCTTGATAACAGGTGACCCTGTCTGGGCTTGTACAGTTTTCTTGTGCAGCCAGCAAGAGAGTGATAATTACAGCCTGTGTTTATTTAGTCCTTGACATGTGTAAAACAGTGTGCTAAGGGTTCATAATACATTGTCATTTAATTGCCACACAGCCCTGACAAAGACACTATTATTATCTTCACGTTAACGGTGCAGAAACTGAGGTCCAGAGAAATTGACCGTACAACTACTAGCCTATCATACAAAATTGCCAACCTTCAGCCATTTTTGATTCAACCTCCTAGTGAATGGCAGAGCCAGGGTTCAAATCGAGATCCAAAGACTATGCAAGTTCAGTGTGGCTGAGCCTCTGTACGGGACCACCTTGAGACCTACATCATCAGGCTCTAAAGGGATTCAGTGAAATAATGTTGGTTCTGTGCCTGATACCCAGTGGGGCTCATGGAAAGTTCGTTGTTTTTGGTTTTAACTTCGTTCTGTTAGTCTCAGTCTCTAGGAAGGTAGAACGCAGCTGTCTGAGCAGATGTGACCAGTGTGATGGGGAAGGGATGGCACATTGCCATTTACCAGATCTCTTCCCAGGGACCTGGAACCGCTTCTCTTCCTCACCAAGCCCGCCCATGCCCGCCTCTTCCCACGTGTCTGCATCAGGGCATCTCTCCTGCCTCGATCCCAGGGGAGGGTGATGGACATGGGCTCTTCCTGTTCCCTATGCCCTTAGCAGCCTAGCAGATACACTTCATCAACAGACCCGTCCCCTAGAGACCTCAGAAGTCACTGGAAGGCTGGAGGTGGACCCGAGGGGCTTGCTGCTGCTCTGGGTATGTCAGGTGGTTACCTAAGCTCTGCCTAACCTCCTGCCTGCTGGAACTCTGTTCTCATGATTGTTTCTGGCAAGAAGCCAGGTGCAAAACTCCTCCCGATTTTATTTGGCAAGAGGGGGGCGAAGTGCCCCCTGGCTGAGTGCCCTGCTCTTTGGGTGGGGCTTTAGGACTTGGGAGTAATTTCCCTCCATAGGAGGAAATTTTGTGTCTCAAAAGCAGTAGTATAGTGTTGGCTGGATAATGAAAATAGGAGGCGCCTGGTTAGATTTGAATTGCAGGTAAGCAATAGATAATTGTTCAGGATGGGTATATAGGATACAATACTGGGGACACATTTCCAGTAAAAAATTTTTGCTGTTTATCTGAAATCAAATCGACCTGGACATCCCGCGTGTTATCTTGCAACCTTAGAATAGTTGGGTTTCCGTCTACCCTTCGGCTGCTAGATCACTTATGATGATGTTAAGGACACTTGGGAATAAGGGGGCGGGGGGGGGGGGTGGGGGGAAGACCTGTGTCGAGTTTTGCCAGCTGCTCCCTGGAGTCATAGTCGTAGCTCCCTGTGAAGTGATTTAGACTCCAGGTTCTCAAAACATGGTCCCTGGACCAGCATTGTCAGCATCACCTGGTACTTGGTAGAAATGCAAATGCAAATTGCATGTCTTGCCCCAGACCTCGGAATCAGACACTCAGTGGTGGGGTCAGCAGTGTTGTCTGACAAGCCCTCCGGGTGGTGCTGACACAGCTTGAGATCCACAAGTGTAGCCCCTGAGCAAGAGCCTTAGCAATCAGGCAGGCCTGGGCTTGAAATCCAGTCCCACCATTTATTGGCTGGGTCAACCTGGCATAATTACTCAACCTCTCTGAGCCTCTGTTTCTTCTGAAACAAAATAGAACTAGAATACCTTATTAAGGGATATATTAAGGATTAAATTATATATTAAGAAAGATGACCCATGGTGCCTGTCACTGTAAGAACGCACAAAACGATTACTCTTGGTTTTACCCTACAAATGGAGGTCCAGTCGTGCCCTGAGATAAGTTCAGTGGTCAGTATGGCAAGCCCTCATTACAGGGAAGATCTCTGTTTGCTCAGTTCAAACAAGGCTTTCATTTTCAGGAATTCAGTTTCCATGAGTCCTGTGGAGGGAGGAAGGAGTTAGGAGGAAAGGCAGGGAGCAGGGCAGGAGGACCAGCATCCAGTGGGGATTGGTTTCCTGACCCACGGACAGACCCAGCGTGGAGGGTCACATTCACTTAATTCCCCTTTCAGTGCTCGGTCGAGGACAGTTGTCCAAAAGGCAGGGTTTTTACAAAATTTTTTTTGAATTTTGTGTAGAAAGGTAAGGGGGAGGAGGTCCTGAGGGGATGACACATGGGGAGAGCTACAGAGGAAGGACCTTTAGCACATTTGAGTATGTTTCAAAGGGCAAGTCTGGGGCCTCCCATGATCAGTCTAGACCAGGGTTTCTCTGCTTTGGCTCTACTGACTTTTTGCATCAGATACTGCTTTGTTGTGGGGCTCTCTTATGCATGTGGAACAGCATCCCCAAACCTCTACCTATGAGATGCCAGCAGCCACTCTCACACTCCCTCACAGTGGTGACAGTCAAAAGTGTGTCCAGACTTTGCCAAATGTCCTAGGGGCAAAAGGGACTTGGGGTGACAAATGTCCCTGGGCTGAGAACCACCAGTCTAGAGAATATATTTAAGAACACTCATGCAAACAATTTAACAGCTACCATTTATTGAGCATTTATTATTTCCAACCCCCATGCTGATAATTACAAGGTAGGTCTTACTACCTATATTTTAGTTGATGAAACTGAGGCTCAGATATTTTGAGGCTCAGATATTTAAAGCTATGGCCCTAAACCCCACAGCCAGTAGTTCAGGGCTTGTGACTGACGTTGGTCTAACTCCAAAGCTTACCTAGTTCATGGCTGCAACATTCTCTCTGACTAGAAAATGAAGGATTTCTTTTCTTCAAGGAAACTCTTCTCACATCAACTCAAATCCAAAAATATTTATTGAGACACCATGAGAATTTGCAAGAGAAACCTAAGATGGTGCTCCTGTCTAGGAGTGTTGAGGACCGATGTCACTGGAGGGGGGTGGTCATGGTTCCTACACCACAGTGAAAGAAAAAAAAAATGACAGGGTCCCACTTGGGGCCAAAATGAATACTTCTAGAGCCAGAACTCTGAACTGGATGCCTTTCGTGTATGGCTGTTAAACATGTCCTTGCACTGCCAACTCTGACAATATAAAGAAGGAGAATTGAAGCCTTGAGGTTCATAGGGTCTACCAGCCACGCATCCTAGGAAACATCAACTCTCTTGCCTTGGGGTGGGCTGTGGGTGGGTTCGAGCTAGACACTCTGCCATCTTCTTTTTGGCTCTCTGCAGGAACTCTACTTTTCCTCTTTCCCTTCTCATGGCAGTGTACTCATAGGCTTTGAGCTTACTGTAGTAATCAGAGAATTTGTTGTAGAGGATGGAAATTGGCATCCCATTGAGGATAATCCCAAATGCAATGCAGAGGAAGGCAAAAAACCTGCCCAGGATGGTCTCTGGGTACATGTCTCCATAGCCCACAGTGGAGATGCTCACCTGTATAGGAAGGAAAGTGGGAGAGAATGGTTAGCACTGTGATGGAGGAGAAGACAGAGAACGGGGCAGGAAAATGTCCTCGGTCTCCCTGAAGGTACATGTGGGTCATGTAACAGCTCCTGCAGAGCCAGCTTTAGGAGGTACCAGTAGGTCTGCCTGTAGGACCTGAATCATGGAAAGAAGACCACCTGTGGAGCTGGAAGTCTTGGGCTTAAATTCTGGCTACTATAAATATTCTTATACACAATATAGAGGAGATCACAGCTGCTTTATAGGGTTGTAAAGAGCATGTAAGATACCTTGTGTAAAGTTCCTGGTGTAGCATGGGCTCAATAAATGTTGGTCTCTGCCTCCCCTCAGAGGGGCCAACTTGGGGACTGGGGGCCCTGGGTTTGCCTACGTGATAGGCAGTTCGGGAAGAGCTCAGGCTTAGAGTCTGTCAGACGTGAGTCCAAGTCCTAACTTTGACCCTTTCCCACGGAGTACCCGTGGGTAAAACATTCAGTCTCTAAGCCTTGGTTTCTTCATCTAAAACAGGAAGATAGAGACACCTGGATGGCTCGGTTGGTTGAGTGTCGGACTTCAGCTCAAGTCATCATCTTGCGGTTCCTGAGTTCGAGCCCCACATCGGGCTCGCTGCTACCAGTGTAGAGCCTGCATAGGATCCTCTGTATTGGTCTCTTTCTGCCTCTACCCTGCTTGCGCTCTCTCAAAAACTAATACTAAAAAAAAATAAAATAGGATAATCCCTAACACTGAGGATTCTCCTGAAGACTAAAGAAGAGGAATACAGAGCACTTAACACAGTGTCAGGCACACAAAAGGCATTCGCCAACCTTCTCTGGAGACAATTATAATACTTCTCAGAGTTATTATGTCGTTCAAATGAGATATTATAGATGAAGGTGCTTTAATTGCAAATGTCTGGAGAAACACTCTCATTATTTTGCAAAAGGGCTTTTGTAAGACATCACAGACCAAAAATATATTCACCCTGCATGAAATCTTTCCCATCACTCTTGCACACTGCTTTAAATTCCACTAATTAGAGATTTATTTAGGTTAACAAGCTTCTGTTTTAAAATGCAGATACCCGTGGGACTAGTTATCAGTCAGTGTAGCCAGAGAAAACCTGGGAAAATCTCTTGGGGGCCTGTGTTTTAAGCCTCATGTACTGAGTCTCTTTCTGGTCCCCAGACTGATGGCTAAATTACTAGAAGCCTTTTAGGCAGGGCTGTTGAGTCCTTGCAAAAAAACTGTGCATTGCACAACTGCAGGGGGCACTGTTTGCTTCATCAATTTGTGGTGTTGCCATGATTTTCTAGCAGACGGTAGTAAGACATAGTCAGCCCATGGACCCATGCTTGCACAGTGTTTAGCTTAGAAATGTAAGCATTTTTGTTTTGATGATGTAAGGGTTGGCCTGAACTTAGGACAAGTGTGACTGATTAGTTAGAAGGGAATGAAGAAGTGGGCCAGCTGGGAAAATCTGGTGGCATTAATGATAGCTACAGCATCCTCCAGACCATACAAAGTGAAAGCTTGACTTCCTCTCTGGGGTAGGTGATAGACAACCTCTCACTGCTCTATCTCCAGTGGGATACCTGCTGAGGGTGGGCCTCCCCTTCCCATGGGGGTGGAATGCAAGCAAGCATCTAAGAGAGGCAGGCTGGTGTGGGTCACCTTAAGGAAATAGAGACAGCATGAGGCTATGTGGCTCTGAATCCACCTCCCAGCGGAGTGTAGACCAATGGGCTGTGGAAACGGGCTCCTGCTTGACACCTGCCTAAGGCGGGGGGGACAAAGGGTGGAGGGCACTCTGGCTCCAGGAGAGAATCTCCTTTGTCAGCTTTGTGCAGCAAAGGGTGATGAGAGGCAGTGGTAGAGTGAGAGCGTGGGTGAATCTCGAAGTGTGTGTGGGTGCGTGTGTGCGTGTGTCTACATGTGTGTGTCCGGTCACTGGCCACGCCCTAAGGAAAAGAATCTGAGTCAGGTCTCTGTCCAGATACATGAACTGAACCCTGGCTTTCATATGTCATTAACCGCAGCGCTCCTACCTCTGTAAGACTGTTGAGTCACTCAGTCTACTTGCCCTGGAGGAGGCTGACAGGGAGTCTGGGGGCAGGGCTGAGTGACACTAAGGGGTAGCTCAGGACAGGAAGCATCCTTGAAAGGTGAGAGCACAGGCTTTGAGGTGAACTGGTTCCTCAAGGGTGCAAGACAGGGGGCAAAGGGCTAGGAGCATACCGAGGAAGATAATTGAGACAAAGTGCCTATTTTTTTTTTTCATTTATATATTTTTAAAGTTTGAGAGCGTGTGTGAGCAGGGGAGGGGTAGAGAAAGAGGGTGAGAGAGAATCCCAAGCAGGCTGTGTGCTGTCAGTATGGAGCCCAATGCAGGGCTCAAACTCATGAACCCTAAGATCAAGACCTGAGCCGAGATCGAGAGTTGGATGCCTGACTGAGCCACCCAGGCACCTATTTTAAACTTCTGATCAATCCCTACCCTGGCTTTCTTGCACTCCCAACCTCAACTTCAGTTTTTTGTTTTGGCTGAACTTTGAGTGAAGAGTCAAAAGCAAAGAGAATTGGCTTAAGGAAGATTAAATATTTGATGTGAATATGGTAAAAATATTTTTGTATATCTTGGATCTCTATGTTTAGAGAAAAGATATCTTCTGCTAGGAGGCTCTGTATGGTCCCGAAGAATTTGTTCAAAATGGATAGCGTATCTTTATATTGTCTGTTTTGTGGATACTTCGACTCAACCAGTGACCTGGTTTGTGCTCCTTGGCTCCAAGAGGAATGCAGAATTCCTTGGCTTTGGGGGACTTGTCTCCCTGTTCCTCAGACCAAACCCGTTTCTCCCTGAATGAATATTAAAAATTGAAGGCCCTAGACTGATACATAACATCTCACAGTGAGTTCTCACATTAGCATGAGTTGGGTTTGGAAATGTGACCGACATTCCTGCAATCCATCTGAGATTCCTGAAAACATTGGCTGGCTCAGCCCTCTGTAAACTGGAAACTTAGCAGTGGAAGGCTTACATATTTTCCCTAGCCTTTGGGTCCCAAAAGCCAGAACGTGACCTTCCTCCAGAAATGCCCCCTATTAATCAGCAAATACTGGCCTCCTAAACACGACAAGGAAGACAAGCATCCAGTTTTTCTCTGAAACTTTAGAACAGCTACATGGGAATTTCTCCTCCAACAAGGAATGTTTGTTTCCTTCATAACGAAGGAGGCATAGATGAAATCTCGGCACCTGGTAATCCATCCATCTAGGAATTATGATCCCAGGAAACATAACTGATTTTTCAAAATAATGAGCACCCCTTTCAGCGTTCCCAGGCAATCTGAGGTAGTAAGGACTAATGGTTCCTGGCTAAAAATAGTACATACCTCAATGCTTGTTGTCCTTGAAAGGATTTAGTTCAAAGGCCATACGAAGCCTATCCATGCTGCTGTTGCCACAAATACCTTAGGAATTCCTCTTTGGATTATAATCTGCACAGAGGATTCAGTGGCACGACCTTGAAATAAGTGGTCTTAGCCACCTGGAGGGTTAACGCTAGGTGCCAATCTTAGACTCAGGGGTCTCAACTCTTTTAAAATACCAAAGGTGAAGAGCTGGCACCATTACAAAGAAGTAAACGGACATGTCTCAGTCTCCGGAGATAATGGCTCCGTGGAATTCAAAGAATGTTTTGATGGGTGGAAGCATTGTTAGAATGAGGTCATGGGTGAGGAGAGGACCTTGGAGAGAACAGCCAGCCTCATCTGTCCACTGAGGTCCTGACATGTATGTCAATTGCACAGTAAGGAGGAAGTATGCAAAAAGCTAAGGCAAATGTGGGATCTATGCATGTTGCGATAGAAAGGTACACAGTGATGCTGGCGTCCTCCACATCTTCTGTTTACTTGCTACTTTGCCCTCTACAACTCCATCGTGTCCCACTCAAGTCCTATTGGCCCTCAGGAGGATCCTAAGTCAAAGACCTTCTAAGGAGGGGGTCACCCCAGAGTCAGGAGTCTACAGGAGCAGAAGTCCTAAAAGTGCCTCACAGCCTTGGCCCCAGTGACTATGGCCCCTCCTGTGCCATTTCTGAAGCAGCTACAACGCCGCCGCCTCCTTTTACTGCTGCCTGTGCCAGACGTGTACCCACCGTCTCTCAGTCCCAAGCGCGACACCCCTCTGTACTCTTTCCTGTAGTCTTGCTGCTTGGGAGTCCACAAACTGCATTTCCCAGACTCCCTTGCTCGCTGTTTTCTGGTTGTGCTCTGCTAGTGAGAGGCTGTTGGCACACTGGAGGCGGATGAGGAGGTAAGTAAGGGTCTCCGCTCCTGCTTCTGGTTTTTGTCCTCATCCTTCAATACAGCAGACAGATGTAGCTCATGCATCTTTTAGCACATGGGACACAAACCTCATGGTGTCATCCTAGGAGTTCCTCAGTAGCTCCTTCTCTGTACTTCCGGTTCCTTCTATTTGGCCCCCCAGTCCTAGGGCTGACAGCTAGTTGATGGAGTAACCACTTTTTGGGTTATCTTTGTTTGCCCGTGTTGCTCTTCCAGACTTCTAAACACCTGTGTATCTATAACCCTGTATCAAATTGCCTCTGTTTAAAATATCTACTTTTCTTGGTTTCTTGGTTTTCCTGATTGTAACTTGACTGATGCACCTTCCAAAGGGGTCTTCTTAAAAGCCAGCCATCACTCCGTAAGAAAAAAAAAAAAAAAGGAAATCTCAGTGACCTTGTAAGGGCCACCTATTTGCAAGGAAATGATAGTGTACTTTGGGAAAACAAAGATAGGAGCAAGGTCTCTGTGGCACCATTATCTGTTCCCTCAGCTAGACATACGTTTTCTTTTTGAAGAGTTTTTGTTAGCTTATGAAGGAGTGAGTTCATGACATGGTTTCCTGTTGGGTATCTCTAGCTTTAACTCACTCTTGAAGCCCAGAAGGAAATGGCCTGTTGAACAGTCCAGTGCCCTCTTCTGCTTTAAAACATGGCCACATTGGAGACCAATGATGACCGCTTCATCAGAGAGCTGACTGTTCTTGCTGAGTGTGCCATGCATCTCCCACACCCAGGCAGCCCAGAGAGCCCCCGACATGGCTGGAACTGCTCAAGGTGGGCATCCCTTTATCTTGAGATGTGGAAGCTCTCCTGGGAGAGAACAGTTGACCCCTATGTATGTCGTGGGGTTTCTCTTCTCTTCAGTAGAGAGGGAATCACTTCTATTTTCCCCCCAAAGAATCTGCAAGCAAAGGTTATGGCTTCTACATGATAAAGACTATCAACTAGACAGATGTGGTAGCTTGTATTTCTTGTGGATTTGCTATGGGTTAGCATTTTACATATGTTTCTTATTACACGAGTGCTTACAAATAATCTTCATTTGACAGACGAGTGGGAGGGGACTATCTTGTATCCTAATGCACGAGCATTTGCAGACATGAATGGCCATGAGGGATTTGTTTTGCAGCTGTAGAAGTATTCACAACCATGAAAACTATTGTATTCCTCTTAAAACCTTGAGTTGAATTACAGAGGAAGGTTGTAGGATCCTTGGCATAGAGAGAGGGAAGATTATGAACAGCAAGTCAGATTCTGGGGCTGTCTGAAAGTACTAAAAACACATGGATGAATGGCTTAGAGAATCTGTCTCCAGTGTGGTTGAATATACGTGGAACACAGCACTGCATTCTGGAAGAAAATCTCAATTATGTTTTTCTTCATCTTTAAATCTTCCACGTGTGAGTGCGTATTTTCCAATGTGTAATAATATATCTGAGCAGTAAAATCTTCCTACAGGAGAATGATTGTATTACTGACCTAATTTGTTTTTAATTACAGTATAGCTGATGCATAATGTTACATTACTTTCAGGTAAACAACACAGCAATTCGATAAGTCTATACGTTATGCCCTGCTCACCATCTGTCAGCATACAACCCAATTACAATACTACTGATGACAGTCCCTCCCTGTGCTGTGCCCTTCATCCTTGTCATTTAAGGATTCCGTAACTGGAAACCTGGGTCTCCTACTCCCTTTCACCCATTTTACCCCTTCCCCTACCACCCTGCCCTCTGGCAACCATTAGTTTGTTCTATTGATGGATCTGTTGCTGCTTTTTCTGTTTGTTCATTCGTTTCAGTTTTTAGGATCCCACATATAAGTGAAATCAGGTGGCATTTGTGGTCTGCGTCTGATTTATTTCCCTTAGCATATTGCCCTCTAAGTCCGTTGGTGTTGTTGCAAATGGCAAGATCTCATTGGTTGTTTTTATGAATGAGTAATATTCCCATTGTGTGTGAGTGTGTATGCATGTGTATGTAGACACACACATCTTCTTTATCCATTCATCTATTGATGGACACTGGTGCTGCTTCCGTAATTTGGCTATTGTAAATAATGCAGTGATGAACAAAGGTGTTCATAGATCTTCACAAATTAGTGTTTTTGGAGAACCTGGGGGCGCTTGGGAGCCTCAGTTGGTTGAGCGTCTGACTCTTGATTTCGGCTCAGGTCATGATCCCAGGGTTGTGGTATTGAGCCCCACATCAGGCTCTATGCTGAGCTTGGAGGCTGCTTAAGGTTCGTTCTCTTTCTTTCTTTCTCTCTCTCTCTCTCTCTCTCTCTCTCTCTCTCTCTCTCTCTCTCTCTCTCTCTCTCTTCTTCCCCGATTGCATGCAAGCATGCTATCTTTCTCTAAAATTAAAAAAAAAAATTTAATGTTTATTTTTGAGAGAGAAAGGGTGGGGGACAGGGTGAAAGAGAGAGGGAGGCACAGAATCTGAAGCACGCTCCAGGCTCTGAGCTATCAGCACAGAGCCTGACACGGGGGTTCAAACCCACAAACTATGAGATCACGACCTGAGTCAAAGTTGGATGCTCAACTAACTGAGCACCCAGGCACCCCAGTGTTTTCATTTTTTTTGGATAGTGAATTTCCTGGGTTATACAATATTCCTATATTTCATTAGTAACCTCCATACTGTTTTCCACAATGACTGTACCAATTTACATTCCTACCAACAGTGCACGAGGCTTTTTTCTTCTCTGCCAACTCTTGTTATTTCTTGTCTTTTCGATTCTAGCCATTCTGAACAGGTGTGAGGTGATATCACATGGTGGTTTTCATTTGCATTTCCCTGATGATAAGTGATATTGAGCATTTTTTCATGTGTCTGTTGGCCATCTGGATGTCTCCTTTGGAAAAATGTCCATTCAGTGGGCCTAATTCTTCATAGCTTCCTGTGTCTAAGCTCTTGGCCACAGAACTTATCAATGCTTCCCTACACTGGGTGGGCTAACCTGGTCTGCTCTTGGACTCTGAGTTTGGCTTTGTGACTGGCCTTGACCAGTGGGTTGAGCAAAGGACAGTGCTCACATGATTGAGTCTACATTCTCCCTCTTGCACAGGGCCATGGCCATGAGTCCATGGCTGCTGGAGGATCGAGGAG
Source organism: Panthera tigris (assembly GCF_018350195.1). Classification (NCBI taxonomy): domain Eukaryota; kingdom Metazoa; phylum Chordata; class Mammalia; order Carnivora; family Felidae; genus Panthera; species Panthera tigris. The sequence goes on from NC_056672.1 coordinate 8,579,602, forward strand.
ATATGGTCTCCTCTCCTCTTTGATCTCAGCTGTCAGCCAGTTGATGATAAGACCTATGAGTGACTGGCACCAGCCCAAATGAGAAAAACCTTCTAGTTGAATCCAGCCTAAATTGCTGACAGGCAAACTCCTAGCCAAATAGATGTCTGACATTTGAGACCATTAAGTTTTGGGTAGTTTGTGATGCATCATTATTATAGCCATGAGTAACCTAATTTGTGCATCAATAAATAACCTAATTTGGGCATAGCTGGAATACACATTTATCATGGGCATGTGCTGAAAAAATTTTAAATCATGAGATGTATGATCAATAAGAGGCTTGGAGACAACTGAATCAGAGCTACTTTGGGGATTCCATTTCTTACTCTCTTCTCTGTTGAGTCATGTCTATAGAGACGGGTTTCTTCTCATTGTTCAAATTTCAGCTGAATGTCATTTTTCTCCAGTGGGGCTTCTCTATCAAAGGTAGATTTTGCTGCGCACGCCGCCCCCCCCCCCCCCCCCCCCCCCCCCCCCCAGGTCTCTCTCTATCCTATTATGCAAGACACATCAGTATCTGAAATGATACATTCTCTTTCTCCTTTGGAATGTAAACTCCATGAGGGAAAGAAGTTCCTATTGTGAATCTCACAAAGAATTCATCTACATGTTGCCTCTCTCTCTACTGGGCATTTACATCAGGAAACGAGAGGTTTTGTCTACATAATTTTGACAGCATTCTTTTCTCTTTGCTCTACGGAGAATATGGGCCCTTGATACACGATACAGAATGTCACCAGAAGTATAGCGAAGCATCTGCTTGATCTGTATTGTCCGGGGGCACAGAGCAGTCTTTAAATGTTCAAGGGGGATTGTTCTTAATGTTTTCATAGGTTAGTGTGCAAACAAATGCATTAGTCATAAGGATTTTTACTAGTCTACCAAATTCTCAGAGAAGAAATGCACAAAGGCCATTGGGAAAATGTGCAAATTTTGGCCTGTGAAAACAGTGCCGGATGGAGATAATGGCCACAAATAAAACTCACATTGGCCAAAGCAATAATTGGTAAAATGTGTTACAGATAAAAACCAAATGATGATTCAATTTTTACTGTAAAATTAAGGGAAAACACTAATTTTGACTAACATAATTTGAGTTAACATAAAAGGGATAATTTGAAGGGTTTGAGTGTCATTGTACATTAAACAGATCAAGAAATTAGATGCAATCAATAGGCATGCACTCCGGGGAATTTTTTAGAAAGAGAAATCATAAGCAATTGAATTTTTATGAGTTTTTAGATTAATATACAAAGTCCTAAAAAGTTTTGTGGGTTAAAGGTAAAGTATCAAAGCGTCCCCCAGGCCTCGCCTGTATATATGGGAGTCTTCTAAGATACTTGGATGGATGGAGACCTAGACTCTCAGACTTAGTAGCATATCATTAGCATGTGGATTTGCCCTTTCCTCTTCCTGCTTTTCTCAGCTCCAAAGTAAATGTCATTTACTGGGGACCAATCATCCTCCATCAGCTCTATCTGTACACATGGTTTATCTATGGCGACGACCTTTTGTCACTTGGAATGTCATCACAGGTGTGGCACTGGGCTAGCTCATGGGGAAAAGCCTCACGCCATCCCTGTTACAAAAGAAGCCCCCCAAATCCTGTTGGACATGTGAGTGCTCTGTTTTTCAGTGACAGAAGACTCACTGAGTTGTAAAGCTCGGTAGCCACCCCATTTTAGAGACCAGAAAACTGAGGATGGAGAGTAAGGGAGTGAGGTTTCATAATTACTTAGGGACACAGTTTATTACTAGCAGATCGGGGACTAGGATTCAAATCTCCCATCTTGCTGAACTACAATACTAGCAGCCCTGGGCTGGTTCATCTCAGAAATCCGCCCCAGACTGTGGGTTCTACCATACCCAATATTAGTGTTGAAAATACCTAGTTCCTCACATGGAAAAACCTGGTGACATTTGCCTAATGTTTTTAAGGGCATTACAAACCACCTACTCTTAAAAAAAAAAGGAAATCACACACCCAGTTCTTCCCTCTCTGTACAAATGTCAACTTGTCAATCAGCATTTCCAGTGATTTAGGGATTTTCTGGGGATTTAGCCTAGCACACCAGAAATACAGATACTTGAGTAAATGGCCTAAGAGACTACCAAAAGGCAAATACTAAAGGAAACAGCCAAAATAAAAGACTACTAATTAGGCCAGGCCTGGGGCAGATGTAACGGTTGAAAGGGAGAATGCTGGGTGCAGGAAAGGAATGGGTTTATTGTGGGAGGGGCGTGGGTTTCAGTCCTCACTCTGCTAGTTCAGCTGTACGTCTACACCCAAACCCTCTCAGTTCCTCTAGCTGTAGAGTGGGGCAAGAATGCTAGATCCTAAGGGAACTTGAGTGCTACTGGAGCAAATTTCAGTTGTAGGTGCTTCTTTCCACATTCTGATTGGGCCAAAACCAGAGGGATTTCAGTTAGTTAGGGTGGACGCTGGCCGGCTGGGTCTCCCCTTTCCCTGGCATAAACGTACAGTTTGCTTTTTGCTTCAAATCTGAAGCCACTTCCAACATGTCCTCTTAAACAAACAAAAAACCCAGCGATCGTAGCCACTTGACAGGGTTGCAATACTGAAATAAGATAAACTTTGCAAACCGCTTAGGACCACAGGTGTTCTGTAAGTGGCGAGTAACAAGAATGACGATGACGAATGGTCCCCCTTAGGGGGGCAACAAGGAAACCTTCGTAAAATCAGCCTGTCCAGGGACTCAAGATGAAACCTAGATTTGGAGGTGCCCGGGACGAAAGTCAAATTCCGTGACTTACTCAAAGACCGTGCCTTTCCAACTCCGCGACAGCCACCCCGGTTTTCGTTAGTTGGAGGCGGCGAAGGCACGGATGGGGGTGGGGAGGGGAGCAGCGGCCCTTAAGCAAGGCAGGGGACAGGTCAGGGCACGAGGCTGAAGGCAGGCAGGCGGCTGATGACCCGGGAGGGGGGCGGGGGCCCGCTACTCACCGCGGCCCACCACCAGGCGTGCGGGATGCTGGTGAAGTTGGTGTTGGGCACGTCGTGCTCCACGGAGTAGACGGCCGCCGAGAAGGTGAAGATGCCCATGGTGATGAAAAGCATGAGGCAGCCCACCTGCTGGTAGCACTGGCGCAGCGTGAAGCCGAAGGCGCGCAGGCCCGTGGAGTGGCGGGCCAGCTTGAGGATGCGCAGGACGCGCATCAGGCGCATGACGCGCAGCACCTGGCCCACCTTGCCCACGCGGCCCACCGTCTCCAGCTCGTGCTCCCGCGGCGCGCCCTTGCTGCGCGCCTGGTCCTCGCCCGTGAGGCACTCGAGCAGCAGCTGCAGGTAGAGCGGCAGGATGGCCACCAGGTCCACCAGGTTGAGGGCGCTGCGCGCGAAGCGCCGCAGGTCGGGCGTGGAGGCGAGGCGCAGCAGGAACTCGAGCGTGAAGAAGGCGATGCACAGCATCTCCACGTGCTCCAGGATGGGCCGCGGGTCGCCGCCGCCCGCGCCCTGCGCCGCCCGGTGCTGCATCTCCTCCACGGTGTTGAGCGCCAGCGCCACGACGGACACGAGCACGAAGAGGCTGGAGGCCACCCCGATGGCCTTGGCGGCCACGGACGAGAAGGGCTTCTCCAGAAGGTTCCAGAGGCGGCGGCGCTGCGGCCCGTAGAAGCGCATGTCGCGGAAGAGCTCCTCGGCCTCCTCGGCCTGCGCCTGCGCGCGCAGCTCGCGCTGGATCTTGAGCTGGTCGCTGAGCTCGTCGCGCCGCTCCTCGAAGCAGATGCGGCAGCAGCGCGGCGTGTACTTGAGCCGCACGCCCCAGTAGCCCAGCTCCTCCAGGAAGCAGCGCGGGCACAGCTCGTCGCGCACCAGCAGCACGCCCGACGCGTAGAAGTTGTAGACGAGCTGGAAGACGGCCGGGTCGCGGTCGAAGAAGTACTCGTCCGTCTGCTCCTCGTAGTCGTCGCACAGGCCGAGCTGGCGGCTGCGGCTGGTGGACGTGGCCAGGCGGCCCAGGCGCGTCTTGGGGTAGCAGGCCAGCTCGCAGCAGTCCAGCCGGTAGCTCTGGCCGCCCACGTTCACGTTCAGGGTGGACGACGCGGCGGGAGGGGCGGCGCGGCCGTCGGGCTGCGCGCCGGGGGCGGCCTCAGGCCGTCCGTCCTCCTCGCCTGGGTCGTCCTTCAGCTCGTCCTCCTCCCCCCCATCGTCGTCCTCCTCGATGTAGTAGTTATAGTTGCCCTCGGTCCACGGCGGGATGCTGGCCAGGGAGCCGGAGCGGGCCCCCACCGAGCAGACGCTCCTGCGGTGCTGGCTGCTCCCGGCCTGGGGCGCGTCCCCGCTCTCTGTAGTATTCCAGGGCCTGTAGCCCCACGACCGCCGCCTCTCGCTCTGCTTCAGCATGGCTGCGGCAGGTGCACCCCCTGCTCTGCCTGGGGACTGCCACCGGGAGGATGGATCCCAACCCCTGCTCTGTCTGAGAGGGGCCTGCACCAGACGACCAACGTGCCCAGCCCAGCCCTGGGGGAACTCACCAGACGCAGGCAGATGGCTGATGACTGCTGCTCTAATCTTGCTGATAGGGAAGCAGCAAGTGTTAGGAGGGATTTAGAGCCTCTTAGCCACTTTCCTCCCCCCTCTCCCTGCCCTGCCTGACGTAGGGGTTGACTACGTGGTCTTAAATCTGTAGATAATCAGAAGGCGGCAGAGGTTATTGCCAATAAAAATGTCGCCAATCCTCAGGCCCGCCCTCAGGAAGTGCTCAGCGAGTTTGGACCCCGGGGGAATCCGTGAATTAGCTGTAGTTGCACGGATGGCTGTGTTTTGGTCTAACTGATGGAATTGGAGCCCCTGTGATCAAGGAAAGAGACGGCAGCAGAATGCTCAAAGCGAGTTGGTCACAAGTCTGTCTTCTACTCCGCGTAGCCCCTTGTTTAGATCACCTAAGACCTCGAATGTTTCCCAGGCTCTTTCTGTCACACGATCACAGTCGTGTTTCCCAATGGGTTCTGCCTAGCAGCCTTGCCCTACTGGATTTCCATTGGCCTGTTTCTCTGCCTGTCTCTTTCCCTTCCTTCTCTTGAATGGTAAGAACATATTTCCAGAAAGAATCCAGGACTGGTGGGTACATGTTCTTGCAGTCCTGCTTAGCTGCTGTGTTAGGCCATATGTAAAGGTGGCCAGACTTTATTCCGAGGAAAAGGTCTTGATCGTTTTCCCAAACCTCAGTTAAAATTTTTTTTTAGGTTTCTTTCCATGGATCAAGTAACGTGCTAACGGCTGGGGATGGAAACCCGATGGAGACACAGTTGCTCATGGTTTTGTAGGTGATGGAAACAGGCGAGCCCAGCTAAAGAGTGGGTGGCAGAGAAAAGGAAGAGACTGGTTTTGAGCAGGGAATTTGTTTTTAAATTCAATTTATGTTGACTAGCTCATGGTTATGGTTTAAAAAAAAAATTCAAAAGGCACAGGGTACCTGGGTGGCTCAGTCAGTTGAGCATCTCTTGATCTCAGCTTGGTTGTTGATCTCAGGGTTCTGAGCTCAAGCTCCCTGGGGGGCTCCACACTGGGTATGAAGCGTACCTACAAAAATAAATTCAAAAGATACGAAGGTGCATTACAGTGGACAGTTTCTCTTTCCCAAACCAAACTTCCAGTTACCACATGTGCCACTGAAGAAGCAACCACTGTTACTCATCCAGAATACTTTTTGGTTGTTCTTTCAGAACTATTCTAAACAAATACAAGCTAAATCCTATCTCCATCTGGCATCTGAAAATCTCTATATTATCAACACAAATCATAGTACTCTCTACACATTGCTTTTTCCAATTAACCATGTGTCTCAGAGGTGTTTTTATGTGTGAACATAGATGTCTGCCTAATTTTGAAAATAGTCTGACAGTGATAAACATTCAGATGGTTTTATATATTTGCTCTTATGAACAATGGCGCAGCAAATAACCCTGTCATGGGCGTTACTTTATATGTGTTTACAATGTGTAGGAAGGATCACAAAGAAATCTGATCAGACGGGGGCAGAACAAATTGGACAGATTCCTTGGGGAAAGATTGAAAATGACATCATCTTACACATACATGGAACGATCAGGGTTATTTAAAATAATATTCTGTCCAATAGGAATGTGTGGGCCTTATTTGGAATTCTGATTCAAACAAAAAGCTTAAAACATTTTTGAGACCACTGGAAATTTGATTTGATGATATTTAGGAACTGTTAGAATGCTTTATGCGGGTGCACCTGTGTGGCTCAGTCAGTTGAGTGTCTGACTTTGGCTGAGGGCATGATCTCACTGCTGGTAAGTTCGAGCCTTGCATTAGGCTCCCTCCTGGCAGCTCAGAGCCTAGAGCCTGCTTCAGATTCTGTATCTCCCTCTGTGTCTGTCCCTCCCCTGGTGGTGCTCTGTCTCAAAAATAAATAAACATTAAAAAAAAGAATAAGGAATGCTTTTATGATAATGGTCTTGTCATGTAGAAGCGAAAGGCTGTGTATCTTTTATACAAACATACTGAGGCATGTATGGATGGAGTGATTGGATACCTGAGATTTGCTTCAAGATAATATAGGAGAGAGAAAGTGGGTGGGCATTGCGTTGAGTCGGGGCACCTGGGTGGTTTAGTTGGTTAAGTGTCCAACTCTTGATTTCAGTTCTGGTCATGATCTCATGGGTTAGTGAGTTCGAGCCCCACATGGGGCTTTGCACTGACAGCAGAGAGCCTGCTTGGGATTCATTCTCTCTCTCTCTCTCTCTCTCTCTCTCTCTCTCTCTCTCTCTCTCTCTCCCCCCCCCCTCTCCCCCTCTCTCTCTCCCCCCCTCTCCCCCCCTCTCCCCCTCTCTCCCCCTCTCTCCCCCTCTCTCCCCCTCTCTCCCCCCTCTCTCCCCCTCTCTCCCCCTCTCTCCCCCTCCCCTACATGTGTATGTGCTTGCTCGCACTCTCAAAACTTAACAAAAAACTGGCTGTGAGTCAGTAACTGCTGAGTGATGGGAATATAGAGTTTCGTTATACTGCTCTCCTTTTGTATGTGTTTGAATTTTTTCATAATCAGGTTTTAAAAAGACACATAAAGGATACCTTGTTAGAGGTGGAATTGGCAGGTCCAAGACCCCACGTTTGCAATTCTGATCAATGATGCCAATGTCCCTGCTAACAATATTACTAATTTAAAACTCATCATCACACTTCTTCAGCTCTGCCCATTTTATAGGTGAAAAATGACATGTGGGATCATTTTTTTTTAATTTGTAAATGTTTGTTTATTTTTGAGATACAGAGCCGGGGAGGGACAGAAAGAGAGGGGGTGAGAGGATCCAAAGGAACGTCTGCACTGATAGCAGGGAGCCCAGCATGGGGCTGGAACCCACGAACCTAATCGTGACTTGCGTCAAAGTCGGCTGCTTAACCGACTGAGCCACCCAAGCACCCCTGACACGTGGGATAATTTTAATTTGTATTTCTCTTACTGTGAATGCAGTTTGGCACCTCTTCATGTCATTAGCCATATTTTTTTGCTGTGTTTCTTACTGATTTGCGGGAGAGCTTTCTACATTCTGAGAATAAACCCTTTGGTGGGGGCTTTATGGTTTGCAATTTTATCCTTCGGTGGGTTTTTTTCCCCCGTGTAAATTGTTTATTTGAAGACTTCTCAGTGTTGTGTCCTATTAGGAAAGTCTTTGCCACTCTGTAATTTCTAAGAATTTTCTTCTTAGGGTTTTACTTCTCACAATTAAGGATTTGATCCGTCAAGAATTAATTTTGATGTAAAGAGTGAGATACGGACCCAACTCTGTTTTCCAGATTTTATCCACATGTCCCAACACATTAACTGAATGATTTCTCTTTTCCTCACTGGTGTATAATGCTATCTTCGTCATGTAGTTCAGTTTTGATTATGCCTTATGGTTGTTGGGCCAGGTAGCAGTTTCTACAGGGTCCGCACCTGCTGTCGCTGTTAACCTTTCAATAAGCCTCAAATCTACAAGCTTAAGATAACACCTAAGCAGTCCTAGCCTTTAAGTTCATAAATGCACTTCTAGTGTTCTCTTACTAGCATACGATATATTTTTTTAAGTTAAATTTTTTTAGTGTTTATTTTTGAGAGACAAAGCACTTGTGGGGGAGGGGCAGAGAGAGAGGGAGACACAGAATCCAAAGCAGGATCCAGGCTCTGAGCTGTCAGCACAAAGCCCACCATGGGGCTCAAACTCAGGAACTCTGAGCTCATGACCTGAGCCGAAGTCAGACACTTAAACGCCCGAGCCTCCCAGGCACCCCTTTCTGACATAGAGTATTAGTGTTGTCTCTCCATTCGCACCACGAACTGCTTTCCGGTTTTATCTCTTTTTTATATTGTGCTCCGTTCTGTCAACAAGTACCTTTTCTCTTCCAAATCGATCGTACTACTAGAAAAAATTACCACTGTTTTCATAGTTCTCATTTCCTCTCTTTCCATTGTGGTCATCGACCGCTTCTTACCTAAGCTCTCAACATCGTCGTGGCTTTAGTACTGAAAAGCAGGAGAGGTGGTCATGTTTGTAGGACCTCTCAAAGCTAAACACAACATAACCATGTCGTGGACGGAGGTGGATACCCTTGTTGGGCCCCCTGGAATGGTCTCTTACCCCTCAAATGTGTCTCTCGGTGTGGGCGTGTCGCTTGGACTTCACCCTTGGATTTTACCTTTGCAAGGGGGACGGTCACCATACCTGGAAATGCTTTCTACCAAAGAGAACTGTCCAAAAAAAGAACACATGTGTTCCTAAAGTGATGAGTTCCTCCTCCTTGAATGTGTTCAAGAAGCTGCAGGGCAGAGGGAAACCTGTATGATCTTCAGGCTGGCTTCTGCCTTGAAATGACTCATATTCCAACTCTTTCCTCGAGGATTCATTTGCTCTGAATTCCCTTCTGCCTTTCTTCTCCTACAATCCTTGCCCTTCAGAAGTGAGCTCAGACATCACCCTCCTCTTGGAGCAGTCCTTCTCTGACACCTCTCTCTCTTTCCTCAAGGTAGGTTAGCTGCTCCTTTTCGGTGTTTCCATTTAAGGTAACACACATCACTAACATAGAATGTGAGGCACTTACTTTAATGAAGAGAGACTTAAACATTTTCCCATTAGGAAGTTTTAGAAGTGCATTAGAGAAAAATTTTAAAAATCGAGTAAAGCACTAATCACCAGTACAACAATAATAGCATGCCTAGATTCTGAACTGTAGTAATGCTTACAACAACCTGTTGTGCTATTCCTGTTTTATAGGTAAGGAAACAGGGAAGTTAAATGACTAACTTGTGAGTGCACAGCAAGTAAATGGTAGAGCTGGGTTTTGTTCCGGACTAACCAGGCTAACCAACAGGTTGCAAAATAGCATATACATAAACACCACCTACAGTGTCATCAACCAAAGACAATTACTGTTAATATTTTAACCTGTGTCTTTCCATTCAGTCACACACACACACACACACACACACACACACACACGGATATATCTATTTAACCTAGTCGTGGTCATATTGAACATAAAATTATATATCCTACTGTCTTCATTCAGCATTTTCACAGGAGCAATTTTAAGCAATTTTTAAAATGTTTTATTTATATTTGAGAGACAGAGAGACAGCAGACGAGCGGGGGAGGGGCAGGAGCGAGGGAGACAGAATCCGAAGCAGGCTCCAGGCTCTGAGGTGTTAGCACAAACCCAGACGCGGGGCTGAGATCATGACCAGAGCCGAAGTCAGATGCTTCACCAGCTGAGCCAGACAGGTGCCCCAGAAGCATTTTTGATGAAAAAAAAAAAAAAGCCTTTGTAAGCATTATTTTAAAGGCTACAAAATGCTCTGTATTTTGGCTGTGTCATCTGTAACTAAACCAAATCTCTCTTATGGAAATAAATATGTTTTAGTATTCTACTATTATAAGTAACGATAAAAATAGGTTTGAGAGCTTTTTGTTGTTGTTGTTCTTAAGGGTTTTGTTTTTGTTTTTGTTTTTTGTATTCTGAGTAATTCTTTGAGACCGTTTGGCTAGATTTTTTTTTTTACACCATTCTCTTTCAATATGGAGGCTTCCCATGTGCTGCTGGTCCTGACGTTTGTTCTTCTGAGGACAGCCTTTCTCCACTCCAGCCTGTTTTCTTTTCCTCCGGCCAACTCCTGTTTGCCTTGGGTAGGTGGAAGGCTAACCCTTCTAGCCTGTCCTCTAGGATGGCCTCCCGGCCTCCCAGCCTCCGGCAGCATTCAGCCCCCTCCCCCTACCTGTTCTGCCCCAACAGCTTCATTTGGCCTAGCAGAGCCCTCAGCACAAATGCTATCTGCGTGCAAACAAGACAGGACTGCGAGTTCCAGAAGGGCCGGACAGTGGCTGCTTTGTTCACCGTTTGATCCCCAGGTTCCAGTCCAGTGCTTGGCCGATAGCTGGCAGTCAGAACTGCTAGCTGAGAGAGTGAAGTATTTGATGTCTATGGCCAGCTTGTTTTGCAGTTTGCCTCACGGTCCACTCTTAGCCCTGAAGAGAGGGAGTGTCTTGCACAGCGGCTTAGTCAGAACAGCTTTGCTCCTTGTTATTTGCTCAATGAGAAGTGAAAATGACATGACCCTTTTGTTTTACCCAAGTCTATACTGTTGATTCACTTCAAGGTTCCCCACTAGCCTCTCACGTCTTCAAGGATGAAGACCGTCTTGTCTCTTTGGCCCCAATACCAAGTGCGGTTGAAGACCTCTCTGTATTAGTTCTTACAACGGCATGTAAATCTGTAATCACCTTAAAAATGTTAGAAACAACAACAACAGATTGACTGCTCTGCACTGACGTAGCCCGAAGCCCCACTGGGGAGGGGAAGAAAACTAGCGAGCTCTGAGGAAAGTGGTGGGGGTCCTACCTGCTCGTCTTTGGTGACACAGATTGATAGGCAGCGTGGTACAATATGAAGGACATTGAAACTAAAGCACATGGGATTTTGCTTTCTGCTTTCTGGTTCAAAGCTTTGGGAAAATTGCCTCGACCTTTATCATCTCTGTTTCCTCATCTGTGAAAGGGGGCGCTGGGGGATTTCTTGTTAATATAAAAAGAGAACGCCCCTCTACTTTATCTTCAGTTGGCTTCCCTATGCCAAATCCTAGCACATAGGAAAGATAGGCATCTCTTCTACATCCGGCCAAGTCCAATCCCAATTCCTGATTATATACCTACGACACAAATAGATTTCATTTTTAGCTCCTGGAGTGTTTCTCGGCAGACAAATAACCGTCCCATTTGCAGTGCACCATTAAAATGAATTCCTTTATGTTAATGCAGTGCTGACTAATAGAACTTCATATGTTGGTAGACATATTTTTATGGCTTAAAACGTGAGTAGTGCCACTGAGGAACAGAACTTAAAATTGTATTTAATCTTAATTAATTTATATTTAATAGTCCTGTGTGGCTAGTGGCTACCATGTTGTACAGGACAGTATTAAGATAACTTGTGCCTGGATTGTCCCTTTTAAAATAGGCACTGGCCCCCAGGAGCAATGCCCTTTTAAGACATTGACCCCTCAGTCACATGAGGTTGCCAGCATAAACTGGCCTACTACTTCTAGGACTAAAAGGGAGTGAGACAGAGGAAAAGTAATTTGGATATGACAATGAATAGAGCTGCGGGATGGGCAGAGAAGTCTGAATGGGGAGGGGGTAGACTTGGGGGTGGGGCATTTCAGAATAGATTCAGATCCTGGGCGGGGTGGGGGTGGGGGGTGGTGGCTCAGGAAGAGCCTAGAGTGCAAAGGGAGTAACTAAGGCAAGTTGTAAGAAGACCAAGGTTGCTGAATGCAAACACCTTTGCAATTTTGCCCAGACCTAGTCCTGAGAAAGGCAGAGAGATTTAGTATTCACTCGAGAAACGGTATTTCCTTTAAGATCTTTGACGTCCCCATCAGTAAATGATTAGGGTTGTAATTGTAAACTGGGACATTCAGATGAAGAGCTGGATGATTAATACTCAAGCCAGAACAAAGAAATTATCAAAAAACAAAACAAAACCCAACAATCTTCCCAGCTTTCAATAAAGGAAAAAGAGTAGGTTTTTGAGAGGAAAAGTATCTGTTAAGCCTGGTGAATTTCTTCCACTAACTGAATTATTTAAGTATTTGCTCCCCTCCTCTTGAAATTTGCCTGTCTCGTCCTAGGTAAAGTGTGCAATGAATGGAAACGGCAAAAGATTGCAGTGTCTCAGTTGTTTGGAATCGTCACTGACCCAGTGAAAATTGTCTGTGGGTTTGGGAAAAAAGAGTGAGGGATGTGGGCGGCTGCTTGTAACAAAACACTTTTGTTGCCAATGTCCTGTAATCAGGCTTCATCTGGTGGTGGGGGGTGCTCCCCCTTTTGTAAGCCCATCCATCCTTTTAAATTTTTTTTTTTGATGTTCATTTTTTTTTTTAATTTTTTTTTTTTTTTACATTTATTTATTTTTGAGACAGAGAGAGACAGAGCATGAACGGGGGAGGGTCAGAGAGAGGGAGACACAGAATCTGAAACAGGCTCCAGGCTCTGAGCTGTCAGCACAGAGCCTGACGCGGGGCTCGAACTCACGGACCGTGAGATCATGACCTGAGCCGAAGTCGGCCGCTTAACTGACTGAGCCACCCAGGCGCCCCAAATGTTTGTTCATTTTTGAGAGAGAGAGAGAGAGAGAGAGAGAGCGTGCGCGCGCACTTGCGCATGCAAGCAGGGGAGGGGCAGAGAGAGAGGGAGACACAGAATCGGAAGCAGACTCCAGGCTCTGAGCTGCCCACATGGAGACCAATATGGGGCTCGAACTCACAGACCATGAGATCATGACCTAAGCTGAAGTCAGCCACTTAAGTGACTGAGCCACCCAGGCATCCCTCATCTGTCCTTCTTAATTACCTCTTTTAAAGATGAAAAGCCTGTGACTAAGAAGTGTGGTTTCTTGCCTGATGTTGCTCTGAAAGTGGCTGGTTGAACCGGATCCAGAATCTGGGACGACTCTGTCTGCCACTTGGGCACCTTCAGGTCCTCTGTGCGACCTCTAATGGTGTGTCCCTTCCTTAGAAAACCTCCCTTTGATTTCTGATCTTCATTTTTCATTTCCTCTAAACATACATAGACAGTCTTCCAACATGGTTCTTTTTTGTTTTTAATTTTTTTTTTTTAACGTTTATTATTGAGAGACATAAGCACGGGAGGGGCAGAGAAAGAGGAGGAGACACAGAATCTGAAGTAGGCTCCGGACTCTGAGCTGCCAGCACAGAGCCCCCCACGGGGCTCAGACTCACAAACTGTGAGGTCATGACCTGAGCCTAAGTCAGCCTCTTAACTGACTGAGCCACCCAGGCACCCCAACATGGTTCTTTGTTGTTCGCTTTGCCCCCACTGCCACGGCTGATCTTGCCACTTATTCCGCCATTTTGGAAGTGGATGCCATCCAATTCAATGTAAGGTGTAAACATGCTGCTGTGTCTAAGACCCTGTGCTACTTCTGAGCTGGGAGGGACCCAGTGGTACTCTGCTCCCACCATTCACTTTAGAGATAAGGAAACTGAAGTGTCCGATAAATCAGGTGACTTACCCAGCGTCCCGTAGACAGTTGAGCTGGTACCTGCCTGGCCTTGGAACCCTGTTCTCATTCCCCCTAACTTGACATTGCTCTGGCATCACTGCATCTCGTTTTTCACTTTGGACTTGTGTCCATGTGAAACAAGAAAATTAGACATCTGGAAAGCGTGCTTTTGAGTAACTTAAATATCAGATCCTGACATTTAATAGAGAGCTAAGGTCCATGACCGCAGACGAATTGCTTTGGCTGGTCTGATTCCACAGCAAATGTCTCAGTCCTTCATTTTGTGTTGGACGAGGTGTAGTCACAGTTGGACTTCGCATAACTTCCAAAACCAACATCCTCTCTTTGGCTCAGACCAGAACCTTGCCTATTTTCTGTGGTAGAGTAGACTCCATTGATCTTTAAAAAGTTGAGCCTTGTATAATTTGACACAGCTTCGCATCTCCGTTCTTCTGGTTTCCAGTGTTGTCCCCTGGTCTCTGCCTCTGGGTGTCTCTTTCTCCTCCACGTACTCTGAGAGGAGAAACTCTCTCTGACCAAGTCTCCAGAAGACCAGAAATGAGGCTACTGAGCCCTGCATTTGATTTAGAGAGAAATTTGTGTTTGAGAATTCTGCCAAGGGAGGGAAATACACCAGAGACCATGGAACATCTGCTCCATGCTGGTATTACTGTGATGATTGGGGCTCCCTGGAGTCGGGGTGAAGATGAGCCAGTGGATGGTCCTGAGGTGATTTGCCCATTTGAAACGTGGCATCTGTGAAAACCTAGTAAAAATACAAAGAATGTGCCTGAACAGATGGTACGTGAAGAATTCTGGACTAGAACAATTCTCGGGGAACCCTTAAAGATGAATAAATGTGGCCAGGGGAAGGGATTATATATGATTAATAATGACTCTGTTATATTGTTAAAATTGCCTACGTAGTTGCACTCCAAAGACTGTTTTCGTTTCTGGTTTTTGTTGTTGGTTTGGTTTTTTGGGTACAGATCAAAGTTACCAGTCAGGCCAAATTACATAGTGCAGGTAAGTACTTTCCACCCAGCTTTCTAGAATATCATGTCTCCGCATTGCAAAGGTTATTCTCAAAATCAGAACAGAAGAGTTAGACCTTGGGTCATGAATGAGTGTGTGGGAGTTAGACTCACTGAAAAGCATAAACAATAGATTTAAGTGAATATATTTGCAGCTGTATTGTTCTTCTATTGACGTAGAAGAAATTCTAAGGCAGTGCAACTGACCTTAGTGAACTCCATGAGAAAAGTCAGTATTCTGGACTGAACGTCAGTTTGGAACTTGATTAGCAAGGCATTGCGAAAAAGAGTTAGAGAAGAGATAAAAATTACTTTAATCGACAGAGCAACTATTTGTATGTAACCCTGTGCATGGTGCTGCTAAAAGGCTGGTGATTAATAAGTAGCTTATTCTTTCAAGAAGGGTAATGATTTTCCTTGGCCCCGTAATTTCACTCTTGATTTAAAATTATTTTGGCAAAAGTCAATTTTAGCTTCTGTTACGTGAGAACATCACAAACTATGACTAAATGAAATCATTTTAAGGGGCTGTGTTTCTTGCATAGGTTATGATTATATTCAGTTTCATGGAACAGAAAGCTAACTTAAGAATTTACACGTAGACATTACTTTGCCCCTGTGACCAAGATTGGCAGTCCAGGGTTGGTGGAAGGTAAGGGTGTCACCAAGGATGAAGAGTCCTCATGATTATTTGTAAACTGTAGAAAGGTGCATCATTTGGTCCCAAATACACACTGGTTTTGTCATTCTTTTTTTTTTCTGGATGAGTAGGTTCTGCTGTGATCTTTCTATCCAGTGTCCATGTTCTAACATGAACTTGTGTTCCAAACCTCTGGTCATGATCCTGATACCTGGAGTTACTCAGAACAATCTACCTTGTGAATTGTATTGCTTCAAAAAGATCCCAGATCATGTCAAAAAAAATCAGAGAAATGTACAAAGAAGAAAATAAAATCCACCTCATATTTTACAGCCCCAAATAACTACTAACATCATGATGAAACTCCATCCAGAAATTGTTACATTTCTGTATGTCTATATATACATATGTATGTGTACACATGCATATATAGCCACACATATGTAATTGTATACACATATTGTGTTATTTCCCACTCCTATTTTTATAAATAATTATCTATATACGGGATTGTGTAAAAATTTGCCAAGTGACTGGAAGTGCAGTCTTAGCTGCATTCTGAATTATTCAATTACATCAGGACCCGTTTCCCCGCCCCACCCCCTTGCCATCTTGCTTTTAGCCAAACATGAATGTAGAGGAATTGTCTGCAGTAGGTTGTCTTTCCATTTGGCTATATCTTGTTTTATGATTCTTGGTACGGTTTTGTAGATTTATTTACAAAAATTCCAAGCCCACCTTGTTCAATTTTTCCTGAATGCTTTATTCACTTGACCAGCCGTTGTCAATGAGATATTGTCTATGTTGCCTTTTCTAGGTACTCATTGCTAGTAGAGAAAAAAAGTTATTGAACTTTGTATATTTATGTTACATTGAGCCATCTTACCAAATGATCTTATTCTAGCAATTTTGTAAAAAAAACTAGTGTTTCTAGAAACAAAATCATATCAATAAATCAAGAGAGTTACCTCTGCTTTTTAACACGTATCCAAAATATATTCTTTGAATTTGCTCATAGCTCAAAGGCAATATTGAAAAGTTACAGAAAAGAATAGGAATTGAAAATTTACAAAGTAGCATGAGAAATACCCAATTAATATATGCTGCAGATAACTCGGTTGAACCAAGCACATGAAAAGGATGCCAACTCCCACTCTAGTAAGATAAAACATACCATAATGAATGAAAAATACTCAGCTTCATTGTTACATATTAAAGTGACAAAAAAATAAAAAGAACTAGAACAGTTATTGTTGGTGGGGCAAATCCTTTGTTGTTGTTTTTGTTTAGGACGATTGTAAAGTTTATTTAGAGCACGCAAGCTGGGGAGGGGCAGAGAGAGCGGGAGACACAGAATCTGAAGCAGGCTCCAGGCTCTGAGCTGTCAGCACAGAGCCCGATGTGGGGCTTGACCTCACAAACTGTAAGATCATGACCTGAGCTAAAGTCGGCCAGTTAACCGACTAAGCCACCTAGACCCTCTGTTTTAATTGGTATTGATATCAAGCTTTATAAATAGTTGTTATACGTGTGGGGTATGTTCCTCAATCTGAACTTTTCTTTTTCTAGAGCATGTTTGCTATTCTTGGGCCTTGGAATTTCCATATGAGTTTCAGAATCTACTTTTCAAGTTCAAAAAAACAAACAAACAAACAAACAAACAAACAAAAACAAACGTTGGGGGCTTGGATTAGAAATGAATTCATTTGGTAGGTCATTGTGAAAGAGTTGCTATTTTAGAATAGCTAATCTATATCTCTGCATTGATTCAGGTTTTTAAAAATGTCTTTCACCTCAACATCACTTATCAGGGAGATGCAAATCAAAACTACAGTGACCTATCACCTCACACCTGTCAGAATGGCTAAAATTAACCCAAGAAACAAAAGGTGTTGGTGAGGAGGTAAGAAAAACGGGAATCCTCTTGTACTGTTGGTGAGGATGCAAACTGGTGCAGCCACTCTGGAAAACAGTATGAAGGATCCTCAAAAAAATTAAAAATAGAACCACCCTCTTGTTCAGCAATTGCGCTCCTTACCCAAAGAATACAAAAATACAAACTTAAAGGGATATGTGCACCCCGATGTTTATAGCAGCATTATAGCAGCCAAACTATGGAAATGGCCCAAGTGTCCATCGACTGATGAATGGATAAAGAAGACGTGGTATAGATCTATACAAAGGAATATTACTCCACTATAGGAAAGAATGGAATTTGCCATTTGCAACAGCATGGATGGAGCTAGAGTATAATGCTAAGTGAAATAAGTCAGAGAAAGACAAATACTATATGATTGCACTCATATGTGGTATTTGGGAAACAAAGGAGCAAAGGGGAAGTAGGCAAACCAAGAAACTGACTCTTAACTATAGAGAACAAACTGATGGTTACCAGAGGGGAGGTGGATGGGGGGGGGTGGGCGGGTAGGGGTGAAACAGGTGATGGGGATTAAGGAGGGCACTGGTGATGAGCACCGGGTATTGGAGGGAAGTGTTGAGTCACTATATTATACACCTAAAACTAATATTGAGCTCTATGTTAACTAACCGGAATTTAAATAAAAACATAAAATGAGTTTTAAAATTTTCTCCTTAAGGTTTTGAACATTGTTCACTGGATTTACTCCTGACTTGGATTTTTTCTGCAATTATGTATGCCGCCTCTGGTGATTTTAAAATAGGTTCACGCCTTCTTTGAAATGCCTCCCTTTAAACGGTGAAGCTTAATTCTCCTCCTATTAGGTGCGAGACAGATTGAGAGACTTCGGACTAAGAAAAAAAATAAAGCAGAAGAAATTCAGAAACGACAGTACAAAGGCTTCCTCCTTGCTCTTTTTCAGATCGTTCTCTGTGCAGGAATGCAGCTGTAATGTCATGAGAATACTCCTGCAGTCGTAGAGAGAGGTCCAAACGCAGAGAACTGAGACCTGGTGGAGCCCCGCCGCCTCCAACCACATGAGTGGCCATCTTGGAACCGAATCGTCTAGCTGCAGTCAGGCCATTCAGGTGACGACATGCCTTCTACCATGTGACGGCAACCTCGTTAGAGACCTTGAGCCAGAACCATCCAGCTGAGCCTCTCCTACATGCCTAACCCTCAATACCATGAGAGGTAAGAGGCAAAAAAAGGTTTATTGTTTTAAGCCACTAGGTTTTAGAATACTTCATTACAGAATAATATATAACGAATACGCCTTGTTAAAAACGCTCTTTTTGTTGGCTGCTGTATGGAAACCACATTGTTTTTTTACGTTACTTCTTTTTTAGCCGACTACCTTGCTAAGCTCTCTTACTAATTTCATTAATAAGTTGTCTGTAGATGGTGAGATGTGTGTAGACATTTCATATGCACTTCCGGCAGCTTTCTTTCCTTCCATTCCTTATTTTTTCCCCCCTTAATGCAGGTGGCTTGGTGTTCAGTGTGACGATGACTAGAAACATTGATAGTGGGTGTCCTTGTTCTGTTCCTGTTTTTAAGGGAGTTTTCTGATATTTTTGCACTGCTAGAATATCCTTATTGGGTAAGAGAGTTCTCGCTCACTCTCAGTTGACGCCCTCAACACACGAATACACGCGAACTTGTGCTAGTATATCTGTAGTTACAGACGCAGTTCACATTCTTTGCGCGGAAATGATAAATGAGAAGACACAAAGACACAAACACTTAAAATGCTGTTGGATATTGCCAAATCACCTCCCACCATGTTGCATCATGAGAAAACTCCATTGATAGTATATGTGCATGTACATTTACTATTACATAGTATGTGCACATTCTCCATGTGTCCTCAACCGTTTTCGTCTCCAGTGATAACCTCCCCATTCTCTTCAAGTAATAATGAAAACGTCCAGTTGTAGAGCAGTTACTGTGTTCTAGGCACTGTTCTCTGGCTTCCTTTATATTAGCTCACTGTTAAAAAGGTGCTTTCATTAACCCCAGTTCACAGGTGAACATCTGTGGCACAGAGAGTTTCGATAACTTGCCCAAAGTCCCACCGCTAGTGAGTGGCACGGCCAAGATTTGAACCCAAACAACCAGCCCTCGAGTTCATGCTCTTAAACGTTATGCGACACGGCCTTTTACAGCTGGCAGCTAGTGAGTGTTTGCCCTGTGGTCAGAGCTGTGGTAACTCCGTCGTCACCATCTCAGCAAGAACTCTTATCATCCTCAGTAGGTTGCCTGTCATAACACATGACACCCCTTCGCTGTTGACTGAAAGTATTGATTCGATGGTGTCTTGACTGGATGGTTGATGTCCCTATGCAATTTGATCTCCTAGCTGGTGGCTCCTCCAGGCCATGGAGAGCTGCCCCGGGACTAGAGCTAAACTGAGATTTATTGCATGATTTGGGAGAAAGCATGTGGTTGTGGTTTGAGCATTCATATCTGTATTGAGCAAGAGACGGTCTGAAAAAGTAAGGGCTCGGGAATGAGAAGGACTGGGGTCTCCTTTTCTGTTCCGCTTACCAGGTAGGGTTTATTGAAATCTCAGAGCCTTGGATTTTCTCATCTGTGAAACACGGACAAGGGTAGTTGCTTTGTGGTGGTGGTAAGAGAATTAAGTAAGATGACGTGTGTAGAGTGTGTGGTTGGTACCTGGTATGCAGTACTCGCTCTACAAGTGCAAAGTCCCTTCTTCCTCCCTGAGGGCAGCTGTGTGTCAGGGTCACACATCTCGACGTGTGAGGGTATAAAACTAGCCCCAAACCGAGACCTGAAATTTAGGGAGTAATCCATCCACACCCAGACAGCTGAGACTTGATAACATGTGAGCAGATAGTTTTACTAATGTAGAAGTACATGAAAACTTCCTGTGAGCCAGGTATAATTCACAATATATTATATAGATCTAATTTTTAAAATCCTCAATAAACCCCATAGGGTATGTATGATGATGATTCCCATTTTGTGGATAAAGAAACTGAGTTACGAAGAAGGCACTTGCCCTTGGTCACACAGCTAGCAAATAGCAGAGCTGGGATTCGCACTCAGGCTTATCTGGTTGCAGTCTTTTTTTTTTTTTTTTTTTTTGAAGTTTATTTATTTTGAAAGTGAGAAAAAGCACAGGTGGGGAAGGAGCCGGGGGGGTGGGGTGGGGAGAGAATCCTAAGAAGGCTCTGCACTGTCGGCGCGGAGTCCAATGTGGGGCTCGAACCCATGAGCTGTGAGATGGTGACCCGAGCCAACATTAAGAACATCCAGAGTTGGACGCTTAACCAACTGAGCCACCCAGGTGCTCCTGGTTGCAGTCGTAATCACCATGTCATTCTATCTCTGTGACAGCTCTGAAGAGAAATTCCTGACAAACCTCTTAGGGAGAGAAGACCTACTAACACATTCACACCTTAGGTTTCTTCTTGGCAATCCATTTCCGGTGCAGTTATTATTTAAGGTTGCTTTGGTGCAACCTTAACAACGTTTGCTAAGGTTAAGTTGAATCTCTGCTATTTTGTTTGCCTCACAGAGGATCTTCCATCCACTGGCCCATCCCATCATTTCATTTCCTCATTCAACAATATTTCTTAGGCCTGGAGGGCGGGACAAATGCATGATCACCCTTGAAAGCACAAGACTAGTTCCACATCCTGTTTGTCGATTTCCGAGCTCTGTGACCTTGAGTAGGCTCATCTGAGCCTCCGCCCCTTTAGCTTAAATGGAGGCAATAATACCCACTTCTCTGGGTTATTCCTTTCATTAGCTAAGATCGTGTTGAAAGGGAAAGTGATTTGGAAACTAAAGCGCTATGCAAATATTATTTGATAGAACTATCCCACAAAGAGGAGCCAGCCAGAAGCCTTTGCTTACTTAAGCAAAAACTTGGCTTTGGGAATAGGAAGTGCATTAAATTGCTCACTGTCCTTTGATTGCTGATCTTAGCCAGGGCTTAAGCTTTAGCTGTGGCACCTGTATGTGACGAGAGAAGCTTTGAGGAAAGCTGGCGCAGGGATCCCACTTTGCCTTCATATAAGTATCTCCATGGGAATGTGATAGGTTTGTCAGCAGAGCGTGGCATCCTTTGCGGTCCAGAATACAAATTGAAATATTACGCTACAAAACCATTAGCATTTCCTTACACAGAAAAGCTGTTAAAAAATACTCAAGTGGCTCATGGGACTTGGTAGCAGAGGTGAGCTGTACCAAGGAACTCTTGCTGTCACCACAGAACACGTCTTCACATCTCCCAGAACCATTTCAAACAGCAAGGAAGCCTGATGTCAGTTGCAGAGGACTTCTTTCTTCTTCCAGAAAGTTGTTTTGTTTGCCAGTGTCTGTCCAAACAGCTGGTTCCTGGAGTGACTATCTGAATTACACTCAACTAATAATACATGTGTGAAAGTCCAATAAATACCACTTTCTACCCTTGCTTTGCAAGGATTCTTTAGATCTGAACCCAGACCTGAGAATCTGCATTTTTAAGAGCTCTGGGGTAGATGCTCATTCATAACTAGATAGGGGAAGCATGGCTGGAAGATGAGGGTGTGCCCAGCAGTGGGACGGAGGAGTTTCCGGGACTAAGCTGGTGTTGGGAATGCTCTGTTCACTCCCATCATCCATGACCTTTTTCTTTTCACGTTTTTCGAATAGTTTTCTGGACACTGGCAGCCTCCCAGTTTTAAGTCATTTTACATTATTTCTTCAAGATTTTACCTAAATTCAAGTAAGTTAACATATAGTATAACAGGCACCTGGGTGGCTCAGTCTGTTAAGCGTCCAACTCTTAATTTTGGCTCAGGTCATGATTTTGCAGTTGATGAGATCAAGCCCCACATCGGGCTCTGTGCTGACAGTGTGGAGCCTGCTTGAGGTTATCCCTTTCCCTCACCCTGTGCGCTTCCCCAACTCTCTCTCAAAATAAATAAATAAACACTTATTTTGTTTATGCCTTGATTAAAAAAAAACACACACAGCATGGAGGCTGCTTGGGATTCTCTTTCCCCTCTTTCTGTCCTTCCCCTCCCTCAAAAAAAATATTTATTTTGTTTATGCCCTTATAAAAAACACATGGAGTGTAGTGTTAGTTTCAGGAATAGAGTTTAGTGATTCATCACTTGCATAGAACACCCAGTGCTCATCACAAGTGTCCTCCTTAATGCCCATCACGCATTTACCCCATCCCCCATCCACGCTGTTTTAAAGCTATTTCATGACAATATGGATGAATCGTTTTTAAAAGCTTATATGCATTATCCTTTCAACTCATGCCCACCCCCCCACTCCCTGCCTCCATCTCCCAGCCACGGCTCCTTAAATGATGTTCAGTAACACTGTTTCATGATAAAATCTCAATGCTCACTTGTCTACTCCTCCACTTTTTGAATGCTATGAATGGCACATACTGCTGGGTCATTGCGCCCAAGGAGGAATCCCTGCCCGTTTCCAAGAAAGAAAGAGTAGACGACGAGATGTTCAATGTGTTCTATTTTCAAGAACTTTGGAGGTGGTAGGACATAAGGGAAGGTGTGAAGTCTTAGAATTCACTGTTTCTGTGGAAGCTGACAGACGGGGCGGACAGGCAAACCTGTGACTTAGAGATGCAGGTAGGTGTGTTGGCTGTTTTTGTTGTTGTGGTTAAACACACAACAAAGGATGCCTCTGTACTCCTATCTTGACAAATGGCTTTGCGATCGATCAAATCTTTCTATTTGACTTCCACTTTCCGACCCTGTGACCAACTGGCTTGAAGTTGCCTAACCTCGATGTCTTGTATTTCCTCATCTGATAAAAAGAGCTAACATTGCCCAAATTGGATGGTGGTTTGGAAATATGGATAAGACACAGCCCGTCAGTGTCCAGTATAGAACAAAAGCTAGTTTCTGTCCAATTCGGAGCCCACTGTTGTTCCGCTTTTTCACCTTGTACAGGAGTTCTTTGTGGAGGCTGCTGCAAGGTGGGTCCATCCTGTTAGGAAACTATGTTCAGCTGAACCGATGTGTATCAATGTCCCTTTGTAGAAAAGTAGGATGTGTGTCTGTGCATGTAACCCCATAAAGTACTGTGCAACAACACAGAAAGTAGCAGTTTAGGCATTACCAGAAAAGACGAGGCAACATAGGTTGTTGAAATAGCTGTGAATCTAAGAAAATGTTTCAGTGGTATGACTACTGGTCCACCCCAGGGTATAGTTAATGCTGACGAGTCAGCTGTCGGAGGTCTCGTTACATAGTTGGGAACATGATACCATCATGGGTGAATCCTTGCCACGTAAGAGTCCAGAAGGCAGGGATCCTTGGTTCATACATTTTGGACTAAGCAGGCACAGACCAGTCCTGTTTTATGTTTGTGGTTGAAGATAAAACAAACAGCTAATGTTTTGCTGTGAGCCAAATAATCTGAACACAGACTGAAATCACTGGGTTCCAGATATGACATTCTACCCTTGGAAGAAGGACATCAGGATCAGGATAGATGCTTGACCCAGAAGGAGCCCCCGGACTGTGTGCTTTGTGGTAAGCGCTTAGACTCGGTGCTTCTTGAAAAGAAGGGACTCTTAGCACAGGTGACTGAGGTCTCATACTTGTCAAAACACTTGGAAAGTTTTTCTCACTTGAGCCTCTCAAGCACCCCTTGAGGCGTGCTTGAAGTCCCCATGGAAAAAAGAAGGCACAGAACCATTAGAAGACTGGGCCAGGAGGAGACCCTTGACTACTGGACCCTGGGCCCCAGCTTTTCCACCAGGCTCTGAGATGTGCCCTGTAAGGAATGGGGGTTAGATTTGGCTAATACGGTGATGGGACGCAGGCCAGGAGATCCAGAGTACTGACTTCTACCCTCCGGATGGGGTAGGTGCGTGGCCCTTGCGACAAAGAACAATGACCAAGAAAAAGTAGCTTTTTATTTACTGGTGGTTGATTGGGCTTTTCCTTTAAATCCCCAAGCTGGGAACTAGGTGAGATGGATGGGGCCACGCGTCCTAAGCTCAAAGCCTGGGAATCCTCTGTGCTTCCTCTCCCCTCCTCGGCTCTATTCCTTCCTCTCCTGTTTCCACTCACTCTCCTCTTCCCTTAACCGAACAGAGTGGGAAATGCAATGCCTGTATACGGTGAGAAGTTGTAAACTTGTGGCATGACATTTTATGCTCCTTGCTCTGAATTTAAAAGCGGTATAACCAAAATGACCTAATTATGATGATCATTCCCATATAGACGCTTTGCAACCTTAAAAATGAAAGGTGGATGCAATTAATGCCTATTTTCGTTTGTCAGATTTCGGTGTACATCCCCAGCTGGGGAGTAAGTAGCTGATGCCCTGTGAATTTGCTTCTTGCACCTATTACTGTCATTTCCTGTATTATAGATGGTTCCCCAAACGCTCATTTCCATGGATTCCAGTTGTTCGAGATAGTAAAACTGCACATAAAAAGGCAGCTTTTAAAAAAATAGTCTAAATCGGGAATGAAATCAAGGGAACCACAGAGTTGCCTCACCAACAACAAATATTGTTCCTGTCTCCTGTGGATTGAGTCCATGACCCATGGAACCACCTCAGAATAGGACACCAGCTGTCTTCTACCGTTCCCTTGTGGTTTACCTATTCAATCTAATTTAGTTGGATAAATATTGATTGGCACCTATGCAGTGCCGGAGGTTTGCAGTGTCCTACCACTTTTAAACAGCAGGCACACTTCGTATTTAGGGCCCACGTTCTCTGACCCCTTGAGCTGGGCCTGAGGAGTAAATGAAGAAAGATATCGGTGGTGGACAAAGGGAAGGGAATGACATGGGCTGAATTTCACCGTGTGCCACACGTGGGGCTGGGTGCATTCTCGGTGACAGAGCTTCATTATCACAGCAATATTCTGAGGAAGGTGTTACTGTCCCCATGAAACTGTGGGGGAAACTGAGGCTTGGAATAGTTGAGTTGCGATAAAACTCATCCTCACCATTTGTTTTGTTTTGTTTTGTTTGACTTTTTTTTTCATTATGGAAAGATACATAGGACATAAAACTGTCTTAAGCACTATTTTCTTTTAAGTTTATTTTGAGGGAGAGAGCATTGGGGGTGTGCGAGTGGTGGAGGGGCAGAGAGAGAATCCCAAGTAGGCTCCACACCGTCAGCACAGAGCCCAGTGTGGGGCTCAGTCTCAC
The DNA here is from genome assembly GCF_018350195.1 of Panthera tigris. Lineage (NCBI taxonomy): Eukaryota > Metazoa > Chordata > Mammalia > Carnivora > Felidae > Panthera > Panthera tigris. The sequence goes on from NC_056672.1 coordinate 8,604,944, forward strand.
GAACTGTGAGATCACCACCTGAGCTGAAATCAAGAGTTGGATACTCATTGTAAATTGAGTATCTAAGTTTTAAAATACATGCATATATATATATATATATATATATATATATATATATATATACACACACACACAAACATAAATATTCAGAAATATAAATAAGTACAAATATAAGTACATAAATATATATTATATATTATGCAGTATATATGCAATATATATAAATATATATAATATATATATATAAGGGTGCAGAGTTTCAGTGGATTTTGAAAGTCAGAAAAACTAGATAACTTCCTATGTAGAAAATGAATAGTTGTCTGCTACTGAGAAGAACACAGGAGGACCATTCTGGTAGCAAGTCACAAAGATGCACATCAGTTATGCAAAGGCATCATGAGGGGTGAGGGGGCCTCCTCGCTCTGGGAAAGGATCCCAAAATGTAGGTCACGAGTCTGGTGTCTAAAGGGAGCAAGTTAAGCTGCGGACATTCACATACGCACACAGAACTCGATCCGCTCCTTCCCTGTGTGCACACGTGTGTGTGGGTGTGTGTGTCTGTGCCAAAGGCATAGCTTGAGGTATCAGGACTGATGATGCACCAGTCCAAGGGGAAGGAGCTTTGGTACGTGGAATGACTTAAAAGTAGAATTTTGGTGGACAGGAGGTAAGGAGAACAGAACCTCATGCGCATGTGTGTCCAAGCCTCTTCAAGGTGCCACTGAAGGGGTACGGTGACCCAGGCGTCTCCAGAGTGACAGCTCCAGGACCAGCTAGTTAACAGGAGGCTGTGAGAGTCCAGGGAAATACCAACATTCCTACCAAATGTCCTGGCCCAGCCCATTGAAACCTGGCTAAACCTGTGGTCCACTGGAAGCACCCCCGGAGAGAAGTTGATCTGGGGGTGACAGCTGGGGCCACTCCTTACCAGCCAAGTGACCTTGGGCTAATAATCATACCTCTCAGAACCAGGATAGCAGTAACTCCTGCATAAGGCAAATATGTGGATTAAGTGAGGTAATTTATGTCAACAATACGGGGCCACTGCTTGGTGCAAAGAATACAGTCAGGAAATGTCACTCTCTTAATGACAGACATAGCTGTCTTTTTTTGTTTTTTAAGCTACAATTAAAAAAAAATTAGTTTCTTTTTTGAGAGCAAGAAAGAGAGCAGGGGAGGGGTAGAGAGAAAGGGAGAGAGAGAATCCCAAGCAGGCTCCACACTGTCAGCAGAGTCCGTTGCGGGACTTGAACCCACGAACTGTGAGATCTTGACCTGAGCTGAATCAAGAGTCTGACGTTTAACCAACTGAGCCACCCAGGTGCCCCCTTCCTTTTTTAAGCATTCCCCATGTTGAGATAATTGTCAGACGTTTTCTTCTCTACAATGTGCAAAGGAAGCATCATGACCCTGATTTATCACGGAGGAGGAAACTGAATCTCAGAAGTTCAGGGACAGCCACGGTCACAGCCGGTAAACGATGGGACTAGAATTTGAGCACACCCTTCCTGTGCCCACCCTCCCACCTCCCTTTGCCTTTCCCTCCTCTGATGCCAGTTCTGGCCTCACGCTGTGGACCTTAAAAAAAGCACCATCTTCCCAAAGGCAAGATAGTGATTTGTTAGGGGTGGAGGAGAACGTAGGCCAAGGGACTTGTATGTCCTGACCTCATCCATTCTTCTCTGGACGGGCGAGGCCTTTGACTTTGATTTCTTCAGACTTGGGCAGTTTGTTCCCACCAACAGGGATAATCTCACTAAATCAGCACCACCCCATCGGGGGAGGGAGCCAGGTGGTGATGCTGAGTAGTCTGAACCCCAGCATCAATCACAGTTGTTCACCCCCATCAGTATCCAAACGAGGACAGGCTGGCAGGCTAGTCGGGCAGAGAGTAGATGACAGAGGGGCTGGGAGGCCCCGGGCTTCTCTTGGGGGCGTCTTCTCGCCCACGAGTTGTTTGTACATTCCCCTGTCGTGTGTGCTGCTGTTCCTTCTAGCAGGACATGTGGACAGGGTCTGGCACGATGTTGGGACACAGAGTCCACCTTCAAAGCCCTGGTGCTCATCTGATCCCTTGTCCTAACATCCTTGTCACACTACCCTCATAGGCTGGCTTTTTTTTTTTTTTTCTTTAACTCTGGGTATTTCTGAAGATTTCTCCTCATTCCTGTGGTCCTCTGTTTTCACACAGCTTTGGGGAGGTCAAGAACTTGAAGTCTCACCTCAGGTTTGGGGTGCTGTAAGTGCCACGTAGCCCGGACTCCTCCTCCTTGGCCCTTCTCTAGGCTTTTCTGCCTTGAATGCTGCAGAATTCTAACCTTGAATTCTAACCTTCAGAATTTTCTTATTGTCCACCTCTTATTCAAAAACTTCTAATTAGTCTCCATGTTTCCAGCTTAAGCCTTTTCAAGTTGGATCTGAGGCCCATCTTTACCCATTTAATGATTATATCTCAAAAAGATCTACGGAATGAAAATTGAGGGCGACCTCAGTCAACCACGCGGAGAATGGGTATAATCTTCAGGGATGGCCGTCTGCTCGTTTGTGCAGCCTCGTGTCGCTGGGGTTGCACAGAAGGTAGAAGCCAACCCAAAGGGATTATAATCGAGGCAAGAAGAGAATTTTCTTCCTCATCTAACAGACCTGTTATTGAAGTGATTAAATTATAATGTCAGGAGTTGTTATTGGAAAGAGGATATTCAGTAGGTAGCAGAGAAAATGTCATGGGCTCTATGTTTTGTTTTGTTTTTTTCCTAATGGAGGATTTGGTGTTTGAACGAGACCACACGAAGTAATTCAACCTTTTTAAAAGGATGCGACATTTCCTCCCCATTCGCATAGCGGGCGGGGGTTTGGTGATGTTGCCAGAAATGATGGTGTTTCCACAGAGAGCCTGCTGTTTTCTGTGACGTCTATTCAGGTGCTAGACACAACCTCCAGCTCAGACTAGAGCAGCAGGGAGGCCCCGCATCACACAGGCCAGCCAGGGGTTGTTGGGATCAAGCAGAAAGCTTGTTGGTTTTCTTGCAGGAATAGACTAACCAAAGCCTTACTCTCCCAGAACTCAATCAATGCATTCACAATAACAGACCTTGAGAGGGTGTGTTAGCACAACCTCAAACTTCCTCTGCTCAGGGATGAGAATGGAGAAGAGAGAGTTGGCCCTCTCAGGCAGACAGTGTGGTGTCTGTGGAACACAGTGTCAGCAGGACCAGAAAATGGCCAGTCTTAGGGTGGCTTGGGTGGCTCAGTCGGTTAAGCATCTGACTTTGGCTCAGGTCATGATCTCACGGTTCATGGGTTCAAGACCCACGTCAGGCTCTGTGCTGACAGCTCAGAGCCTGGATCCTGCTTCCAATTCTGTTCCTCTCTCTCTCTCTCTCTCTCTCTCTGCCCCTCCCCTCTCTTTCAAAAATAAATGAATATTACTAAGAAAGAAATCAATCTTGCCAACACTGTGGTCTTGGACCTCTAGCCTCCAATGAAGGAGCCAGGAATGGGGCCACCATCAGAAAGCAGACTTGATACAGGCTTGGCTCGCTTTTCGAGAAACCAACGTGCAAATGGAAAGGTGCAATTCTACCACTCACATTGTATGCCACGTGGAAACAGATCGCTTGGGACGTGTAAACCTGTTCCTGCTCTTCCCAAAAGCAGTGCGTTTCTCCACAGAATTATCCAACTGTCTTATGTGGTGGCTGGTGTCTTCGACATCCAGACGGTGGCCAAGGGAAGCTTCACGAATGGCCCCACGGTGTTCCATCAAAGCTGAAGTTAAGTCGGTTCTAGGGATGCCGAGCAGTGGGATTCAGGCACAGAGCTCTTTGCCAGGTTCCTGGAGCTGAGAGAAAGATGTCCTGTCCCAGGCCTTCGAGAAAGAGGGGAGTTAGGTATGCCTCAGGCACTACAACGGTATTGCTTCTTTCAAGTGACCTTTGCCAAATGGCGGGTAACAATGAGCGTGGAATTCACTTTTTGTGCACCTTCTGGGTTGCCCGCTCAATTTTGATCGCTTGCCCTAAAGTTGACCCAACCCTGGAAAAAAGATGCTACCCCATTTGTCAGTGCTCTAAAGCCAAACAGTACCAGGAACGTACCTGGAGTGGAACTGAGTTGGGGTTTTTGATTTGTTTGATCGAGGGAGGCCACCGTCTTCTTCACGACAACTGTTGAGCATCTCGTCTGGAAGATACCAGAAGGTTGACGTTTCAGGATGTGAGCTTATATGAGGTGATTTTGGGGAGTGGCCAAGGAAGCAGGGGTTTCGCTCTGGGTCGTGTGCTCATCGGGAGTTTGGGAGCCAGTCTAGGGGTGTCTTCGTTTTTATCTGGAATGCAGGGGAAACGGAACATGGCTAAAACCAGCCTTGGCAAGCAGGGACAGTCCCCCTTCCCAGCCGAGAGGGAGAGATAATTGGTTATTTTGGTGGTGTTCACACCTTGTTTTTGTGCTCAGACATGGTTACAGAGTGGGTTTATTTTTGTCTCGCTTTATCACAGTAATGGAATGACTTTGTCTGACATTGCCTTCTGGCAACGATAAAGTGCGCTACTTCCCGGCCAGCTCCCAGCTGTCAGGCTGCCTTTGTCTTTGTCACCCCAGATAGTTGGAGGAGCCTGATCGGGATCGGTGCGGGACAAGCAGGCGGAGGGAATGCCTTCAAAGAGGGACGGGAGGTTTCCTTCAGACTTGGGTGTACTTCTGCTTCAATCAAGGCAAATCAGGGCATCAAGGCCTCTTCTATTCCATATAACACGAAAATTATTTTAACCCCCCACAAGTTGTAGGGAAAACTCTTGCCCCTGGAACTAACAGTCTTAAAGATTAATACTGGCATATCGATCCTGGAGCCCTAAATCATCTGGTCTGGCTGCCAGGCTTGTGCTGTTTGTGAAATTTGCTTCAGCATCTATGGGTGATGACCATGATTTTTTTCATGTTACTTACTAAAAATGTAACTCCTTGAAAAAAAAAAAAAACAATTTCACAGGACTATCGCTTCAGAAGCTGTTGTAAAAAGTTTATGAAACAGAGAAAGAACCCATCCTCCTATTAATTACTTCAACCCACCAACCATCCTCTTTTAATTCCTTCTATCTCTTCCTGTGCATTTAAGAAGTTTTTAATCACATGACACACAGACTACCAGAATCCTCTATTTTATAATGGGCCACCTTGCGTTTTATCTGTACTTTGCCATGTGACTATAGAATCTGTTTGACATTTTTTTTCCCAACGGGGAGAGAATTAACATAATACTGTTAACTCGATCTTTGTATCGATTGTGAGGTTGTCGTGGTACGTCTATTGTCCATTACCACATACAGTCACAAAGTTTTTTTCTTATGAGAAATTTTAAGATCTATTCCCTGAGCAACTTTGAAATCTATAATACAGTATCATTCACTGTAGTCAGCATGCTGTCTATTACATCCCCGGGGCTTACTTAGTATATAATTGGAGGCCTGTGACCTCCTTCAGCCACTTTAATGATTGTTGTTAATGGCTGTATCAAATTTCACATAACATCACTTTCTTAGTTCTACCTCTCTTCCTGGAAATGTGTAATTTTTTTCTTCCTTTTTTGCTTTTTCTTTGCATTTTCCATTTTAAACAGTGCAGGGATAAAGATTTTTCAAGCACGTAGGTTTTTCTGTACTTTGAAAAAAACTGTCCTTTCTACCTGGATGTCTGTAAGATTTTCTCGTTGCCCTGGGAGTTTGGGAGTTTTCCCAGACTATGGATACATGCTTCTCTTCTTCCAGTGATTTTGCCTCAATTCATTAGATTCTCTCAATCTGAAACTTTTTGTTTTCAGGGAAGCTTTTTTGCTTCCTGTTTCTTTTTCCTTCTTTTTCTTCCAGAACTCTGCTATCCACATGTGAGTTTGCTGGATGTCTCGTACAAGCCTCTTTCCTTTTCCCACAGGATTACTAGATCTTCGTATTTTTGCTTCTGGTTCTACTCACTTTATCCTTTTGATCTTCCTGGCCCCTGGAGGTGAGTATCCACAGTTGATGATCTCCTTAAACTCATCTGCTGATATTTTAAGAAATGAAAGCGTGTGTTCCTGGGAAGTCTTCTATCACGTGCTGAACACGAATCTCTTTAAGTGGTCTGGTTAGCGTTGTCCTTACTCTTTGAAGTTTTTTTAAAAGGTTGCCCTCTGTCTCCAATCAGCTTTATTCCACCAGGGCCTTGTTTATTTTTTGTCTTTTAGGCTGCTGTGCTTTTTTAGTGTTGTTATTTTTGTCTGTGCTGCTTAGTGGGGTTCAGCTGCTGGGACGCCTGACTGGAGATGGACGGGGTGGTGGGGGCGATGGAGGGTGTGCCAATCTCACCCCGAAAGCTGGCAAGGCTGCAGCAGGAAGCTATCAGCTCCCTATCAAGGCATGGAGGGTGGGGGGAGGGGTGGAGGAGAGTCTTTCCGCTGGCTGTCTCAGGGACAGGTGCAGGGAACCGTTGGCCTACCTATTGAGCTCCTCCTCAGGTCTCTGTAGCCTTTGGAGACCGGCCAGTGTCTGGAACACTCAGGTTGGCCAGTGTCAGTTTCCCCTATGGGGTCCAGGGATCTCTGTGGGTCAAGCTTTCCCCAAAAGCTGACTCCTTTGGATCCTTGCCCTAGGATTACGTTCCACTGCTCCTTGCCCCCCAGGCTCCCACCTGGCTCAGAGTTTAAAGCACACCACTAGAGTCAGTTTACCTATCTGCTGCCTGGACTGGTGCAAGACCCTGGAAAAGTGAGGTGAAGCTGGGTGTGCAGTAGTGTATGTAGGGAAGGCAGGATGCATTCATGGGCTGTCTTTCCAGAATCTTCTGATGTCATATCTTCCACAATTATTTTTGGTATTTCAGCCCAGTTATTCTTTCCTATTAATATAGAATCACTTAGTCAAGTTGAAAACATTCTGTGGGTTTTTGTTTGAAGAAACAAATTGGCATCTTTTAAATACTGAGTCATGGAAGCTAGGGCTCTATACTCATTCAAGCCTTCCTTAAGCTTCATTATTTTCTCGGTATGAAGTCACATACTTTTCTCATGAAAGTTGCTTTCAGATACTTGATTATGATAATTTTCTCATTGTAATTTTTTTGGAATTATACTAATATTAATTTTCAAGATGCACTTTCACAGTAAGAGTTCCTAACCCTGGATGTAGCCTAGACTCATTTGAGGAGCGCTATCCCCAGCATTCACAGTCAAGTTCAAACCTTTATTTTAGAATATTCTTTTTTTTTAAATTTACTTATTTTGAGAAACAGAGACAACTTGAGTGGGAAGGGACAGAGACAGAGAGAGAGAATCCCAAGCAGGCTCTGTGCTGTCAGGGCAGAGCCCTATGCAGGGCTCAATCTCATGAACAGTGACATCATGACCTGAGCTGAGATCAAGAGTTGGTTGCTTACCGGACTAAGCCACCCAGCACCCCTGGAATATTCTTGAAAAAAACAAAAGCTCACCTGAGAAACAATATAGGGCATATTAACAGCCCTTACTATTTCTTCTATCGACACTGTACAGGGGACCTTCCTGGGGTTTCTTCTGAATTTCCAGACCCACTTAAAGTTCAGAGATGCCCAGATGGGTCATTTCTGGGTTCTTGAATACCTTCTCTTCCTCTGTCAGTGGAGATGGGAGTTACCTCTGTGCCTGTGTAGCCTGGTCTGGCCAATCACTAGCAAGATTTTAATTTACTTTTTTTCAATGTAGCTCCAGAGAAAGGGATCATGAAGTACTGTGACATTGCATGAATCAGAAAACTGCTTTCCGTATACTCCATGAGAAAAAAGGAAATTGAACATTTCTTCCTTTTTTCCCCCTCATAGCAGAGTTTGATTTTTAAAAATTCTTTTAATGTATGTTTATTTTTGAGAGAGAAAGAGAGGCAGAGAGAGCATGAGCGGGGGAGGGGCAGAAAGAGAGGCAGACACAGAATCTGAAGCAGGCTCCAGGCTCTGAACCGTCAGCACAGAGCCTGATAAGGGGCTTGAACTCACCGTGAGATCATGACCTGAGCTGAAGTCAGATGCTTAACCAACTGAGTCACCCAGGCACCCCGAAGTGGTTATTTTAAATAGAGTGGTAAAATAGTACAGGACACATCTAGCGCATAGCCAGTAATAAAACTGTTTATCTCCAGTTCCCTGGTCTCCCTGACACTCACATGGACCATCCTGGGGAGTCATTGGGCCAGTGACAGAATGCCTCACTGAAGAGATGATGTTGATCAAGAACAGACAATTTCAGAAACTTACTGGGTTATTGGTTAAATAGCTTAGGAAAATGATTAATAAAATCATTTATTTTCTTGAATTAGGTCATGCTTGTTCATTACATAAAATTAAAAAATGTACGGAATTGCAGAGAGTAAAACCATTTCTTCCTGTCCTTGTCTTTACATCCCAGTACCTTTCCCAAGAGGAAACTAGAATTATTCTTCGAAGCAGGAGTTAAGGGCTAATTCATGAATACTGTACTCTTTGTGGGCGATTGCTTTCTACCACAACTATTCAAACATATTGCTGTAGTCTACGATCAGCCACAGACAATACAGAGGGTGTGTCTGTGTTCCAATAAGGCTTGTTTGTGGACACTGAAATTTGAATTTCATATCATTTTCATGAACTTATATTCTCTTGTTTTGGTTTTTTTCACTACTAAAAGGTATATAAACCAATGCACGACATACTGAAACAGATGGTGGGCTGGATTTGGCCTTTGGGCCACAGTCCAAAATCATCCTTGTTCTAGAGGCATTCCATGCATATTCAATTACATACTCTTTCTGTTTCTTTGAATATTTACTTAACAACAGGCTCCATGCTATACGGAATTTCCTGCACTCACCGTTTCCTGTTAAGGTTTCCTGGTGGCCATTCCATATCCATTCATAGAGCTACCTCCATTTTATCAGTCAAAACCTCCTTTTATCTGTCAAGGATGTTCAGGCCTATGCTATGGTGGTTTGAGGGGCATTAAGATTCTTTTTGATCTTTGTCTTTGACAAGTAATGTGGCAGTGAATATCCTTGCACACTTGTGTCCCTGTGGGATTCTGTCTCAATAAATACACAAAGGGGGAATCAGAGCTAACGATTCAACATAAATAACAGAAGCACGGTTTCTGAGCAGAGTCTTGGCCACTTTCATTAGAGTTCATTACAGGTCATGTCCAGACCAGGCCAAGACCCTGGGTGGTTCTGAATCTTTGCAGGAGACCTTTTTTAATATGGGTCCCAGAGAATGTGGCCTGAGTTTGTAGGTGTGTCTTAACTGCCACTGTGCAGAATAGAGGAGGAAGTGGTACACAGAGGACCCGCCCCTCAGAGTACCTGGAAGGCTCCAAATGACCTTTGAGGGGTATAGGTTAGAGGGTCCTTTACCACCCACAGGGGCTGACTAGCATTTCCCAGAGCTGGAGAGGATGGTATGATGGGGTTTGGGGTAGGATACAAGAGGAAGAAATTTGAATTTTGCAAAGAGGTCATCTCCAGAAAAGATTATGAACTAATTTTATAAGTTAAATTTTATTTTAATGGCACATAGACATCCTCTAAATGAATCCTGTGGGAATCATTTCACAAAGGAAACTGTTTCCTCTGAAGTGATTTAATTTATCATAAATCCTATTTTGGATTAACATGGCAAGTGGTATTTACCCATACAAAAAGCTTTTGCACCCAAGATAATTGGTACCTTAGAAAATACAAGTAGCCTGTAATCCAAAGTCAGATGCATCCTTGGTCCAGCAAATGACTTCTCTTCTTTCACCTCTAAAACAAGAAGGTTGGGATATTCTCTGTGGTTCCTTCTAGCTTCATGACTATACAAATCGGGGACAATCAAGAAATGCCCAGTAGATCATTTGGTCCAGGAAAGCAGGGACTTGTGTGTATTTTTTTTCTTACTATGGTGCCCTCCTGCTACTTAGGATAGGGCATGGCGTATAGCGAGCCCCTGGAAACATTTGTTAAATGAATGAAAAATGAATATACTAAATGCCCATATTGCAGAAACTTGTGCTTTTGCATTTGTAGATGATTCTTATTGTCTTCCCCAACTGCCATTCCTCTTTCCAGCTCTGTGATAGAAATCTTTTGTTGTTTATTTTTTTTAATTCTTTTTTTAATTTTATTTTTAAATTTGTTTTTAATGTTTAATTTTGAGAAAGAAAGTATGAGCAGGGGAGGGGCAGAGAGAGAGAGAGAGGGAGACACAGAATCTGAAGCAGGCTTCATGCTCGGGGCAGAGAGAGAGGGAGACACAGAATCTGAAGCAGGCTTCATGCTCTGAGCTGTCAGCACAGAGTCTAACATGGGGCTCAAACCTATAAACCGTGAGACGATCTGAGCCAAGGTCAGATGCTTAACTGACTGAGCCACCTAGGTGTCCCTATTCTTTTTCTTCCTTTCTTTTTTTTAAAGTTTATTTATTTTGAGAGAGAGAGAGAGAGAAGGAGTGAGTGGGGGAGGGGCAGAGAGAAGGAGAGAGAATCCCAAGCAAGCTCTACACCATCAACTCACAGAGTCCAATGCATGAGATCATGGCCTGAGCCAAAGTCAGACGCCCAATCCACTGAGCCACCCATGTACCTCTAGACATCTGCTGTGGTTTAAATATCTACCCTCCTCCACATTGCCATAAGTTTCAGGAAAATAGTGATTTCATTTATTTTGCCTGTGATTGGGTTAAGCATGTTCATGTGAGTAAGTATTGTGGCCAATGGTAAGTCAGGGGAAAATCAGTGTAGGACTCTAGGACAGTTTCCTCAATGATGAGAAGAGATTCCTTGGATAAGACACCCTCCTAGTTATTGCCATGTCTACTTGACTCCTGGAACTATTGCAGTCAGCTTATAATCAAGGGTGGGCCTGCTGAGGATGGGTGAGAAGCCCAGAGTGACAGCGCAGGAATATGGAAAGATTTTGAGTTTGTGATGATGGTGTTGAAACCTTGAAGAGACCAACTGTGGAGGATCCCTCTTTCTGGGTTTTTTATTAAGTGGAATGATGAAGTCTTGGTAATTTGGACAGTCAAGTATTTTTATCACTTGAGGCCAACATCACCCAAATCATGTCACTTTGCTAGTTATTATGCAGATAACTTGGGTGAAAATTAGAGTCTTCATTGCTCATAAATCACAGTTTAATAGGAAGAACATAAAGGTAGGTTTTTCTCATTGTTTCTTCTGCTGTAGAAAATTGTAGGAAGCAAAAACTGTTAAAATAGAGAAAAGTCTAGTCCTGTTAAAAAAAAATACCCGTTGCAAATTTTATAAACCTTGTAAATATATTACAGAAATGAGCAGTTTTCACAATTATTTGTTGGGAAAGATGTAGTAGAATATTTCCAATTTAAAATGGTTTCACATTTACACAGACTTTTTGTGGGGGGAGGGCTTTGATTTTTTTTTTTAAGGTTGTACGCAAAAGCAATCTGTTCCATATTTTATGTGAAATTCATGGCAAGAACAAGATGCTGGCATTAATAACCCAATTGATAAAACACAGGCAAAGCACCCACAGCTGTGTCAGTATCTTTAAAATAGAGAAATGTCAGTTCAGTGTTTACTTGGGGTCCCAGCCTAGCAGGGAATTGGGTGCTGAGGCAAGCTTGGTAGAAGTTCAAGCCTCTACGTGATTAGCTATAGTATTATGGGAGCAAATCATAGGATTAGCTGAGGATAAACTATTATTAGACCTGTCAATATTTGTTAATTGCTGGATGATATATACATCTCCTCTCTTCCTCAACACAGAATCTCTCCTTCTTTTGAGCATACACCCCACCCCCCACACGTATACTTTGAACCACAACAGTTGATTGTACACTGCCCTTAAAGACTGTTTAACTTTTGGTTAAAATGCATTTTTCTAAGATTCTGGTGATAAGTGTCCAAAACCCTGTTCTTATGCTCTTATTCTGGAGATCACTTTACTTACAGAAGGTACCATAGAGCTCTAAGCATAGACTTCCAAAGCCACACAAATGAAGTTGTTACAGAAAATCAGCAACCGGATGATTGTGCTAAAAGAAACCTTGAAACCTTGATTGACAGGTTTTACCAGTTCCAGCAAAGCAGCCTTTCCATTAAGTTACGTGATCATGAGATTCTTAGTCATGAGCTGTCCTAACTTTCATGACCTTATACCCACTATTACTTGCTTTGTTTTGCTTTCTGCCCCCTGCCCCCTCACCATGTCTTCTAACCCCACTCAGTTACCCACACTTATTCTTTCTTGTAGTGTTGATGGGGCGAAAATTTCACCTTCCGAGAGCACAAAAGTAGTCTCTCAGCTTTCCACAGATAGAAGGTGTGAGGAATTACCACTGGGGCTGGATGGAAGTGAGTGACGGTGGTAGTCATAGGAGATGAAGCCAGGGAATTTGTCAGGAATCCCGTGGAAAAGGGCTTTGTGTGCTAAGATGTAAAGTTTGGGCTTACTCAAGTCACTTGGTCGCGTACCCTTGAGTGTTGGGTAGATGTAGGGTGGAAGCCAGATTACCTAAACCCAGGGCTAGGATGTTCTCCATTGTGGCTTGTTCTCTCCTTCAGTGCGTGACCTCAACACATGACCTTAACCTCAGTGCCTGCAGGGGTCATCCATAATGGAATAGTCTGGATTTGAGAAGGTGGAAGGTATAATAGCCCAAGTCCTTCCTTGGGTTGGTGAGGCATATGCAGATCCACTGAGGGTGTTGGCTGAAGGGTCAATGGCAGGCTTGGACAAGGTAGGTAGTCTATGGCTTCTAAAGCAGAGGGAGTCTAAGGTTAGTTGCCAGACAAGAACAATAGAAGGTGTGAAGCTCATCCAAAATAAGGGCTGGGAATTGAGGATGATCCCCATGGGTCAAGCAACAGGTGAACATAGGTACAGAGTAGGAAAATAGGGGTAAAGATTGCAAGGAGGGAAGAGGGTTCAGGACTCTCTCTTCATTTTGAGCTGGGAGGCTCACAGCCCTTTGTTGTATGTTAGGTTTTTTAAACCTCTGGCTCCAGAGAGTGCGGAGGAGATAGTCACTCTTGTGAAATGCACAGAATTGGCACAGAGTGAGTTGTAATTGAGCCCATCCATCGTAACTGAGATCACATTTACAGTATATAATTTTAATGCCCCAGTGAGGGTACTTCCTACCTCCTTCTCTTGGTATCTTAGCATGTGTTTTTTGTTATAATGTCCTTAGGCCCTCCACAGGGAGGGTGCCACTGAATATTTACCTGCTAAACATTCACTTGAGGATAACTCAGGCTTTAAAATCAATTTAAATACTCATTTGTTGAAACGTCTCTGAGAACATCGTACCACTGTGGTATCTTAAGGAACATCATTGTCCCAGAAAAATCAGGCCAGAGAGAATTTGCATTTAGAGACAAGAAAGATGGCAGAAGGAAGGAGATAGAATGACCTGTGAAAACCCCACTCCAGGTCCTTCCTGGGCTCAAAAGCAAATCCATTGCATGTTTTCAAGCAGGTCATACTGGTAAACCTGTTTCTATGTGCTGTGCTAGGATTAATTTCCAGTCAAGTTGTCTGGGTATTAGAGTGCTCAGACTTTGATAACCTTGGCTTGCTTTTAGTAGAGGGATTAGTGTTAGTATGTGTCACTGAACAGTTCGTTATTCGTCCGGCTCCCCTTGCCCAACCTAGAGAAGCTTATTTCTTCAATGTCCTTTTTCAGTGACAGTACGTCTTCATTTCAACCTGTAGATGCTAATGCACACTGAATTCTCGCTGGTGCCCTAAAATGATCAAGGAACCACTGCACTGCATTGCCCACAGACCAAATAGGGCTGCACTCATCCAAGACTTGATTTTGGGTTGATGACAGTTACTGAACCTTAAACCCATGCCCTCTCGAGAAAAACCTAATGCTCCAGTTGGCAATGGTGCTGATGATTTTGAAGTTAGTTGAGAGCTAGGAAGAGACACAGCTCTTTGTAAAATAGTTTATGAATTCAGCAGTGGACTACAGACAAGGGCACCAGAAATTTTTTAAAAATCTAAAATAAATGTACAAGGCTATGCCTTTATATGGAACAGAGTTGCAAAAGTTATCTTTTCTAATTTGTTGGAGACTGGAAACTTCTTTTAGAATCCTCATGGGCTTGGAGTCCTGAATTAAAAATACTGCCTGTCATCTACTAGATGATCCAGTAAAACCACTGGGGTCTCTAAACTTTCAAGGGCTGGGATGCCTGGCTGGCTCAGTTGGAAAAGGATGTGACTCTTGATCTCGGTGTCAGGAGTTTCAGCTCCACATTGGGTGTAGAGATTACATACATACATACACACATATATAAACTAATAAACTTTAAACTTCCAAATGTCATGGTTAATGGATACAAACACACTCATAGCTTGCTCTTGGAAATGGGACTTATCAAAGTAAGATATAGAATAAAGACTCTTGATTCATCATCTTTTTCCTTCTCCTGCTTTTCTGCTTTCATCAATGCCTTAGGATGGTGAAAGGGGGATGGGGGGTGGTGTTGGTGAAGTAATCATTTTCCTCCTGAACAGGTCTGAAGCTTTTCAGAAGGACCATGTCTTGCATCAATTCACTCATATTTGAGAGTTGCGTTCTTGAATGACCAATACTCCCTATCTTCTCCTGTCCTATGAAATCCATTCCTGTGATTTGGAAATGGTCTGATAAACTTGGGTCAGAAAACCAACAAGTAGAATGAAAGTTTCACAGTGGGCAGAGAGCTTTGTTTTGTTAATTGAAATATCCCAAGCACTTAGAACAGTGTCAAGCATGGAATAAGTGCTCAAAATATTTGTTGAATAGTAAAAGAATGAATGAATAAGGGTGCAGGTATGTCGGTCATTAATTCAGCAGGTCCAGAGAGTACTAGGAGCTATCGGAAAAGCCGACGTTCCTTTATTCTTTCTTCATGGGCTGAAGAGGTTTGAAGCATGGGGTAGGAGTGGAGAATGATTTTAGGGGAAGTTCAAGAAAATTTGTAACTTTTAGAGAAAAAAGTCAAAGGAGAAGAAAAGGCTTAAAAATGAGCAAAGAGTTATACCCTAAAGAATTGAAAACACAGACGTGAGCAGAAATTAGTACATCAGTGTTCATAATAACATTTTTACAATAGCCAAATGATGGATGCAACTCAAATGTTCACCAACAGGTGATGGATAAACAAAATATGTCCTATGCATACAGTGAACAATTATTAAGCCTTTAAAAATGAATTTCTGATATATTCTAAACATGTATGAACCTTGAAAGCATTATGCTGAGTGAAATAAGCTATAAACAAAGGAATGTATTGTATGATTTCACTTTGATGAGGTAAAGCAGACAAATTCATAGACACAACAAAACTAGAGGTTTCTAGGGAAGGGGAAAGAGGGTAGTGGTGTTGAATGAGTACACAGTTTGTGTTGGGGATGATGAAAAAGTTCTGGAAATAGATATTAGTGTGAAGATGCTTAATGCCACTAAGTTGTATACTTAGAGATGGTTAACAAAGTAAGTTTTATGTATATTTTGGCTTGATTAAAAAAATAAATCACAGGGGCACCTGGGTGGCTCAGTCCGTTGAGTGACTGACTCTTGATTTTGGCTCAGGTCATAATCTCATGGTTCATGGGTTTGAGTCGCCAGTTGGCTCTGGTTGAAATTGTGGAGCCTGCTTGGAATTGTCTCTCTCTCCCTCTCCCTCTCCCTCTCCCTCTCCCTCTCCCTCTCCCTCTCCCTCTCCCTCTCCCTCTCCCTCTCCCTCTCCCTCTCCCTCTCCCTCTCCCTCTCCCTCTTCCTCTTTCTCAAAAGTAGATAAACATTTAAAAATCAATCAGTCACAAAAACTGGTATTTTGATATACCCAGGAAACAAAGGAAACTCCTTTTTTTTTTTTCTCTGTTCCTCTTTCTGGTACCAAGGACTTTGACATCAGACAGAATCGGCTCAAATCTAAACCCCACCATTTAAGGACGGGGGGCTTTGGTCAAACTAGTTGACCTCACAGAATCCCAGCCTTCTCATTGGTAAAATGGAGATCATAGAAATACGGAATTATGATGTGAGAATAAACATCACGTGTATAAAATGCTTTAGCACAGTAGCTGACACAAGGTAGGCAGGCAACAAATGGTCAATTCATCTCTCTCCCACTCTCTCCCCTATTCCTATATCCTTACCAGCCTGCCCGGCAGCATTCTCCATCACTTTCATTTCTTCCATTTTGCAAAATCGGGTTCCCTGACCTGGGGCCTAGATTTCTATCAGATGGTATTCTCCCTGGGCTGGGCTCAGGGAAGCATTCCCAGAGAGAAACACTTCCTAATCCAGGTGTGTGTGTGTGTGTTTGTGTGTGTGTGTGTGTGTGTGTGTGTGTGTGTGTGTGTGTGTGTGTGTGTTTTGAAAACTTTGTGAACCACCACTTCAACTGGAGCACATATTCCTTTCATTGTGCCTCTGCGTTGCCAGCCCAGCCTACAAATGGCGCACTGCATCATGGAATTCAGAGTCCAACCTGTTTATTGGAACAACATCTTCTATTCCTTACACCAAAGCGTAAAGGACCTTCCTCGACCCTATGAGTGGACGGCATTAAGGCACTTGCTTCACTCTCCATTTCGTAGTTATTTTTATTAAGCAATTATGTAGGCATAGTTTTAAAAGTGAAAGAGTTCTACAGTGACTTTACTGTAAAACAGTAGTCTCCCCGCTGGTCCCTGACCCTGGCCACCTGGAGACAGGTACTGTCGTTACTGTCCTTAGTGCTAATCTTCCACTCCACTTTCTACATGATAAGACTTGATGGCTATACCTTGTTTTTTCTTGAGTTAGATATTACCGACTGACTTTTTAGGATAAAAGATGAAAATTTTCCTTAACAGTCTTTCCCTACTTGGTTCCTCCACATTTTCCCTCCCTATAGGCTTCCATTACACACTTTTGGATTATATTAACAGTTGGTGTTTACTTTTTAGAATGATGTAAATCTCATCCCCAACTATAATATTTTTGTTTTCTCATACAGATACTTGTAGTATTTCTCTTGTACGGTTACCTTTTGTTTCCTTGGAAATAATAATCACTTAAGTTTGTATTTTTTTGGTTAATCTTTTTAAGATCTTGTATATCTGAAAACAGGTTTACTCCACCTTCACATTTGATGAGTAGCTTGAGTATAAAGTTCTAGGTTAACCTTTCTCCAGAATTTTGAAGCCATTATTACATTTTCTTTTAGTGTCTAGCATTGTTGTTGAGAAGTCTGATGACATTCTGATGTCTGATAGTTTATTGGTGATTATTTTTTTCCTGAAAGTATTTATGATCTGTACTTTGTCAAGTTTCTGAAGTGGTGTGGTGTGTGTGTGTGTGTGTGCGCGCGCACACGTGTGTGTGCGTTTACTGTGTTGGACCTTCTCTGGGCTTTTTCAAGCCTAGAATCTCTTGTCTTTCTCTTCGAGTAAATACTCCTGTTATTTACTTGATGTTCTTCATTTTCTCTGAACTGTCTTTCTGGAACTCTTTTTGAATGCTGGATCTCCTATACTGATATTATAGTTGTCATGTATTTTGTCCTCTATTTTCTTCTTTGTTTTATGTTCTATATTTTGGAAATTCTTTTTCAACTTTAATTTTGAGTTCTTCTGTGAACATTTTTACTGGGGTTAGGTCTTTCCATTTGTTTGTGTCATCTTCAATTTCTTTCATTAATATATTTTAGTTATCAACATATAAGTCTTTCACCTCCTTGGTTAAATGTATTTCTAGGTATTTTATTCTTTTTGGTGCAATTGTAAATGAGTTTGCTTTGTTAATTTCTCTTTGTCATAGTTCTTTATTAGTGTAGAGAAATGCATCAGATTTTTTATTCTGCATCCTGCAACTTTTGTGTCCTGAATTTGCATCCTTAATCTGTTTATTAGTTCTAATAGTTTTTTGATGGAGTCTTTAGGGTTTTTAAAATATAATAGAATAATGTCATCTGCAAATAGTGACCCTTCCTCTTCTTCTTCCTTTTTTTTTTTATTCTTCGTGCTATGTGGATAACTTGTATTTCTTTTTCTTGCCTAATTGTGGCTAGAATTTAGCATATTATGTTGAATATAAATGGCAAGAGTGGGAATCCTTGTCTTGTTCGTGATTTTAGAGGAAAAGCTTTCAGTCTTTCACCAGGGAGTATAATGTCAGCTGTGGGCTGGTCGTATATGGCCTTCATTATGTTGAAGTATGTTTCTTCTGTACTTGCTTTGTTGAGGGTTTTTTATCATAAATGGATGTTGAATTTTGTCAAATGTGTTTTCTGCATCTATGGAGATGATTATATGATTTTCACCCATTTCTTAAATGTGGTATATCACATTGATTTGTGGATGTTGAACCCTTCTTGCATCCCTGGATTAAATCTCACTTGATCATGGTGTATGACTTTTTTTTTTAATATGAAATTTATTGTCAAATTGGTTTCCATACAACACCCAGTGCTCATCCCAATAGGTGCCCTCCTCAATACCCATCACCCACCCACCCCAACCTCCCCCCCCCCCATAAACCCTCAGTTTGTTCTCAGTTTTTAGGAGTCTCTTATGTTTTGGCTCCCTCCCTCTCTAACTTTTTTTTTTCCTTCCCCTCCCCCATGGCTTTCTGTTAAGTTTCTAGGATCCACATAGGAGTGAAAACATATGGAATCTGTCCTTCTCTGTATGACTTATTTCACTTAGCATAACACTCTCCAGTTCCATTCATGTTTCTACAAAAGGCCATATTTCATTCTTTCTCATTGCCACATAGTATTCCATTGTGTATATAAACCACAATTTCTTTATCCATTCGTCAGTTGATGGACATTTAGGCTCTTTCCATAATTTAGCTATTGTTGAGAGTGCTGCTATAAACATTGGGGTACAAGTGCCCCTATGCATCAGTACTCCTATATCCTTTGGGTAAATTCCTAGCAGTGCTACTGCTGGGTCATAGGGTAGGTCTATTTTTAATTTTTTGAGGAACCTCCGCGCTGTTTTCCAGAGAGGCTGCACCAGTTTGCATTCCCACCAATAGTGCAAGAGGGTTCCCGTTTCTCCACATCCTCTCCAGCATCTATAGTCTCCTGTTTTGTTCATTTTAGCCACTCTGACTGGCGTGAGGTGATATCTGACTGTGGTTTTGATTTGTATTTCCCTGATGAGGAGCGACATTGAGCATCTTTTCATGTGCCTGTTGGCCATCCCTATGTCTTCTTTAGAGAAGTGTCTATTCATGTCTTCTGCCCATTTCTTCACTGGATTATTTGTTTTTTGGGTGTGGAGTTTGGTGAGCTCTTTATAGATTTTGGATACTAGCCCTTTGTCCGATATGTCATTTGCAAATACCTTTTCTCATTCCGTTGGTTGCCTTTTAGTTTTGTTGATTGTTTCCTTTGCTGTGCAGAAGTTTTTATCTTCATGAGGTCCCAATAGTTCATTTTTGCTTTTAATTCCCTTGCCTTTGGGGATGTGTCAAGTAAGAAATTGTTGTGGCTGAGGTCAGAGAGGTTTTTCCCTGCTTTCTCCTCTAGGGTTTTGATGGTTTCCTGTCTCACATTTAGGTCCTTTATCCATTTTGAGTTTGTTTTTGTGAATGGTGTAAGAAAGTGGTCTAGTTTCATCCTTCTGCATGTTGCTGTCCAGTTCTCCCAGCACCATTTAAAGAGACTGTCTTTTTTCCATTGGATATTCTTGCCTGCTTTGTCAAAGATGAGTTGGCCATACTTTTGTGGATCTAGTTCTGGGGTTTCTATTCTATTCCACTGGTCCATGTGTCTGTTTTTGTGCCAATACCATGCTGTCTTGATGATGACAGCTTTGTAGTAGAGGCTAAAGTCTGGGATTGTGATGCCTCCTGCTTTGGTCTTCTTCAAAATTACTTTGGCTATTCGGAGCCTTTTGTGGTTCCATACAAATTTTAGGATTGCTTGTTCTAGCTTCGAGAAGAGTGCTGGTGCAATTTTGATTGGGATTGCATTGAATGTGTAGATAGCTTTGGGTAGTGTTGACATTTTAACAATATTTATTCTTCCAATCCATGAGCATGGAATGTTTTTCCATTTCTTTATATCTTCTTCAATTTCCTTCATAAGCTTTCTATAGTTTTGAGCATACAGATCTTTTACATCTTTGGTTAGGTTTACTCCTAGGTATTTTATGCTTCTTGGTGCAGTTGTGAATGGGATCGGTTTCTTTATTTGTCTTTCTGTTGCTTCCTTATTAGTGTATAAGAATGCAACTGATTTCTGTACATTGATTTTGTATCCTGCAACTTTGCTGAATTCATGTATCAGTTCTAGCAGACTTTTGGTGGAGTCCATCGGATTTTCCATGTATAATATCATGTCATCTGCAAAAAGTGAAAATTTCATCTTTGCCAATTTTGATGACTTTGATTTCCTTTTGTTGTCTGATTGTTGATGCTAGAACTTCCAACACTATGTTAAACAACAGCGGTGAGAGTGGACATCCCTGTCGTGTTCCTGATCTCAGGGAGAAAGCTCTCAGTTTTTCCCCATTGAGGATGATATTAGCTGTGGGCTTTTCATAAATGGTTTTTGTGATGTTTAAGTATGTTCCTTGTATCCCGACTTTCTTGAGGGTTTTTATTAAGAAAGGATGCTGAATTTTGTCCAATGCTTTTTCTGCATCGATTGACAGGATCATATGGTTCTTATCTTTTCTTTCATTAATGTGATGTATCACATTGATTGATTTGTGAATGTTGAACCAGCCCTGCAGGCCAGGAATGAATCCCACTGGATCATGGTGAATAATTCTTTTTATATGCTGTTGAATTCGATTTGCTAGTATCTTATTGAGAAATTTTGCATCCATATTCATCAGGGATATTGGCCTGTAGTTCTCTTTTTTTACTCGGTCTCTGTCTGGTTTAGGAATCAAAGTAATGCTGGCTTCATAGAATGAGTCTAGAAGTTTTCCATCCCTTTCTATTTTTTGGAATAGCTTGAGAAGGATAGGTATTATCTCTGCTTTAAATGTCTGGTAGAATTCCTCTGGGAAGCCATCTGGTCCTGGACTCTTATTTGCTGGGAGATTTTTGATAACTGATTGAATTTATTGGCTGGTTATGGGTCTGTTCAAGCTTTCTATTTCTTCCTGTTTGAGTTTTGGAAATGTGTGGGTGTTTAGGAATTTGTCCATTTCTTCCAGGCTGTCCAGTTTGTTGGCATATAATTTTCCATAGTATTCCCTGATAATTGCTTGTATTTCTGAGGGATTGGTTATAATAATTCCATTTTCATTCATGATTTTATCTATTTGGGGCATCTCCCTTTTCTTTTTAAGAAGCCTGGCTAGAGATTTATCAATTTTGTTTATTTTTTCAAAAAACCGACTCTTGGTTTTATTGATCTGCTCTACAGTTTTTTTTTTTAATTTTGTAATGTTTATTTTTGACAGAGGGAGAGAGAGAGAGAGAGAGAGAGCGAGAGCACGCGCATGAGTGGGGGAGGAGCAGAGAGAGAGTGAGACACAGAATCCAAAGCAGGCTCCAGGCTCTGAGCTGTCAGCACAGAGCCCGATGCGGGGCTCAAACCCACAGACCATGAGATCATGACCTGAGCTGAAGTCGGACGCTCAACTGACTGAGCCACCCAGGCACCCCTCTACAGTTTTTTTAGATTCTATATTGTTTGTTTCTGCTCTGATCTTTATTATTTCTTTTCTTCTGCTGGGTTTGGGGTGTCTTTGCTGTTCTGCTTCTATTTCCTTTAGGTGTGCTGTTAGATTTTGTATTTGGGATTTTTCTTGTTTCTTGAGATAGGCCTGGATTGCAATGTATTTTCCTCTCAGGACTGCCTTTGATGCATCCCAAAGCATTTGGATTGTTGTATTTTCATTTTCATTTGTCTCCCTGTATTTTTTAATTTCTTCTCTAATTGCCTGGTTGACCCATTCATTCTTTAGTAGGGTGTTCTTTAAACCCCATGCTTTTGGAGGTTTTCCAGACTTTTTCTTGTGGTTGATTTCAAGCTTCATTGCATTGTGATCTGAAAGTATGCATGATATGATCTCAGTTCTTTTATAGTTATGAAGGGCTGTTTTGTGACCCAGTATGTGATCTATCTTGGAGAATGTTCCATGTGCACTTGAGAAGAAATTATATTCTGTTGCTTTGGGATGCAGAGTTCTAAATATATCTGTCAAGTCCATCTGATCCAGTGTATCAGTCAGGGCCCTTGTTTGTTTATTGATCCTGTGTCTAGATGATCTATCCAATGTTTTAAGTGGAGTATTAAAGTCCCCTGCAATTACCATGTTCTTTTCAATAAGGTTGCTTATGCTTGTGATTGTTTTATATATTTGGGGGCTCTCATATTTGGGACATAGACATTTATAATTGTTAGCTCTTCCTGATGGATAGACCGTGTAATTAGTATATAATGCTTGTAGCGATGTCTCTGGTACTTTGTCTCACAGGATCCCCCTTAGGATCTCTTGTAGGGCTGGTTAGGTGGTGATGAATTCCTTCAGTTTTTGTTTGGGAAGACTTTAATTTCTCCTTCTATTCTAAATGACAGACTTGCTGGATAAAGGGTTCTTGGCTGCATTTTTTTTTTTTTCTGTTCATCACATTGAAGATTTCCTGCCATTCCTTTCTGGCCTGCCAAGTTTCAGTAGACAGATCCGTCACGAGTCTTATAGATCTCCCTTTATATGTTAGAGCATGTTTATCCCTAGCTGCTTTCAGATTCTCTCTTTATCCTTGTATTTTGCCAGTTTCACTATGATATGTTGTGCAGAAGATCGATTCAAGTTATGTCTGAAGGGAGTTCTCTGTGCCTCTTGGATTTCAATGCCTTTTTCCTTCCCCAGATCAGGGAAGTTCTAAGCTATGATTTCTTCAAGTATACCTTCAGCACCTTTCCCTCTCTCTTCCTCCTCTGGAATCCCAATTATGCGTATATTATTTCGTTTAATTGTGTCAGTTTGTTCTCTAAGTCTCTCCTCATACTCCTGGATTTTTTTTTATCTCTCTTTTTCTCAGCTTCTTCTTTTTCCATAATTATATCTTCTAATTCACCTGTTCTCTCCTCTGCCTCTTCAATCCGACCTGTGGTCACCTCCATTTTATTTTGCAGGTCATTTATAGCGTTTTTTAGCTCCTCCTTGCTGTTTCTTAGACCCTTGATCTCTGTAGCAATAGATTCTTGGCTGTCCTCTATACTGTTTTCAAGCCCAGCGATTAATCTTATGACTATTATTTTAAATTCATTTTCTGCTATATTGCTTAAATCGTTTTGATCAGTTCGTTAGCTGTCGCTAATTCCTGGAGTTTCTTTTGAGGAGAATTCTTACATTTTGTCATTTTGGATAGTCCCTGGGGTGGCGTGGAACTGCAGGGCACTTCCCCTGTCCTGTCTGGAGTAATTTGCATTGGTGGGCGGGGCCGCAGTCAGACCTGACGTCTGCCCCCAGCCCACCGCTGGGGCCACAGTCAGACTGGTGTGTACCTTATCTTCCCCTCTCCCAGGGGCGGGACTCACTGTGGGGTGGTGTGGCCTCTGTCTGGGCTACTTGCACACTGCCAGGCTTGTGCTCCTTCGATGGGATCTCACATATTAGCTGCAGTGGATCCGCAAGGTGCACGGGTGGCGGGGTTGGGGGGGGCAGGCTCTGCTTGCTTTGCCTTCGGTGGTCCACTTTGGGAGGGGCCCTGTGGCACCAGGAGGGAGGCAGACCCATCGGAAGGATGGATTCAGAGAAGCACAGTGTTGGGTGTTTGCGGGGTGCAAGCAAGTTCCATGCCAGAAACTGGTTCCCTTTGGGATTTTGGCTGGGGGATGGGCGAGGGAGATGGCGCTTCCCAGAGCAGTTGTTCCCCGCCAAGCTGAGCTCTGTCCTCTGGGGTCAACAACTCTCCCTCTTGCTCTCTGAGCAGAGCTGTTGACTTGTGACATTCCAGATGTTAAGTCCCGCTGGCTGTCAGAACACACTCCATCTGGCCCCTCCACTTTTGCAAGCCAGACTAGGGGGCTCTGCCTTGCCGGGTGGGCTGGCTGCCCCTCCACCACCCTGGCTCCCTCCTGCCAGTCTGTGTAGCACGCACCACCTCTCTGCCCTTCCTACCCTCTTCGCTGGGCCTCTCCTCTACGCTTGGCTCTGGAGAGTCCAATCTGCTAGTCTTCTGGCGGTTTTCTGGGTAAATTAGGCAGATGTGGGTGAAATCTAAGCAATCAGGATGCAGTGAGCCCAGCGTCCTCCTACACCACCATCTTCCTACAATCTCATGACTCTCTTAATGTATTGTGAATGTGGTTTGCTAATATTTTATTGAGGATTTTTGCACCTGTGTTTAACAGGGATATTGACCTGTGATTTTCTTTGTTTATGGTGTCCTTGTCTGGTTTTGGTATCAGGATGATGCTGGCCTCATAAAATGAGTTGAGAAGAGTTCACTCCTTTTATTTTTTTTGAAAGAGTTTGAGGCCTGGTATTAATTCTTCTTTGTGTGTTTGGTAGAATTCACCAGTGAATCCAATCTTGTCCTAGACTGTCATTTGTTGGGAGATTTTTGACTATTGATTTAATTTCCCTACTAGTGATTGGTCTGTTTAGATTTTATCTTTCATTGTGTTTCAGTCTTAGTAGGTCGTATGTTTCTAAGAATTTATCTATTTCTCCTAAGTAGTCCAACTTGCTGGAGTATAAATGTTCCTAGCAGTCTCTTATGATTCTTTGGATTTCTGTGGTAAGAGTTGTAACATCTCTTACATTCCTGATTTTATTTATTTGAGTCCTCTGGCCTTTTTTCATGGTGAGTCTAGCTAAAGTCTTGCCGATTTGTTTAATTTTTCAAAAAATCAACTGTTTTATTGATCTCTATGTTTTTTTAGTCTCTATTTTATTTATTTCTATTTTAACCTTTGTTATTTTTTTTTCCTTCTACTAACTTTGGACTTCATTTGTTCTT
This sequence comes from Panthera tigris, assembly GCF_018350195.1. Taxonomy (NCBI): domain Eukaryota; kingdom Metazoa; phylum Chordata; class Mammalia; order Carnivora; family Felidae; genus Panthera; species Panthera tigris. The sequence continues at coordinate 8,629,868 of NC_056672.1, forward strand.
TTTCTAGTTCCTTGAGTTATAAAATTAGGTTGTTTATTTGGGAACTTTTTTCTTTGTTGCAGAAGGAATTTATCACTATGACCTTCCCTCTTAGAACTGCTTTCATCACATCCCACAAATTTTGGTATATTTCCATTTTCATTTGTCCAAAAGTAGTTTTTACTTGTCTTTAGATTTCTTCTTTGACCAATATATTGATTGTTCAGTGACATGTTGTTTAATCTCACATATTTGTGAATTTTCCAGTATTCTCCAGGTGATTAATTTCTAGTTTCATACTATTGTGGTCAGAAAAGATGCATGTGATATGGCAGTATCAGATTTACAGACCTCAAGTTACATTACAAAGCTGTGGTAAACAAAAACAGTATAGTAATGGCACAAAAGTAGATAGGTCAAAGGAACAGAATTAAAACCCAGAAATAAGCCCATATTTAATATACAGTGGGGAAAAAGCCTCTTCACCAAAAGTTTTGGGAAAACTGGACAGCAATATATAAAAGAATGAAACTGGACCACTTTCTTACACCATACACAAAAATAAGCTCAAAATGAATTAAAGACCTAAATGTGAGCCCTAAAACCATAAAAATCTTAGGAGAGAACACAGGCTGTAATTTCTCTGACATTGGCCACAACAACATTTTTCTAGATATGTCTCCTGAGGCAAGGGAAATAAAAGCAAAAAATAAACTGTTGGGACCACATCAAAATAAAAAACGTCTGCACAACAAAGGAAACAGTCAAAACTAAAAGGCAACCTACTGAATGGAAGAAGATACTTGTAAATGACATATCTGAAAAAGGATCAGTATCCAAAGTTTAAGAAGAATGGGTACAATGCAACACCAAAAAATCAAATAATCCAATTAAAAAATGGGCAGAAGACATGAGAACACATTTTTCCAAAGAAGAGATCCAGATAGCCAACAGACCCATGAAAAGATGTTCAACATTGGCTCATCATCAGGGATATGCAAATCAAATCCACAGTAAGATACCATTTCACCCCTGTCAGAATGGCTAAAATCAAAGACACAAGAAACAAGTGTTGGTGAGGATGTGGATGAAAAGGAACCCTGGTGTGCTATTGGTAAGAATGAAAACTGATGCAGCCACTGTGGAAAACAGTACAGAAGTTCCTCAAAAGCTAAAAGTAGACCTATCTTATGATGTAGTAATTGCACTACTGGGTACTTACCCCACATATATAAAAACACTAATTCAAAGGAATACATGCACCCCTATGTTGATTGCAGCAAAAATAACCAAATTATGGAAGCAGCTCAAATGTCCACTGATAGGTGAATGGACAAAGAAGTGGTATATATATTCAATGGAATATTACTCACCCATAAAAAATAATGAAATCTTGCCATTTGCAACAACATGGGTGGATCTAGAGAGTATAAAGCTAAACAAAATAAGTGAGAAAAAGACAAATACTGTGTGATTTCACTCATACCTAGAATTTAAGAGACCAAACAAATGAGCAAGGGAAAAAAATCACAAACCAAGAAACAGACTCTTAACTCTAGAGAGCAAACTGATGGTTACCAGAGGGGGACGTAGATGGGGAGAAGAATGAAATAGGTGATGGGGATTAAAGAGTACATATATCATGGTGAGCACTATATGAGTAACATATAGAATTGTTAAATCACTATATTGTACACCTGAAACTAATATACCACTGTATGTTAACTATACTGGAATTAAAATGAAAAACTTAATAGAAAAAGATGCTTGATATAATTTCAATCCTCTTAAATTTATTCTTTTAAGAATAAAGAATATTCTTTTAATTTATTTGTTATTTAATATTCTTTTAATTTATTTGTTTTCTGCGTAATATATGATATAGCCTAGAAAATGTTTTATGTGCCCTTGAGAAGAAAAAGTATTCTGTTGCTTCTGGATAGACTATTCTGTATCAACCTGTCAAGTCCATCTGGTCTAGTATGTCATTTATGGCTGATGTTTCCTTATTGATTTTCTGTCTGGATGATCCACTGATGTAAGTGGCATACTAAAGTCTCCTACTTTTACTGTATTGCAATCTATTCTTCTATTTCTCTTTAGATCTGTTAATATTGTTGGGTGTGTACATATTTATAAATGTTACATCCTCTTGTTGGGTTGACCCTTTATCATTATGTGACACCCATCTTTGTCTCTTACTACAGTCTGCTTTAAAGTCTATTTTGTCTGATATAATTATAGCTGCTATAGCTTTTGGTTTTCATTTGCATAGCATATCTTTTACCATATCTTCACTTTCAGCCTGTGTATGTCCTCGAGTTTAAAATAAGTCTCTTGTAGGCAGCCTAAAGATGGGTTTTCTTTTTCTTTTTTTTTTTAAATCCCTTCAGCCATTGTCTGTTTTTTGATTGGAGAATTTATTCCATTTACATTTACAATAATTATTGAAGGTATGTACTGCTTTTAAGGAACATAGACTGTGGGCACCATCTTAGTGCTCTCCTTTTGCCTTGCTCCAGTTAACTGGTATTTCCCAGAAAAGAACTTATATACTTACCTGAAGCCCCAGTCTTTGTGCCTCCTACCCAGAGGACACTCCCATATTGCCTGGCTCTGGTGACCATGAGGATTTATGTTTGTGGGCCCACAAGACTGTCTATATTTGCATACTTTTAAAAGCTCCTGCTGGGGTTTTGGCTTCCATTCAGCCTAAATCTAGCTGCTGAGATCCTCCCCTTTGTGGTACTGAAAGTTCTTGGTACATCCTCAATTCCTGTGAGCTATTAAAATATAACAGGGTGCTTGGGCAAGTACAAAGGTTAGAAAACAAAGAGCTGAGGCAAGGTTGAATGACAACGTTCATATATTACACAGGAGCACTCCTTCAAGACTGGGAGAGATAGTTGCTTCCTCTCTTGGATACAAATCAACACAGAAGAGTCAAGCAAAATGAGGAAACATATTTGGAATAGGTTCCAAATGAAAGAAGAAGATAAAACCTCAGAAAATAAAACATTAATGAAATGTAGATAAGTAATTTACCCAATGCGTCTGAAGTAATGGTCATAAAGATGCTCACTGAACTAGGGAGAAAAACGGATGGAGAAAGCAAGAACCTCAACAAAGAGAAGGAAAATACAAGAAAGTACTGAATAGAAGTCTCATAGCTGAATGATACCATAACTGAAATTATTGAAATAGTTCAATAATGAAATATACACTGGTAGGGTGGGGTACAGCAGCAGACTAGATGAAGCAGAAGAAAGGATCAGTCAAGTCAAAGACAAAGTGGTGGAATACACCCAACCAGAGCAGCAAAGTTTATAGGAGTTCATCACCACCAAACCAACCTTACAAGAAATATTAAAAGGACTTTAAGCCTAAAAGAAAGGGCATTGATTAGTAACAAGAAAACACATGAAAGACTAAATCTTAGTGGAAAAGTAAACATACAGTAAAGGTAGTGGATTAATCACCTAGAAAGCTAGTGTGAAGGTTAAAAGATAAAAGTAGTAAGATAACTATAATTATAATAATTAAGGGATACACAAGATAAAAGAATGTGACATCAAAAACGTGGTGGGGAGAGTAAAGATGTTGAGGCTTAGAATGTTAACTAGACTTACACATGCCAGCTGTTACATGTAAACCTCATGGTAACCACAAAAGAAAAACCTACAGTAAATACACAAGGGTATAATAAGAGAAAGTAACAGAAACATACCACTGAAGAAAGCCATCATACCATAGAGGAAGAGAGCAAGAGAAGAAAGGAACAGAGAATAACCATAAAAACAGCTAGAAAAAATAATATGATGGCAATAGGTACATACGGATCAATATTTTACTTACAGTATTTAACTTCTAAGAGCTTTTCTTAGTCTCTGAGTGTTCCTTTTAAGAGCATCTTGTACTTACTTTATACATTGCAATATCGTTTGTCTCCAAGCTATGATTTACAAGGGTTTTTTGGACAAGTTCTTCTGTTTTTTCCATTGACATTCTTTCTTAAGTTTTTGTTTTCTCTTTGTTTAATTTAGTCTCTTTGTGGAACGTTTTTCTAAAAATTTGAGTGATCCTTGGCTTTGAGTGATCCTTGGCTTTTTCTTACTTAATAATGGACTGAAATGATGAGTAAAACTGTGCGTGAGCAGGGCTTGGTGACAGGTGGTTTTCCCTACCCATGATAGAGTCCAGGGTTTGGCCATTTTGAGTGGGAATTCCAATCATTGGTAACTGCAGATCCTTTTTCTTGGTCGAATCAAAATCTCCAAATTCTGGTCTGGTGTGTATGAAGATAGGAATATAAATCTGGTTGAATCATTCTGGAAACTAAGAAGGATTGGAGCCTTTGAAATGGACGAAGTGGGTTCCCAACTTGTTTGCTATATTTTTATCCAGTCTTTCTCATTGATTACTTCCAGAGTGTAAACGTGTGGACAACTATCAGGATTATGGGAAAAAATCATCTGGATTCAAAGGAAAAATCTAAGGGGTCTCTTACTTGTTGTATGGGTGGGAGGAGGTGGAAATATTCTTTAAAATGCTAAATTTTAAAAAATTGGATGCCAAATGAATTCCCACTAATAGGGACAAGGTTAAGTAACCTGTGGTGCAGCCACATCATGACATATTATGAAGCCTATAACAGCCATAATGTATACCAGCATACATTACTAGGAAAATGGTCATTACATATGGCAAAATATGCAGCCTATAAGATATGTGTAATAGTATAGTGTCTTTTCTTTAAAAAAAAATGTTTTATTTATTTTCGAGAGAGAGAGAGGAGCATGAAAGGGGGAGGGGCAGAGAGAGAAGGAGACGCAGAATCCAAAGCAGGCTCCAGGCTCTGAGCTATCAGCACAGAGCCTGACGCAGGGCTCAAACCCATGAGATCATGACCTGAGCCAAAGTCAGATGCTTAACTGACTGAGCCACCCAGGCGCCCCTAGGATAGTGTTTTTTATTTAAAACAACCAAGAACTTCCTCACTGTATAGTTTCTGTCTCCATAAACATTTCAGGAGTAAGACAAGGGATTTGTTGATACGCTACTCCAGGGGACAGAGCTCTTCAGAAATAAAGACTAAAAAGTTATCTTTTTGAAAAAAAAAATGTTTTCCCATGTGATACAGCTATAAGGAAATAGTTTTCCCAGTCATTTTGGCTCTTTATTTTCTACTTCTAATATTGTCATCTGTATGGCTCACAGATGGTTTTGCACGATTATTTGGCCAAATTAGGAAGTGTATGGTGCAAGCCCTATGACACCAATAATAATCTAATCTAATAGTAATCTAATAGCCTGTACCAAGTATCTCTGGCATGAACTCAGGGAACCGAAGGACTCTGGTGCCATGAGGCATATAAAATGAAGAGTGAATGTGAGCAAGTTGGAAACATCTTTGGAAAAAAACCCAGCTTTTTTTTTTTTTGTTGTTTTATTTCTGACCTTAAAGGGAATGCTTCTAGTTTATATCATGATTGAATATGAAATGGCTATTGGCTTAACATTTCTATATATTTTTATCATTTTTAAGAAATGTCCTTGTAATCCTGACTTTCAAATAATTTTTATTTAAAAATGCTTAATAAATTTTACAAAGTGCCTTCGGGACATTTTTTTTTTTCCATTGTAAGACTTGTCTCATTTGATCCATTGATGTGCCACATTAGATTAGTTATATTAAATTATCCTAACATAGTTTGAGAATTAGGATTTGGTCATGGTGAGTTATGTCCTTTATATCATTGAAGTTGATGTGGTAGCATTTGGTTTGGGATTTTTTTCATCTGCATTCATAAGTGACACCAATCTACAGGGGCATGTATGTGATTGTGTATGCAGGTACACAAATCATCATTGTCAGTTGTAGAACAGGATTATTTTACTTAAAAGCAGAGCATCAAATACATGAGCCAAAACTGATAGAAATACAAGAAGCAAAAGAGAAGTATACACTTGTAATTAGAGATTTCAATACATTTTTCTCTCAATCATTGATAAGACAGAAAGCCTGCAAGGATGTGGAAAATTTGAACAACGCTATCAACCAATTTGATTTGACATAAATTGAACACTCCACCTGATAAGAGCAGAATACGGTCTAAGTGCACATGTGACATTTATCAAGATAGATTTTATTTTTGTGGGTTTTTTAGTGTTGTTTTTTTTTTTTTTGAGAGAGTGAGTGAGTGGGGGAGGGGCAGAGAGAGAGGGAGACACAGAATCTGAAGCAGGCTCCAGGCTCTGCGCTGTCAGCATAGAGTCTGACATGAGGCTCAAATTCACAAACCATGAGATCATGACCCAAGCTGAAGTTGGGCGCTTAACCAACTGATCTACCCAGGCACCCCTATATTCTTGTGTTTAGATCTTCATATATTTCAGATTTATCCCTAAGTATTTCATATTTTAATGATCTAAAAAGTACTTTTATTTTAAATTTCAATTTCCAATTGTTGCTGTTAAATATAGAAAGACAATATTTTTATATTGCAATTGTATCCTGCAACTTGGTAAATACACTTGTTAATGTTAGTGGGTTTTTTATGGGAAAATTTCATAGGATTTTCTATACAGATTATCATGTTGTCTGTCAACAAAGAAAGTTTACTTTTTTCTTTCTAGTATGGATGCATTTTATTCATTTTTTTTCATGCCTTATTGCACTGTCTAGACTCTCCAATACAATGGTGAATAGAAAGGGTGAGAGAAAATGTCTTGTTCCTGATTTAGGAGGAAAGCATTCAGTCTGTCATTATTAAGTGTGTTATTAGCTCTAAGCATTTGGAAAATGCTCTTTGTGAGGTTGAGGAAGTTCTTTTTCTAGTTTGCTGAAAGTTTTTATCAGGAGTAGATACATTTTGTCAAGTTCTACTTCTGCATCTATTAGGACAATCATAGAGTTTTTCTTCTTTTAATCTACTAATGTTATAAATTACATTGATTTATTTTTAAATGTTAAACCAGCCCTGCATTTTACAGTGAACCCCATGTAACCATGATGTATTATCCTTTTTATGTGTTGTTGGGTTTGATTGGCCAACATTTTGTTAAGAATTTTTACACTGATGTTCATCAGGGATATTAATCTGTTTTCTTGTAATGTCCTTGTCTTATTTTGGTATCAGAGTCCCTTGGGATGAGTTAGGAAAGATCCTCTCTTTTTCAGCTTTCTGGAAGAGATTGGGTAGAATGGTATTCTCTCTTTCATAAGTGTTGGGTAGAATTCACTAGTAAAGCCACTCGGAAGGCCTTGAATGACAGACTCAAGAGCTTGGCCTTTGCTCTGAAACCTTCACAGGCTCCAATGTTAAAAAGATGAGGTCCACAAAGTGTGTTTGGGGAAGTTGAATCTGGCAGCCTTGGGCAGGAAAGAGGCTGGCAGCTCTAAGTACTAGGAGCAACATTATATTATTACTTCCCAAATTCCTGCATGATAAAGCTCAGCTCACTCTTTCACAGGCTGTAGGAAATTCTCCACACAGAAAGAAAGGAGACTCCATTTGCTGAAAACCGAAAATCGGCTGGAAGATGCTTTGTCTTGATGGAGGGGCAATGAGGGGGCTCCAGCCATTGTCACTTAAAAATGACCCTTGGTGGCCAGGGTTTCTCGTTCAGCTAAATAAATCCAGCCCGGTTGGACACTTGCTTCATGAACTGCCAAGACCACAGTCAGATGGCAGCGTTTTTAAGTGACTGTTTTTTTTTTGTTTGTTATTTGTTTTAGGAAAGGGATTATTTCAGATTTCCCTTACAGGTTGAGAGAGTCAGAAAAGAAACACAAATCTTAAGGACTTTGCCACTTTCCCCCAACACTGGAACGTTTGTTGTTTTGAACAAGCCCAGCCACCTGTTCTGGGCATGATAGCCTCCAAATCCCCTTCTGCCCTGTTGACGAGTAGTGAAGAACAATACTGCAATTTGATCATCTGATGGCAGTAGCCACACTCGGAGAGTTTCATTGTATTGCATCAGTGCTCAGGATAGGTGAGGCCAGGCCAGTGCCAGCCAAAGAGCTTAGTAACTAAAACTGCAAAACTAACAACGTGAATGAATTGAAGACTGAAGCTATTGTATTCTACCAGCTCTTTTCAGCGCAGGAGGGAACATCTTTCCCCACCTATCAGTCGTATGTGAATAGCTTGAAGCACTTTTCTGCCCTGCAACTCAAACGATGCCTACATATTAGAAAAGCTGGCACACACCTTTCTAATATAATGTGCCATTGGGAGGGAGGCGCAGGTGACATCAATGGAAAATTCGGTGGATTGGGGAACGGCTTTCACTTGGCATCCGTGTGAGTGACTTAGCATTGTCAACATGGGTGGTGTTACTTTAAACAGAAAATCCTGCACAGTGATTTTCATTGTAAACTACACATCCGTGATGTCAAACTTCCATAAACTCTCTTTCTGGGAAGTCAACCTGCAAATTGTGTGCAAGGAAAATGTCTTTTCTTCCAAACAGCCCTGGGGGGGTGGGGGGTGGGGAACAAACTCACATACGGGTAGTACACATCTGTTATCCCATCTGGTCCTTAGAACATGTATGTGGAAGGGACTAAGTCAGATTTTTTCATTGACTTATTTTACAGTTGCAGCAATGGAGGCTTGGAGATGAAGAGAATTTCCTAGGATTATAAAGGAGATAAGTGGCAAAGCAAAGATTGGAATTCAAACCTCTGAAGTCTGGCTTCTGTGCTTTTTCCCTTTATGGCACCTTGCTTCTCCGGAATGAAAATACGGATATGGTGATTAAGAGCTTACCAGCTTGCGGTACTCAAAACACACATACCTGGTACATCATAACACAGGGCAAGCCAGTATTACTCCCCTGGATTTGAACATTTTAGAAAGAAATTCCCAAACGTTACGTTTCCATTGAGAAAGAACCATTGTGTTTTGCTGGTAAGTAAGATATTATTTCGGTCCATTTAATACACTGTTTGGATGGTGTTTCAGAGACCTGATGAATAGAATCTTAGGGAAAAAGGAGATAGTCATAGAAAATGTGAGTTTACTTAAATGTATAAATTAGAAATTCCTAACTTGGGGTGAGGGCATTTTTAAATGAAATGAAAAATAAAAATTTGTGAGTACGTATGTTCCTTTCTGGGAGTGGCTTTTGGTTTTGGTAGACATTTTTTTTTAAAGTTTGTTTATTTATTTTGAGGGAGAGAACCGGTGGGGGAGGGGCAGAGAGAGAAGGAGACAGAGAATCTCCAGCAGGCCCTGCACTGTCAGTGTGGAGCCCCACGCGGGGTTTGAACTTGCAAACTGTGAGATCATGACCTGAACTGAAATCAAGAGTCAGATGCCCAACTGACTGAGCCACCCAGGCACCCCTGTTCGGTTATACTTTTAAAGAGGAGTGTGTTTCTTGAAGAACCATTACTCTGATGGGTGTAGACATAGTTCCTTCTTTCTGCCACCACTGCAGTCCCCAAAGATTTTTCCATTTCTTGAGCTCCCTGAGAGCATGTTGTCTGCCTGCCATATTGATCTGGTGCCCATTAAACATGGCTTTCTTTGTCTTGTTACTTAACTGCATGTGTAAGAAAGAAGGGCTGTGTCTCTATTATCTGTGTGTTTTTTCAGAGTACCCGGAACACTGCTGTGTATGGCGTAGTTGTTTACAGGGGCAGGGGGCACCTGGGTGGCTCAGTCAGTTAAGCATCAGACTCTTGATTTCAGCTCAGGTCATGATTTCATAGTCTGTGAGTTCGAGCCCTGCTTCAGGCTCTGCACTGACAGTGTGGAGCCTGCTTGAGAGTCTCTTCGTTCCTCTTTCTCTGCCCTTCCCCTGCTCACACTTGCCCCCCCCCCCAAAACAAACAAATACACACGGATTGAAAAACCATCACAGATTGAAAAATGTCAACTTTCAGCACTCTGATCACTAAGGCAGATTTTATCGTTAACTCATTTTGCAGATGAAGACATCAAGGCCTGGAGATGAAAGAGAATTTACTGGGATTATAAGGTGGGTAAGTGGCAAAATGAAGATGGGAGGGTGGATCTTTTAAATTCCTGTCCTAGAGCACGCGGAGGCTTGTGGGATCAAGAATTTTTGTAGCCATGCTGTATAAGGTATTTAGTTGGCAAATCAAGTCTGAAGACAAAAATGAAGTAACCGGTGTGATTTTCAAGTATCAGGATGGGTTTTCAGTGGTCTCCGAGGGATATAGAAACTGAGGTGAGTGTTACCGCATTTGGCGTAATCCCCTTGGCTGCTTGTGCGTTCGTTTCAAAGATGGCGTCTTTGGCTCTAAGGGTGTTCTGTAAGGTTTTCTTGTTGGGACCACCATGGAGGGTCTCCAAATGCTCTTAACTGGCGTGTTAAGTTATCGTGTTCCCTGACGGAACACGCAGTGATTTTTCCTGTTCCAAAATATTAAGTCTACCCTCAAGGATGGAAGGTTTGCTACAATGGTATGTGTGCCAAGGAGCTTTGTGCTCCCTGAATGTATGTTCACAGAAGGACCTCCAATTTGTGTGGGGTATGGGATTTCATTCCCATAGATAAATGATTTCTTAAGGGAACCTCTTGTGAGAGAAAAGGTGCAATTGAAGGCCTAAACTTTGGTATGCTTGCTAACAAAATATTGCTTGTATTCGTGGGATCAATGTAGCTTAACAAATAGTATTGGGGCACTTAAAAAGTGCTTAACTTTGCAGTATATGTGCTGTGGGAGGGGCCACAAAGTTTACCAATGCTCCGTTCTTTTTTTTTTTTAATTTTTAAAAATGTTTTATTTATTTTTAACACAGAGAGAAACAGAGTGTGAGTGGGGATGGGGCAGAGGGGGAGACACAGAATCCGAAGCAGGCTCCAGGCTCTGAGCTGTCAGCACAGAGCCCGAAGCAGGGCTCGAACTCACAGACCATGAGATCATAACCCGAGCCGAAGTCAGACGCTCAACCGACTGAGCCACCCAGGCGCCCCACCAATGCTCCATTCTTAAAGCAGTTGTATTTCACTCAGGAAGCCACCCGTAAAAATAGGCAATCTCAGTCTAATGGTGTGCATGTTATTATAGAATGCTGGTTAGGCACGAGACCTGTGACTCAAACTGGGGCAACAGGGAAGCCTTCCTGGAGGAGGTGATACCTGAACAAAATCTTGGAGAGTAAGAGCCAAGTGATAAAGACAAGAAGACACTGAGAGCAGAGAAAAGGGACAGTTTTGTGTATGAAGCAACCCTGTGTGTGAGTTTGGGGGAGGGGTGGTGTTTAACGGGGGGTTGCAAGCAGTACAGCATCCAAAAAGCCACCTGATCTCACCTTATAAAGTTAATAATTCATGACATCAGATGGAGTCACTCTGCCCCCTAAGCACCAGATAGTGTGGGCTGGAACTTCCATTCTCCATCCCATGGAAAGTCCACTTTCTTCACCAGAGACTTCTGGAAGCTTTACACTCTGTGGATCTGAGCTCTCACAACTCCTAAGTTCATTTGAGTTACTGGATTGTTCTGAAGGTCCATTCCTTGTTCTGCCGTGTCAGCCCAGACCTAGGCCTGGGCTCCTTTCTAGGGCTTTCATCGAAAGCCAGTCCCACCAGCCATCACGGTGCCATAAACTTGACCAGAGGGCAGGAGACGTGAGAGCGTTGGGTTGGGGGCACAGAGAATGTGACCTGTCCACAGTTGTAGGTGACATGTTCCTGTGGCCTGCCAGCTTGAGCCCCAACATCCACGGTGTACCGCCTTGGTCCTTCCCATCCCTTCCCCACCCCTGGTCCAAGCCCTCTCAGGGTACAGTGCCATTCAGCCATCTTTAGAGAGGGGAGGGAGGTCCCCCACCCTCAGCTGGGGACTCTCTTGGTGAATCCAAAGGTTTTCCTCCTCTATTCACAATATAGAAATTTCCGTTCCCAAGGATGTTGCCAGCCCTCTCCCAGGACAAAAGGAGCTACAGTCAGTTTGGGTTGAAAGTAACATTTTCCCAGCCCAACTTCCCTGGGTTTCTGAGAGAACTCACTGGTGTGCCACTGTAGGCAAATTGGCACTATAAATTAGGCCCCTTGAAATCTTATCTGCCCCCTAATGGAGAGCGTTCACAGAGGCCTGGAACACAGTGCCCGCTGCCGGGAGGGAGAAGCGAGGAGAAGAGCACGTAGCCTCTATGCTCAGCCGCCTCCTTGTGGGAGGATCCCAGATCCTGAGATAAAGAAGCTTGGTTTTCTTTTCTGAGTGGAAGCAGGTACTGGGGCCGACGTCTGAGAAGAGGCTGCTTTTTCGGTCTCAGAACTGTTTGTTAATATTTGGCTTCTAGTCTGTGACATGCACGGGTGCCCTTCAGAGCCTGACCTTGCTTCTTCCTACATACAGGAAAAAACCAGGATCCTAGGATGCTTTTGATTTTCCAAAACAGTGTTCTCTTTTGTTTTTTATGCTCAAGGTTCACAGGCTGTTGCTGAGTTTCTAGCCTTCTTACGAGAGCGAACATTACGCTGTGGGTGACTTAGGGTGCTGTCTGGTGGATGGGGGTCTCCTTGCTGGGTCACTTGAGATAGACCTTTTCTTCTTCTCCGCCTGGGGCCTGGTACCAACTGTGTCAGACAAGTACCAGCCTCCGTGACCTTAGGGTGTCTTTTGACCCAGGACCCTGAAGTTTCTTAGGGAAAGTGGTTTGGAGAATTCTCCAGTGCCTCTAAGGATAAGGCAGTTAATATGGAAAATAGACAGCAGTTGAATAGATGGAAACTGCTCGATCCCGTCTAAAGCCATTACATAGATGTCAATGGTGCCGCCTGCAGAAAACCTGCCTCTAGAGGACATTACTTAAGAGCCTGCACAGAGCTCTGTACCAGAATGACCCTGCCAAGCTGTGACCCCGGGGAGGGCTCTGCCTTGAAGGTAGGAAAGAACTCCCTTTGAACAGGTGAAACCCTTGTACTTGGGTGAATTGGGAATTACGCTCCAGGCTCTTTTCTTCTCGATTCAGGCTTGCTTCCCAGCTTCCATGCAGCCTTGTTGAGTTTGTCCACTGATGCAGGGATGGTGCCTGTCACCCCTGCCCATTTGGGGGGCAGCCAAACTGATACCGTGCAGATAGCACAGCTGAGCTAGGAACCAGCTAGGTTCTCCTGAAGGAGGGACCACCTGACATGACAGGTTGGCCACTCCGGGAGAAAGCCTGTGCACATCCCTGCAGGCCAGATGCGGAGTAGAGGTTTCTCGCACCCACACCAGTCCAGCCCAAGCCATGGCCTTCTACCTGCCTTCCTGCTGTAGCCTGCTAATTGATTTCCCTGTTTTTGCCATTATGTCCCTGCAATCTATGTCAGCAGATCAGTCAACGTGATCCCTTTAAGATGGGAAGTCACTCTCCTGCCCCCAAACCCTCTAACGATGTCCTGTCACTTAAAATGCTAAATTCTGGGGTGCCTGAGCCTGAGGCTCAATTGGCTAAGTGTCAGACTCTTGATTTGGGTTCAGGTCATGAACCCAGGGTTGTGAGATTGAGCCCCATGTAAGAGTTCTGCACTGAGTGTGGAGCTTGCTTGGGATTCTCTCTCTCTCTCTCTCTCTCTCTCTCTCTCTCTTTCTTTCTCTCTCTCTCTCTCTCTGCTGCCCCTCTCCCCTGCTTGCTTGCTCACTTTCTCTGTCTCTCGTTTGCTTGCTCTAAAAAAAAGACTTCTAAAAATTTTTTAACATTTTTTTAAATTTTTTTTTAAATTTTTTTAACGTTTATTTATTTTTGAGACAGAGCATGAATGGGAGAGGGTCAGAGAGAGGGAGACACAGAATCCGAAACAGGCTCCAGGCTCCGAGCTGTCAGCACAGAGCCCGTCGTGGGGCCCAAACTCACGCACCATGAGATCATGACCTGAGCCGAAGTCGGCTGCTCAACCAACTGAGCCACCCAGGTGCCCCTTAACATTTATTTTTGAGAGACAGACCATGAGCAGGAGAGGAGCAGAGAGAGAGGGAGACCAGGGAGGGAGACACAGAATCTGAAGCAGGCTCCAGGCTCCAAGCTGTCAGCACAGAGCCTGACACGGGGCTTGTACTCACGAACTGTGAGATCATGACCTGAGCCGAAGTCGGACACTTAACCGACTGAGCCACCTACCCACCCCCCAAAAGTCTTAAATCCCAGTCATAGCCCTTGAAACCTACACCACTAGGTCTTTGCTTTTCTCTCCTCCCTCTCTACCATGGCCAGTTCCAGCTATGTGGCTGCCTTGCTTTGTCATACAAGGATCAAGCAGGTTCCTGCCTCAGGACCTCCCACCTCTGCTGTGTCCTCAGTGGCTCATTCCCATACATCCTGGTCCAGCATCTCTGCTCAGGTCACTTCCTTGGAGGGCTTCCTTGACCACTGTACCTAAAACAGCACATTCTGTCATTCTCGGTCCCTCTGTTTGGTTTTCCTTTGTAGCTCTTATCACTATCTGGCATATTAAATGTCTGTTCTGTGCCTGACTCCCTGCTAGAATGAGTCCCGGGAAGTTTGGGGCTTGGGCCTATCACTAGTTCCCCAGAATCCAGAACAAAGCCTGGTACATGGGAGGTGTTGAGCAAATGAGTGAAGCAAGGACAGAGAATGTGGGGAGTGTGTGTGTGTGTGTGTGTGTGTGCACATACATATGCACCTTCTGAAGGGTTGGTCCACATACATCCTTCCTCAGTTTCATTAAAAATCCAAGAATGTTTTGCATTAACCCATAATGCACATTCATACTAGGACATATGAAGTATAAAACCATCTATGATACTTTAGTAACCGTCACGGTAGGCCTCCCAGAGGCCAGTTGGTAACTTAGTTATACCTAAAACCATCGTCCAGTGTTGATAAGCCCTCCTCGGGAAATCACAGGTCTATTCTTTTGGGTCGGCCCAAAAGGCAAATGGGCTTTTGGCTTTAAAAGTCCTCATCCTCAGCAAAGTTCACATGTAAATGGGTGAATGTAAGAAAACATAAGCAACCATGGGTGTAAAAATCTGGTCTGTCTTCAATCAACAGGTAGGCAAAAATGTCTCCAAAGGAGAGACTACAGCTTTAGTTAAATGTTCAGAACCCAAATTTAGCATTCTCCGACATGTCCTAGATTATGGGCCCATCACATGATGGAGCCTGATGGATCGAAAGAGCATGCTAACTTGACCTTCTGGAGCAGTGCAGAGTTTTGCATTGTCCCTTCCCACTGATGAAACAGACCTCTCTGTATAATCGAACCAGTAGCCTGTGCCCTCTAATCAGCAGAGGGCCGTGCACATAAGACTTTCTGCAAAGCCTCCAGAGGCAGGAGGATTCATCTTTCTCTCTTGGGGGTAAAAACCAACGGCCAAATGCTAGCATTTCAAGGGGACACCCTTGCAAATGGGATTGAATGTGAATGTGCAGACCACAATCAGATCTCCAAGAGGGCACAAGTGAAACATTTTAACTTCTGTTCTTTTTATTTTTTTTAATGTGTATTGATTTTTACGAGAGAGAGCATGGCTGAGCGAGTGGGGGAGGGGCAGAAAAAAGGAGAAAAGGGATCTGAAGCCGGCTCTGAGCTGTAAGCACAGAGCCCGATGCAGGGCTCCAACTCATGACCACGAGATCATGACCCGAGCCAAAATCGAGAGTCCGCTGCTTAACCAGCTGAGCCACTCTGGTGCCCCTGACTTACCTTCTTTTTAAAATGAACCCTGGCTTTTTGGCATGAGCGAGGAAAACATTAGTTATTTGAGTGAAGCACTTGATATTGGTTGCTTCTCTTATGAGAAGCCAACGCGAGTGGGTGTTACTTCCATGGGAGGCCAGGGCTTGGATGGCAAGCAGTTGACCTGCGGGCGTAGCAAATTAAGTAGTGGAAGAAAGGTCCAAACTCACTGCTTCCTTCTCACTGCACAGCTGGTATTCACTCAACCTTTCACTGATGAAGTGAATCCTTTTATTCATTAAGGACTTATTCTAGAGCTTTTAAAGATTTTTTTGGTGGCGGGAGCAATTTCTTTTTCCCTCAACTTACTTTTCTCCTCCCCCCCCCCCCCCCCCCGCCACTACTGTTTCTGATTCCTTGAGCCAATATCAAGGTTTAGCACACAGTAGGATTTCAACAGGAGCTACTGCTTGGAAAAATTTCAGATGGAATATCTCTAAGACTTGTAAGCATTTAGGTTCGTCATATGTGAATCTCTTTTACTTTTCTAATTCGAATTTTAGTTAACACACAGTGCAATATTGGTTTCAGGAGTAGAATTCTGTGATTGCATGCAACACCCAGTGCTCATCCCAACAGTGCCCTCTTTTAATGTTAATTTATTTTTGAGAGAGAGAGTGAGACACAGAGAGAGAGGGAGGCAGAGAGAAAGGGAGACAGAGGACCCAAAGTGGTCTCTGTGCTCACAGCAGAGGGCCTAATGTGGGACTCAAACTCAGGAACCATGAGATCATGACCTGAGCTAAAGTCGGATGCTCAGTGAACTGAGCCACCCAGGCATCCCTGTTCTCTATCTTTAAGAGTCTCTTGTGGTGGAATTTAAGAAACAAAACAGATGAACATACAGGAAGGGGGAATAAAAGAGATAAGGAAACCACAGGAGAATCCTAGGTGAGTTTCAACACAAACCACTTAGGAGATAATGGGGGTAAGGTATCAAAATGATTTTTACTTGTCTGTCAAGACCAGTCTTGTCCTGCCACCCCAGGGGGCTTCCTCCTTTAGGCCACAAAGCATCTGTTCTGTCACGCACAGGGAGGCCTAATATTCCCTGGTAAGAGTAGCTTTGATTTTCATTTCTTTCATGGGAGGAGTGGGAAGGGGGAGTTGGAGAGGGTGAGGCTTTTGCTTCTTCTGGTGAGACACTAACTGTACTTCTAAGTATGGCAAGGAAGGTGACATCTTCCATCCTTTGAGGACGTTTTCCAGAAAGGGGCGACTAAGCCATCTTCAGTGATTGAGTTGCAAAAAAGGAGAAAGACGTGAGGAAAAGCTTTTTTTTGTTTGTTTTAAGTTCTGTAGGAAAAAAGGAAAGGCTTATGACAGTTATTTCAAAAAATAAACTTTTATTTAAGTTACATGTACAGTTTATTAATAAAAGAAAGATGTTTATCTACAGGTCAGCAGGACTGGATGTGTTCCCAACATGAGACTCTAGGAGTTGAGGATCCTGAGCGTTAGAACGTCATCATACGCTCTGGACTCCTGAGGCATTACATGCTCTTAAATCGCATTTTGGTATCGAGTGACATTTTAGAAGGGGCAAGACCGTTTTTTCAAAGCCAGTCATTTTATTTTTCCCCCCAAAGAATTCTTTCCCCCAGTGCGTGTGTATAAACTGAGATAAAACCCAGGTGTCAGGGGTGGATTCGAGAATACCTAAGACCCATCAGTCAGTTGAGTTGACCCAAGTTATTGTCCTTCCTCTCTGCTTGGGCATGTCTTTCCTTAGGAGAACCTTACAGTGTATGACAGGGGGTAGTACAGCTTGTTGGCTCCAGTATCTGTCTACACAGGAGGGATGTTGCATGCCCAGCGCTTCCTTCAGAGAATCTTTACCTTTCACGTTGCAATCCAGTAACCTGCTGCTACTTGATATAGACAGCCAAGGAAAATAACGCTGGGACTTCTGGCATCTTGGCTCACAGCATGTAACTGACAATATTCTTCTGTGCTGACCTGAGGGACCGCTAGTTTTCTACTTCCGGCATGCCTGCATATTGGACGCCAGCCACGAAGGGCATCTGAGACACCTAGGAAACTGCTCAAGGACCCCTAACATCGGTAGTTAAGGGGACTCCGCAACCGTGTGGAGTGACATCCATCTAACCTTGACATAGCTCTGCCTCCTTTTCTGAGAGGGGAACGGCAGTAAGCATGTAGAGTTTGGAATCTGCTGTTATCAG
Organism: Panthera tigris; assembly: GCF_018350195.1. Classification (NCBI taxonomy): domain Eukaryota; kingdom Metazoa; phylum Chordata; class Mammalia; order Carnivora; family Felidae; genus Panthera; species Panthera tigris. The sequence continues at coordinate 8,647,705 of NC_056672.1, forward strand.
TGGCCCCAGTTTTCTCATCTATAAAATGCAGACATTGACCTACCCAGGTCCCATAAAATCACATAAAATACATAAAGATCACATAAAATACATGCCAGCATCGATCTAGCATATTCTTAAGCATACGGTAAGAAGTGAAGGGAGATTCAAAGTGTGTGAGCTGCCATCCAAACACTGTGCAGGCCACCAAAAACTCGTTTCCATGTCCCAGGCAGTAAAGCCAAAAGGTCGAGGCAGAGATACGCCAGCTCCTGTATCTCATCAGACAAGTGTCGCGGGAAACAGTTGGGACAAGGTCTCGTGCATGTTAGGCTCAGTAATGAGTCAAGTTACTGTCACTCTCACCGGTAAAGTCACTTAGCACTTTCTAGATGGTGCCACAACGAATAAATGAAGGCATAGCATCGAGAGCGATCTCCAGCGGGAACGCTCGCCTTACACCCGCTACGTGCCAGGCACTGTGCTGAGCCCTTCTGTGGACTCTCACTTGACCCTCACCATGGCACAGCAACACAGTCCGCACCACGTCCACCTCGAGAAGGGCTTAGCAGCTTGCCCAAACGACCACATCAAGACCGACACCACCATCAGTGCTTGTGAACCTCCTTGCTGCCAATCTGTGACTTTCTCCTTAAGCAAAGTGAAGAGCAAACTCTGGATGCTCTGCTCCCCTGCAGAGCCCACGACCCACCTACACCCTATCTTGGGCTTCCTTCTGAGATCATCGCTAGTAGGTTTACAGGGAGACTGTCAGTCGGTGGTCCCCCTTGGTTCCTGTTTCTTGAATAAGCCAGGCTCAGAAATGCTCAATGGATTTGGGAGACACAGTAGAGATGAGACACTCCTGTCATCTGTTCTTTAATAGCTTATCTGCAGACCCCCCCAGGATTCATGCATAGGACCTCACTGCTAACTCGTGTTCAGCTTTTGATCTGTGAAAGCAGACAAGGATGATGTACATAGAAGGCTTTACTCCCCCTCGCATGAAACCGTTTTGACTTGGAAAAGTTCCATGCTTGACTTGAGAGAAATAAGTCCCCAAAATGCCATTGTAGAATCTTGAGATTCATGTCTCCTATATTTGGAAACAAGGTATCTTTGGAGACTGTTTCTACTTCTACATATTCCTGAACCTCCACAGATTAGGTCCATGATGTGGCTAAAACATTGATCATATAATTCCCAGTTTTTCCAAAGAGTCAGGCTGGTTGCTTAATTGTGAAACCGTGGAGCTCAAACTCCATGATCAGGATGAGCAGGTTGTGTTCTAAATTCTCGAATGTAAGTTATCACAGCAAAAGTGAATAAGCCATTTGCAAGTTTCCCTCCCACTAAAATCAGGGATTCTAGCTTCCATTTGGGTTCAAAAGAATAAACCTCTTCACTAAGTAAGAATTTTAGAAAATTCCTCTAGTTAGACTAATGAGATGGAACACTCCACCAGGACCTTTTGCTTTGGGGGGTGAAGAGAGTTAAAAGGTATACTTCAGTGAGGTCTCCCATTTCTAAGCATTAAACTGAAGAGTTAGTTCTTTTCAATGCCCTATAGTTTTGCTATTTAAAGCCCGTCTTCTCATTTTTTGAGAAGGGCTATCTGACTTCCAAAGATACAAGGAACAGAAGTAAGTGCCAAAGTCGAAGTCTCTCTCTCTCTTTTTTTTTTTTTTTTTTTTTTGCCTTGTGCTCATCAAGAATAGAACACTGGAGGCTTGAAGATGATGCCATGGCTTTAAAATAGCTGTAAGAATGTCTTAAGGGGGTTGTTTGAACAACTGGGGGTACTTGCTTGCCAAACAGACAGCTTACAAAGGCCACTTAAAAATTTGGACTCAGGGGCGCAGCTGGATTTCTTTACCAGGGGCCACAAATGTATTTACTCATTGTTTACCCGTCTTTGCAGCAAGTCCTAAAGTCTCTGGAGGACCCACTTTCAGTGACTGTGTACGACTCACTTGATTCCAAGCATCTTCCATCATTGTTTGATAAGTTTCATATTTTACCTCTTAACTAATTCTCGCCTTGTCTAGTAAACTCTCTGGACATAGCAAACTTAGGCCAATATGTTTCATGTAGGACTTTTATAGTTCTTATTTGGATACTGAAGCCCAAGGCTCTAGTTCTTCATAAAGTGTCATTACGTGCTGAATTGACAAGCCATATTAACTATTCTTAATACATAATTACTTCATATCTTCAGCACTTGAGTTAGAGTTTCTGTCCTTGGCTACCTACAGGGGGTAGGGCAAGGTAAAAGATGGAGGTTGGAGACTCTTAGAAGGTTGGAGACTGGGACCTTGAACCTAAAAGAATACAGGTGGGACTGGAATGTAAGAGGAGATGATGGAGAATAATGCTTGATTTTATTCTTAAAAACTATGGCTTTGGGCCTTAAAGTTGATGAGCACTACACAGTCCTCGTAATGGGGGAAAACACTGGTATCTTCAAGCTTCCCAGGAGGGAACTTTGTGTTACTCCAATTAAAAAAAATAAATCAGTGGGTTTTGTAGCATAGGGTCAAAGTACCAGGCAACCAAAGGGCCTTCAGAGTTCAGATACGATGAATGCTAACCTACTTATCACATGGGCAGTTCAGATACCCTATGTCGGCAGGCCACATCCTGTTTAGTGTAGTGACTATTTGAAGAGGAAGTAACAGGTGGACAGCTGAAGAATCCTGCCTTCACGGCTACAGCCTCTTCCTTCTATATTCCGGAATTGCACACCCCCCAACAAAAGCCCATGCCTTTCGCCTTGATCTATCTGACCAAAATCACAACAGGTATCTATTAAACAATATGGCAGAAGCAACTTCATGTTGGATTGTTGATCTCTGCCTAAGCCACAACCGAGGTGTCAGCTGCCTTACTTATATTCCACGTGCAAGTGGAATGGGAGTCACCCACCGATCTGTCATCCACTTATCTCAAAATACCTCTTCATCCTCTTGCTCCCGCATTGGTCATTTAATCCCAAAAGGAATCCTGCCTTCTGCAGCAGACTCCGCACCTCATTTTGGAATTAGAGCATCTTCCCAGGAATTCACGCCTCCTATCTTCCCTTGCTTGCCCACATCCTGAGACTTGAGAGAAACGAGGCAATGGCCAACCTGATGGAAAACTTATTAAAGCCCCGTGCTTTTTCTTCTACCCAAATTCCTTATTTGCCCTTCATACTAAAAATGTCAGACATTTTCCATAGAAGGAATCCATGCCAGCCAGACTCAAAAATTACAAGGTACTGCAGGTTATCCATGAAGTCACATTGGAACAGTGGTTTTTCAAATGTTAGCTTACATCACAATCACCTGAAGGGCTTGTGGAAACATTCCTGGACCCCACCCCCAGAGTTTCTCATTCGGCAGGTCTGGGAAGGGACCTGAGAACTTGCATTTTTAACATGTTCTCAGAGGATGGAGATGTTAACCCCACTGAGAACCACTACCTTAGAGTTCAAGAATGGCACTGAATGTTACCTCTCCAGCCCTCTTCATGGAAGACTGTGTACACGTATAAAAGCAGAACATACTTAGCTCAAGGACAAGAAGCACTCATCCTGGAGCTACATATAATGATAGGACACGGAAAACAGAGACTTAAGCATGAAGAAGCAGAATTGCCAGAAATCTTAGCACAGGTTTCTAGATCAGGGAACAAATGAATGAGAAAAGGAACTTCCCCCTGAACAAGAGGAATCCTAGGTATAGGCTAAGTCAGTTTCTTTTACAAAATAAATAATTGGGGAACAAATATTAAGTGGTACCTTGTTCTCTTGGTACTTGGTTGTAAGAGAAAGTAGCCAAATTACAGGCTTAGTTATACAACATCAAGGTCTGTATCACGTAGCTTCTATAGTTCATTAGAACGCTTGATTCTACTCAGGCTGTTTATAGAAGTTTATCCTAGAGGAATAGGCACAAACCGTGGGTAAGCTGCTTGGTTTAATTGTTTTAGCACTTGAAAAAAAAATGTACAGTAGTTTGAACACTCAGTCTTTGCAAGCCTCCACTGAGGTCCAAGGTTTCATTCATACGTACAAAATTAGTTTACAAATTTTTTGGCAATTTCATCTTAGTAACCCGTTTTATCCTATTGCCATTGTCCCAACCGTTGAAAAAGTTTACAATAATTTACATAGAAATATTTTCAAAGTGCTTAAGAATAGTGATTGTTTTCTGGGATATTTACAGATGGCCTATACAATGTATGTACAGGTGGTCTACACTATAGCACAAGTGTCATTGCTGGAATATGGCTTTCTAGGGAAAGTGCATATTTGGCCAGATGTGGCAATACTGTCTAGAAGTTCAAGGGTTAGATACTTGGTAACCACATCCAAAGCTGAAGTAGAATGTGGGCAGGGATATTTACAAAAGTCATATAAAAACGGTCAAGTAGACAAGCTTGATCCATGTAAAGATATCTTGATGTTCTTCCAGACTGGAGGAAGAAAGACTTCAGGTGTTGGCTCGGTTACCATTCCGAAGTGGGGGGAGGGTATTGGTCTAGACCTCAAAGGTCAAGACTCGTCTCAGAAGTCAAGCTAGATCATCATCTGTGCTTACAACTGATATCTGTGGAAGAGAAAGAGTACAGAATGAGCTTGGTGGTCACTCACTGGTAGTAACTCCAGTCTCTGAAATGGACCTTGCTTTTGGGCTGGTCATTCAGAGACCAAAGGGGCATCGAAGGAAGTCAGATCTCAAAAAAGTATTGAGTTGTGTCCTTGATGCATTTTAACTTGAATCCATTGGTATCTACTTGGTAGACAGAGAAAACAGTGGAACTGATGCTGCCATTCTACTTAATGATCTTAAGTAGAACAGGGAAAAGACACATGTGTGCCATCAATTGACCACCATTCTTTGTTTTGCCCAAGAGCTTGAGAGAGGGAGTGCTGAGTACTTGTTTGGTTCACACTCTTCCCTAAGTGAAGGCCAAATACTCCAGTTGCGTTTCAACTGAAGAACAAGCAGCTGACTCTGCTGCTGAAAGGAAGCTAGCTATAGTAGGTGGGATAGGCCACTTCCAAGCATTTGGTATTGGTGGCTAAACGAATCTCGCTTAATACACTGACTTTAAGCCAACTCCCCTATATAGGACGTGCTAATTTTTAAGTGTCCAGTAGACAGCGGCCTTAACAGTTCAAATTGGAGCCACTTGGTTCATATAAGTTGGTACATACATTTTCCATAACCAAGAAATATCTCCAATAGTACAGTGATGACCTTAGATCGACTTACTTGTTCTATATGGGGCAGATGCTTAGCAACTGACTGGCATGTGCTCTAACAGGCTAGACTGTCTACTCTCCGGTTGGTAGATGTATTTGGTGGCTCTGTGATCCCAATGGCTCTTTCCAGCCCAAGCAGCCATAGCTTGAGTCAGCCGTCTCCTTTCCAGAAAGTCCTACAGCAAGCCATGGTGCATCAAGACACAAAGCTGACTTACTGCTGGGTACGTGTGTCCAACAGAAGCACTGTGTCTGCCAATGTCTATTGACAAGTCCTCTTCGGTAGTCTTCAAGTACACAGGATTGTCAAAGTTCATGCTTTTCATGTTCTTGTGCTGCCAATTCCGCCACATCAAATAGCCACCCACCGCTGCCATTGCCAAGAGCACTGAAAAAAGTGAGAAGGTGACTAGGCAGCCTCTAGTCTCAAAACGTCCAAAAAAAAAAAGGGTCATGTTCAGGGATCGGTGATAGGTGACATGAATACAAATTTTAGGTTTTAGGAAGTTGGCATGGCTAAATGTTGGAAGATAAATGGGTCAGGAGCTTGAAACAAGTTCAGACCAGCGGTTAAGTGTCACTCTGTGGACGGGTGCTAAGCTCCACACAGCCATGTGGGCGAGTGTGGAGTCCTGGGCCCCTTCCCGGGCCAACTGAATTAAAATTGCACAAGTTTCTGGAGGGCTTTCCAAGTGTTCCCCCACGCATGTTAGCTAGGCTTGGAATCCAGTATTTGAGGATAAAGTGACCCTTTTAGCCCAGTGCTTTAGAATCCTCATGCCCAAAAATTGCTCTAGAAGTTCTTTCCCCGGAGTTTAATAATTCTTAACCATTTTTAATTTACCCTGTACAAGTCCTCCAACTCCTCAGGAAGGCAATAAAGTATCTGTATGTCACCCATGTGTGACGCATCATATACATTTCAAAGAGGGGAAGAGACCTGTGTTCTTTACCTAAAGGGACGTGTTGTGAAAGGGGAAGAGCCAGACTAACAACTGTGAGGTAGAGAGCAATGAGCACCATTCATGGAATAGCGGAGAATTTACCACTGTGAGTCACTGTGCTAAGTATACCATCGAAGAGAAAGGTATGGACTCCGTGTGCCATGCTGGGGACAGAGTGAATGCGGTCAAGGTCACGAGTACTGTGACCATGGGAGAGGGGTCTCTAGATGGATGAGAAATGTCCATCTGGTTGGTGGTGAACAAATTCATCAGACCCAGGTACGTAGGGAATGGACTTACAGAGAGGAAGGATGGCCCAGGCAGCAGAAGTGCCTTTCGGAGGAACGGTGACCTCCGTTACCGCTGTGGTCACATTGATCCCTACAGGAGAATAAAAGGAATCGGTTTAGATGGACCTGAATTCAGACTTAGAAATGTATCCATCTGGCGGAGCACCTCATACCCGGTGCTCGTTACTGATGTTTAGTATCTACTGCTTTGTATACCAGGAGCAACTGGTCTACAAGTATTTGAGAGGCACGTACTAGAACAGCTATTTCACTAACAGTTTGCTAACAGAAATCTTAATAAGTCAGAACAGGCTAAGAATTGCAGGCTCTAAGTCTTTGGAGTTCAAATGCATGTTACCAATCAGGGGCAGAATGAGTAGTTACAGGCTGCATTAATTACATAAGCAATAAATACAGGGAGTGTGGCTGTTAGTTGAGATTCACGGTTGGCAGTACTGGCCCAGTACCTCCAGGAGCTAGTCCACTAGTTGGCGAACTTTCTATTGTGTCGAAACCCTTTGTCTCTCTGTAAGTCACAGTGGTTGCAGTACCTGAATTACAAAGACCAAGAACCTGGTTAATGCCAAGGTTCCAGAGTGGCTAGCTGTTTCGTCCAGATAAATCATGAGAATGGTTATTTAACACCACGGGAGACAGACAAATCGCTGCTGAGCTAAAGTTGCACGGCCAAGGCTGAAAGAAAGTCTTCATGCAAAACCAAAGACACGTAAGACTTGGGACAGAACAGTCAGCATTTGGAATTTGACAATTCAAGAAGATGCACAGCCACACTTACCCCTGTCAGCACCGTCCTGGAAGTTACAAGAAACGCTCTCAAAACCAGATTAGCAAACGTACTATTCTTACTGTCAGATTGCCTTGCAATGACTTTCTTAGTAAACTGACCTAATCTCTGCAGGAACTCCTTAGCAAGCTAATAAAAGCCTCACACTGCGAATTCCTTGCTCACAAGAAGTGACTTTAATTTGCCACGCAATCAAAAGCTAAGGACAAAAGATGAAAGTCAAGTTTAAATGTGAGTAGAAGATGGCATCGCCCACTGGGGCCGTAAGGGTTCCTGTAATGATGGCCTCTTGGGAGGAAAATATTAAGACTCGGTTTAGTTATCTGCAAGTTGGCTAGCTCAGTGCTGTTACGGGCCTCACTGGTACAAATCAGTATAGTTGCACTCACTCTTGAGTCAGCTACAGACTCGCCTGATGCTGACGTGAGTTAGAAGTCAGTTCTGAAGTACAGACATGAAACCCTGGCATGCAAGTGGCAGATACATTCCCAAATCTATTCCAAGAATCAGTTAGAACAGAATTCTTTAAAAATCCAGGCTGGTTTTATGGCTAGTGTCTTATTCTGTTGCCTACTGTTGTGTCCCGTGGGTGGTTGTAAAGGAAAAAGCCTTACTGTGACACTCCCGGCCGTTTTCCTCTAGATTGTACCCATTGGGACAGGAACAGGTATACTTTGGAGAGTGATCGTTAATTTGTGGTGCTGGCAGGCACAGGTATTCACATCCTCCGTTCTCCATGTCTTCTTCACACCAATTTTTACCTATTGAGAAATAAAAGTCCTTTAAAATAGGTATTCTGGTGCCTGCTATACATGGAGCCCTGTTCTAGATGCTGAAGACATGAGCTCTTGTCCCCAAGGAGATGAAACTTGTCTATCTGTCAAGCCTTGGAGCTCAACCAGTACAGTGAAGAAAAAATATAAGGGTACAGGAAGCATGCTCTAAGGATACCACAGATCCAAAGAAACTTGTTGGAAGTCGCATAAGGATTATGCCTTGAACAGGTGGGTGGTGAGGGAGCAGGCGGGGGAAGGAGGTACCCACTACTGGTCCAAAGCTTATAGTGAAGACTCAAGGGAAGGAGATTAGCATGTTCTCCTTGGTCTTTGCTTTGCCTTGCTCCCACAAAGTGGAAGGAGCCCAGCTACAGGGAGGTTTAAGGCTTTCTGTTACATAGAACCAGTCAAGTATTTTGAGCAGGAGATAGTATGAACAGATGTGGTTGAGGATCTACATAGAAGATGTGTCATGATGGGGAGGCAGAGAAAGTTTCTGGCATAAAGCTACATTTGATGATAGTACGATCATCTTAGTATAAGAGATTGACGGCCAAAAGTTATGGAAAGCCTGAAATAAAAGACTGAACGCTGAGGGTTGGAAGGGAACACATGAGTTGAAGTTCTACAGCTCTTGAAGAAGTCAGAAATTTTAAAAACATCAGCTTTGAAGTGTTTGAAGTGAGGGGAAGGAAGGGAAATTTTCCATTGTAGAGCAAGTTGAGTTGCTAAAGAGTTACCGATACCCAAGCAGGTACTACGTCGTGCTGCTGTCCTTACAGTGGCCTTGCCGGGCCGTGCTCATCCACATTACCTGATGGCTGTACGAGTTCATGATAGACAATGATGTCTTGGGCATCATTAAGGTTGTTAACGAGAGTGGCCAGCTCTGATCCAGTGAATTTATTGGCCCCATAGACTGCTTCATTTTCCCCATCGATCCAGTAGACACGATCCTAAAACAGAACACCCAAACGAGCATGTGTACCTGGGATTAACACAAGTCATTTATCTGAAGTCATCATCATTTACTTGCAATTTAATGGACCAAATTTACTGAACACTGGTCTGGGACACTGGATGTCCCAGACTATAAAAGATGCAAGTTGAGGTTTCTTAAAGTGCCGTAAGAAATCAGCATAGAACTTGTCCCATGTTGTAAGTGTCTAGCCCCCTCTTCCCGCGTGCCTGTTCTTTCTCCCCCAGGACGCTACAGTAACTCAGAGGTACACACTTAGACATGAGGCACACATCTCACCTCAAATATGGTTAGTGCGAGAGGATGAGCTAGGAACTCCAGAGACTTGAGGACAATCCTACGATCTTGGCCATTCAAGTCCACGCTGGACAACATGTGCAGCTTGGAGTCGAGCCAATAGAGACGGCTCTTTATAAGGTCTGGGGAAGAAAAGAATTGTCAAGGCATGATAAGCTGTCACGGCTCTGGCTTCCATTGAAAGTATCCAAAAAGTCCAACATTCTACACTCATGGGTTCCTTCTCCAGCCCAGTTTCGTAAGGGAGTCCCACAAACCTTGTGAAGCAGCTGGCAGAATCTGTACACATATTCATTCTGGGAGACTAAGGGAGTGCCTAAGGTTCTCCAAGGAGCTGCCTTGAGAAATGTTACATTATATAGAAGTATTAAGCTAGCGTGTTGTTCTGCCCCTACGGGATGAGAGTTTCCAAGGCCCAAGTTCAGGCTTCCCTGGATTCCTGTCACCTCTTGGGTCCAAATGGACATAAAAGCTAGCGGTGGTGCAGCAAGTAATTTGTTAAGTCCACTGTCCCACTTGAATTGCTCAGTTACTCTCTTCCAAAAGTCCTGCTACGAAGGGAACCATAGAGAACTGTCTGCCATAGTGCAGAATAAACTGTAGAGAGAAGCGAAAACTGCAGAATTGGCGGTCAAGGAAGGAAGAACATACGTACCAAGGGTAATTCCATTAGGCCATTGGATGTCCACTGTCACCAGAGGCCGTCTATCAAATCCATTCATGCCCGCTTTTTCTATTTTAGCGGGTTCTCCCCAGTCTGACCAGTAAACAAAGCTGAGAAGAGTTAAATGAGATAAGCCTCAGCAGTGTGGAAGGCATAAACTCATAGTTTGCGACACACATTTAAAGAATGAATAGAAAACTCGAGAGATGATCAGTGACAATTCAGGGTCTAAATTATGTTCTGGGGAAACAAAAGTGAACACTGAGAATCTACAAGCTCATTATGGACTATACTAATCTATATAAGTGTGGCACTTCTATTTCAACCCCAAGTCACAGGTTAGGTCTTTCTTTACCAAAAGGCCAATTCTTTCAGAGGACTCAAAAACAAATACATGCTAAGTTTTAGGGTAGGGGCTGGCTGATTATGTTCTAGTGAGGATTCATGGGGGTCAACAGTGGGTACTACAGGCTCAGTCAACTTCCCCAGCTGCTTCCCTACATTATTTAGTGGCAATTTAGGGAGATGTCTCTGTGAAGGGTTGCTAGCCAGGTCCATTTATTTCCCCCGGACTCTCAGACAACTTGGACATGTAGATGAAAGCTTTGAGGTATTGTGGTTACCACAATCCCCCGACTCGTGCTGGTACTTGGGTTTGCTCATTGGGAGCTAAGGTAACAAAGAATTCAGACAAAAATTAAAAATCACTCGGAAAGAAGGTGGGTGGCCACAAGGGCTCAGGTACAGCTTTTGGTGCATGTCACAGCAGACCTGTTGTTTCATTCATGTCAAGCAGCGGTCATACAGCCAGGGAGGGCCTGTAGTACAGTCCACCATGGCATCGCCGACATCTTGAACTGGATAACTGTTTGTTGTGGGGAGCTGAGTCTACGGCCACACCACCCTGAACGTGCCCCACCTCGTCTGTTGTGGAGAGCTGATAAGTCTTGGGATTTCAGTACTCTTTCAGCCACGGGGATAGCTCCTGGCATACACAGATAGCATCCAAAAGGCTGTAAGATGAAAAGCAGACTACAAACCCAGACAGTGGGTCCACAGCTATGGAGGCAGGCTCCCGCAAGTCAGAGTTAAACAGGAACTTCCTCTTGGCTCCATCTAGGGTAGCTACTGAAATAGTCTTAGAAGCCGCATCCGTCCAGTAGATGGTCTTGTACACCCAATCAACAGCAATGGCTGCAGGATTATAGACATTGTCGATCATTTTAACATGTCTACCAACCTTGTCATCAATTGAGGCACTGAAACAGAATAGGTCACAAGAAATTTAAGAGTTTGACACCATCAGAGCCTGGAGAATGGACTTTCTGTTTACAAAATGGTCAACAGCTTTGTTCAGAAGAAACTCTAGTAACACCACAGCTCACCACTCAGATTATTTCACTATGCCTCTTACTGGTCCTACACAGTACTGTCCATTATTTAGTTGCTGTTACATATTCGATATGCAAGAATGACCCATTTCTAAGTGAAGCTATTTGTTTCGGGAGCCATCGTCTGCGTTTCTATAGCTGGGGTTAAGAAAAAGCTGTCACTACCATTTCTAGCTTATAGCAGCTATGAACAGTTGTCAGTTAACTAGAGAGAAGGGTGAAAATAGGAAAAGTTAAGATGTGCTTTGTGATAATCCTATAGCTATAGCCACCTTGTACTTGACAGATGATTGTTAATTTCTAAGGAGGAACTGATAGTCCTATAATAGTTGGAGAATCAATCAGCGTTCAGATTTAAGAGTCCCAGCTCATGAGATACTAGATTGGAGCTACAAATTCCTCCAAACCTTCCCAAAGACCAAGTGACAAGGACTTGATGTCGAGATACCATGCACAGAACTGAAGTTACCTGAAGATGGCCTTTTGGCTTAGATCAGCCCAGAACAGCTTCTGAGCAGCGATATCCACATCCAGAGCCACTGTGTTTCTTAGCTGTTCAACTAGTTGGATGTATTCTTTCCTCTCCAAGCCAATCTTCCGGATGTCTCTTCGATTAGTGAAGATCAGACTTGGTTCTTTGCCTGCAAGAGAGGAGTCAGGTTTATTTGGTTTTGCTGTAGGAAGGCAAGGTCCTTCTGAGTCAGCTCCTCTTGGAGGAGGAGCACTTGTAAAGCAAAGGCAATGCTAAACACCTGAGGAATATTCTTGCTGCACTCCGTGTTCCCTGGGACTGCAAGTACTTCCCACCATCGAAAAAGGCCGTCCTGGGGTCACAGCACTCAATGGGAGGGTGGCTGATGGGTAAGTTACTTACTGGGATTGCGCTCAAGTCTGGGAAGCAGAGAGTAAGCAAACCTGGGAGGTGTTCATGGTGTCGGATGCAAAAGAAACTGACTAAGGCAGGTGTCTGGGGAAACGATAGTCTGTTTAACCTATGATACTGCACTGTGAGTCAGTAGCACGGTTCCCAAGTACAGATAGTCCCCAGCTTAGGACTTTTTAACCTTACGATGGTACAAAAGGGGTTTGCGTTCTGTAGAAACCACACTTTGAATTCAGAGTTTGGATCTTTTCTCGGGGCCAGGGATAGGTGCTACCAACCTCTCTTGGGATGTTTTCTCATGATACTGCACAGGAGCTCGGGGTCAGCCCCGCGATTACACGAGTGACCAACTGATCCACCAACGCCCATCTGTACCCATAAAACCATTCTGCTTTTCACTTTGAGTACAGTACTCAGTACGTGACAGGAGCTACTCGATACTTGATGATAATACAGGCTTTGTGTTAGATGATGTTGCCTAACAATAAGCTAATGGAAGCGTTCTGAGCACATTTACGGTGGGCTTGGCGAAGCCACGCGACTTGGCAGGTTAGGTATGTTAAATGCGTTTTCGACTTAGGATATTTTCAGCCTACAATGGGTTTATTGGATTGTGACGTCATCGTAAGTCAAGGAAGAGCTGCACTGTTTTAATTCCATATTGAGTTGACTCTTGGAGTCACTGGCTCTAGCTTTCGTAAGCACTTGCTACTAAGGTACCAGAGCAACACGAGCCCAAGTCCATTTACCTACTGCCTTGCACACGCCAGTGGCAAGATCCATCTGATATCCTCGACTACATTCACACTTGTAACCGCCTTTTAGGTTGATACAAATTTGGCTGCAGATTCCCGGGTTTTGGCATTCGTCAATGTCTAGGAGGGAAATTAGAATCAGTCTTGCTGTGCCTAGATGATACAGAGTTACACAGTCTTTTCCAAGCCCCTCCCCCACCGCCATCCCCCCTGACCCCGGCCAGGGCTCAGGCTCCCTCCCTGACTCACCTCCACAGATTTTCTTATCTATCAGTTCAAACCCAGCTGCACAGTCACACGCGTACCCTATAACAAGGTCCTTGCAGATGTGAGAACAGCCACCGTTATTAACCAGGCATTCATTGACATCTGAAATAAAAAGAGACTAGAGTTACTCAGCACCTTACTCCAAATTGGTGTCTGCCCTGATGAACATTCAACCTTGGGGCTTTTTGTGATAAGGTATCTAGTTAGTCTGGCCCAACCCAAGATTTTCCTCCTCAGATCTAATAATCTGTCTTCAAGGTATGCATCTTGGAGGGTTTTGGTGGATAGAAAACCCATCTCCTTGGCAAGTTACTAGTTGGCTAAGTAGTACTTAGCCAATTTCCCTGTTGTTGATCTGTCATTTATAAGGAGGTAAGACTGTGTACCAGTTTGTCACTGCTTCGACTTCTAAGGCATAAAAATGCCACTCTGGAGCCCAACAACTGAAGTCGGTTCACTACAAGTGGTTTAAGCAGGCACTGGACGCATCTGTGTGGCATTAACTGTGGGCCACGTCATTGACCTTCCCCACCCTGTACTCAGGCCGCCGGGGTCCACTTACGGCATTCTTTGAGGGGCTCGTCACTCCAGTCCCTGCAGTCCTGCTCCTGGTTACATACTTTACCGATATCTATGCATTCCCCGCTTCTGCACTTGAACTTGCCAGGGCCCAAGCACTGATTGACTACAGAGAGAAACACAAAAGTGAGATTCCATGGTGGGGCCGCTCACAGCAATCCTGCGACTCACCCCCAGGACGCGAGACCCTTACCGTTTTTGCAGTTGACTTCATCAGAGCCGTCCACGCAGTCTCGGATGCCATTGCACTGCCTGCTGCCGTGGATGCAGCTTCCGTCCTCACACTCAAACTGGTCAGGGCGGCAGGTTCGCGAAGCTGCAGTGGGGGGAGGCAAGACCATGGGATGGTCGGCCAAGCCGTCCCAGCTGACGCGTGGAGGGGGAGGAAGGGGAGGAGGGGGAGGAGGGGGAGGAGGGAACAGGCCCTACTGATAAGAAGGCTACGTACGACAGTTGACCTCGTCGCTGCCGTCTTTGCAGTCGGGGTCCCCGTCACACCGCCACTTCTTGTGGATGCACTCGCCCGAGCCGCACTGCGTCTCGCTGGCGGGGCACTTGGTGTGCATCCGCGGCTGGCGGCCGCACTGCTCCAGGGACTCGTCGGATTGGTCGGAGCAGTCGGCGTCGTCGTCACACACCCAGCTGAGGGGGATGCACGAGGACGTGCTGCACTGGAACTCGTGGGCGCCGCACGTCGGGGGCGCGCAGTCCAGCTCGTCGCTGCCGTCGCTGCAGTCGTCCTGGCCGTTGCACACGAAATTCCTGGAGATGCAGCGGCCGCTGGAGCACGTGAACTCATCGGGGCCACACGTGATGTTGCCTGCGGAGAGACAGCGGGCTCCGCTGAGCACGTGTCCCGCGCGTGCCTTCCAGACTCTGGTCCCACAATGTAGCATGCGGGATCTCAGATCACGAGCCCTAGCTTTCCAGCTTCAC